>NW_027492346.1:0-618024 GCF_021521415.1 Bidens hawaiensis | reverse complement strand
GATACAGTTAAGCTGGTAGGGTTTTCGGCTGAGCGCATCGGCTACCACATTAGCCTTACCAGGATGATACCGGATCTCACAATCGTAGTCGCTGATGAGTTCGTTCCATCGGCGTTGTCTCATGTTGAGTTCCTTTTGATCAAAGATATGCTGAAGGCTTTTATGGTCAGTGTAAAGGATACACTTAGTACCATAAAGGTAGTGTCTCCAGATCTTCAAGGCAAAAACAACTGCACCAAGTTCGAGATCGTGAGTTGTATAATTCTTTTCATGAACCTTAAGTTGCCTTGATGCGTAAGCGATAACCTTGCCTCGTTGCATAAGAACACAACCGAGACCTTGGTTGGATGCATCGCAATACACGACAAAATCATCATTACCCTCAGGTAGCGCAAGGACAGGAGCTTCACACAACAAACGCTTGAGCGTTAGAAAGGCTTCTTCTTGCTTCGAGCCCCAAATATACGGTTTACCTTTGTGCGTTAAAGCTGTTAAAGGCAAAGCGATCTTCGAGAAGTTCGAAATGAATCGCCGGTAATAACCAGCTAAGCCCAGAAAGGAGCGGATCTCAGAAGGAGTGGTCGGCGTAATCCAGTTCTTGATTGCTTCAATCTTGGATGGGTCGACATGAATACCCATCTTGTTCACAACATGGCCAAGAAACTGTACTTCATCAGACCAGAATTCACACTTGGAGAGCTTGGCAAATAGCTGCTCGGTTCGAAGCTTTTGCAATACCAATCGGAGATGTTGCTCATGCTCGGCCTTGGTCTTAGAATAAATCAGAACGTCATCGATAAACACAATCACGAATTTATCCAAGAAAGGCCTACACACCCGATTCATTAGATCCATGAAAACGGCGGGTGCGTTGGTTAAACCGAAGGACATGACCAAGAATTCAAAATGGCCATAACGAGTTCGAAAAGCAGTCTTCGGAACATCTTCATCGCGGATGCGCAACTGGTGATAGCCAGAGCGGAGATCAATCTTGGAGAAACAAGAGGCACCTTGGAGTTGATCAAAGAGGTCGTCAATACGTGGTAAGGGATACCGGTTTTTAATGGTGAGTTTGTTCAACTCGCGGTAATCAATACACATGCGAAACGATCCATCTTTCTTTTTAACGAACAACACCGGAGCACCCCAGGGCGAAGAGCTAGGGCGAATGAATCCTTTAGCAGTCAACTCTTGAAGTTGGCTTGCCAATTCTTGCATCTCAGCGGGCGCAAGACGGTAAGGAGATTTAGCTACGGGGGAAGCACCAGGGACAAGATCAATACGGAACTCGACTTCACGAGCGGGAGGGATACCAGGAAGATCATCAGGAAAAACTTCAGGGAATTCACGCACAACAGGGATATCGCGAAGTTTCTTCTCTTCAGCAGGTTTAACCACATGGGCTAGAAATGCAATGCACTTCTTCCGCATGAGTCTTTGGGCTTCGGCGCAAGACATAAGCTTAAGACCACTGGAGGGTTTCTCGCTGTAGATATGAAGATCACCCTTTTCTCGAGGTATGCGAATCATCTTCTTGGCGCAAATAACTTCGGCGCGATTATGCGTAAGCCAGTCCATACCAATGATAACATCAAAGCTCCCAAGAGGCATGGGGATGAGGTCGATTAGAAAATCGTTTTCGTTAAGGTTAAGCGTGCAATCTTTAATCACTGAGTTAATTAAAACAGTTTCGCCATTAGCCAATTCAACTGAAAAATTTTCTTTTAAATCGTTGCGCGGATCGCGCAAGCTTCTGCTCAAACGCGCGAGAAATAAAACTTCGATCGGCGCCAGTATCAAAAAGTACAGAAGCATAAAATCCGTTAAGCAAAAATGTACCATTAACTACGTCATTATTCGCTTGCGCTTGGTGCGCGGTTATGCTAAAAGCTCGTCCGCGTGTCACTTGGTTCGAAATCTGGTTCACCGGATTCGCTTGCGTAATCTGAACTTGTAGTCTCGGGCACGCGTTCCGGAAATGACTGGGTTCACCGCAGTTATAGCACGACCTGGGTCGTGGGTTTTGGTATGTTGGTTGTGGGTTCTGCGGGTAGGCTGGTGGTGTTGGCGCGATTGGGTTGGCGGGAAGGACTCTACAGAACTCAGCAGAGTGGCCAACGCGGCCACATCGATTACATTGACGACACGGGGTTTGGGTTGGGTGGTGAAGTCTACAGGTTGGGCAAAAGGGTTGGTTTCCTGTGTAAGGTTTCTTAGGTGGCAGGGCAGGGAGTGCGGGGTTGGTTAAGGCATAGTTGTGGACTATAGGGGGAGTTGGGTAGGCTGACAAAGGGTTAGGCGCGTATACTGGAGGTTGGTAGGCGGGTTGCTGGACTATGGGCGGGTTGGTAAGCGCATAGGCTTTGCGCCTGCGCTTGAGGTTGTTACGGTTTGAGGGTTCTGGTTTGGTTTCTGTTGGTTCAGGGGCAGTCTTGGTGGGTTTGGTCTTCTCAGTTCCCCGCAGGAACAGGGTTCCTGCTCTGACATGGTTGTCGCTGAGCACAGCGGCCAACTCGATGGCGTCAGAGAGGGTTAGTGGGTTTCTGGCCCATACAGAATCTTGAATTTCCATGGGGAGACCCCCAAGGAATTTCTCTATGGCTCGGCGGGAAGGGGTAACAAGGTGAGGGACAAGCAGGCTTAGTTCATGGAAACGCGTCGCGTACTCGCGCGCTTCACCGCTGTATTGCTTCAAGTTCCAGAATTCCTCCTCCAGGCGCTTAACTTCGTTGGGAGGGCAGAATTCTCGCGTCAGAATTTCCTTGAATTCCTCCCATGTCATGCTAGAAGCAGTTTCTGCGCCACGCGCATGAGCCACTCCGTTCCACCATGTAAGCGCTCTAGATTCCAAGACACTGGAAGCATATAGGGTTCGTCTGTCTGAGGGGCATTGGGTGTGGAGGAAAGTGTTTTCTATTTTCTCAAGCCACTGGAGCATCACGGTGGCTCCTTCAAGACCTGTGAACTTTGGAGGGTTACCCGCGTTAAAGGACTTAATGTTGTAACCAGAGGTGTTGGTATTGTTTTGGCTCAAAGCTTGGGCTATTGCGGCGGCCATTTCCTGGGAACGTTGCTGCGAACGTCTGCGCGCGGCTTCTTTCTTGAGATGGCGAGCTGATAGCGGAGGCATTCTATAAAAGTTTTAATTTTAGTTAATATCTTGGTTTTATCGCAAAGTATAACCCTATAAAGCTTGGTTTCGCGGAGTTAGATACTATCAAAAGTTAAAGTAAAATAAATGACCCTAAATGCAGACTTAATAAAGGTAACAAATCCGAATCAAGAATCGACAATTCATGTATCACCATGACTTTCCGAATTCCCAATTTAAAATATACGAGCAAACGAGTATTGGGGATTGACGATTCATGTATCACCATGACTTTTCAACCTTCAATACAAAACATACAAGAAAATGAGTATTGGAGGTTGACAATTCATGTACCACCATGACTTTTCAAGTCTCTAACCTCAGAACATAATCGTAAATGGAAATTGAAAATCAACTATTCATGTATCACCATGACTTTTCGGATTTTCAAATCCAACAAACGAATATGTAAGTAAAATCAATAAAAATCGAAATTCGACAAAAATCAAAATATCGCGGAATAAAACATAAAATCATATACTGCGCAAGCGCGAGCATATTCATAAATAACGAGTAATTAACAATAAGCGTGCAAACATGAGATTTCTCTCATGCGCGAGAAGGGACTCTTAGGTATTCTAGGCCGTTACGTCTAACCACCTATCCTAAAGTCAACGAGCTCTGATACCAATCTGTAACACCCCGACCAAAGGCGGATTATACATCGGGGCGCCACATATTGTTTCATTACTCGTGACACTATTGGGTGTCAATATTTAATAAATACATTCATTCGCGCACAGCGCAAGGTAAACATAAGATAACATAAATCATCATAAATCAATATATTATAAATCATAATATTCGAACAGCAATAACTTGTCTTGATACATTTTAATCTAGGTCCAAAATAAAGAAAACTTCCTACGTGTTCTCAAGCTCCAAAACAGCTACTGCAAACCTGAACATGTGTTAAAATAAACGTCAAACACTTGCGTGTTGGTGAGAAATCAAGTTTAATACAATACATAGATAGCCATAAATCTGCGCGCAACACGTGTATGTCTGGTGTTTAACAAGGGTGCAATCAGATTGTGATCAAGCCTAAATAGATCATAGCTCATAGTTCATAGTTCAATCCGTGCTCCCAATTGAGCACAAAAACAAGAAAACATCTGTGCAAGTGTAAACAAAGAAAACCGTAAACGATAGGTCTCCCGTGTTCATCTAATGGATCCATGAAAACTTCGGAATAGGCCGAACAAAGCGGTTAATGATACACACATACAAATAAACAGCCAAGTAAACGTCCTCAACACATGGGATACTGCGCGAGATAAACAAGTTTGACTCTAAGTTTGTACGAACACATGAACATCCCAAAACGTTAAAAATAAAAAGGGATTAAGTACGAGATTACTCACTTGATAAACGATGCGGTGTAAGATAAAGCAAGAACCAACTTTAAACAAGCACAAGTTAACCTATAAATAAGATTATTGTTTTAATGATTTGTTTTAAGTCTTGATTACAAGTTAGCATAATTAATAAGTAAATTATTATATATAATATATTACCGGAAAAGCAGGGCAGAACAGGGAGGAAGACGGAGGCAGAGAGGAAGACGGCAGAGAGAGCAAGGAGGAAGTTAAATTAAGTGTTTGTGTGTGATGTGTTAGGAAAATATTATTATTATTTATAGAGAAACCCTAGGGAACACAATCCCTAGAAAAAGGGGAAAAGATCTCAAAAAGTAAAAGATTCCAAAAGCAAAAGATATCAAAAGATATGGTAGCAGGGAAAAGAGAAAAAGCTGACAGGGAACAGTAAAAAGCATGGGCGGATCAGATAACGGTACTGGTCAAGCATGGAAAAAGCAGATCTCAAAAGATAATGTCAGTCACTTTTTCTGTCAACCAATGGGGTTGGTGCGCATACTGCGCCAAAAGTGGCTTTTCAGACATAAGATAGGTCAGGTCAACAGCACAGAAGATAAGACAACACAAAAGCAAACGGCTAGATTCAACAGAAGAAAACTCAAAGGGTTTAGCGCGAGAAGGCTAAGGCGCGCCGCGGGAAGAATCACATTTCTTAGCGCGCCGCGGGAGGAACTATAATTCCTAGCGCGCCGCGGGAAGAACTATAATTCTTCGCGCGTCGAGGGATGAACTACAATTCTTAGCGCGCTGCGAGAAGAACTACAAATCCTTAGCGCGTTGCGGGAAGAACTGCCGTTCTTCGCGCGCTGCGAGAAGAATTACAATTCTTAGCGCGCTGCGAGAAGAGTTCGTCTCGCGTATCGCTGGAACAGATGGTCTTCACGCAGGCTTCCTTGAAAGGAGTCTGGCGCGTGGAGCTGCGCAGACAACCTTAGGCGGGAAGGAACAAAGGACAAGCAAAGAGAGGGAAACAAGGCTTAAGGGCGGGACGGCGACAAGAGGGAAAAGAAGGCGGAGAGAGAAGAGGGACGGGACGGCGGAAAGAAAGAGAGGGAAAGAGGCGGGAAGGAAAATATATTATTATTATTAAAAGTAAAATATAAGTATAAATAAATATTAAATCATAAAAGAAAGAGATCGGGTCAGAGAAACGGGTACCTGGGTCAGGTCGGATCGGGACAGATGTCACACTAAAGGGTTAGAAGTTAGTCATAAGTGATATGTATAATAAGTTATGTGTGTGTAAATATATATCAAGAACACGAAGTCCTCCATGAAGCCTTGCCTTATGACATTCGAAACTTAACCAACCAAAGTCGGTGAAGTAACAAATAAAGGAAACAAGGGGTGTGTATTATATATATGTTGTACCACCATATTCAAGAGTTAGTAATGTTAGATGAACAAGTTAGAATGAAAGACTATAGTTAGTTTGACTTGAGAAGTCAAAACTTCAAGAATACATAAGAAATAACAACCTTGAATCTATGGAGTTTTGAGAGAGTTTTTGGATATGTAGCAAGAGTAAAATGAAGAAGATAGGTGTGTATATATAGAGAAGGAGTGAAGGGTTGGGTATAAAGATAGTTTTATGGTTTGCATAAAAATGGGTATGTTTAAATGGTCAAACAATGCATAATATAAAAAAAACAATATTTTATATATTTTATATATTTTAAATGACAAGATCCAATATTTTATATATTTGAAATGTTCGGGTTACAAACGGGTCGGGTTTACATAACAAAAGTGACCCGAAATTGACGAATGTCACACATGTACTTTGTTTCCTTGGACTTGGCACCACCATGGTGTTTCCTTACCACATTAAGTTTGTTTCTTGCCACATCACCCAAATCTTTAGGGGTGTGGCTTGTTGTAGATGCTCTTACTCATGATTAGTTCCTTTTCTTACGAGTTAAAATTACCAATTGTTGCACATAGGCACTCATTCTTTCATGTCTCATTGCTGAAGAAAGCACACGCTTAGCATACTAATCCTCAGTTTCCTCATCCCTGGCTTTCAAAACTATCTACACAAAAGGGTCCCTTATTTACAAAATGTGTCATCATGAATACATAGGCTAATCTTCGCCCACTTGGAAGATCTGTCATCTTCTAATTGGTTTGAACATACTTACTTTTCAGCAGGCTAAAAATCTGAACGTGTAGGCTAAATTTATGAAACATGTGTCATCTTCTGACTGATCTAAACTTACTATATATAATTTTTACTGCCCAAAAAGTGACGACTAAGACTTAACCTTCTTAGCCGACTTATCTCTCATGACAAGTCTAGAAGTGGTAGAGGTATGCCCTCCTTGACTCCCTTAGTGGAGACAAGCTTTGATTTCACTTGAGCCAGTTTGAAGAATATATGGATGAATGGACGAATCATGATTTTAATTTTAAGTTCGAACCCGACATGTGGCGAGGGTTTACGAATTTCATTCGGTTCCCATACATCTGAGTGTACAGTCTCAAGGCGGTCGAGAAGTCAACCTTAAACATATCCTTCAAAAAATAAACTTACACGTAAGATTTTTTACCGTTTAAAAAAACGACTTAAAACTAAAAGTCAAAAGTCTATTTCTAAAAATAAAAATAAAAAAACAATATGCCTATTTAAGTAATTTCCCCTGCAATTTATACTTCCGTTTTATTACGTATCACAGGTTACCATTACCATTCACCCACCACCAATGACATCGCCGGAGAAGCGTTGCCTATACGAAGTCCTGGGCCTCAGCCGCGACTGCACCGCCGACGAGATCCGATCAGCCTACCGCAAGCTCGCCCTCCAACGCCACCCAGACAAACTTATTAAATCCGGCATCTCAGAATCCGAAGCCACCGCTTCATTCCAAGAACTCGTCAACGCCTACGAGGTACTCTCCGACGTCAAAGAACGCGCCTGGTACGATTCTCACCGCTCACAAATCCTCTTCTCAGGCACAAACCCATCATCATCGGCATCAGCTGTCGTTCCTGATTTGTTTAGTTATTTTTCGAATTCGCTGTATTCGGGGTTTTCGGATAAGGGTAAAGGGTTTTATAAGGTGTATGGTGATGTGTTTGATAGGGTTTATCAGAATGAGTTGAATTATGTTAGGATGTTGGGGTTGGGTGGTAGTGTGGCGGTGAAGGAGGCCCCGTTGATGGGGAATGCGGAGAGTCCGTACGCGCAGGTGAATGCGTTTTACAGGTATTGGTTAGGGTTTGTGACGGTGATGGATTTTGCGTGGGCGGATGTGTATGACGTGATGGCGGGGGGGATAGACGGAGTAGGAGGAAGATGGAGGAGGAGAATAAGAAGGTTAGGAAGAAGGCGAGACGGGAGTTTAATGAGACGGTTAGGGGGTTGGCGGAGTTTGTGAAGAAGAGGGATAAACGGGTGATTGATATGCAGGTGAAGAGGCAGGAGGAGGTTGAGAGGAAGAGGGAGGAGGAGAGGGTGAGGAAGATGGAGTTGGCGAGGGAGAAGGCGGAGAGGGCGAGGGCGTATGAGGTGCCGGAATGGGCCAAGGTGGAGGATGATGATGTGGCGGATGAGGTGGATGAAGTGAGGAAGAATGAGTTGTATTGTGTGGCGTGTGGGAAGAAGTTTAAGAGTGATAAGCAATGGAAGAATCATGAGCAGTCGAGGAAGCATAAGGATAAAGTTGCGGAGTTGAGGGAGGCTTTTGGGGAAGAAGATCAAGAAAACCAAGATGATGACGAAGATGAGTTTGTGTCGGGTGATGAGGTTGAAAAGCTAAAAGAAGAATTTGAAGGTGTTGATATACGGACGGAAGAAAAGGATGATGATGAAGAAAGTCGGTCAGAGGAGTTTGTTGATGTTAATGATAATGGAAAGGGAACGGATGATGACGACAAAGAAGAAGAAGATGACGATGATGAGGATAGTGTTTTGAAAGCAATGTTGAAGAATAGAAAGAATCTTGGAGCGACAAGGAAGCTGAAGAAGGTTTATGTTGAAGTTGAAGATGAAGAAGAGGTAGACTTGATGGAGTATAATAATAAGAAAGGTAGACGAAAGAGGGGAGGTAGGAAAGAAACTGCTAAAAGAGATGAAGGTGAAGAACAGGGAAGAAGTGATAAACCCGAGATTAGTAACAAAGTTGAGGCGGATGAGAAACGTGAGGACGGTTTACACACAGAGGAACCATCTTGTGCAAACAATGAGAACAATGGTGGGCCGACGGAAAAGATCAAGGTTTCCAAGCAAGCTCCTGCAACTAAAGTTACAACCAAAAAGGAGGCAAATTCTAAAGCCAAAAATCCGCCCAAAGGGAAGAAGCAAAAGGTATTACTAACATAGTTGTTAACCTGGTTTTTCAATTTGTGCAACGTTTGGTCTAAAATCATGTTATGTCTTGTTTGATTGCAGGCAACATCAAGAAATGCTGGGACTGAATGCGATACTTGTGGAGTAGACTTTGAATCAAGGTGTGAAGTTAAGATTCTATGTGCTGCATGCCCCTTTATCCGTTCTAGGAGTGCAAAGTGCAAATGAGTCAAGCTGAGCCCGAGCCTGAGCATTACACTACTCGAGCTTGGCTCGATTTAAGTCTACGTTTTTGGGCTTGAGCTCGGCTTGTATACAGAAATTGAAGCTCGATTTTTGCTCAGCTCGAGTTAATTTAAGAAAAACCTTAAACGAGGTTGGACTGAATATTAGTTAGTATATTGAAGTCCAAAAGTAGTTGACTTAAAACATAAAATCACATAGATGAGCCCGATAATTTGAGGCTTGGCTCATTTAGAGTGTTTTATCGTTTTGATTTCGAGTGACTCGTGAGTGGCTCAGCTCGTTTGCACCCGTTTCTGTTGGCAGCTGAGCTTATTATGGTTGTTTATGTGGCAAGACTAAATTACATAAACATTTGAGTGACACGGGTCATGCTACACTGAAATCACGTTGACAATGAAGTCAGAAAGAAGTTGCAGATGTTTACTCTCAATAAGTCATTCCAGGGTTCCTGGGGCTTGAGTGGTATCAATTTTGTTTACATTTATACTATTTTATGCAGAGTAGGATTCTATTTATTAATGGTGCTGAGTGAAAAAGTGCCAAGTGCTTTATAGTTGTAATTGAGTTGATATAAAAGACAAAAGTATTCAAAATTCTGTTTTAAATGTTTGTTATTTGTTGGTGTATAACATCATGCTCTATTTAGAAATAATTTCACAATTCCTATAATTAAACAGACCTAAAAGCCTAAAAGGTCTTTAACATTAACAGAAGTTCAATACCAAGTTACAAAATAGAAGTTGTCAGTGGACTCCAGAAAGTCAAAAGCATATATCTTAGTTGAGAAATGAGAGCTACCAGCACAAGTTGTTCAAGCAACGTCTTTAAAGAAAATACACATAATTTAAGGTTGCAATCATAACGGTTTAGTAGCTGCTTCCTGTATATAAGCAAAAGCTTCATCTTCTGACAGTTGTTTCCCCTGTACAAGCCCTCTAACCAAGGTGTCCGCATATCCTTTAGCCGGTGCACAAATTGGTATCTTTCCAGATTTAAATCCCTCAACATGAGCATCGGTGCACCTGAATTTGAATAAGAACTGTTCAAAAACCTTAAAAGAAAGAAATTTACATTTTCCAGGCAAAACAAGCTTACGTCATTGTTAAAATTGGAATATCATTCTCCTTCCCCAAGTAAACAACATTATGGTACCAACCGTCCTGTGCAAAATCGACATTTGGTTAACATTATACTGTTTTGACTTTTGAAAGTCAACTCAAAGAAGTTGCAGTGTGTACCTTGAGAGCTTTCAAAGAAATATTCTTTTCATATTCAATGGAATCTAAAGCATCCAGGTCAAAGAAAGGAGAATTTGTGTCTGTACACACATTTTCCTGAAGTAGAACATCATTAAACTGCTCAAGACTGCAAAATTGACAAATCAAAATCAATGTGAGAAGGATTATTGATATAAAGATATAAATAAAATAAAAATATGAATAAAATTTTAATATAACATACGTGATCCGATAAAGGCACATGAAGGTCTTTTCCTGATTATTAATTTCAGGATTAAGAAAAGCAACACCTCCAGGACCCCAAGTTACTGTACTCTCTCTACCAAAGAATAAACGATGCGGGACCATCTTCCACATTACCTCTGTTGGCTTCGTTTTATCCACCGCACCTCGACAAGGTTTTTTCATACCTTCCGCCTGCAAATTAGGTTAAAACAAGGGTAAGGCGGTAATTTGACCCCCAACATTATAAATGGTTATGCAACTGTTTTACCTGGCCACCTTGTATGTAACAAAGGAATCTTGACTCGCTCATGTTTGACCCAAAAGATGCATACCAAACATGAACTGTTGATAACTCGGATCTCCAAGCTCGAGAAGAAGTAGCAATAACTTTATCTAGATTCAGTTGCAACTAATTAGATTCTAAAGGACAGATAAAATTGAAGATTTTTGGAACAGGAATGGAGAATTCAACCTGCAACATTACCGTCTTCACTGAGACTCAGTTTTGAAAGTGGTATTGTAACATCCTCTTGAAGATCATCATCATATTCGTCTTCTGATTGCGAGCTATATATCTGTAGTCACATATGGAAAGAAAACACCCAATTGTTTAATCTAAATTTGATGATTATGACAAAAGTTTCTTAACATAAATAAAGTAGAATCGCAAAACTGCCACCTGAAGTTGAGGTGTTACTTTAGTGGTCAACTCTTCAGGCAACTTTTCTGCTAGTATTGGCCAAAAGGTCCTTAATTCCTCGCGAACCTGAACAAATGTAATGTGTAACGACAACCATTATTATGCATAACTGCGTAAGAAAGATGAAATTTTGAAAATTTCTGGATCTTACCGCCTTGATCACGGTCCATGTGGATTCAAATGGATAAACATCAACAGATTCAGAAATAGGTTTGTCTTCTAGCAAAGTTTCCACACAAGCAACTACTGAATTTGCTAATGAGTTGAGACTGTATCCTCCTTCTAATGCCATGATAATCTTTCCACTGCTAAACTTCATCAGCTAGACAAATCACCAAAAATACTGTTAAAACATGTAAACTGCGAAAAACACAATCCTAGGCTATTGGACGCTAACCTTTTTCAACAGTATAGAATAACCATGTGGTGTGATACGACAGCCTCCAAGTGGGTCACCAATGGCTGCTCAATGATAAGATAAAAAGTTTCATATACATGCGGACAGTATATATATATTAAGTTCATTGACAGTTAGTAGAGGTGACCTGCATCAAATCCTGCTGAGATTATTATTATGTCAGGGTTGAACTCTGTTGCAACTGGGATTAATATATGGTCCCAAACCGCAATGTAATCTGCATCCCCACATTGACCATTCTCCCATGGAACATTTATATTATATCCAGCACTGGGTCCCTCACCAATCATGATGTGTGAACCATCATCACCAGTAGGATAAAAACTCCCAAACTCATGCCTGCATGTTTACAGTGTATCTATAAATAAGCATCATAAATTGATTATCTGTTTTACAAACAAAAGGAAATCATGTATTTTACCTGTGAACAGAGAAGAAAAGCACATTGGAATCTTTATAGAACATCTTTTGAGTACCGTTTCCATGATGAACGTCCCAATCGACAATTAGTATCTTGTTGATACCTAATTCCTAAAACATAACAAGAGTTAAGTTACTTAATGATGCACTATGGTCATGTGCGTACATGTTAATGATACAAAAACGCATATCACTCTCACTTTTTGGTTAAGAAGAAAGCTGGTTGCAATTGCAACATTGTTGAACAGGCAGAACCCCATTGGTTCATCTTCTTCTGCATGGTGTCCCGGAGGTCTAACTATAGCAAAGGCAGAGTTAAGTTCCCCCTTTGCAACTTTCTCAGCAGCCTGTTAAACACATCTTTTATTAATACTTTACAGTCAAATAAAATATATCATATAACACGTAATTACAAGTATGTATCAGAGGTTCTCACCTCAAGCACAGAACCAGCAGCAAGATAAGCAGATTCTGATGAACCTTCATTGAAATATATAGAATTGTATTTACTAGCTACCCTGTTTCTTTTTGAAGCTGGCTTTTGGGAGCTTATTGTCTTGATCAGATTAATCTGATTACTGGTATGAACTGCAGCTATATATTTGTCCTCCACTTCTTTGGCATCAAAGACCATGCATCTGAAACACAAGTTCAAGTATTAAAAAGGGGGTGGCGGCGCAGCTTGTTGCCCGCTTACCAGCCTCTCTGTTGTAATTTGGATCCTTTTGTTCAGTATTAATGAAAAGTAAAGTTACAATAATAAAAAAAAAATCATGAATACATCACAAAACCGATTTAACACTTGTTAATGCAATCCAGATTTCCATCATATGATAAGGGTAGAAAAAAGAAACATTTACAGAGTCACTACAGTCTACAGTAACAAGATAGCCTTCTAGCATCCGTTCCCCCCCCCCCCCCCCCTTCCAAAATAATAATAATCAAAAAAAATCTTTCCATAGGTCAAAAGTTACAACTTAAGGATTAAGATACAGATATTGTTGATTAAATAAAAAAAAAAAAAAAACTGGTACTGAAAATGAAGTTTCTTTGTTTTTTTACCTCTAATCATGCTAGGTAAGAAAAGATTTGCATAAACTTAGGTGGCAATGTGAAATGTGATAATTAAGTAAAAACAGTAGCAAGAAAGGAAATTTATTTACTAAATAAATACTTATAATTGTAAGCAGCACAGTCAACATGAAAATAATTAGTATCAAATGACAAAGCCATTAGAAACCCTAATAATTCCATTAAAAACTAATAATATAAAGTATCAAACACTAAAAGAAGCTTACAAGTACATATACATTATATATAGTGAAGTGAAGGTATGCATGTATTGAGTGAGTAAGAAAGAGAAGTAAGTGTGCGAGTTACCTGTGAAGAAGTTGAGTGGAGGTAAGTTTGTTCCAAATAGCACGGATACGATTGGGGTTTTCGGGATGAGGTTCGCCTTTAGGTGTTGAGTGCTTACACATCCTTTCATCGTACACCAAACCAACACGACGTTGAGTTCCATGGACGTGATCGGGCAGAGGCGGAGGCGGACACTCCATGGACACAGAGGTTGAGAAAGAAAGTGAGGTTTGAAATTTGAAACAAGGCTAGGCTGTGATTGCTACTTCCTCCGAGTAAAAGAGCTAAAGCCAAGTAATCATATCATCCACTTTTTGTTTCCGTAGATTGTTTGACGGGCCACGCAAACTAAATTTGGGATTTTTGTTTGGCTATGGATGATACCATAGTCAAATGGTTAGTTAACTTTAGATAAGTTTTCGGTTAAGTTTAGTTACTTGTCTAATGTATTTTATTTTCCTTTGTACTAGTTGAATATGGTTTAGTTATGATGATCCAAGCTTAATTATAAAGTTTTGAAGCGAAATGTATTTTTTTTTTTAAATTTGGCTATGGTTGGAACATGAAGATGGAAATAGAGGTATAAAACTTACAAACACACAAACATAAATGTTATGTTTGGTTTCGGTTATCGTCGGTTAATCAGATTCACATAGCCATTACTATCGATTTTATTCGGTTATTGGTAGTTTCGGTTAATTGTTTGTTTATTCATTATGGTTCGGTTTTTCTCACCCATAACGCGAATGTAAGTAGATTAATTACATAAATGACTCAATTGAAATATGGGTTTAAATAGAATCTCGAATTGTGTAGTAGATAATTTTATGTATTCAAATTTGTCTCGTTTGTTAAATTAAATGTAAATACCCTTTTTCATTTACTTATATAAATTGTTATTCTGATATCCAAGAATAACTTGAAGTTAGTTCTCAAGACCAAGTATGATTGGTTATCTTTTTGTTTTCTATATTTTCATATTCTTTTTATGAACATTCGTTCCAACACTTTTACTAGGCTTTTATTTTTAAAAGATTAAGAAAGCAAAAACATATTTTGAGTGGTTAATCTATACACACCAAAAAAATCTTAATTTCAAGATTAAACCAACATATTGTACAAAAGAAACTTGAAAAACTTATATTCTCATTTTACATTACATGTATAATGCGATCATGAAAGCCAAATACCAATGGTTTATCCCTTTCATTATGTATTATATACTATAGATCAATGTTGTAAAACTCGCTAGGCGGTCCTTAGGCGGCTGACCTCCTTGTAGGAAGTACTCGGAGTACCCGGGGAGTACTCGGCGTGTACTCGGACATGATAAATATAACATAAAATATTTATTGGATATCTTACAATACTAATAAACAAAAATAATGATGCATAGGTGTCCTAACCACATTCATTCCTAGATTAAAATTTCATATTAATCTTCTAATCTCTCTTCTCCTTAATCCATGTTATCCATTGGGTTATTGGTGAAAATGGTTTGACCCATGAGTTACGTCTCAAGATATAATACATACATTAATGACTGTTTACAATAATATAAAACCTAAAACATAATTTTGCTCTATGTATATATTACTTTTTATTAAAAATGTCAACACATGTTTTAACAATAAGGACTTGTGAATTCAGTTTGAATTATGCGAGACTTCTCACTTCATATATATAAATTCTTAATTATTCTGTTTAATTTAAATTTCCAATTAATGTGATTATTAATTTTGTATCTTTAATTTAATATTCTAAACGTAGACATACTAAAAAAAATTTAAGCATTAAAACAATTATTAGTTATACCTAAAGAAATTTGGAGTCCTGTAATTGTAATTCATATTTTTTTCTAAAATGTTAAAAACCCGAATTCTTTGTTTTTTTGGAAACTGTAAAATTTTGTTTTTTTATTTCATAAACATTTATTACATAATCAATTTCAACAAAACAAATCTTATGTTACTCTACTAATAAAAAATAAAGTGTTAATGCTTAGGTGTCAAGACTACATTCACTCATAGCTTAATTTTTCTTCATAATTCCTAATATCTCATCTCATTTATCCTAATTATCCATAGTCAAAACCATTTTATCAGTTGGGTTATAGGATAGTTAGATGGATTTTATTAACTATTTAAAGGTGTATAAATGTCACGTTTATAATCACCATTCAAGAAGAATTGATGCTAAATATAATCAATTATTGGGTTGGTTGTGGTTTTTCAACATCGCATAAAGTATATATTTAGGTGTGCATATATGTAATCTGATGACATTATACTAAAGATTATTGTCTATATACACATTGATCATCATCTTTTAAACATTGTTACACAAAAAATTACATTAAGTTCATATTATCCACCATGTGTAGTACACGTAGTGAAACATGAAGAAGATACATTTTATAAGTCATGAAACGTGAAAATTTTATAATTCATAAATCGTATACTTTGTCTAATACATTAATATCCATGGTAAATGAAACCTTAAAGTGATTATTACAAATTCGAAAATACTTATTTGTATAGAAAATTTGTATCATATGTTGCGTTTAATATGAAGACACATTTTGGACATGCAATCGTATTACCAAATTGTGTTTGTCGCATTTCGAACTACAATTGTATCTCATGTTTCGTTCTGATTTGACATGAGACAATCATCGAATACGTACGGGTCATTTTAAAAAATGGTGACTTTGGTTCATTTCAAAACAACTTCACTAAAAACTAATATAGCCTCAAAGGCTTGTGGATGACCTTGCATAAAAACAACTCGGTTTATCATCATCAATGAATCTTTTAGATTTATTATATGGTATGTTAAGCTACACATAATATCAATCATGAGAAGTATTTTAAGATTCATAATTAAAATATCATACCTGATTTATTTAATTTATCTTTACCTTTCATTTTGTTTATTTTTTTTAAATATCAGAATTTATTTATTTTTGTCGTTTGACAAATCCCGTGTAATACACGGGTTCAAAAGCTAGTTATATATATGTTAAGATAAACATAATTCATGTCAAGATAAACATAATTCATATGAAAAAAACATAATTCAAAAATCCATGTTTTGTTGTTATTTTTAATTTTTTACTAAAGTAAAAATAAATAAAAATTATGGCCGAGTTGACCTTGGAGGCCGAGTAATCCCGAGTACTCTGACTTTTGACCGAGTTGGACCTTGGCGAGTAATGGTGGCCGAGTTGGGAAAAAGCTGCAAAGTTGATGTCCGAGAACCTTGGAATCGCCGATTCCAAGACCTTGGAATCCGACTTTTACAACACTGTTATAGATAGTAATTCACGTGTCGGTGCCATAGAAAATTAATGTGCTCCTCTTATTAGTTTTTAATGGTTTTATCTGACTTTTAATCAATTGTGCTGGCATGATGTCTTGGTTCTTAGTAAATGTTTATTTAGACTTGAGCCCACATTTCAACCCAAGTTCAGGCATATATTTATTAGCTTCTTTTATTATGTGTTATATTTTTGATTATTTTGTGTGGTTTTCTTTTGTTTTATAATTTTAATTTGATGAATTTGTTATTTGGGTTTATTTGTTGAACCATCACGAATATTTTTGATATCGGCCGAATTCACATTGAATTGTTGTCGCAACGTCCGAGTTTTATCAACACCCTGGTTATATCTATCGAATAAACATCGTTTTAAATATGTTATTTTTGTGTATTATTAGCTATACGAGTGCTACCACTATTATGGGGTCTACTAACTTAAGTGTCAATACTGTAACGAACCTAACCGATACCGATCAAATTCTTGTCATTTTGATTATAAGTTGTACATTGTCATTACCATTTTGGACGTTTACAGATTTATCCGGTTGATTTAGTGTCGGTGTTGTAACGAATTTAACCGACACCGACCGAGTTTGTCGCCGCGACGCGACGGATATTATATAGTTACCTTTTAAATAGCCATTTGTACATCGTTGTCAAAACTGTGTGAAAGGCCCCTCTTGATAGAAGAAGAATGTGTAAACACACTAGTAGTAGTGTGATGATTTTTTTTTCTCTTATTTACTTTTGTTAATTAAAATATATTGATACTGAAGAAACACTAAATGTCTCCGGTAGATTACGAATAATCTTAGGGTTAAGTAGATGTTTCCCACGAGGGTTAGGTCCGGCAAAGATGGTTATTCTTCTCGACCTGCAAAACAGACACCGTGAGCTCGTCACTGAGAAGGGGGGGGGGGGTTCCTCCTTGTGACCACCCTCCGGTGTGAGAATCAGACTAGATTGCTCTGAATATAAGTGTATATTGAGAGAAATAGCTAGAGAGAAGATAAGATGCTGATACCGTTCCAAGGTGTTGGAGTATTTATAGCCGAAGGTAGGTTTCCAAGCAGGTACGACCAGCTGTGTATAATATTCCTTTTCCACCAACTACAGGCTACGTACGTGCCACGATGGGAGTTGGTGGGTAGGCAGCGGCTGATAGTGACATTTTGTACTGGAGCGTGCTCCTCCTCGTACTATTGTCGGTGAGCTGTCACCCTGTGATTGGTTCATGGGCTGCTTTTGTCAGATCTTGTCTATTTTGTCCATACCTTGGCATGTATAGTACAAAAGATCATCCAGAAGCGTACGGACTAGCTCTTTGGGGCGGGAATATTCTCGCCTTGCTCATTCTTTCCTCAGGTGACATTGCTGAAGTATGAGTTAGTGCCTTATGCGTGTAGCTTTACTGTTAGTGCGGGTAGCCTTCCTTCTTGGCTTGTACCCACAGCTGCGGGAACAGGTAGGATACTGTACCAAGGGAGGCTATCCTGCGGGAACAGCTGGCTTACTGCGTGTAAGGTCTTCATCTCTGAGCATGGTGGGTCCTACGGAACCAGCTGGTCTAGACGTACCTCTTCAAGGTGTGTCTTGCGGGTCCAACTGGGCTTTGCGGGGACCTACCGCTGGTCCTGACACCCAGTTGGACCCGCAAGACACACCTTGAAGAGGTACGTCTGCGCAAAGACCAGCTGGTTCCGCAGGACCCACCATGCTCAGAGATGAAGACCTTACATGCAGTAAGCCAGCTGTTCCCGCAGGAAAGCCTCCCTTGGTACAGTACCCTACCTGTTCCCGCAGCTGTGGGTACAAGCCAAGAAGGAAGGCTACCCGCACTAACAGTAAAGCTACACGCATAAGGCACTAACTCATACTTCAGCGATGTCACCTGAGGAAAGAATGAGCAAGGCGGGAATATTCCCGCCCAAAAGAGCCAGTCCGTACGCTTCTGGAAGATCTTTTGTACTATACCTACCAAGGTATGGACAAAATAGACAAGATCTGACAAAAGCAGCCCATGAACCAATCACAGGGTGACAGCTCACCGACAATAGTACGAGGAGGAGCACGCTCCAGTGCAAAATGTCACTATCAGCCGCTGCCTACCCACCAACTCCCATCGTGGCACGTACGTAGCCTGTAGTTGGTGGAAAAGGAATATTATATACAGCTGGCCGTACCTGCTTGGAAACCTACCTTCGGCTATAAATACTCCAACACCTTGGAACGGTATCAGCATCTTATCTTCTCTCTAGCTATTTCTCTCAATATACACTTATATTCAGAGCAATCTAGTCTGATTCTCACGCCGGAAGGTGGTCACAAGGAGGAACCCCCCCTTCTCAGTGACGAGCTCACGGTGTCTGTTTTGCAGGTCGAGAAGAATAACCATCTTTGCCAGACCTAACCCTCGTGGGAAACATTTACTTAACCCTAAGATTATTCGTAATTTGCCGGGGACATTTAGTGTTTCTTCATTGGCGCCATCCGTGCATAAGCTAGAACTAATTCTTCTTTTCTCAGTTTTTTCAAAACTTCTGGAAAGATGGTTAACGTTACTCCGATGCCAAAGCCACCGGGTAACCAAGAAGCTCCGGTAACCACAACCCCAGCCACTGGGAGGAACACCGGAGAATACACGAATGTTACGAACACTACCCCGGTTACCCAAGCCGGGGCAAGTGCAGTAAACAACCCTCCCCTATGATTCACTGATACCCAGGTAGAGAAGCAACAGACGAGGCTTCCCCGCCAAACACTAGATCAAGTTAAAGCTTGGGCGGAAGCACGTCAGAAAGAATTCCAAGCTGAGTTGGATGAACGTTTACGTTCACTCCAACAGGCTAATGACGAATTCGGAAGCACTCGACAACAGCTCAACATGAGCAATGATTGCGAGTATTCGGATGATGAGTGGGAAGAATCTGACAGTGACGCAAACCTTCGTCATAAGGCGAAATGGAAGCGTAAAGAAGCAGACTTCCGCTCGAAAAGAAGTTTTGGAGAAACTTTCAAGCCAAAGAGCGCGGGGGGAAATCCACGTGACTTCTCCAAAACTTTCAGACCGACTGTTGCAAACGCGGGAACGTCCAAGTTTACACGAGACATTGCGGAAGCAATCGCTCCAAAGAGTGCCAAACAGATGTCCAAATAGGCACTTACGACGGCGTATCTGACCCGGACGATCACTTGAACAAATTTATAGCGGGGGAAACCGTCAGCAATTGGACGGAATCCACATGGTGCTACATGTTCCAGATGACGCTCGTCGGGGCAGCCAGAGCGTGGTTTGATCGTCTACCGGTCCACCACATCTATGATTGGGCAGACTTCCAGCACAAGTTCAGCCAGCACTTCAGTCAACAAAGAAAATATACTGAAGAGCAGTGGACGATCCTCAACTGCGTCAGAGATGAAGACGAATCTTTGCTAGACTTCATCACTCGCTTCAACTCAAAGAAGCTAAGTCTGGGCACCATCAGTGAAGATCTTGTTCGCGCCGCTTTCATCCAGGGCGCTAAGTACCCAGAGCTTATCCGCACGTTGACGGGTAAAGATGGCATGCCATCCACGTGGGATGCCATCATGACGGCAGCTAAACGCTTTGCCGAGACGGAGAAGCAACTGGGTAGAAATCTTCCCCAGCGCACAAATCTCTACACGCAGAAGACCAGAGAAAATAACGTCCGTACTGCCCGACAAAATAAGAAGAGGAAGCTTGGAATTTGGCAGTCAAGGATAAACTTTGACACCTCATCCAGCTCTCGCCCTCTCTTAGGCGGAAGGGACAACACGCACTCATCAAACAGGAATCCCAGATGGACGCCACTCACCAAAAGCGTCACCGAGATATTTGCCACCGAGAAACTCCCATGGCCAAAGGCTCCAATAATCCGACAGCGTCATAACGCTGATCAGAGCAAATCCTGTGACTTCCACGGGACCAAAGACCAGACCACTGAGGAATGCACATCTTTGAAGGATATCGTCGAAACATTCGTCAAAGATGGGAAACTCACACACCTCGTGGCGTCAATCAAGAACGGAGGGAGGAACGACAATCGGTATAAGGGCAATGGACGAAAGCCCGTCGACATCAGCATCTACATGGTTCATGGCAACATCAGAAAAAGAAAACGATGAACAACAGAGCCAAGTGCGTGGAAGGAAGCTGAAGTGCGCTTCCCGCGTGTGCCAGGAGGGCCCAACAAAGAAGGCCCCATAGTCATCAAAAGCCAGCTGGGGCACTACATCACTTCCCGCACTCTTGCTGATAATGGCGCTTCGTCAACCGTCATGTATAGGCAGTTCTTCGACAAACTAGACAACGAAGACAAAGAACGCCTAGAAACGGTTTACGCCTCGATGGAAAGGTTTGACGGCAGCACAAACACCCCCTTGGGGATCCTATCCTTCCCCGTCACTCTCACAGACGGGAAGTACTCCCGCACAGAAGACGTGGACTTCGTCGTAATGAGGAAGCCACACCACACGTACGACATTCTCTTCGGGAGAGACGGGATGGCAAGGTTCAATGCTGTGGTGTCGTCGGTCCATGGTATGATGGGATGGCCAACAGCTGAGGGCGTTGCTATGATCACGGGCATTCCCCAGGTATGCATCGCATCTGTCACATCCAAACCTAAACCAAAGATGGCTAAACCAACAACCTCTGAGCCAGAAGAATGGGCCTTCAATGGCAAATACCCTGACCAGGCTGTTACCATTGGCCCAACGATCACTCATCCCACACGCACCCTGCTCAAACGCTTGTTGCAAAAAAATGCTGACATCTTCGCGTGGACATCAGCCGACATGACTGGTGTACCCCGAAGTAAGGCTGAGCATAAGCTCAAGTGTGACCCGGCGTTTACGCCGGTCATACAAAAGCGTCGCGTGATGGGGACTGAGCAGGCTAACGCGTGTAGAACCCAAGTCAAGGAACTCCTTGACGCAGGCATCGTACGCGTTAGTAAATATCAAACATGGGTTGCAAATCCCGTCATGGTACCGAAGTCAAACAAACAATGGCGCATGTGCATAGACTTTAAAGACCTAAACAAAGCATGCCCCAAAGATTGTTACCCGTTACCCGAAATTGACCTTAAGGTAGATTCGTTAGCACCGTTTCGCCTTAAATGCTTCATTGATGCGTATAAGGGATACCATCAAATCCACATGGCCGTTGACGATCAGGACAAAACCGCATTTCGGACGCTCGATGGCACATTTTGTTATCAAATGATGCCATTCGGACTTAAGAATGCCGGGTCCACATACCAACGCCTGATGGACAAAGAGTTCCATGCCCAAATCGGGAGGAACTTGGAAGTTTACATGGATGACTTGGTCATCAAAAGCCTTGAGCCAGAAGCGATGTTGAAAGACATCGAAGAAACTTTCAACACGCTCAGACGGATAAACATGAAGCTCAACCCGAGCAAGTGTTCCTTTGGGATGGAAGAAGGGAAGTTCTTAGGAGTCATCGTCACCAAAGATGGCTTCAGAGCGAACCCTGAGAAGGTCAAGGCCATTATGAAAATGGAATCACCTACTACCATCAAACAGGCTCAAACACTGAATGGACGACTAGTCGCACTTAACCGCTTTTTGGCAAACCATGCGGATAGGTCATTCCCATTCGTGTCAACATTGAGAAATTGCTTGAAGAAAACGCACTTCCGCTGGACACCAGAAGCGGAAGCAGCTTTTCAAGAGATTCGGTCACGCTTGATCGAACTCCCAACACTCACAGCACCAGAAGTGGGGGAGGAATTAATTCTTTACCTCTCCGCCACAGACAGAGCAACCGGGGCAGTCCTACTAGTAGAACGAAAAGGCATCCAGATGCCTATCTACTATGTTAGCCGCGTCTTAACAGATGTAGAAACCCGGTACTCTACCCTGGAAAAATTAGTCTTAGCGCTTGTACAGGCTTCACGCAGGCTAAGACGATATTTCCAAGGCCACCCAATCACCATTCTCACCAACTTCAAACTTGCAAACGTTCTAGGCAAACCCGAGTTGTCAGGGCGCCTAGCCAAATGGGCAATTGAATTGGGAGAATACGCGATAAAGTACAAGCTAAGACCAACCATAAAAGGCCAGGTCTTGGCCGACTTTATTGTAGAAGTCCCCGCTTCGCGGGAAAAAGAGTGCCAGGAAGAGGCTCAACCCTCTCCAGCACAGGACATTGATGATGTCTGGCGACTCTATACTGATGGAGCAGCCAACAACGAGGGTTCAGGCGCAGGGTTGAAACTAACTAACCCAGCAGGTCAAGAGTACACTTAAGCTATTCGGCTGGATTTCCAAGTACGAATAACGAAGCGGAGGATGAAGCATTCTTGGCCGGATTAAGAATTGCGCGTAAGATGGGGGTGAAAAACTTGGAAGCCCACGTGGATTCCATGTTAGTAGCCAACCAGATAAACGGGACGTACACGGCCGTGAACGACACAATGGCCCTGTACCTCGCACAAGCAAAAACCCTTATGCGCGATTTTAACGATTGCAAAGTTATGCACATCAAGCGAAGCGAAAACAAATATGCGGATGCGTTAAGCAAGCTTGCATCGTTAGCCTTCACACACTTAGGAAAGGACATCCGCGTTGAACTTCTTGGAGCACCATCAGTCCCGCACAAGGAAATTTGTGTCATCCAAACCGGCACGGAAACATGGATGACACCAATCATAAATTACCTTGCAACGGGTATATTACCAGAATCGAAGACACGGGCAAGAAAGATACGCTGTAAATCACTGAACTATCAACTTGTTGATGACATACTTTACATGCGTAATTTTCTTGGCCCACTACTCAGATGCGTTGACAACCAAGATGCCGACTACCTCCTAAGGGAAGTACACGAAGGCATCTGTGGAGTACACGCAGGTCCATGCGCAGTTGTAGCTTAGCTAAACAACACGGGATACTTTTGGCCGGGGATGCATACAGATGCGCTGGCCTACATCAGAAAATGTAGGTCCTGCCAGCTCTACGCACCCAACACGCATCGCCCGAAGAACGAACTTGTTCCAGTCACTTCTTCATGGCCATTTCAGAAGTGGGCCATCGATGTGACAGGCCCATTTCCCACAGCAGCAGGGAACGTTCAGTTCCTAGTGGTAGCCATCGACTACTTCACTAAGTGGATAGAAGCAAAACCCTTAGCCCAAACAACCGCAAAACATATCAAAAAATTTATTTGGGAATTTATTATTTGTCGTTTTGGACTTCCACAGAATTTGGTGAGCGATAACGGCACCAACTTTGCTGACCAGAAGCTACAAAAGTGGCTGAAAGAACTTCAAATCACCCACACCTTTACCTCAGTGGCACACCCGCAGGGTAATGGTGAGGTGGAAAGAGCAAACAAGAGCATCGTCGATGGCATAAAGAAAAGACTCTTGGAACATAGATCCGGCTGGGTGGACGAAGTTCCACATGTCCTTTGGGCGAACAGAACGCTAAAAAAGGCAAGCACGGGCGAAACCTCGTTCAGCCTCACCTATGGCACTGAAGCCATGGTCCCGGTCGAAATTGGTCTACCCTCACCAAGAGTCATAACTCAACCAGAAGAAAATGATGCGGAAAGATGGTGTCACACCCCGACTAGGTAGTTGCGGAAGCGTAATACGGGAATGTAACAGATAACACTGGTATCAACAACATTGTTTATAAAGAAAATTCAACAGCTAATTTACATCATATTACATGGGTAGGTACTATGTTTACAAACTAGGTGAAAAACACATAACCGGTTTACGAGCTTCTTAAACAGTATTATATCAGCGTCTATTCACAGCTATTCAACTTGTCTTTCTAACACCAAGCATGTAAGCAAATCATTCCACTTTTGCTTTACCTGAAAATCATGTTAAAACGGGTCAACTACGTCTAGTTGGTGAGTTTCAAGTTTCACGAGTTTCAATGAAATCAGTACACGAGTTCGTAAAGTTTACAGTGTGTATGTATATATGTCTGTGTATGATGCATTATACTAAGCCACAAGTGAAACCGAAACGAGCTATACTGCATGGCCTCTCCTGCCCATGCACTCCTGTTGGCATTTAACAGCCAATTTGCCCCATGTATGTACTATGTCTAACACCACATAGCAGTATGTAAATATATAATGACAATGTGCAACTGGTTTTTACATATGTTCCGGCTTACCCCACCGGCTCTGTCACAGTTGGGTTTGTCAAACCGATAGTACTATCCACACGCCACCGGCACGAAGTTAATCACTTGTGTTTGTGGGGACTTGTCAAGTGTTAGTACTTAGATAATCCACATCATCACACGTTTTCAAGTATATCAGTATATGTAAACATGCTTTTCACCCCAAAAGTTCGTAAAACAGTTTAGAAAGTGGGGGTCGTGAAACTCACCTTATCGTAGTTCGCACAGAAATCACGTATCAAATAGTCAGATGTCTCGTTTATAGCCTGATTCCTATAAACGGTATCGTATTGTTATTACTAGTACAGTGTTTAAGCTAAGTCGGGCTGTATAGATAATCTGGGTATAGCTGTTAGGCCCAGAACATGACCATAGTCTTAGATTGTGACGTTGTATACTATGAAATGTTTAAAACTGGATTTGGCTCAGTTTCACCGTTTTCCGAGCCTAGCTCAGTTGATCGTTTATACGTTTCGGGATTAGGTAAGATCACATAAAACTTAAGTAAATATATTGATTGATAAAATGATTTGATTTATGAAAGAATTTTAAAGTTTCGGTGTCTGGTTTGATTGCAGGGTTCGTTTCCGTTTTTACACGGTTTTGATTATACAAAACGCGCACAATTCACCCGAATTGTCCGGAATTTTCGTAAAAAGTTCGTTTTTATTAATATCATTCAAAAATATGATATTTGGCCACTTTTGAGATTTTGACATACCAGTCAGTCCGTTAAACACAAAACTGCCGGTTTCGTTAAAACAATTATAATTTAAATCTTTGATTAATTATAACTAAATATGTACTTATATATAAATTATGTAAATTTTTGTAAAAATACATTAAGACATGGAGAATTTTATAAAAATATTTTCAGAAATTTTATGATTATTTATTTATTTATAAAAATTCATTTTATAGGTTATAATCGTGTAATAAATGGCCCGTTTATATCAAACGACCTCCGAAAAATCCGATAATTTTTACCAATGGCCTTAATGTCATTACATAGCCCCTGAAAAATTTCCAGAACCTAACTCTTTTGACAAAATGCCTTTTTGTGCGTTTTTCGGCTGTTAAAATTCGGTTAAGCCATGATCGCACAAACCATACTTAGACATTTCCAATGATTCCCAAACTTTACCAGTGATCTTACCATCCCATATAAAACTCCAAAACCAAGTTTCATAATTTTTCAATATGTTTAGCTATTTTTCCCAAATAAACGCTCATAAACGGGAATAAATTCACCAAATATTCTCCGTTTATCGAAAAATTACCAAATTTGAACAGGGACTCATTTATATGATCCCTAATGTCCCTGAAAGTTTTCACAAGCTAAAAACAAGCACGTCACAACCTAATACTAAACAGCCCCTAAACGAGTATTACGGGTTTACCTTGTCGGTTTTCGATGAATTTTGCTAGCTTAAACGACTTTCCGGGTCTCGGGTTGCAAACTCAGTATATCTACATATCATGTAACATCAAACCAAGCATAAATCATCCATGTAACAGCCTTGATAATTAGGGTTTCGGTTTTGGGTTCAAACCGAACTTTCTAACCGTAAAAACGTTGTATTCATGTTCTAATCCGCGTTTTTGACCAAAAAAGTATATGTTCCTGGTTTGTAAACATGTTTAACATCAAAACATAATTTTACTTGATTTTTAGGGTTTTTGGATGGTTAAACATGTTTAAAACTAATTAAAACATGTTTATATGTTAATCATATGCATCAAACTTTGTTAAAACTTGATAGAATTGGATCTTACCTTAGGGTTTGAAAGGAAGTTGAGAGAACAGAGGTTTTGAGCTGCTGGACTTGAAAATGGTTTGTATGTTAAAATGAATGAAAATGACTTAAGGTTTAAGTTATGTAAAAAAAAACAATTGTGTGGTATATGGTGGGGCTAGCGATCGGAACTTTGGGAAACCCCTTAATGGGCTGTTTTGGCCCATTAACCTGATTATACCAGCCCAAACATGAAAAGCCCACTTCAAGTTTAGTTCGGGTTCGGTTTTTCGCAAGAAAATTAATTCGGGTGTGAGAGATAGCGCAAAAACGCGTGTTTTTCAGCTTATTTTTGTAAAATAAGAAAAACGTACTGACTCGTTGTAAAATTCCAAAATATTTTCACGGATTGCTTAGAACATATCATATAAGTGTTTTATAAATCTTTTTCGGCTTAACGGATGCTACAATGCTTGTTTTGACATTAACGATTGCGTTTAAGCTTATAGCGTATCGATAAACGAAACCTTTTTCGTTTAAAGAGTTTTAAACGTACCGAGGCCTAAATATCAATATGTTAGCCTCTATAACATATATATAACTCGTATATGACCCCTCAGTATGTATACGGGTCATAGTTAGTATCAGTCGGTTACTCGTTTAAGCACTACGAATTAACCGATTTATCGTTTACTTGTTACATAATGAATATAGTGTACTTCGTTTTATTATGAATGTCACATTCTCCCCCCGTTAAGAAATTTCGTCCCCGAAATTTAATGTGTCATCGGTTTTCTAGGGAACAGGTGTGGGTATTTCTTTCGGAATTCGTCCTTTCGTTCCCAAGTATATTCGGGTCCTTGTTTTGAATTCCACCGAACTTTTACCAATGAAATTTTGTTGTGTCGTAACTGTTTGGTTTTCCCGTCTACAATTTCTACCGGTTCCTCTACGAAGTTAAGCTTTTCGTTGATCTGAACATCTTCCAGTGGTACTATTGTCGTTTCCTCAGTCAAACACTTTTTCAGATTCGATACATGAAACACGTCGTGAATAGTGCTCAGTTCTAAGGGTAGTTTTAATCTGTAAGCTACGGGACCAATTTTTGCGACAATCTCAAAAGGTCCGATGTATCTCGGGGCTAGTTTCCCAGTCTTTCCAAATCTTATAACACCCTTCCATGGCGATACTTTTAAGAATACCTTATCACCTATTTCAAAAGATAACGGTTTTCTGCGAATATCGGCATAACTCTTTTGTCGGTCACGGGCAGCTTTCAATTTTTGTTTAACCTGGTGGATCTTATCGGTGGTTTCCTGAATTAAATCGGATCTTGAAATTTGAGTATCACCCACTTCTGTCCAACATAGTGGTGATCTACATTTTCGCCCGTATAGAGCTTCATAAGGTGCTGCTTGTATGCTACTGTGATAACTGTTATTGTAAGAGAATTCAATGAGCGGGAGGTGTTGATCTCAATTCCCTTTGAAGTCCAGTACACAAGCATGAAGTAAATCTTCTAAGGTTTGGATGGTTCGTTCAGATTGACCATCGGTTTGGGGGTGGTAAGCCGTACTTAGGTCGATTCGGGTTCCTAAGGCTTCTTGTACTGCTTGCCAGAAATGTGAAGTAAAGTGACTGTCTCGATCGGAAATAATAGAAAGAGGTACTCCGTGCCGAGATACTATTTCATCGATGTAAATTTGAGCGAGTTTTTCGGTGGTGTAGTTGTTACGGATGGGAATAAAGTGTGCGGATTTGGTTAATCGGTCCACAATTACCCAAATTGCGTTGTGTCCTCGAGAAGTTTTAGGAAGGTGTGTCACAAAGTCCATGGTAATTTGTTCCCATTTCCATTGTGGGATTTCGGGTTGTCGTAACATTCCCGAAGGTTTTTGATATTCCGCCTTTACTCTTGCACATGTTGCACATTTACTTACATACACGGCTATATCCTTTTTCATACCAGGCCACCAGTAAAATTCTTTGACATCCTTATACATCTTATCAGTACCTGGATGAATAGAACATTTGGATTTGTGTGCTTCATCAAGAATCAGCTTTCGGAGTTTATGAAGTGTTGGAATCCAGACCCGGTTTTTGTAATAATATACTTCATCGGTTTTCTTCTCAAAATTCCTTTCATTTCCATGTAGTTCTTCTTTTTCTAGCTGATTTGTCTTCAAGGCCTCATCTTGTGCAATGCGAACTTGTTCGGTTAGGCTACTTTGAACAATCATTCCGAGTGCTCGTACCCTTAATGGTCTGATTCTGTCTTTTCGGCTTAAAGCATCAGCTACTACGTTAGCCTTACCCGGATGGTATTTAATCTCACAATCATAATCATTTAACAGTTCTACCCATCTCCTTTGTCTCATGTTTAGCTCTTTCTGATCGAATATGTGTTGTAGGCTTTTGTGATCAGTATAGATGGTACATTTAGTGCCATACAAGTAATGTCTCCAAATCTTCAATGCAAAGATAACTGCTCCCAATTCCAAATCATGGGTCGTATAATTCTTTTCATGTACTTTTAATTGTCGGGAAGCATATGCTATTACTTTCTTTCTTTGCATCAGTACGCATCCTAAACCTTTACGAGATGCGTCACAATATACCACCAATTCATCAGTTCCATCTGGAAGGCTTAATATTGGAGCCTCACATAACTTCTGTTTTAACGTTTGGAAGGCCATTTCTTGTTCTTCTCCCCATTCATATGCTCGATCTTTTTGAGTTAGGAGGGTTAGAGGTTGTGCAATACTTGAAAAGTTTTCAATGAATCTTCTATAATACCTGGCTAGCCCTAAGAATTGACGAATTTCTCTTGGTGACTTAGGCACTTGCCAATTCTTAATAGCCTCAATTTTACTTGGGTCTACTTGGATTCCTTGATGGTTCACAATGTGTCCCAAAAACTGTACTTCTTGTAGCCAAAACTCACATTTGGACAACTTTGCGTATAACTTCTCTTGCCTCAATAATTTTAAGATTTCCCGCAAATGTTGTTCGTGTTCCTCCTTACTTCTCGAATATATCAAAATATCATCGATAAACACTATCACAAACTTGTCAAGGTAAGGTTTGCAAACTCGGTTCATGAGGTCCATAAACACTGCAGGTGCATTTGTCAACCCAAACGGCATAACCAAAAATTCATAGTGACCATACCGAGTTCGGAAGGCTGTTTTTGGTACGTCTTCTTCCTGAATTCTCACTTGATGATAACCAGATCTAAGATCAATTTTTGAAAAATACTTCGCACCTTGGAGCTGATCAAACAAGTCATCAATTCGAGGTAAGGGGTATCTATTCTTTACAGTCACTTTATTCAATTCCCGGTAATCAATACACATTCGAAAACTCCCATCCTTCTTCTTTACAAACAACACTGGTGCTCCCCACGGTGAGTAACTAGGGCGAATAAAACCCCTATCCAGTAACTCTTGTAACTGGTTGGACAGTTCTTGCATTTCAGAAGGTGCATGTCGATAAGGTGCCTTAGCAATGGGTGCTGCTCCCGGTATCAAGTCAATACGGAATTCAACTTGTCGGGTTGGTGGTAAACCAGGCAACTCATCGGGGAATACATCTAAATACTCGTGTACCACTGGGATGTCTTCCATTCGTTTTTCCTCGGGTTCCTTAACTGTTACGCTCGCCAAGTATAAAGTACAACCTTGGCGTAAATATCTCAATGCCTTAAGTTGAGATATGAGAGGCAGTACCGTACCAGATTTCTCACCTTGAACAATTATAGCCTCATCATTCGAAAGAGGTATTCTAACGGTCTTATCCTTACAGACAATTTCAGCTTTATACTTAGATAGCCAGTCCATACCGACTATAACATCGAAACTTCCCAATTCTACTGGAAGTAAATCAATAAGGAATGGGTGGTCGTTTAGGATAAGGGAACAGTCTCGGACTATTCGGTTAACAAGTATAGGCTTACCGTTAGCGAGTTCTATAGTATATGGTTTTGTTAGTTCACTAGCCGGCATATTTTCTAAAGGTAAGAAATTAACAGATACGAAACTTCTATCGGCACCCGTATCAAACAAAACTGAAGCATACTGACCCGAAACTAAGAATGTACCTGTCACCACATTAGGATCATGACGCGCTTCACCCGGTCCTAATACAAACGCGCGTCCCTTATCCTTACAGACAATTTCAGCTTTATACTTAGATAGCCAGTCCATACCGACTATAACATCGAAACTTCCCAATTCTACTGGAAGTAAATCAATAAGGAATGGGTGGTCGTTTAGGATAAGGGAACAGTCTCGGACTATTCGGTTAACAAGTATAGGCTTACCGTTAGCGAGTTCTATAGTATATGGTTTTGTTAGTTCACTAACCGGCATATTTTCTAAAGGTAAGAAATTAACAGATACGAAACTTCTATCGGCACCCGTATCAAACAAAACTGAAGCATACTGACCCGAAACTAAGAATGTACCTGTCACCACATTAGGATCATGACGCGCTTCACCCGGTCCTAATACAAACGCGCGTCCCTTAGCTGCATTGGAGGTTGATGTTTGTGCTTGGTTCTGCCTTCTCACTGCACCCGAGTTCAAATTGGGGCAGTATCTCCGAAAGTGTTCCGTACTGCCACATTCATAGCAGGCACGGAGGTTCGTGGTAGGTGGGGTTTGTTGGTTGAGTTGTGGGCGGTTTGATTGAGGTCGAGGGAGTTGAGTTGATTGCGGTGGACGGTTAACAGTGTTGGTGGGAGTTCTACAGTTGGGGGCATAGTGTCCCGTTCTTCCACACTTTTGACAAACGATCGGTTTGCAATCACCCACATGATGAAAGTTACATCTTCTGCACTTCGGTAACGTCCCTTTATAGGCCTCTTGTTTTATATTAGAACAGGTCATGGCATAACTTCGGGTATTCGGACGAGCCCGCTTGTTTTGAAGATTCCCTTGCATTCTTGTCCCGTAATCAGTTCGTTTTAAACTTGTTGTTTCACCTGGCATTCTTATCACTCCACTTCTCATCAGATCAAAAGTAACGACACCCGTTTGAGATACAGCACTTTCTAATGTCGGGTGGGCAACTGAATTTACTATACTTCTCACAGCAGGGGTCAGTCCCCAGATATAACGTTCAATTCGCTTCGCTTCCGGTGTAACTAACCATGGGACTAAGCGGGACAGTTCGTTAAAATGATTCGTGTATCGCACATGATCTGCTCCTTTCATTTCCAGATTCCATAACTCGTGTTCCAACCTCTGAATCTCACTTTTAGGACAAAAATGCTCTAGCATGAGGGTTTTTAATTCAGTCCATGACATACGATTAATAGCATCTTGTCCCCTTATTTGGACTACTGTGTTCCACCACATCAGCGCTTGGTCTAGAAACATACTGGTAGCAAATTTGACCACGCGGTTCGGTGGACACTCACTGATATTAATTACTGACTCGGTCTTTTCTATCCATTTGACTAGTCCACTAGGTCCTTCAATACCCTTAAACTCAATCGGTTTACATGATGTAAATTGTTTGTATAAGTACTCCTGACGCGGGGGTTCTCGGTTATTATTATTGTTATTATCGGTATTGGTCTGAGTATTATCATTGTTAGTTGTGTTAGCAACCGGTACAGGGTTCGGGATATTATCAGGGTGCACAACAGGTTCTGGGTTCCCAGTGACATTCATAGTTGGGAGAGTGTTATTATTGTTTATGACATTATCAGTATTCACCGGGGTAGTAACACCCGGGGCTACATTAGTGTCCGGCGGAGGTGTATTAACAGTGGCCGTGGTGGTGCTCGTAGGTTGATTAACAGTATTGTTAGCACGTATGCCTGCAGTGACTTGGGCTACAATTGTTGGTATCACTGCTTGTAGTTGACGAGCAATCATTGCGGCCACTTCCGCCTCAGACAAAGGGTTTGTTTTCCTCGGGGCCATTCTATAGAATAATCAATTATATAATAATCAATATCGTTTCACTATGATCAACACAACTTTACGATATTACACCTTCACAACACATAACTATGCCAAAGAAAACACGTTTGTATTAATTATAATCATTACTGTACATATGCATCCAAAATTAGCGCATAGGCTTAACCTGGTATAGGCCAGCGCTTGTATATGCGTATCAAAATTTGTCACTAAGTGACATGTAGACTTAACCCGATAAGGGCCAGTGCTTGAGATAGTACTAAACCACAAACAACTCCCAAGTCAGCCCAACATGCTGTAACAAAATGCTGCTTGGGATATCAAAAGACTATATACATAAGATCAGACTACGATGTCCTATCCATTCTTTGCGACATGGAACCACAACCAAACAACAGCAGCCACTAGGGCCGCATTAACCGCTAAACACGCTCCCAGTAGTATCATCGCTCGATCCTGACGCCCATGGCTGTGAGCACTGGATCTTTGCACAATTCTGATTTCCTGTTGCATATACCTCATGTGATCATACATATCATGTCTATGCTGGTTTAGGCTATTTATCGAATGTGAGTGTTCTAAGAGCTGATCAGTTGCTAAACCAAACCATGCTGAATCAGAATGACGAGGTGGCTCGGGTACCGGGGCGTGTAAACCCCAAGTAGGAATAGGTATCTCGGTTACCTGGACACGCGATGTTTCTCCCCTATGGTACGTAGATCGAGGTGGGAGAGAAGCGTGCTCAGGTGGACGCACTGAAATGCGAGCGGTCTGACGGTTTCTAATAGTGGGTGGGGGTACTGGTGTATGCTGTACAGGTGGAGTAGGGGATCTGGGTGCTCTAACAGGTGAACGATAAGCACTAGTAGCTCCCTGTCCTGTAACATTCCTAGGGGATTCCCTAGGGGGATAGGTGTCACAACGATAACCCGATAAGTCGTGTTGATCTGCGGGTACCTCGTAAGGAACTACTGCATCTGCACCTTCTCCTATTTCTGGTTCCTCCTCGGTTTCCTCTTCCGGATCCTCCTCTTCCTCCTCAGGCCCTGTTGGTAGGGTATTAAGTAAACGATCAGTAGTTCTTGACATATTCCTGCACAATTGTTAGTGATAAGAATAATATCCTTCTATATTAATCATAGTAGAATACATGTAGGTATTTATACACATAAGCACAAATAATCGTTTATATACACAGATATTTATCTATTATTATATTTTATACACATATGTTGCTGTTTTTACCTATTCGATTGTTTATCGACTTCTTCTCGAATTTCCTCGTACAAACAAGTCTGTTATTACGTTCCGGACCATAATAACCCACTTGTCCATTCGCGTTCATCACGAGAATCATTGGTGTATATTAATTAATATTATTTTATTCCCAGAGTTAATCGAGCCTACGGTTATCTTAGGGTATCCTAAGGGACATCCTAATTCTTTATAACCAATGGCTCTGATACCAACTTCTGTCACACCCCGACTAGGTAGTTGCGGAAGCGTAATACGGGAATGTAACAGATAACACTGGTATCAACAACATTGTTTATAAAGAAAATTCAACAGCTAATTTACATCATATTACATGGGTAGGTACTATGTTTACAAACTAGGTGAAAAACACATAACCGGTTTACGAGCTTCTTAAACAGTATTATATCAGCGTCTATTCACAGCTATTCAACTTGTCTTTCTAACACCAAGCATGTAAGCAAATCATTCCACTTTTGCTTTACCTGAAAATCATGTTAAAACGGGTCAACTACGTCTAGTTGGTGAGTTTCAAGTTTCACGAGTTTCAATGAAATCAGTACACGAGTTCGTAAAGTTTACAGTGTGTATGTATATATGTCTGTGTATGATGCATTATACTAAGCCACAAGTGAAACCGAAACGAGCTATACTGCATGGCCTCTCCTGCCCATGCACTCCTGTTGGCATTTAACAGCCAATTTGCCCCATGTATGTACTATGTCTAACACCACATAGCAGTATGTAAATATATAATGACAATGTGCAACTGGTTTTTACATATGTTCCGGCTTACCCCACCGGCTCTGTCACAGTTGGGTTTGTCAAACCGATAGTACTATCCACACGCCACCGGCACGAAGTTAATCACTTGTGTTTGTGGGGACTTGTCAAGTGTTAGTACTTAGATAATCCACATCATCACACGTTTTCAAGTATATCAGTATATGTAAACATGCTTTTCACCCCAAAAGTTCGTAAAACAGTTTAGAAAGTGGGGGTCGTGAAACTCACCTTATCGTAGTTCGCACAGAAATCACGTATCAAATAGTCAGATGTCTCGTTTATAGCCTGATTCCTATAAACGGTATCGTATTGTTATTACTAGTACAGTGTTTAAGCTAAGTCGGGCTGTATAGATAATCTGGGTATAGCTGTTAGGCCCAGAACATGACCATAGTCTTAGATTGTGACGTTGTATACTATGAAATGTTTAAAACTGGATTTGGCTCAGTTTCACCGTTTTCCGAGCCTAGCTCAGTTGATCGTTTATACGTTTCGGGATTAGGTAAGATCACATAAAACTTAAGTAAATATATTGATTGATAAAATGATTTGATTTATGAAAGAATTTTAAAGTTTCGGTGTCTGGTTTGATTGCAGGGTTCGTTTCCGTTTTTACACGGTTTTGATTATACAAAACGCGCACAATTCACCCGAATTGTCCGGAATTTTCGTAAAAAGTTCGTTTTTATTAATATCATTCAAAAATATGATATTTGGCCACTTTTGAGATTTTGACATACCAGTCAGTCCGTTAAACACAAAACTGCCGGTTTCGTTAAAACAATTATAATTTAAATCTTTGATTAATTATAACTAAATATGTACTTATATATAAATTATGTAAATTTTTGTAAAAATACATTAAGACATGGAGAATTTTATAAAAATATTTTCAGAAATTTTATGATTATTTATTTATTTATAAAAATTCATTTTATAGGTTATAATCGTGTAATAAATGGCCCGTTTATATCAAACGACCTCCGAAAAATCCGATAATTTTTACCAATGGCCTTAATGTCATTACATAGCCCCTGCAAAATTTCCAGAACCTAACTCTTTTGAAAAAATGCCTTTTTGTGCGTATTTCGGCTGTTAAAATTCTGTTAAGCCATGATCGCACAAACCATACTTAGACATTTCCAATGATTCCCAAACTTTACCAGTGATCTTACCATCCCATATCAAACTCCAAAACCAAGTTTCATAATTTTTCAATATGTTTAGCTATATTTCCCAAATAAACGCTCATAAACGGGAATAAATTCACCAAATATTCTCCGTTTATCGAAAAATTACCAAATTTGAACAGGGACTCATTTATATGATCCCTAATGTCCCTGCAAGTTTTCACAAGCTAAAAACAAGCACGTCACAACCTAATACTAAACAGCCCCTAAACGAGTATTACGGGTTTACCTTGTCGGTTTTCGATGAATTTTGCTAGCTTAAACGACTTTCCGGGTCTCGGGTTGCAAACTCAGTATATCTACATATCATGTAACATCAAACCAAGCATAAATCATCCATGTAACAGCCTTGATAATTAGGGTTTCGGTTTTGGGTTCAAACCGAACTTTCTAACCGTAAAAACGTTGTATTCATGTTCTAATCCGCGTTTTTGACCAAAAAAGTATATGTTCCTGGTTTGTAAACATGTTTAACATCAAAACATAATTTTACTTGATTTTTAGGGTTTTTGGATGGTTAAACATGTTTAAAACTAATTAAAACATGTTTATATGTTAATCATATGCATCAAACTTTGTTAAAACTTGATAGAATTGGATCTTACCTTAGGGTTTGAAAGGAAGTTGAGAGAACAGAGGTTTTGAGCTGCTGGACTTGAAAATGGTTTGTATGTTAAAATGAATGAAAATGACTTAAGGTTTAAGTTATGTAAAAAAAAAACAATTGTGTGGTATATGGTGGGGCTAGCGATCGGAACTTTGGGAAACCCCTTAATGGGCTGTTTTGGCCCATTAACCTGATTATACCAGCCCAAACATGAAAAGCCCACTTCAAGTTTAGTTCGGGTTCGGTTTTTCGCAAGAAAATTAATTCGGGTGTGAGAGATAGCGCAAAAACGCGTGTTTTTCAGCTTATTTTTGTAAAATAAGAAAAACGTACTGACTCGTTGTAAAATTCCAAAATATTTTCACGGATTGCTTAGAACATATCATATAAGTGTTTTATAAATCTTTTTCGGCTTAACGGATGCTACAATGCTTGTTTTGACATTAACGATTGCGTTTAAGCTTATAGCGTATCGATAAACGAAACCTTTTTCGTTTAAAGAGTTTTAAACGTACCGAGGCCTAAATATCAATATGTTAGCCTCTATAACATATATATAACTCGTATATGACCCCTCAGTATGTATACGGGTCATAGTTAGTATCAGTCGGTTACTCGTTTAAGCACTACGAATTAACCGATTTATCGTTTACTTGTTACATAATGAATATAGTGTACTTCGTTTTATCATGAATGTCACAGACGGTTAGACCTTATGCTGACCGAAGAACGCAGAGACTTAGCCGCAGCGCGTGAAGAGAACTACAAGCGACAAATGCAAAAGTAATACAAAACGCGGGTAAAACTCTGCAACTTCAATGTCGGAGACTACATACTGCGTAACAACGAGGCTTCGAACCAATAACGCCCAGGAAAGCTGGCCCCGGTCTGGGAAGGGCCATACATCATTAAAGAAGTTTTGGGAAAGGGCGCATACCAGCTCGAAAGGCTCGATGGCACTCCCATCCCAAGAACATGGAATGGAGCTCAATTACGCAAATGTTACATGTAGATCAATTCCAAACTTGTAAAGAAAAGGCCTAGAGCCACTTCTAATGGAAATGATTCTTCTTTCACATTATGTTGATAGCCTTACCTTTATACTTATGAACTGACCACACTGATATGCCGGTATTCACCGCATAAATAAGTGTGGGAAGAAGTAAGTCGTTGCGTGTGGAAAGCGGCACAACCCGCGTAAACACAAAAACAGTAAATATTTCTAAGAGGAAGATGAGGAAAACCTTCACGCATGTCAGATATAGGTAAAGTTTGGTCATCCTACTAAGTGAAAGTGACGGTTCTACCCACACAACCATATAGAGGAAACAGAACAGTAACCTATTATCCAACACGCGTCGAAAGGTTAACTTATTCAAAACACTTAGAAAATTGCTAAGTTAAACTAAAATATGCATGAGCAATTCATATAATGTTTACAAGGCAAGGCGTTAACAAAATATTTATATTTACAATAAAAATTCAAACATTACAAGAATGGCTAGGTATTTACCCGCCTACAAAAATACAAATCTATCCTAACGGTTGGAAGGGATCTCAAGGTTCAAGCTTCAGGACCACTCCCTCCAAACCCACTCGAACCTGCACCATCAGTTGTCTGCGGCGGTTCGAGGAAAGCCTTGAGAACAGCTAGCCCGTCATCAGCAGCCGCAATTTCGTTCACCTTCTCCACAACCGGATGCGGGAAGGCAGCATACTGGTTCACAGCTTGGTCGTAGGCAGCTTCAGTGTCTACATCGTGTAAAGGAAAGGTTGAAGGCGGGATGCCCTTCTCTGCAAATCCTAGACCAAGCAGGAAACCAGCCTCCTCTCCATCCTCATGAGAAACGTTGAGGGCTGCACTTATGGCATCGTCATAAGATGTGTTCGCGAAAATCCGATGCACAACCTACAAAAAAAAGTATATATAAAAGAACTTTTCTAAGTATAAAGAAAAGCGTAAATAAATTATGGAGCTACGCGTACCTGCGGCAACGCTTCTCGTAGAAGCCATTCCTTAGTGATCAGAGCTTCTTGGAGGGTAGCTTGAGCTTGATCGCGGGCGCGTTCGGCTTCATTCTTGTTGAGGTTGGCAAGCAACACATCCTTAGCAGCAGCCTCTTCAACGCCCTTGAGCTTGCGCTCAGTGCGATCAAGCATACCCTTCTGATCCAGGAGCTCTTGGAGCTTCTTGGCATCTTCTAAAGCCAAAGCATCATGAGCCTGCTGAAGCTTCTCTAGTTTGGCTTTGAGCTCTTCGTTCTCAGTGCGCAGAGGCTCAGCAACGGCTTCAGCTTTGGTGGCCCTCTCGGTCGCATTACGCGCAGTTTCCTTGGCCAACCTAAGCTGTTCGTTAACAGCTTGGGTAGCTTTGGAACGGGCCTCATGCCTGGCCTGAATCTCGACCTCAAGGTCCTTGAAGGCCTTCTCCTTCTCTGTGGCGGTGGCAGCAAGCCTCTTGTTCTCCTCCCGCAATGCTCGCGCCTGAGCCACTTCCAGGCTACGCGCAGTCTTTAACTTGTCGTTTTCACGACAAAGTAGCTCGACGCGCGGCTGCATCCGGGCAAGGAGGATTCGGAGCTCGTTGGACAGCCTACCCTCCTGGTAGCTGGCCATTGCCTCCCCTAACGCACCGCTTGGGGCGGCATGGCGCGCCTAGTCGACGCAGTCCGCAGCCGTTCAGAGGGTCGTTCCCCGGCGGATATTCCACCGTGGAGCGTACACCTCATTGGAATCCGAAACTACAAAAACAAAAAACAGTTAGAAAAAAAAATGACAAAAATGGATAATAGGCCCAAATAACCCCACGCACCTGTAGGGTCGATAACAGGCCGGTAGCCGCCGAACCCGTCACCCGAACCTAAGGGATATCCATCCAAGAGGTCAGGGAGATGGGAAGGAGGCAAAGATTGGCTAGAGGTCCCAACCCCAAACATACCTGAAGAACCGGCCATAGACGATGTAGTCGCTGACACCGGAGGGGGCATGGTAGAAGCCACCGTGGTAGAGACCATCGGAGGTGAACTCAGTGAAGATGAACTCACAACCGTGGTCGCCGCTGCGGATGAGCTTGCAGAAAAAGTCACCGCCGGCCCAGTGAAAGATGTGGTAAAGATAACACTGACGGCCGGCGGAGATGAAGTAATAACTGGAACAGTTGCCTCAACAGTAGGGGCAACTGAACCAGCACCGGAAACAGGCGCAGCCTCCTGGGTCATCGCCTCGGATAGGTTGACCAAACCTATCGTCGTGGGTCCTAAACTGCTTCCTCCCGCACCGCTCTGAAAAGCAGATACGTCCACTCCTGCATAAAGAACAAAATTATACTTACGGGTTTTCTTAATCTTGAAAGACCTGACGGGCGGAGACGAACCCGATGGAACTGGCCTCTTCACGCCAGTCACCATCGCAACGCTTGGTTGCTCGGAGGTGACAGCCGTCTCAACCTCCGAGACAATGGTCTCGCCAGCACCAAGGTCCCCCGCCGCCTCCTCACTCTCAGTCTCGGAATCCGACTGATTCCCCAGGTCGACGACGGAAGCGACCTTCGCCTTGCCCTTCCCGCCAGCAGCCTTCTTCTTCCTCACAAAGAAGGGCCCATCTGCAGATTCCTCATCAAAAGATGACAAAATCAGAGGAATTCCAGCAGAAGTTTGAGCATGAAGAGGACGAGGATTGAAGAACTTATTACCTGGCCGAGTGGCGCTTAGGATCTCATGACCTGCCGGATAGACTTCTACGAACCTATCCGCAGTTTGCTCCTAGATGGGCAACTCGTTCTCGTCAAGATCACGAGTACCCAACCGTGCGGGACCACCAGTCTCCCGCGGATGCAGGGGCGATTGTAAGTCGTTCCCCTCTGAAATAAGAAAAGATAACAGTGTTAGTAGAAAAACCCTAAACCAACACAAAAAATGGAGCATACCGTAAGGAGTAGAGATCAAACCGTATTCAAGGACGATGGGTATTTGCGGCGTCCCAGACCCGACATCCTTCCACACGCGGCTCATCCCGAACATCACCATCCCAGACTCCGCGAAGCGATAAACCGGAGTCTGGATCTGGGAGATCTTGGCGAACCATTCCGCCTCCTGTTAATTGGAGGCGTGAAGGTTATGGAGCGCCCTCCCGTTCTTGAACGTCATCGCGATGGGGACGACGCGAGCGGAGATGTAGAAAAACTCCCGCTTCCAAGACCGAAGACTGCGCTCGGTAGCGCAGATCTTCAACCCCTTGATCCGAGTGACCAGGGTATACCAACCTTGGATGCACCTCCAGGAGTAGAAGGTCATCAAGCGGTCGACGCGGGACTCGATGCCCAGAATACAGCACACCCATTCGAAGTGGCGAACTTTAGCAATCGCCATCGGGTGCACCTCCGTCAAATGCACACCGTGTTTCTCCAAAACACGGTATACGAACTTCGTTAATGGGAATAGATTCCCATATATGAAGAATGAGACATAAACCCCTATCTTGCCCTTAGGGGCATCATACACCGTCTGGTGGGGCTCCGGAAACTCAGGCTCGTAAGGATCGAGCATGAACTTCTTGACGATATAGTGGTATAAATCGACAGAAAGAGTACACTGGCACTCGCCAACAGTACTCTTATCGTCCTTATCAGACGTGGACGTCGGGTTCTCGAGGTATACATCGGACTCCTCGACGTTAACCTCGGGATCATGTGTAGAAGAAGACATTTTTTAGATGTTAAAGAGCGATTTCAGGAGAATGCTCGACGGAAAATTTAAGAGTATTCGCCGGAAATCGCATAGAAAAAGAAGAGTGAAGTGAAAGTATGGAATGAGATACACCCTCCCCCCTTATATACTCATCGCAATGAATGCGATGAATTTAATGCGGAGGAGAGAGAGAGCGCAGGTGCAATGAAACGGCGACACGTGGATAAAGCAAGCTGGCAACATGTGTCAGGATGGCGCGTGACATGAAACTCGCGCCCACGCGCCTGAAAAAGCGTCCTGATTGACCACATGCTGTCACGTCATCATAACTTCCTGTACGTCCTGAAACCGTCAGAAGACGCCAACGTCCCTTCAGCCGTTTGGACTGTCCTTATCCTTTCACCAACTCTTTGAATTTCAGAAAGATTCAAAAAGATTCAAAAATAAGAGGGAATATACCCCCTTACATTGGAAAACAAGAAACCATAAGACAAGTGCGGGTACAGTGTCAAGGTGAAACCCTTCACATACTTAGCACTTGCAGGGAATTGAAGCCAAGATACCTTGGAAAACAAGGAACCGTAAGACAAGTGCGGGTACAGTGTCAAGGCGAAACCCTTCACATACTCAGCACTTGCAGGGAATTGAACCCAAGAAGGATCTTATGGGCCATGCTTGCGGAAAGAGAAATAACACCTCCGCATGGCGGGAACGTTGAGAACTAGATTGTTTGAAGCTTCAAGGTGGAATTGGTGGTTTAACATAACTGATCACTATGTCCAAAACTACCAAAACCTCGTGAAGAATCTATACAAGTGAAACTCAACGCTCCCGACTTGCGAAGAGGTTAAACACCTACCCGCATCATAACCAAAGATCAGGCAGAAAAGTCGGGAATTTCTGCAAGTGACATTAGGAAAACCGCGGGAAGAATCCCCACGGAAAACCTAAAAAAAAAAAAACCCCTCTTTAAAACCCCTTGCTTAAAGTCCAAAAGTTCACCTCACTTATTAACAATTCATGAGAATAACAATGGACTGGGGGGACTTGAAGAGGTAGGTCCCCGCAAAGCCCAGTTGGACCCGCAAGACACACCTTGAAGAGGTACGTCTGCGCAAAGACCAGCTGGTTCCGTAGGACCCACCATGCTCAGAGATGAAGACCTTACACGCAGTAAGCCATCTGTTCCCGCAGGAAAGCCTCCCTTGGTACAGTACCCTACCTGTTCCCGCAGCTGTGGGTACAAGCCAAGAAGGAAGGCTACCCGCACTAACAGTAAAGCTACACGCATAAGGCACTAACTCATACTACAGCAATGTCACCTGAGGAAAGAATGAGCAAGGCGGGAATATTCCCGCCCAAAAGAGCCAGTCCGTACGCTTCTGGAAGATCTTTTGTACTATACCTGCCAAGGTATGGACAAAATAGACAAGATCTGACAAAAGCAGCCCATGAACCAATCACAGGGTGACAGCTCACCGACAATAGTACGAGGAGGAGCACGCTCCAGTACAAAATGTCACTATTAGCCGCTGCCTACCCACCAACTCCCATCGTGGCACGTACGTAGCCTGTAGTTGGTGGAAAATGAATATTATATACAGCTGGCCGTACCTGCTTGGAAACCTACCTTCGGCTATAAATACTCCAACACCTTGGAACGGTATCAGCATCTTATCTTCTCTCTAGCTATTTCTCTTAATATACACTTATATTCAGAGCAATCTAGTCTGATTCTCACGCCAGAGGGTGGTCACAAGGAGGAACCCCCCCCCCCTTCTCAGTGACGAGCTCACGGTGTATGTTTTGCAGGTCGAGAAGAATAACCATCTTTGCCGGACCTAACCCTCGTGGGAAACATCTACTTAACCCTAAGATTATTCGTAATCTGCCGGGGACATTTAGTGTTTCTTCAGATACTATATAGTAATAAATTTTATACAAATCCAAAGAAATATATTCATCCGATTTTCACGCTTCCATCTTACATAAGTTAATATTCTCTTTTGACGGTCTGCATAAGAAATATGTATACTTTTATAAACTTAAAAAGTAGTTACTCCTTACAAACATTGTCTAGCTTGAGTTCGACTTGAGTTTCAAGCTGAAGCTCAATGAATTAACATATACTTTTGAGCTTGGCTTAGCTCTAATATAATAAATTATTTTATGTTGGGGATTTTAAGTTTGGTTTGGCTCAATAAATTATCATTAGTGGTTGGGGATTTTAAGTTTGGTTTGGCTCGACTAGACGAGATAACAAAATATAGACTTACATACAAGGATACGCATGTAAAACAACACAAACCTAAAATCAAGTCTTGTATATTCTATCTACAAGTACTTTAGATTTTTATATATACTTAAGGTGCAAAATATGAACATGTGGGAAACTTGGAGGGTTGAAATGCAACGTGCGCCTAACCACATGGGTCATGGGCGGACTAATTTAGGGTCACTCTGCCACCACACGACCACCTTCAACAATATCTCGCCGGCGGTAGATCCACCGTCCGTAACCACCGTTCACTTCTGATTACTATGCTATTCAGGTACGCTTTTCAATCCGTCACTAACTGTTTTTAAGAGCGAGGGTTTAAATTGCTAGCCATTTTACTCTCAAATCTAACCTATATCTATTTTGCCTTTGAGATTACTAGTTTTAACAAACTTTGTGGTGTTTATATTAGACTGTTTAGGATCAATCATGACAGATTTTTTCATTACGAAAGCTTAAGTAAGCATGATCGTGAGTATTATATACACATATTTTAGGTTAGTTTCAACATTTTCATTTGTGCTTGTTTGTTTGATAAATGATAACATGAACAAGGGATTCCGTTCGATTAACTAAATGAACGAACACGAATAGAGGCCATTTTCGTTCAAGTGTGTTCGTGAGCGTTCGATAATGGGTTTGTTTACATCCGTTAATGTTTGTTTGCTTATGTTTGTTCATTAAAGGTTTTTTAATACTTTTTGATTGTTTTTTTTTTAAATTTATCATATAGATATAAGCAAAATTATTAACTATAAAATATATCTAATGATTATTAAGTGATAAATTATATGTAAAGCTAACATATGAATATGAATGCTAAAGATATATATTTAGAAGGGTGTGGTACTTGGAAAATCCCAAAATCAAAAAAAGATCTATCTTTCTTTTCACAAAATGCTTAACACGATTAGATTCTTTCATGATTCTTTGCCTGTCCCAGCTGATGTTTCTACTCCCAGCGAGAGAAACCTCTCATAGCTGAGGTTGTTCAAATAAATGTTCTAATTCCAGGGTAAGACACCCGTATAGAACTGGGAAAAGCCCTAGTTGTATCCATGCTCGCCATCTAATCGTATATCATGGCAACACAAACTTGGTATCCGGACTGAACCGTTGACCCTGACTATTCTTGGTTACCCGAATTAAATAAAACATTGTTTGTGTTCATTTGTGTTCGTTGAATTAACTGTTTGTGAACCGATCTTTTGTCCGATAAAAGCTTGATGGATGAACATGAACAAGACCTTTTTCAGTTTGGTTTGGTTCAGTTCAGTTCGTATACAGCCCTAAGTTGTTGCCTAAATCTAGTTGAATGAGTTTGTCTTTCTGTAATTAGTCAATAAACAAGTTAGATAATGAAACAAGAAAAAAGCGACAAAACCTTCTAGTAATATCCTAACCAAATTACATGGTGTTTCAGGCCATAATCATACATTCATAATCGAGTTTAAATGAGTGGTGCTTCTACTTCATGCAGCTTAAAAGCTGCATTTTCACACTGTGTACAACAAGTCAGAACCTATGACTACCATCACTATCTCTGCCTACTTGAACTACCTGCATGCATACGCAGGGCCGGTTTTGCTCTGCGTGCCTTTAATGTTGAAACATCTCGAGCAATGGACGTTGCTTCCGACCCCAAAATTGGGTTGATGCGTCTTCTTTGGTGGCAAGATGCCATTGACAAAATCTTCAAAAACAAAGTTATTGAACATCCAACAGCCCAGGCTCTTGCATCTGTCATATCTGAGCAAAAAGTTAGCAAAATCTGGTTGAAACGGTCCGTTGAGGCGCGTATAAATGATGCTCAAAGGGGTGTTGATGATGTTTACCAAACAGTTGAAGAGCTGGAGAAATATGCAGAAGATACATCTTCAACTATATTGTATACGACTCTTCAAGCAGGCGGTATAACATCCACTGCAGCAGATCATGCAGCTTCACATATTGGGAAGGCGAGTGGATTGCTTTTGCTTATTAAGTCACTTCCTTATCATGCGCACCGTAGCCACCAGTTTAGTTACATACCGGTTAAAGTGGCTGAAAAACACGGGTTGGTTTTAAAGCAAGGTGAGAAATTGGAGATAAGAATGGATTCACGTGAGAGACTTAGTGAAGCGGTTTTTGATATGGCATCAACGGCTAATGCTCATTTGCAGAAGGCTCAAGCCTTGGTGGAAATCGTGCCTAAAGAGGCTCGATCGGTTCTTTTGCCTGCCGTGGGGTCGCAAGCTGTTTTGGATTCTTTGAATCGGGTGGGGTTTGATGTGTTTGATCCCAGGTTGAATCGAGGGATTTTGGGTGTGAATCCGTTGGTTTTTCAGTTGAGTTTGAAGTGGCATTCATGGAGGGGTGTGTACTAATGGATGTTTTTACAGAGATTGTTTTGGACCATTTTTGGTGAGTAAAATAACACAGGCATTTGGTACTGATTATAGAAGGATGTCTTAAGAATGTTTATTCATTTGTTGTTTATGATGTTATGGCATGTAACAGTTGTTTTATGACTCAAGTTGCCTATTGTTCTTCTCCAAACATAGAATCATTTGAATCAACTTAAATTATATAGTGAATCTATTTGAGTCTACTCAATTTATACAATATCTCTTGCCATTAGGATGTGTTTACATGCGGGAAGAGTGTGCAGGGGTTGAGGTGGCACCTATGTGATCACAGGGAACACTGCACGCTCCTCATCACTCGCTTTTGCATTTGAGAAGTAATCATCATCATCATCGTACTCAGTATATCCTGCCAATAGCAAAGCTATGGTAGGGTCTGAGGAGGGTAAGATGTAGACAGCCTTACCTCTACCCCATAGGGATAGAGAGGCTGCTTCCGGTGAGACCCCCGGCTCGATAGTAGTTTTGCATCAAGCCTTGGATATAAGGCACATAACACTCAATCATCGGGACATCGGCTGATTGGTGCATGTACCCTTGTCTTTCGGCTATCAACGCCACCACATGATGCCTGATTAATCTTCCGTCACTTTTAACGTTATTTTCACGAGATTAGTAAAATAACGTCAAAATTAGTGTAATTTCACTTTTGCCCACCCGTGGGTTCACACATATATACATTATATGCGCGCACCGCAAGCAGGGCGTGCATTTGAGAAGTAATTCTATTTCAATATTCAACACTGTGAAAGAGGAGGGTTGATTCATCATATAGATTGTACTATGCTAGATTGTGCTACTCACATAAGGAGCGTCATGAAGTTTGAAATAGGCCGGTTTGGATTGTCGAAATTCAACCTTGCATAAATAAAATATAATCGGTTTAAAAAGAAATTTCTCAGGTACAAGTGTAAAATACAATCAAGAAACTTGAAGAAAAGACTGAAAGTACTAATTTTTTTAGGCTCAGGATCCTCCCACATTACCTATGATCCTCACAAACCATTTTTTTCCTATACAGCTCGTATAGGGCTATACGGTCGTATAGCACCTAAATGGTGTCAGTTTGTGTCTGATGTTGTCCGCCATCGTTTATAGTGCCTCGTATAGCCCTATACGGGTCGTATAGGCCTATACGGCTGTATATACATTTTTTTTAAAAAAAATGTATATATTATCTGACTTGCATCATATTTTTTTTAGCAATTTTAAACGTTCTTCTTTTCAACCCTTTCATATGTTGTATAGCACCACTGAAAATCTCTCTATACGGCTCGTATAGTCGTTTTCTGGCAGCAATTAATAGTGGTCAAAAGGCAACTTAAATTTTATGCAAATGTTTTCTTTACGGTCATATAGCCTTATACAACCGTATAGGTTTTATGGTTTGTCAGGGAGGAATACGAGCCATTTAATGCCTATACGAGCCTTTTTTCCCCTTGTCAGTCATTTGTACACTATACGGCCGTATAAGCCTATACGAGCCGTAAAGCATATGGGGGTGGTGTATGAGTACTCTTACTGATGAAAGCAGAGGCGGCCCAACCATTTTGGTGGCCTAAAACGAATAAAATATTCGGGGCCTTTTTAAAAAAAAAATTATAATGCGTTTCTACGTTTTAATTTTTTATTTGTTCAGCTCCACATTTAATTAATTAGATGAATAAGTTAAATATAAGACCATAGTTTCATTTATCTTTTGACCCTTTATTCTATAACATAAGTTTGTACATGTTTGTCTCTTAAAAGAAACCAAACAAAATATAAATGTTTTGAAACACAACATGAAAATAACTTGATTGAAAAATATTGAAAAAATTTGTGGATAAAACTAGGGGTGTGCGTGGTGCGGTTTGGTGCGGTTTTTGACTGAAACCGAACCGAAAACCAAACTTTCGGTTTTATGACTTTTTAAAACCGTTCGGTTTCGGTTTTTTGTTTTCGGATTCGGTTTGGTTTTGGATGCGGTTTTTTCGGTTTTGCTTCGAGGCAAAACGTTTTGGGCCAAAATAAACTTGACCCAGGATATTGAAATTGGGCATGATATTTGTTTTTTTATTTAAACAAATGGTAATAGAATATTGAATGTTTAAACCTCAAATATTATTAAAAGCTTATAAAAGATAGATTTAAAATCAAAACTAAAATTACTAGTACTATTATTTAGTAATATGTAGAAAACAAATATATTTGTTATTAACCATATGTTAAAACTAAACAAATAGTTATCGGTAGATTTTCTTTTAATGGTTACAGTTAAGATGTTATGGTTATTTTGATTTTTTTTTGTTATTTCGGTTCGGTTCGGTTTTTGCGGTTTTTAACAAAATACAAAACCAAACCAAAACCAATATTTCGGTTTTTGCTAAAGTTCAAAACCGAACCGCTGGTTTCTAATTCGGTTTGGTTTGTTCGGTTCGGTTTTTTGGTTATTTCGGTTTCGAATCGGTTTTTTGGGTTTTGTGTACACCCCTAGATAAAACCCTATACATTGTATAAAATAATTGTAATGTTAATATATCATCCTAATTATATAAAATAAAATAATGAAGCATATAACTAATGTAATGTTAAAATTTAATCTTCTTAACTCAAAATATTTTGGATGCAACTGAAAACCAAATGTAGGATTATTTTTATTATAAGAAAAACAAAAAGTATTTAAAGCATTAGCTGAAATTATTGAGCTAATCCTTTTTTCTAAAAAATAAATGTAGGATTTGAGCTGATTCCAAAAACTAAATTTAAGAAAGATACTGACGGAATTTGATGCCTGGTGACCCAAAGTAAAAGAACTACCCTAAACCATTGCATCAAAGCCATCTCGTTTAAACTGGATTCAACTTAAAAATTTATACATACAATATATACTTTTTATATTTCTTAAAGTTAGGGTCTCAAAATTTTGTGGGCCTAAGAGCATTCCCAACTCATTCTCTGTATTATTGTGAGAAGATTTTGTAAATTATAGGGTAATGTTTTGAGTGGTTGTAAGTGTAAGTTATAGGGTGAAGAGAGAAAATGTAGTGATTTTTTGTAAATTTGGGAATACTTTGTTTGAACATGAGAGAGAAATGTAGTGTTTTGTAGTGTAATTATAAAGATGGGGATGGAGATCCGGATAAGAATGCTCTAAAGCCCTTGCTTTAGTTTCTAACATATACGGGCCGGCCCTGGATGAAAGCACAACAGAACAGAAACAAGCGTATGAAAGGTGGGAAAGATCTAACCGAATATGTCTGATGGTAATCAAGAATTCCAACTCAATTGCTATCAGGGGAGCAATGCTTAACTCTGAAAATGCTAAAACTTATCTAGACTCAGTGGAAGAGCAGTTCAAAGGATCTTCAAAAGCGCATGCGAGCACCTTAATTCTGAAGATGCTTAAGTAATGTCAGGACTCGGTTGGGTGAAAAAAGTGAAACTGGGAATTGAACATATGGGCCATTGGTCCATATTTGTTATTTCTTCAATTAATATACTCTAATTAATTTGTGAAATTAGTGATTCTTCAAAAGAAGTGCAATACAAGATTTGCATTGTATTTTAGTACCACCAGACCACGAATACTGTAGTTTTAACAGTTCGATAAGATATAACTTTTGTATAACTTAAATTAATCCAAAAAAAGTCAATAAATAAATTGCTATAGTGGTTACTATCTTTGGAACACAGTAGTAGACTACTAGTCTTATTTAAAATATTTGAAGGGGTTGTTTTGCTTACTATTTGAACTTCTGTTAGCAGAACGATGATAAAAGAACGCAGATAATATTTAATCCTTACAATGTAAGACGATATTTACAAACACCAATGGTTTCCATATAGTGTTGCATGATTTCTATGATTCATTTATGTGATGTTCAAAATAGCCATGTGCGGGTATCATTCATGTCAGATTTGGTGTTAAATCTCAAGGTATGTTTGGTCCTGTTCTAAAAGACTATAGATAATCTAGACAGATTATAGATTTAACACCTTGAGATTTGGTGTTAAATCTCAAGGTATTCATGTCAGATTTGAAAACCTAATGGCACTATTCCATGTTTAAAAAATAGCCTAAACCAAACCATTTTGAGCGGTTTGCCGTTTGGCCTACCTAGCCCAGTGAAGAAACACTAAGTGAACCCTGGACAGATTATAGATAATCTAGACAGATTATAGATAATCTGGGGGTTAAGTAATGTTTCCCACGGATGAGATCTAACTGAGAAGGCTGTTCTTCAGGAGACCTGCAAAACAAACACCGTAAGCTCGTCACTGAGAAGGGGGGGTTCCTCCTTGTGACCACCCTCCGGCGTGAGAATCAGACTAGGTTGCTCTGAATATAAGTGTATATTAAGAGATTGCTAGATAACTGGGTAGCAGATGATCTTACCATTCCAAGATGTTGGAGTATTTATAGCCGAAGGTAGGTTAGGAGGTATAGCCGGCTGAATAGTATTCCTGTTCTACCAACAGTGGACTATGCACAGGCCATACTGGTTGGTGGATAGGTTACGGCCAACAGTAACTATGTCGGCTACACTATTCCTCCAACTGTAGGTTATGCACGTCCTACCTACTGTGGATTATACGCAGGCCATGCTGGTTGGTGAATAGGTTACGGCCCACAGTAACACTATTTCACCAACTGTAGGCTGCGCATGCCCTGCAGTAAGGGTTGGTGAGTAGGCAGCGGCTAATAGTAACAAACAGTACTAGAGGGTGCTCCTCCTCGTACTGTTGTCGGTGAGCTGTCACCCTGTGATTGGCTTATGGGCTGTTCTGGTCAGATTGTCTGTCCTATCCATACCTTGGTAGGTATAGTACAGATCTTTCAGAATCATACGGACTGGCTCATTTTGGCGGGATTGTTCCCGTCTTGCTCATTCCTTCATGTGACTACTGAAGTATCTATTGTCTTGTGCGTGTAGCCCTGCTGTCTGCGGGTAGCCTTCCCATCAGGCTTGTATCCGCAACTGCGGGAACAGGCGGGGTACTTCACCATTGGGAGGCTTTCCCTGCGTGTACAGCTTGCGTACTGCGCGTAAGGTTCTCTGAGCATGGTGGGTCCTGCGGAAGCAGATGGTCTTTGCGCAGACGTCCCTGTTCAAGGTGAGTCTTGCGGGACCAACTGGGCTCTGCTGGGACCTACCTCTTCAAGTCCCCCCAGTCCAATGTTCTTCTCATGAATGTTTAATAAAGTGAGGTGAACTTTTGGACTTTGAGTAAGGGGTTTTGAAAAGGCTTTTTAGTTTTAAGGTTCTCCGTGGGGATTCTTCCCGCGGGTTTCCTAGTGTCACTTGCAAAAATTCCCGATTTTTTTGCTTGATCTTTGGGTATGATGCGGGTAGGTATGTAACCTTCTCGCAAGGCAGGAGCGTTGAGGCTTACTTGTATATAGTCTCCATGAGGTTCTGGTGGTTTTCAACATAGTGATCAATTATGCTAAGACCACCAATTCCATTACGGAGTTTCAAACAATATAATTCTCGACGTTCCCGTTATGCGGGGATGTTATTCCTCTATCCGCAAGCATTGCCTAGAAGATCCTTCTTGGCTTCAATTCTCTGCGGGTGCTAGGTATGTGAAGGGTTTTGCCTTAACACTGTACCCGCACCTGTCTTATAGTTATTTGGTTGCCAAGGTATTCTTGGCTTCAATTCCCTGCGGGTGCTAGGTATGTGAAGGGTTTTGCCTTAACACTGTACCCGCACCCGGCTTATGGTTACTTGTTTGCCAAGGTAAGGGGTGTTTTCCCGCTTACTTTTGAATCTTTTTTGAATTTTGAATTTCAAAATTCGAAGAGTTGGTAGAAAGATAGGAACAGTCCAAACGTCTGAAACGTCGTGCGACGGTTTCTTCTGACTGTGTCAGGACGTGCAGGAAGTTATGGTAACGTGACATTATATGGTCATTCCAGTCTCTTTTTCAGGCGCGTGGGCGCGATTTTTCGGGCGCGTGGCCGCGAAATTGCTGGCACACGTCCTGTCAACAGCTGTTGCCAGCCTGCTTTATGCCACGTGTCATAGTTTCATTGCACCTTCGATTTCTCTCTCCTCCGCATTAAATTCATCGCATTAATTGCGATTAGTATATAAAGGGGGAGAGGGCTGTTTGTAATCCACACTTTCACCCTTCTCTTCTTCTTCTTTAGCGATTTCCGGCAAATACTCCCCTTTTCAGGCTAGCATTTTCCCGAAATCGCTTTCTTTTTTCTGCACAATGTCTTCTCGTGATCTTGAGTCTTCGGCCGATGACAAGAGTACTGCTGGTGAGTGCCAGTGTGCTCTGCCCGGCGATCAGTACCGGTATGTTGTTAGGAAGTTCATGCTCGATCCTCTCGAGCCTGAGTTTCCTGAACCCCACCAGACCGTGTACGATGCCCCCAGTGGCAAGATCGGGGTATATGCTGCATTCTTTGTTTATGGGAACCTTAGGTTCCCATTGACAAAATTTGTTTACCGTGTCCTCGAAAGGCACGGTGTTCATCTCACCGAGCTGCACCCAATGGCGATCGCGAAGATTCGCCACTTCGAGTGGGTGTGCCGGATATTGGGTGTTGAGCCCTACGTGGACCGCCTGATGACCTTCTATACTTGGAGGTGCATCCAGGGGTGGTACACCCTGACAACCCGAATCAAGGGTTTGAAGATTTGCGCGACAGAGCGTAGTCTCCGATCGTGGAAGCGGGAGTTCTTCTACATTTCTGCTCGCGCCGTCCCCATTGCCATGAAGTTTAAAAATGGCCAAGCCATTCCGAGCCACCACGCCACAAACTACCAGGAGGCGGAATGGTTTGCAAAGATATCCCTGGTCCAATCCCCGGTTTTCCGGTTTCCGGAGTCCGGGATGGTGATGTTGGGGATGAGCCGAGTGTGGAAAGAGGCTGACGCGCAAAAGGTTCCAATCGTCCTCGAATACGGTTCGAACTCTATCCCTTACGGTATGCTCCGTTTCTCTTTGCTTATACGAGTTTATCTTCTAACTGTTTATTTTCTTTCAGAGGGGAACAACTTGGAGTCGCTCCTGTACCCGCGGGAAGCTGATGGTCCCGCGCGGATGGGTACTCGTGCTCTAGACGAGAACGAGTTGCCCATCCTGGAACAAATGACGGATCGGTTTGTGGAGGTCTATCCGCCGGGCCAAGAGATCCTGAGCCACCGGCGGCCAGGTAAGTCAATAGATGATGATTGTTTCTGATTGGAACAGTCTAGTTCTAACTAATGTACAACTTCTATAACATCAAGTACAAGCCAGCAATGCATAACACAATAAAGAAAGATTTTTGTATCCGCCTTTTAAGGTTTAGCTTTTTATGGATTAAGACATACTGTTTGTTATTTTTCCTATTTTGTTGGTGGTTACATGAACAAAGATTTTGTTAGGTAAAAACTTAAAACACATATAATAATAATAATAATAACTTTTATTATTATCCTACTTTCTTTTTTTTTTTGTTGAATCAGTTAAGAAATGGGAAAGAAAAATATAAATGCTTACTTGAGTGAGAAACCATAGAGAAAATGAGCAGAAGAAGAACCAAAGCAGCCATTGCTGTGATAAGTGTCGTAGAACAAGAACAAGAAGCTTGGAGAAAAATGAAGAGAGAAATGATGGCTTTAAACTTTAAATGGAAAAGGTTAATCTTCTCTCATGTGAAAAGAAAAATGAAAGTCCAGGTAAATATATTTTAAATGGATGTACAAAATGCATTACAAGTTGTACAATAGTTTGAATTTGTATATTGTAACTCTGGGATAGGAAATAAGTAATTTACTGAAGATAAATGGTTATTTTTTTAAAAATGTGACTGTTTAAATAAGAGTATTTATTTTTGTTTTAAAGTGTGTGGACGTGGTGGGCTGACACGGGCCCAGACAGCGAATGTACTATTGTGTTTTAAATTTGGTTATTCGGCATTTTTATGCAACGGGTATATTTTGGATTTCAAACCAACCGAATTATTTTATGGATATATCCTTGGATTTCTTGATTTAAATTTAGTTATATTTGACTGTAGGTTTTACTTCTTATGAAAACTGAAAAATCATACGAGAAAGGATATAATTAACAAAAGAGTTCATGGTCTACTTCTAATTCTAACCATTGGATGAATATATTAAAAATTCTTATGATTCACATAATTTATTGAAACTGAAATTAGAATATCAATGAATCCAACCTAAATAAGAAAGTTGGGTAAGGGGTTATAGTGAAGAAAGCTGGGTATGAGCATACCTAGTACCTATAAGGTATTAGTCGGTTTCATATTATGGTTTAAAATTGGCTCTAACATGGTTATACCAAACCTAAACCCGAAAAAAAACCAGAAACTTGCAAGTTATCTATTGCACTCAGTCTCTTGGGCGTAAGCCTTTGCCTTTAGGGTCTTGTCACTTTTGGGCCTGTGGATTATGTCACTTGAGATATGGATCATTGTCTTATTCTTACAAAATAATTTCTTCATAAGTATGAGATGTGTTTAGAGATATGTTTGAACAGCAGCAACCGCAACCCCAACCGCAACAAGTTTCTAAACTTGTGATCAATCCCAAAGCATCTTCGAGATTGCCTTCAAAGTAACATCAATCATTCATTCAAAACATCAATAATTCCAACAATAATAAACTACACAAATTGTATAAAACCTACAAACCTCATAAGGTACAAGCTGTCATTGATGACAGCGCGTTTGATAGAAACCGAAAACTAAAGTACTGAAATTAAGATAATAGTCACATTCGAGATAGGCTTGATCTCCAATTACAAGGTTAAAGAACCCTAATTCTGATAAGCATAAACATCCATATCTTACAAAGGAAAAACAAAGCAATTAATACTAATCTTAAAACGGTTACTAGAATCTGATAAAAACTTCCCCACTACTTTCCCTCCATTATATTCTTTTAATTTATATTGTTTAGGCGGAACTTGAATATGTGACTTGACCCGTTTACTATTATGGGTATAGACCCGAACCAGGTTCCTATCAATACATCCCGACCCGGGGTTACTATCATTGGTTCCATTGCCGGGAATCGAATTAATGATCCAGCGTAAACATCAGGGACTTGAATTAGTATATGAGACTTGTGCCTTGTCGTCGCAACATTCTCCAATCCACCATTTATCTCAACGATGTAAAGTAGTTATGAATCATTCATGCTTGTATCTATGTACACTACACTGTTGAGTTTTCATCAATCTTAAATTAACATCTTTGATAATTTGGTCACAATCTTCATTTCCAAACATCTTCAGATAAGACGGGCCACATATGTCAAACCAATCCGGTGAGTTAGATACTAAGATGTGTGTGTGTATAACCAGATCATTGGTTCGTGTTTCGATTTGTTTTTCGGTTTATATTACATGCAAAACCAAAACCAAATTGTAAGTTCAGTTTTCACAAAAATATAAAACCAAACCACCGGTTTATCTTTCGGTTAAGTTTTTTCGGTTTCAAGCACACCCATAATAATAAATATATAACGGATAACAGTATACGTATGTATTAGAATTATACACATAGCTAATGAGAGCCGAGAAAGAAAATAAATATTGTTTTCCGACCGCTCTACGAAACATCTTAAATCTTTAAAATTTCATTCCACCCTTCATATAGCCGACTCATCTTCGATGACTGATCATAAAACAATTACAAAATTTCTGTAAATTCAAACAAATCCTAGTGAGGCATTTCATCAAACAGTTGGCGTGCACACCAATATCAAGTGGATACTTGCAGCATATTGAATGTAAAAAAAAATTAAAATATGATGATCGGGATGAAGAATGGATCAGCCTTGAAAGTGAGACATATCCATCCAGCAACAAACAAATCAAAATGTTGGCGAAGGCAGATCCATCTCGCAAACTGTACACACGTATGCGGTTATGGGAATTACCTGATCAATACGTCGTGGAGCCTAGTGACGGTTAGTAATGGAGTTGTGAAATGAGATGGATCTGGTGGATGGGATGATTTTCATTGGGAGTGAGATTGGGATGATGGGAATAAGTGGGTTGGAATTAGGGGTGCAAACGAGTCGAGCTCGGCTTGTTTAACTTTCGGTTCGTTTAATTTACATAGAGCTCGAGCTCAAGCTCGGCTCGTTTCGAGCTCTATTTCTAAAGCTCGAGCTCGGCTCGGGCTCGCTTTATAAGTTATTTTTTAAATAATATAATATTTTTATATATTTTTTCTATATATATATATATATGGGGTAGGGTTAATGTAAAAAATAATAATTTTGTGAGAAACATAAGAAGAGATCTAGACTCTTGGACCTAGGATCTGACGGTTGAGATTGGTAGTTTCTAAAAACCGTATAGTTTCCTATTTATATTGTATAGTTTCTTATTAGGTGGTTTGCTTTATTTTAAAGCATTCTTACACTTCTCACAAAACAATTGTTTTTTATTTGAACACTCTTCTCTCTATATATATATATATATATATATATATATATATATATATATAATTATTAAATATAAACATGTTGTCAAATATGTGTTTCAAAATAGCTCTTATCATGTATTATTGTGTTTTTTCATGTATACAAAGTATTAAAAGGTTCGTGTTCGTGTTTTGGATGCATGTACACGATAAGTTTTCGTGTCGTGTACAGGAATACACATTTCGTGTTCGTGTCTTATCGTCTACGGGCACACACGATATGCCAGCCCTAGTGCCAAGCCCCGAATTTCTGGAAATTTAAGCCCCAGTTGCGACATAGAATATAAGTGCTGCTCGTTCAAGCTTAGGCATATAAACTCTAAATACCTGTGTAGGGTATGAGTTCTGTTTAAGTTATTATTTTATTATTATACTATATGACTTAGACCGTAGTCAGAGGTACTGTCACACCCCAAAAATCGTTAACTTAACAGCGAAAGACTTAATCAACTAAATTGAGCGGTGACAGACGCTGTTCAGCCAATCATATTAAAAGAAATAATGAACCAATAGTTGGACTTTATTAAATATCAGAGTTTTACACGTGTCAAACATGCACGATTCTATTTTAAATTACAAGTCCAACTATCATTCATTCAAACGCACAACACCATTTTCCCGAATCCTTTACGAAGTATCCATTTTCTTCATTTACCTGAAAAGTATGTTAAAATAATTTTGTCAACACGAATGTTGGTGAGTTTCTCAATTAAAAACCGGTATGTAACAGTTCTCGACTGTACTCCCATTTATTCATCATTCTTATCAATGATAAATTTCATTGTTCACCATTCTTATCAATGGGAATTTAATTTTTCACTTTTTCAAACAAAGCTATATATTTCTTAAACAAAACGTGTTAGTTGTAAACGAGCAAAGAGTACAACACATGTATGACTATCAATATGATAAACCTGATACATACCAAAATCAAAATATTCCCACCTTTTCAACCAGAGCGACTGGAAGAGTGGGGGGCGTCGCCCCGATAGATCTACCAATATTTTTAGGCCCTTTCTCTCTAGGTTAACGGTTTTTCCTTTCATAATGACTCATCCCATTTAACACAATTTGTAAAATATATAGCCCTTTCTTTACAAACTTTTTCCCCAAAAACATTTATAAATCATTAAAACATTTAAAAGTGGGGATTCATGTACGAGAAAACTCACCTTTAGCGGTATAATATTGGTAAACATCCAAACACTTGTGTCCTATCAATATAGTACAAGTTTTAATATTCTGTTCACATTTATAATATAAGTTGTTCATCAAACTTAAAGTGTTCACACAAACGTTTTATTCTTTAAAAACGTTTATTTATTTTCATTATTTTATTATTTTTGTGTTCAAACGATCGGCTGGCGACCTTTGGTTCGGATAAGTCCAAATTGTTTATTCTCATACAAGCATACAAGATTCTAATATATTATAAACATCTAATTATCTAACTATCCATTCCTATGCACATAAAACACTTAATAATTAAACAAATTGATGCACATAAATATTGCTATTAATTACTTAATAAAACTTATATTAATTAAAGATTATTTATTTTTATCAAACCCAAGTTTAAGTATAACTTTATTACTAAAATTTAACATAATCTTATTCCAAGTTTTATAAACTTTTTGTTTTTAAACCATTTTTCCGGTTTTGTCGATCTCACGTCTAATGGCGAACCGATTACGTTTTAATATGAAAATTTACTATTTTAAATACGAAAACACTTTATATATATAAGTTTAACGATTTAATTTATAAATATATTTCTGTTTTTGGTTTCGCTAACATTTTTATAAAAATGTTCATTTTTAACGTTTCCACGTCATCTCTCGCCACGCGACTCGTCTATTGTCAACTTTTACCATCTTGACCTCATTATATTTATTATCTTGTGTAGTTCATATGAGTTTTTGAGTTTTAGGGGCTATTTCAAAACACACCTAAAATCTCGTCGGTTTCGCGTTAAAAGCCGAATTTTCGACTATTTAAGCAACCGACACTTAAATTATACCAAGTGAAGCATGTACTTGGTATAACACATAAAATAAACAAATATAAACATGTAACACTTAAAAATTTTCCAAGATTTGACTATTTATTTAAAAAAATGCATTTTTACTAGTTAAAGTGTGCACTTTTTGATGTAACACTTAGTCTTTTGTCACATTCTTACTATGTTGACTTTATAAATTATTTTAAATCATTGTGAAACCCTTTTTATTTCTTAAAAATCCAGATTACATATAAACTTTTTACTGATATATGTATAACAAAATTAACTTTTTAAAGATTATTGACTAACAAACTTTTATCAACTAACAAATATACATATTTGTATACTTTTTCTAACAAAAATCCCAACTTATCATATTTTAATGTATCCTATGAAATCCTTATTCATGTATAACAAGTTTACCAAAACTTTACACATCCTCACACAATTTTCATATCCAAATGATAATCAAGTGACATGCATGTATGTATTTACACAAATATAAGTGGATTTAATTTTAGTTCAAAAAGCCTAAATAATAACATCATTTTTCATCATGTATGTATTTACACAAATATAAGTGGATTTTATTTTAGTTCAAAAAGCCTAAATAATAACATCATTTTTCATCAAGCATTTTGTACCAAGATGTGAACATGCATGTACAATTTTATCACTTAGGCCTACTAGCATACACATATTCTCTCTTACTTTATGTTTTTAAGAAACTCATTTCAATCTTCAAACTTTACAAGAACAATCAACTAAAACATAACCATTCTTGTAAATGGAAACGAGATACATTTAAGTCATGTGTATGTATATGTGTGTATGGCACACATATACACACACACATACACCCCACGGCCACACACACACACAACACATAAGTCACACACTCTTGTTTCATTTATATGTATTTATGTGCTTGTTTGCTTGTGTGAACTCTTTCAAGATGTATGAACAACATGAAGCTTCAAGACTTAAGAAATTAAGATTCATGGTTATGGGTTTTTACCCTTATGGTTTGATAAATGTAAGAGATGGTGAGCTTTACGGATCTCTAAAATGTGTGTTTCTTGCTTGAATCCTCGTGTTTTGCTTCCATACACTTTAATCTTAAACAAATCTTGAAGTTTTGATCATAAAAGGTAAGTACGAAGTGAAAAATAAAGGAAGAGAGAGGCAGGGAGGGGAGTGGGCGATTGATATGGGTGAGGGAACGAGAGAGATGGATGATGGTTTGTGTTGGTATGCGGTGAAAATTATAATTAAGTTTAAAAGCTTGTGTGTATTGGGAGATGTGTGCACATAGGGTCTTGTGTCACACATGCATGCATTTAGGCATTACACAAGTAAAACTAGGTGGTGTGGTGGAGGTGAAGGCTAAGGGAGGGATGGGTTTGGTTATTATTTTATTCTTTTTATATAAAACTTGCTTTAATCTTACTCCATTTTGTTACATTTTGCAAAATATAACAATTTTAGTAATGTTTTGTACAAAACTAACTTGACCACTAAATCCATCATAAAATTACCTACAGAACGATATAAGGATATAAATTACTGGAGATAGTTAGATTCAGGTCCACACGGTGTCCTGTACCGGCTTCTACTTGCCTAATTTCTAGTTTTCGTGAACTGAAACCTCTAAAAGTAAGTTTATAACTTATTATTAATGTTTTCACTAACAATATATTATTTTAGGTTATTCTCGACGTTTTGGAATACTTTTGGACTTTTAACTATACTCGGGTCATTGCCTGTGTTAGTTTTGCGCAGTTTTCGCTACGCGTCAAAAACTTAACTTTTTGAACACAATAAAATATATCTCATATATTTTTGGACTAAAATAACTTCATAATATTTTATTCACTTAATCACGGATTACATAAGTACTGGATTAGGCTTAAAATAGCCGGGTGTCACAGGTATAGCCCAAACATTGATCATATTTATGTTTACTTAAGCTTTATACATGCAAATGTAATAGTTAAAATAATGTTTCTTTACAAATAAGAAACACATAATTTTACATACATGAGGATATAGTCGAAATATAGTTTCTTTACGATTAAGAAATGTAACTTTTATATACAAGGAATATAGTTAAAATATTGTTTCTTCATGATTAAGAAACATAAGATTTTATATACACATGTAGTAATCAATGAACGTATCTTCTAGAAAACAAAACCTATTATAGATGTTTCTTCATGAAGAAGAAACTCAGCACATGAATGAGAAATAAATAGAAAGACTACATGTTTAAATATTTTATTCAAATAAATGATCAATCAAGGTTGAAAGCTATTAAAACCAAACTAAATGTCTGTAGCCGGATCAACAGACGATCTAAATATTTATATAAACCTATTTTACTATAGGTTAACCGTCATTCGTTCACAATAGTTTTCAAACGAGATCACCACATCATTAAGAATAGACAGTCACATGTGAATACGTTAAACCTTTTATAGACGGACAGATTTACTCTTGTAATGAACAAGTTGTTTATTACAAAGAGTCAGATAAACATTTGCATGAGATTACATGATTTCTAAAATCGTTATAATACAAAGTAGAAAATAAAAACAACTCATAACGATTACACATGTGTCTGGATCCAAACATAACTAACTAAGATGCACATAAAGTTAGTTAATTGGTACAAATCCCGGGAATGACCAACATTCCTACAGAGATTGTGAACAGAAAACTACATTTGTATTTAACAACTATTGTAAAAATCTCTTAAGAGTCACTCAACGTTTCACCATCTACTCGCTGGCATATCCCCCCCCCCCCACCCACCCACACACATTTCAGGGAAACATATTTAACACATGTAGCAAGGAACTAGAGTCACTCATGGAGTTAGATGATCGCTGTATGAAGATGGCTCAGCTTTTTATATTATAAACAAATTTAACAGAAGATGTAAAGCAAACACTCGGGTATTTAAAGATCCGAGAAATTTTCAAATAAATGAATATTTTATTATAAACAAAGTCTTACGTTAAATAATCCACAACTCTGATATATTTACAAAACAGGTACCAACTGACGGTCACACTTCTATACCCTAAGTCGGGGTGTGACATATTATTAGCTTAGTTTCTCATTATGTATTGTATCAAGCTCGAGTAAGATCTTACACCTCCCCCACGTTCGTGGAGAAGACATGTGTGCCACATTATACCCACTGCTTGCTTATGTTACTTATTCATATTGTTCATGTTGGCATATTAACATGTGATTGGTTTATTTTACACTACATATATTACAAAACTTTCGTTTACTCATCGACTACTTGTTAGTTGACACATTTTTATGGATGTTACAGGTACAACTAGTTGATTTGTTCAAGAGACGACCGCATAGATGATACCTGAAGTTATCTCAAAAAGAAAGACTTGAATGTTATTCGTTGTTTATCTCTTTATTTATGACAAACTTTATGTATTTGTAACATGAAATGAATAAATGTAAAATAAATATTGTTGCTTTAATAGTGTCATATGTGATAAACAATCATGCTACGTCCCAATGTATAATTCGCCCTAGGTTAGGGTGTTACAAAAAGGCCATCTAAATAATAATAATATTAGTAATAATAATAATTATAATAATAATAATAATAATAATAATATTAATAATAATAATATTATTATTATCATTAATATTATTATTATTATACATGCGTTCAAATTAACATCTGTAACAAGGCTGAGGGGTGTGGGGGGCTTTAATGGGGGCTCCAACCAATAATATTATGACGTGTGGCAGAGAGAGAAACTGGATAAGGGGGGTGTTGGAGCCCCGGTTGGAGTCTCTGGCCCTGGTGTGGAGGGGCTCCAGCGAATTTTTTTTTATTTTTTTATAAATATATTCAAACAACGTATTAATAAAAAAACTCATAAATTATTAAAAAAAACACACATTAATAAAAAAACACATTAATATCTAAAAATAAAATAAAAATTAAAGTACTAAAAAAAACATTCTTCTTATTCTTCGGCTTGGTCTTCTTCGATCAACCTCTTTCGGATACGTTCCTTTTACTTTTCCATTAGCATTTGATCGACCGGATTTAGGTTACTGAAGTCTCTAGTAAGAAAGTCCAAATCTCTCATTCGACTTTTTTCCTTTTTGTCATAAGAGACCACCTCCATGGTTTTGTTGAATTTATTGAGGGATTCAACAAGATTGGCGATGTTTACGGCTTCCCCCTCAGCCGGTTTTTTCCCCTTGGCGTCCCTTCCCAATGGCCACCTCCTCAGCGGTGAAGACGTTTCCTCCTCCGCAATGTTTAGGTCGAATCCAACGAGGCAATCCGACCCGGTTGAAGTGCTATACGCTCCAGACGAACTAGTTTTAGTCCGTTTCGGCCTTACTTCCGCATCAAAGTCCGGCGCCACCAGCTCAACCCACTTGGAACACCTTTTCAACCTCTCCCACAACTTTAAATCGTCCCACGTCTTCACCATCCCATATCTCCGCAAACACTCCTGCTTCCACTCTTCGACCGTGAAATTGTAAACCGCCAAATCATCACTGCCACTTAGTCTCATACGACCGCTGTTCCTGTTGAAAAGATTAGTAAACAAGCCGACAAATTTTCTGATTTCGGACCACCGACCCGAAATCATATCGGCGTTCCGCTTTGTACTCCCAACGAGCATGAAGAACGTCTCCCTAACCTTTGTCCAAAAAATCTTGCTCTTTTGGTAGTCGGCTGCAAAATGACTAAATAAATTAGATTTCCATTTAACTTTTTTATTTAACTTTTTTATTAAAAATCATTTTTAAAAACGTTAAAACAATTACCGCAACGCCGATCCTCAGAAATGACTATCCAAGCCGACATAAGGCTTCCTTCTCATCCGATGACCACGGAGTGGCTTTCCGTTTCGTCCTCGGAGTCGAAGCCGGTCCCGACCCGTCCGTTGCAACTTGTTTTTTCCGGTGGACGCGTCTTTTTGGTCCCGTAGCTTCACCGTGTGATTCTTGTGTCTCCGGAACAACAAAGTTAGGAGACGGTTGTGTGTTGGATGGTTGAAAGCCGGATGATTCTTGTGGCTCCGAATAAAACATCGGTTGGTGCGGTGACGACCATAAATCATCGTCAAGATAATCTGAATCAAGGTTTGGGAACCAATTTCCAGCCATTTTTTTTAAAAAAAAAGTTGAGAAGATGAATTGATTTTGGGTGAAGGTTTGAAGTTTTGGTATAAAAATGGGTGAAATTGGGTATAATTATATAGGAAAAATATATTTTTTTTTTTGGTTTGTTCGGCTCCCAACAGTCAAAAAACCATCAAAAGTTGTGCAGCCCTCTCTCTTCTCCCGCTAACTGGCTCACGCCTGCATTGTTTTCCGCGTTAGCGCCCCCGCTAGCGCCCTGGTGGTGTGGTGTTAGTGCCTGGGGGCGCGAGCGGAAGGACTCTAGCGCCCCCGTTGAAGCCCCACACCCCTCAGGCCTCTATCAGCAAGGCGAACCGCCACATCGTTCAACCGAAGTTTTGCAACTTTTCTTAACTCCACATTCAAAAGTGAATGGAACACCACTATCTGATCAAGCCTATTCAACAGCTCAGGTTTAAAGTGCCTCTTCACCTCTTGCATCACCATTTCATGAGCATTGACCGTTGCGGTTTTCCCTGACAGCCCGTTTTAACATATGTTCAGCTCCAAGATTAGAAGTCATGATAATGACTGTATTTGTGAAGTCAACGGTGTGGCCTTGACCGTCGGTCAACCTTCCATCATCCAACACTTGAAGTAGGATGTTGAAAACCGATTGATGAGCTTCATCAAATAATACAACACTGTAAGGTCTTCTCCTCACGGCTTCTGTAAGTTGACCGCCTTCTTCATGACCAACATATCCGGGTGGAGCACCGATTAGTCGGGCCACTGAATGTTGCTCCGTGTACTCAGACATATCAATCCTTATAATAAGCTTTTCATCATCAAATAACTGCTCTGCAAGAGCCTTAGCAAGCTCTGTTTTCCCAACACCAGTGGGACCCAAGAAGAGGAACGAACCGGTTGGCTGCTGGGCTCGTCCCAAACCAGCACGCGACCTCAAAATCGCCTCGGCTACAGCCCCAACCGCTTGATCTTGGCCCACAACTCGCTGATGCAACCTGCAACTCTTGAACTATCACGTTTTCTTTCTGCTTCTTGTAATGCCCCAAAAAGTTCTTCCCGTTTCTGTCTTAACCAGCGAATTGTTTCAGCACATTCTTTTTCCTTCTTATATGCCCTCATTTGTGCTTCAAGTCTACCTCTCAAGTCCTTTTTCCACCTACAAAAGTCAGCACACTATAGTTAAAATTAAGCAAAAGACTTAAAAGAACTCACTGCAACAAGACGAGCTTTGTTCACTTCGTCTTTTTCCTTCTCTAAAGCATGAAGCTCAACCTCTAGCTGTACCCGCTTTCTTTCAAGATTATCAATTTCTTCAGGTTGGCTATCTAATTGCACCCTCACATTTGCACATGCTTCATCCATAAGGTCAATAGCCTTATCTGGCAAGAAACGTGCTGCATACAAATTCCAACAAATTTATATAAGTGATTATATCTTGGATAAAGTTTGTACTTACAACAGAGTAGAAACCCTCAATATATAAAAGACTTGAAATTAGAAACATAACTTGGGCATGCGGGCTAAATGAAACTAACACCTAGTAATCTAATACCTATGTTTAACCGCTAGAAAATAACACCTAATAATCTAATACATGTGTTCAACCACTACTAAATATTTTATAAGAAATGAATCATACTTGTTATGTAACGGCTTGAAAGTTGAGCTGCAACCACAAGAGCACGATCAAGGATTCGAACTCCATGGTGGCCTTCATACCTCTCTTTCAACCCTCTAAGAATGCTTATGGTGTCTGGAACACTCGGTTCAGCCACCAAAATCTGTTGAAACCGTCTCTCAAAGGCTGCATCTTTCTCCTCATATTTCCTATACTCTTCCAAAGTAGTTCCACCAATGCACCTAAGCTGACCCCTAGCCAACATGGGCTTCAAAAGATTTGCAGCATCCATGGACCCTTCTATTCGACCCGCTCCAAGAACAAGATGAATCTCATCAATAAATAATATCACCTTCCCTTCGGCTTCTTCCACTTCTTTCAAAACCGCTTTCAACCTCTCCTCAAACTCCCCTCTGTATTTGGTTCCAGCAACCAATGCCCCCATATCCAACGCCACAACGCGTGCGTCACTAAGATCTTTGGGTACATCACCTCTTACTATTCGCTTTACTAAACCTTCAACAATAGCAGTCTTGCCCACACCAGGCTCCCCAATAAGAACAGGGTTGTTCTTTGTTCTTTTGGATAGAACCCTAATCACTCTTCTAATTTCCTCGTCTCGCCCGATCACAGGATCAATCTTTTCCGCTTCCTCCATGAGATCACGACCGTAGGTTTGAAGTGCCTGCAAATTTGTATCCGCAATTGTAAGTATTAGAATTAGAGTATTCATGATTTCATGCTTTGTTTATTCAATGTGTATAAATAGTTGCTAGGTAATTTTGGTTAGGATGGTATCCATATCACATAGAATCAACTATTTTGATTACAATATAACTAAATAATATAATATCAATTAATGATATTGTTTTTATTTCTATTACACCCTAGTAGTCAAAGCAGAAGTGAATCGAATGCTCAGACTAGCCTGAAAGTCTTCCAAGAGAGCACACAGTAGTCCTATGAAAATGTCAGCCACTTGATACCGTGATGGAACACTGAGAACACGCATTTGTCCTCGTTGTACTTGTTCGTGAACGATGAGGACGTCTAGCTCAATACGCTTGGTTCGTTGGTGTTGAAGCAGGTTTTTAAAAGGTAGATGACACTCACATTGTCACAATAAACAAGAGTGGCACGTGAGAGAGGATTATGAAGTCCGAGGAGCAGTTTGCGGAGCCAATAAATTTCGACTAGAAGGTTCGCAACGCCGCGATATTCTACTTCGGCGCTCGAAGGAGATATGGTGGCATGTCTCTTGGATGACCATGAGATGAGGTTATCGCCCAAATAAAGTGACGCAGGCCCAGGGGGTGTGCGAGCCGCACCTTCGACCGGGGCACGTAATTTTTGGGGGCCAAGACCTTTTTTATGTATATATATATTTATTGGTGAAAGATCTTGAATCAAACGACATCATAAATTTGTCGATTTGGTAGATAATTGTGGTGTTTAAAACTCGCCGGAAACTTAGCCTTGTCGAAAAAATACGTCGGAAATTCAACAGGTTTAAGGATGAAGATGATTCAAAATTCAGGTTTTAAGAAATGGCAAAAATGTCCCCTGTACTTTATTTCATAATTAAATCTATTATTTACGCACTCACCCCTTTTAGTTTTGTTTTAATTATACTTCACCCTTAACTTAACAATTTTTTATTCAACAACATACCATTTCGGCAATTAATCTATTAGTGTTTCAAAAATTAGGGTATTAAGTTAATAATATATTTTTGTTATGTTTATTGTAATAACATTAATTGTCGTTTATAAATATTAGCTTATATTTTTCGTTTTTCGTTAAGGCCTGTGGGCCTTTTTTTTTTTGCTCGACCGAGGTATTTAAATTTTCAGAGACGCCCTCTGATAAACACAGTACCCTGAAGTGGAGCGGCCGGTGTCTAGGCAACCCGCCCAATCAACATCTGTATAAGCGAGCATGAACGAAGAGGATGAAGGTCCTAATGTAAGGCCATAATCGACCGTCCCCTGAAAGTATTTAAGTATACGTTTTAACGCATCCTAATGATCTGACCGTGGGGAGTGCATGTACATGCACACTTGCTGTATCGCTTATGTGATATCGGGTTGTAAGTGTCAAATATTGTAACGTGCCTGCGAGACTTCAATACAAAGTCGGATAGGTGAACATATGACTCGAGGTTGCGCCGAGCTTACTGTTAGTATTAACCGGGGTGGCAATCGGCTTACAAGATTCCATACCTGCACGCTTGAGAATATATTGTGTATATACTTTCTGTGAGAGAAACATGGTGTTACCGATTCCATTTACTGAGATACCCAAGAAGTAGGTAAGGATCCAAGGTCTTTCATGAAAAATTCAGTTGCAAGGCATTTCAGGAGGCTCTGCCTAAAGGTTGAAGAGAAGGTTACCAATAGTATGTCAACTACATATAGTAAAAGATAAGCGATCTAATTGGCTTTATGAAAGGTGAAAAGTGACGTGTCACACAGACTTTGTTAAAACCCCATGGTGAGAACATAATCCGTGAACTATTGATACCACGCTCGAGGGGCTTTCTTGAGACCGTAGAGAGAGTTTTTAAGAGATAACACATGATTTGGGAATCGTTTATCCCTGAAACTTAATGGATGCATGTAAACTTTTCATTCAACAAGTCGTGTAGAAAAGTGCTTCTCACGTCCAATTGATGACTGGCCAAAATTTGCAAAGTGCTATTGACAAAACTGTCTGAATCATGATAGGGTTACCACAGGACTAAACATTTCTCCACAATCTATGCCCACCTATTGTAACTGACTTTCACATACGAGTCATGCCTTGTACCTTTCCAAACTGCCATATGCTTACAATTTATGTTTAAACAACCACATGCTACGTATGGCGTTCATATGTGGTTGACGTGGAAAATTTTTCCCAAGTCTCATTTTCAATTAGAGCATTGTACTCGTTAGTCATAACATTCGAACATTATGGTATATTGGTATTGATAAGGTGTGTATGGGGTTATTGGGAATAGGTATGATAGATTAGATGTGGAAATTTAGGAAGCGTTCTAGTTTGTATATCCCCTCCATGCCTCGTGTTCTCATTGTACAAGTCGGTGGTGTTGGAAATATGTACGGTTCGGGTCAAGTCAACGCGAGCTGACCCGGTTGTGACCCGAGAGAGTTACACCGAGGATAACGAACATCAAGCCCACTTAAATAGTTAACTAGGCTAGACACAATTAAATGAGATTATTGGTGGACAAAGGCTAGTGTGGTGATTGAGCTCGAAGCCCATTAGGTTTAATGGAGGATTAAACCCTAATCCCTTTCTATAAATATATTATATCTTTATCATATTATCTAACATATTCACTTAACACTAAAACCCTAGCCACCATCACCTACATACCGCCACCACCGCCACCCTGCTCCGGCGCCGCCACCCTGCCGGCTCCGCCACTGCCGGATTCCGGTCACCGCAGCTGCCAGCCACTGCCGGTGCCGCTGCTGTTGTCTGCTGCTGCTATTTGCGACTCCTGCCGCCGCCGTCCGCAGCCGTTGCCGTCATCGGATTTTGTTGTGTCGTCTCCTAGGTCCGCTTGTTACTCCTTGGTGTCTCTACTGGTTATTCGTAACCGAGATACAATTTAAATACTGTTATTTACGTTTAATGTTATTTGGTTGTTTAAATCTCGTACTCGTATCGTTTGTAACCGGATATGGTGGTTATTAGTTTTGTCTTCCGCTATATTTTATTTGTTTACTTGTTAATATGATTAATATTTGTTAAACGACTATTAAAAACGGTAACCCTCGAATAAGTTGTATTCTTTAAATATCTACTCTGTCTAATTAGTGTTCCTATGTACGTTTTGGTATTCATTACTTGATTGTGAATGAAATTTATATTATGGTTGATTTGTTTCATTTTTAGTTTTCATATAATGTATTGATTGTGGTATTACCGTTTTGGTTGTTGTATTACGGTTTGGTATTATAGATAATTGATTGTCGCTACCATACTATTATCGATACCAAATTTTGTTGAAAAAAATGAATAAAGTGGTACCAAAGCGAGTACCGTACCTAAAGTACTCGTACCATAAAATTTGGTATGGGTATGGATACCAGATTTACCGATTTTTGGTACGGTTACTTTCAGGTACATGTACGGATACTGATACGGGTACGGTACAGTTAGTGCTCACCATGGATGCACCAACACCGACTTCTTCCGACCGATCTCTAATTAGGGCATCTTGGAGAAGACTTAAAATCAACATATCCATGCTTGTCATTGTGGTTGATGTGTTTTCCCAGAAACAAAGAAAGAAATTTAGGATTTCTTTTATCGGCTCAATTAACGCTCCGCCAATATCAATGTCTATAATGTACTGTTTTCAGCTGCAGCAGTATGCACAAGTCAAACTGGATTAAGAGTTTTTCTTTTTTGAAATGCTTACTTGAGTGAGAAACCATGGAAAAAATGATCAGAGAACTAGAGCAGCCATTGTTATGAATGTGGAAAGAAGCTTGGAAAAGATGAAGAGAGAGATAGAGCTCTAGCACCACCCAATGTGTAGACCGTGTTGGTCAGTTAATTCGTTAGGTTTGAAATAACAATTTTTAAATAATGGGCAAAATTGGAGCAACCAGGACCAATCAACAAGGTTGAATGAAACCTTTGATTTGACTTTTCTTGGCACACCCTCATTGACTAATATTTGATTTTCATTTTTTTTTCTTTTTGCAAACTTGATTTTACGTATAACTGAAGTTTTCTTTAATGACTTACAATATCTAGATACTTTTTGAATGATAAATACGCAGTCTCATTTAGTTCTTTTTAACATGTCGAAATAAGTTTTGTGAAAAATGGATTTCTTGAGATTTTTTTTATAATATGGTGTAGTATAATGTTTTAGTGAAATTTTGGATTGAATTAAGTTGTGTAGGTTAGGTATGAGCGTTTTCAGTACCGGTATCGAATTTGGTATCGATTTAGTACCGTCGATACTAAATCGGTACCAAATTTTGAGTTTTTGGTACTGGTACTTACCTGTATATCCCGAATTTTGCACGAAATACAGGTACTAAATCGATACTGATACTAGAATGAATATTTTGGTACCAGTATCAAATATTTCAAATTTTCAGATAATGTAGTGTTTTCGATGTCTATAATGTATTGATCTATAATTTTCAGGATCAATGTCTATAATGTACTGTTTTCAACTCATCCCTGGTGTAGATAGAACAAATGGAAATCATAATCATAGGTTTTTCGGCTTGAACCACCCATTGATTTTTCAAAATCCATTGATGTAAAAGCGTAGAAATACCGTTGGAAAATGTGTATATCTTTTGGTGTATAACTTTTAATTTAGATTGATTAATATTTATAGTGGTAAAATTTATTATTATTATTATTATTATTGAAAATGACCCATATAATGGCCACATTACCTTTTTAATTACAACGTACACAATACTCGGGTAGGAGAACCAAAAATATGCTACCGGATTTTGGTACCCGAGTTACGCCCCTAAGAGTATTCTTAAGCCGTCTTTTATAATTATGTGAGGGGAATTTGTAATTATAGGGTGTGGTTGTGAGTGTAAATTATATGGTGAAGAGATAAATGTAGTGATTTTTTGTAAATCTTGAGAAAACTTTGTTTGCCCATATTTAATTTTTAATATTTGTTGAATTAATTTTGAGTAAAGAAGAGAGAAAACTGTAATGATAAAGGTATAAAAAATATTATTTCATTGAATAGGAGAGAGATATCAGATATGTAGTGTTTTTTAGTGTAATTATAGATATATGGATGGAGGACAGGCTAGGAATGCTCTAATATCATTATTAAAAATTGGATTATGTAGATGGTCTAAGAGAGAAAAACTAAACATCAAATATATGGTAATTTGATTTACTAAAGGCCAAAGTGTCTTACTGTGGACACCCCAGACACCCCTAAATACGAAGTGTAGAACACTATGTGTAGTGTATAGGGTACACTTTTGTCTTATATATTATACTCTTTTCGTCGCGTACAGTGCTATACGCGGCGTATATGGTACAACTAACAACCAAGGACTAGTTATGATTGTCCTAGGTTGTCGGGGCGTTGTTGGGTCTACATTTAGTGGTTTGTACTTAGTTCATTTTGATGTATTTTATGTCTGAGTGTTTGGGTATGTAAACCGAGGTCATCTAAAAGGATCTCGATGGGCTTGGGCTTTGTTGGGCTAGGTTGTTTGTTTCCCTATATATATAGATAACATGTATTGGGTTGGGGATGACCGTTCATATTTGTTACCGTGGTGAACGAGTTTGTGTAACCTACTGCTTAAGCACCCGAAATTAATACAACGTGTGTTTTGAAGCAAGATCTTGTGTTCTTTACGTATTGTTATTAATTGTCTTGAATCACCCTACGTTATTATCCGCAATAACGTTGGTTTGTTGATATCATATTGCTTAGATCCGGTTTCGGGACTTACAATTGGTATGAGAGCCTTTTGAACCATTCAAGGCTCGGTTTGATATTAACAAGATTCGAGATCTCGAGGTTTTTGTGGTGTTTGTGTGTTTTTCCGGCGAGGTTCTGATCGGAGAAGAAGGAGATTTTCTGGTTTGGTCAAGGATCTCATTATCCTTGGAAACAATTTGAATCCCATAAAATTAGGGATTTAGTTGTTACCAAAGTAAGCATGTCAAACGCGTTTTGGATGTTCTCGGTTGTGTTTCTTAGTTTTTGCTTATTAAACAAGAGCTCTTTGCCAAAAAATAAGGGTTTTCGGCCAAGATCTAGTGATTTCGGCCAGACTAGATCGTTCGGCTTCCAATTAGTGTTCTCGGCTAAAACCGGGAGTTCTTCATCACTTTTGATCATTCTCGGTCAAAATTGTGGGTTCTCGGTCAACGCTCTCTGTTCTCGGTCAACGATTGGTTCTCGTTCAACGCATACTGTAATTTAAATTTGGGCCTGATAGACCTTACTTGGGTTTTGGTTCCTGGACTATAAAACATTTGGACTTACTAAAATGAAATGGATCATATAATTAGTACTAATGTATCATCCAATGCTTCTCTTCATTAAGAACTGGACTCCATTATGGGAACCACTACTCGCTTACCCCGTCTGCTGTCTCATGGGGGGTTTAGCGAGTGGAAATTTAGATTCGAGAAATATGTTAAGATGAAAGATGCCAAAATTTGGATAAGCATAGTTAGGGGTCCCCAAGTCATCACTTACCAACGTAAGAATTCTACGGAAATTGCTGTGAAACCTGTTGCGATGTATGATGATGATGATCTTGTTAAATAGAAGAGGATGAAAAGACACTTTCAACTTTGACTATGGCACTCTTACCTGAGATTGCCCTAGGTTTTAGAGAACTGCAATCTGCTAAGGAACTGTGGGAAGCATTGATTGAGGTGTATGAAGGGAATGAAGACATGAAGAGAAGTCGACAAGATCTGCTACGACAAAAATTTAATATGTTTAATCATGTTTTAGAAACTCAGCTTCATAGGTTCATAGCTCTTGTGACTGAGATGAGATCTGCAAGCATCAATTTAACAGCTGCTGAAACAAACAACAAGTTGGTGAACTCATTGCCTCAAAGTTGGGATATGAATGTTGCAGCTATTAAGAAGACGAAAGACTTCAACAAGCTAACACTGTCTGATGTATATCACTACAAGAAAAGTGACCATCAGGGACTAAATTTTTAGGGACTAATATATCAGTCTCGAATACATGGTATCTAGGATTGATTTATCAGTCACTGATAATATTAGGGACTGGGTTTTATATGCCTGATGTTAGTGACTGATAATCAGTTGCCAATACTTTGACATCTTATCTAAGACTAAATTTCAGTCCCAAATGTGTCTAGGAAATATAAGGTTGTTGTGAAAATTTATTAACGACTGAATTTCAGTCCCAAATATGTACCGAAAAATTAGTTAAATGAATGGTGACCGATAATGAGTCTCTAACTGAGAAGGAACATATTAGAGACTAGGACTAAACTATTAAAGACTTGTGTTTTAGTCTCAAATACTTGGTAATTGGGACTGTTTTTTTAGTTGCTGATGCATTAGGGACTGATTTTTACGCAACATATTTTAGTGTCGGAAACACTCGGTTCAACCACCAAAACCTGTTGAAACCGTCTTTCAAATGCTGCATATTCCTTCTCCACATATTTCCTATACTCTTCCAAAGTGGTTGCTCCAATGCACCTAAGCTGACCCCTAGCCAGCATAGGCTTGAAAAGATTAGCAGCATCCATGGACCCTTCGGTTCGACCAGTTCCAAGAACAAGATGAATCTCACCAATGAATAATATCACCTTCCCTTGTGCTTCTTCCACTTCTTTCAAAACCGCTTTCACCCTCTCCTCAACCCCCTCCCTCTGCATTTGGTTCCAGCAACCAACGCACCCATATCCAACGCCACAACACGTGTGTTGCTAAGATTGTTGGGTACATCATCTCTTATTATCCTCTTTGCTAAACCTTCAACAACCGCGGTCTTGCCCACATAGGGCTCAAGAACAGGGTTGTTCTCTGTTCTTCTTGACTGAACCCTGATCACTCTCCTAATTTCCTCGTCTCGCCCAATCACTGGATCAAGCTTTCCCGCTTGCTCCACAAGATCACGATCATAGGTTTTAAGAGCCTGCAAAGTAGTATTTGCAATTTTAAGGTTTTGTACTCCAGTTCTCACTCCAGGTGTACTAACTTTAGCTTTTTTTAACAGACCCCGACTAGGGAATCTTCTAGAAGACCTAAAATAAGCTGATCCACCGTTTTGATTATAAAGGTATTTGCTTGATTAAAAACCATGCCAGCTAAATTGGATGCATCTGCACCACCTGCATTGCTAATTGCTTGCCAGAATATGTCGTTCGGGTCGGAGATCAAAGCAGCCGCGATATGTATCAGTGTGAACATCATGTATCTTATTGTCGTTGATATGTACAATACCAAAATTAGCAATTTCCCACAAAACAAAGAAAGAAGAGTTAAGTGTCATTTTAGTACATGTGGTTTGTTTGATTACGCAATTTTAGTACCGTTTTTGAATTTTATGCAAATGGCTACTTCACATTTCTAAAACTTGCCATTTTAGTACCTTTTTCTAACCTCGTTAATTTTTGCTCGTTAAGTTGGGGGTAAAATGGTAATTTCATTTATATTATTTATTTAACAAATCAAAAGTTTGCTTTATATTAAATATATACACAGGTACTTCTAAATTTCCCCAATCCTCAAGAACCCTAGTTTTCAAATTCCCTAATTGATTGATGAAATGCCCACGTTCATGGAAGTTGGCAGAGGGTGTTACACCACGGTGATAGGTTGAGTTGATTGAACATAAAATGATACCTGGGTGATGTCGAATTGATGGGTAGTAGGCTTGTTCGGAGTTTAGGTCGCGACGGCGAGTCCTGATTTGGTCATACAGAGGGTGTTGAGAAAAATTGAGGGCATTGGTGTTCGAAATCCACAGACAAGTATGCTAAGGGGTTTTATAAGGTTCGATTTAACTTTTGTAAGGTTCTGATTGATTATTATTAAGTGGTGGTTTCATGTTTGTTCCATCCAATCAATGATTTGTTAAAGATGTAAATTAATGATTGTAATTGGCCTCTGAATACATTCGTATTGCGTTTGAATTAATAATCAACGATTAACAAGCCTATCCTTGCATGGCTGGAGAGGAGCCGGGTTTCCGGCGGCGGGAATGTTTGGCCGTCGGGGAAAACGGGAGAGAAAGGGGTTGGGGATTGTTTAGTTTAAGGAGTTGACACAATTAGTCCATAGGGTTTTGAAATGTTTAGAAACAACACAAAACTTTAACAAAGGGGTATTTGATTAAAAATAAATGAAATTACCAATTTACCCCTGACTTAACGAGCAAAAATTAACGAGGTTAGAAAAATGTACTAAAATGGCAAGTTTTAGAAATGTGAAGTAGCCATTTGCATAAAATTCAAAAATGGTACTAAGTTGCGTAATCAAACATACCACAGGTAATAAAATGGCACTTAACTCAAGAAAGAAATATAGGATTTTTATACCAGCTCGATCAATGCACTATTTTCACTGTAGCAATATATACAAGTTACAATATCAAAAAATATAATGGATTTAGCAATCATTTCCAGCAGGTTTGATTTTTTATGGCTTGAGAGATATATTTTCTATTTTCTTGGTGGTGCATGAACAAAGATTTATTGTGAGCTAGAAACTTAAAGTACATATAAATCAAAAAAAGAAATGCTTACATACTTGAGTGAGAAACCATGGAGAAAATGAGCATAAGAAGAACCAGAGAAGCCATTGTTGTTGTGAATGTAGAAGAACAAGAAGCTTTGAAAAGATCAAAGGCTCTAGGACCACCCACTGTGTTGATCTGGGTTGGTCATTACTCATTAGATATTAAGGTTACAAAGAGTCAAAAGACAATTTAAAATAAAAATAAAAATAATAATGGGTAATATGACGATGGGGGCTTCATAACGATGGGCGTCAAGGAAGTGGTGGTGGGGCCATGTGTTTGTCTCCCTCTCATACACACACATACATATATATGTGTAGAAGGATTTTGATGCCCCTAGTGCTCATGTGACGCAGGCGTGGCATGATAGAGAGGATTCGATGCCCCCCTATAGAACAACTTAGAGACTTGATGTTCTTTTTCTTTCTCTTTTTTCTTTGCAAACTATTCATTCTACATATAGTTCTTTTTCTTTCTCATTTTTTCTTTGCAAACTATTCATTTTACATATAGTTCAATTTTTCTAATCAGGCCCTATATATTATTGTAGTTGATAGATGTAAAATTTAGCTTAAAGTGATGCTCTAAATAAAATTAAGTGTTTTGAACAGAAGGAGGATACGAGTCGCTTGATATAAAGAAAGAAAATAAAAAAATGAAGAAAACTCAATGACTTTTAAGAGTTTTATAACCTATTTTATACAAAAAAATTTAGAACTAAATAAAGAATCGTCTTTTTAGTTAACAAAAAAAAAAAAACTAAAAATGGCTTCTCTAACGAAATAATAGAAATTGTTTTTTTATTATTTATAAAATGTATTTTTTTAAAAAATAGCGTCTTTATAACAATGATAAAATTAGGTTTTGCTAATTTTTATTTTATCATATGCCTTTTGTCTCATAAAAAGAATTCAAAACAATTTGATTTTTTTGTTAGGTTCGGATGCATTAGCTTAATCTCATGTGAAAAGAACAAAACTCGTTGATCAAGTCGTATATTGTTATATTTTTTTATTCTATTAAAAAGCAATACCATTTTCTTTATATATAAATTATTTCTAAAAGTATTTTTAATATAATACTCTAAAAATATTAAAACATTTAGAGAAAAATAAAAAATATTTTTGGTTATTTGAAAAAAATAACTTTTTTTTATAATATATAAAAAACAAAACTTCTTTGAAAAGGAAAAAAAGCGTTTTTTTTCTAAATAATAATGATAATTAAAGAATACAAAATGTAAAAAAAAAAGAATAAAAAGTAAAATTAAATCGTATTAATGTAAAACTTGAAGAGTACACTTTACTTATAGAAGAAGAATCATATAAAAGAAGAATATATTTAACAACACCCACCGTAAAAAAGATAAAACTAATACCCAAACTCAACCAAACTTAAAACCAAAAACTTATTACTTTTAAGGGTAAGACTAAAATACAAAGTACGACAAAAATAAGAAGTGTGAGAAGAAATTTTATCCATTGATCTTAATTTGGATTGAGAAGATTAATTTAAGAATTAAAATTAATGAGAAGAGTATGAAGGTAATAACCCATTTATGATGACTTTCTCTATCCACATGCAAAACACATGTCAATTCCTCCATCATTTTAAAACGTCTATAATTTTTTCATACGACATTTTTTTAAAAATTATTTTTACCATAATTACAAGTGATTTTTATCTTTAATATGAATATCATATTGTTATATAAAAATAAAAAAAGTTTGTGGGTTTTTTAATATTGTGTTATTTAGTTGTCCATTGTGTTTTTTAATTGAGTTTTTCTACGCATTGTGTTATAGATTTTTGGTCATTGTGTTTTTTCAATTGGTACTCATATTAAAGATAAAAATTAAAATAAAGATTAAATCATTGTGTCTTTTTGTTTAAAAATAAAAACCGAAAATTCAAAAACGGGTAGGATTTTCGGGTTTGAAAAGTAACGAATGTTACAAGCATAATCCAAAATAAAACGTTTTTGGTTATTTGAAAATTTTAAATTATTTTTGTAATATATAGAAAACAAAAACAAACCTCTTTAAAAAGAATGAAAAACGTTTTTTAAAGTAACAATGAAAATAAAAGAAAACAAAATGCGAAATTATTTCTTTTGAATTGTATTAATGTAAAACTTGAAGTAAGGAACACACTTAGTAAAACTAGAGAGAAAGGGTACATTTAACACCACCGTAGAAAAGTTAAAACTAATACCTAAACTCAACAAAACTTAAAGCCGACAAATTTTTGCATTTAAAGTCATGGGATGAGATCCAGTACAAACAAATTTAACCTATTATATATACAAATAACTAGAATAATTAGAGTGTTGAACTAGAATATTTACGTATAAGAAATAAAATAGTGCAAAAGTTATAGAATAATAATAACTACTCTAATGTTAACATAATTACTCTAGTTATTTATACACTTCTCATAATAAAAAATATTTGTATTTGATCAAAACCCTAAAGTCTAAATGCATTACAAATCTTTAAGATATCATATAGGAAGTGAAATTTTTATAGTATTTTCTCAAATCTCTTGGACTCATCTTGTACTATCTAGAAACCATAAGGGTAATAAATAACGGACGCAACTTTATTATTATCCTTAAAAACAAGAAAATCAGAAAACTCTCGAACATGTATGTCTGGTAAGTTCCAGATAACACAACGGTTTCGTTCCAGATGTCTCTCGTGGCCCCTAACAATATGTATAAATCACTTCAGTTCGTCCTCTTCATCATTCATTCGTCAACTACATACAAAACAAATCTACAATTCTATCTCTAAATTCGCTAAATAAAACAATTGTTATTGTTTTCACACGCTCTAACATATCATTTCATTTCATTTCATTTAGCTGTTCAAGGTAATAACATTACGTTCCTTAATCTTCAATTGCATATCATTCTTTGAATTATTATTAAATTTTAAATTGATGAACTAGACTAAAGCTTATTATATGTTATGCTGTTTATTCATGATGTTCATTGAAGATAAGACTGAATTTACTGTTATTGTGTTTGTAGGTTTATACATAGGCATTAATATTATTATCAGATATGAATCCTGACAAGTTCACACACAAGACAAACGAGGCATTGGCTGCAGGCCATGAGCTCGCTATGAACGCTGGCCACGCACAGTTCACACCGTTGCATATCGCGGTTGCTTTGATCTCTGATCCTAATGGCATATTCAGGCAAGCAGTTAGCAATGCCGGTGGTGAAGAGGCGGCTAATTCCGCTGAGAGGGTTTTCAATCAAGCGTTGAAAAGGCTTCCTTCTCAGTCCCCTGCACCAGATGAAGTTCCAGCAAGTAGTTCTCTGATTAAAGTGATCCGTCGTGCGCAAAGCTCGCAGAAATCCCGTGGGGACACTCATTTAGCTGTGGATCAGTTGATTCTGGGACTTCTTGAGGATTCACAAATTGGGGAGTTGTTGAAAGAAGCTGGAGTTAGCGCGTCCCGGGTGAAAGGTGAAGTCGAAAAGCTTAGAGGTAAAGAGGGGAAGAAGGTGGAAAGCGCTTCCGGAGATACTAATTTCGAGGCTCTTAAAACCTACGGTCGTGATCTTGTTGAGCAGGCCGGAAAGCTTGATCCTGTAATCGGGAGAGATGAGGAAATCAGGAGAGTGATTAGGATTCTATCAAGAAGAACAAAGAATAACCCTGTTCTTATTGGTGAGCCCGGTGTAGGCAAGACTGCTGTTGTTGAAGGGTTAGCACAGAGGATTCTAAGAGGTGATGTGCCAAATAATCTTAGTGACGTGCGTGTTGTGGCGCTAGATATGGGGGCGTTGGTTGCTGGAGCCAAGTACAGAGGGGAGTTTGAGGAGAGGTTGAAAGCGGTTTTGAAAGAAGTGGAAGAAGCGGAAGGGAAGGTGATATTATTCATTGATGAGATTCATCTTGTTCTTGGAGCGGGTCGAACCGAAGGGTCCATGGATGCTGCTAATCTTTTTAAGCCCATGTTGGCTAGGGGTCAGCTTCGGTGCATTGGTGCGACCACTTTGGAAGAGTATAGGAAGTATGTGGAGAAGGATGCAGCCTTTGAGAGACGGTTTCAACAGGTTTTGGTGGCTGAACCGAGTGTTCCTGATACCATAAGCATTCTTAGAGGATTGAAAGAAAGATATGAAGGTCATCATGGTGTTCGGATTCTTGATCGTGCTCTTGTGGTTGCAGCTCAACTTTCTAGTCGATACATAACTGGTATGATTCATTTCTTTGATTGGTTTGAACCAGATCTTATGAAATTATATAGTAGTAGGCTAATAATTTTTTGGAAACTGTATGCAGCACGTTTCTTGCCGGATAAGGCTATTGACCTCGTGGATGAAGCATGTGCGAATGTGAGAGTGCAATTGGACAGCCAGCCTGAAGAAATTGATAATCTTGAAAGGAAACGGATGCAGTTGGAGGTTGAGCTCCATGCTTTAGAGAAAGAAAAAGATAAAGCAAGTAAAGCTCGTCTTGTTGAAGTGAGTTATTTAAGCTGATAGCAGATTCGTTCCTGTCTTTTTGTTAATTTTAACTATATTGTGCTAACTTGTGCCATTTTTGCAGGTGAAAAAAGAACTTGATGACTTGAGGGATAGACTTCAACCGTTGATGATGAAATACAAGAAGGAAAAAGAACGCGTTGATGAAATTCGCAGGTTGAAACAGAAACGAGAAGAACTGTTGGTGGCTTTACAAGAAGCTGAAAGAAGATATGATTTAGCAAGAGCTGCAGACTTGAAATATGGAGCAGTTCAGGAAGTGGAGACTGCTATAGCAAGAATTGAAGGCACTGTAGATGAAAATGTAATGCTGACAGAGACCGTGGGACCAGACCAGATTGCTGAGGTGGTGAGTAGGTGGACTGGTATTCCGGTGACTAGACTCGGGACCAATGAGAAAGATAGGCTTATCGGTCTAGCCGACCGGTTGCATCAGAGGGTGGTCGGTCAAGATCAAGCGGTAAGTGCTGTAGCCGAGGCGGTTTTGAGGTCTCGAGCCGGTTTGGGACGAGCCCAGCAGCCAACCGGTTCGTTTCTCTTCTTGGGTCCCACTGGTGTTGGTAAAACCGAGCTTGCCAAAGCTCTCGCAGAGCAGTTATTTGATGATGAAAAGCTTATGATAAGGATTGATATGTCTGAATACATGGAGCAACACTCTGTGGCTCGACTAATCGGTGCACCGCCCGGATATGTTGGTCATGAAGAAGGCGGTCAACTCACAGAAGCCGTGAGGAGAAGACCGTACAGTGTTGTATTATTCGATGAAGTGGAGAAAGCTCATCAATCGGTTTTCAACACTCTACTTCAAATGCTGGATGATGGAAGGTTGACCGACAGTCAAGGCCGTACCATTGACTTCACAAACACGGTCATCATCATGACTTCCAATCTTGGAGCTGAATGTCTGTTGAAAGGCTTATCAGGGAAGACCACAATGGTTAAAGCTCGGGAAATGGTGATGCAAGAGGTGAGAAGACACTTTAAACCCGAGCTATTGAACCGGCTTGATGAGATCGTGGTTTTCGACCCGCTTTCTCATGATCAGTTAAGAAAAGTTGCTAGACTTCAGTTGAAGGATGTGGCGGTCCGCCTTGCTGATAGGGGCGTTGCCTTGGGGGTTACAGAAGCAGCTTTAGATGTTATATTAAACAAGAGTTATGATCCGGTGTATGGGGCCCGTCCGATCAGGAGATGGCTGGAAAGGAGGGTAGTGACTGAATTATCAAAGATGTTAATTAGAGAAGAGATTGATGAGAACTCGACGGTGTATATAGATGCAGGAATGGATGGTGAAGAGCTGAGTTATAGTGTAGTGCGGAATGGTGGATTGGTGAATGCTGCGACAGGGCAGAAGACTGATTTATTGATTCAAGTTCCTAGTGCGAACGGTGGGACTCGCAGTGATGCTGCACAGGCTGTGAAGAGGATGAAGATTGAGGAGATAGATGATGATTATGAAATGGATGAATAATGAAATAATCCTCAAGCTTAATTTGCCTGTTTTTATTGAATTTGAGTGTGGAGAATGTTAATTTCTGTTTTGGATGTTTAGTTAAGCTGTCAAAAGTAGGGACAGCTTGTAAGTTGTGTATCTGATAAGGTTTGTTGTATGTTTGAATATGTGAATGCAGCAAATATATGAATAAATATCTTTTTAAACCTTTTTCTGTAAGTTGACTAAAAATATCTAAGAAGTTAAGAGCTTTTGAATTAAAAGAGTAAGTTTCAACAATATTATAATAAGCTCAAAATCTGATAAATCAAGCTTGGATGGTTATATTTGGTTAGTTCAAAACTTAATATAAACTAGTATTAAGGCCTGCGTTGTGGCGGGAGGCGTAAAACCAAGAAAAAGTAATGTTAAATTTTTTTGTTCAAGTTGTGTGTTAAAGGTGGCGGATCCGTGCTTTGCATCGAGATTGTTAAACCTAACGAGCATTAGATGTAAAACGTTCAATCACGCACATTTGTTCCGACGTGTTTACGTGCAAAAATATGAAACGTAAATAATGTAAAAAAACACTAAAAAGTTTGTGTTTTGTTCTTACGCACAAATATTAAACTGGAACGTAAATAATATAAAAACAATACTAAAAAGTTTATGTTTTGTATATTTGAAGTAAAGGTACAACCCCTTAAGCTAGGGTTACAACTCATTAATCTCAAGAAAGTGGATACAACCCTTTAAGCTTAAAAAGTTGAAAATTACTATATATATAATAATTTGGACTTCATTTGTAAAAGCCACCTATCCCATATATTCTGCATCTTCCTTTTCTGATATTAACTTTCACAATCATTTTGGATAAGTTTTGGTTAGCCCTAATTCCTTTATTTGGCTGCTAGATTGATTTCTTTGTGTGTTTGATCTAATTTCCTGAAATTTATGTTTATTATGGTGATTCATAGCTTTGATGATTAGAAACCATGAAATGTTGAATTTATGGAATGGTGTAAGTGGAGGTCCTGATGAAGTAAGCCTTAGAACCCCAGATCTTGAAAATTTTGATAAATTTGGTGTTTATTGATGTTTATAACACATCATAAGTTATGTTTATATTTGTTAGAATGCATAAATTTGGATACTGTGGATAACATAATTTTGAGATTTTCTAACGGGCCAGCGAATAAAAACAACTGAAAGGCTCATATTGTATTGTAGCCATTTAAATGGGAACAGATGACTTAAAATGCTCTATTATGCATAAATGAAAGTTGTTGGAAAAATAAAATGGTGTTAAGTGACCATATAATAGTGGATTATGCAACTGTGTTCTTTGGCTATTTTTGACTTGTTGGAAGTAGCAAGGGGCCAACAAGACAAAGAAAGTAGAATCAACATGTATCGAGTTAGCAGATTTAAATGAGTTTATACCTTTTTATTGGTATGTCATGACTTCTTGCCACTACTTGCTCTTAACCTTGAAAGATATTAAACGGGTCAAAATTTCCAGGCTTCAAATAAAAGATTTCTGTTTTATACGAATGCATGTATCAAATGCAAAATCATAAGGAACCTTCCTATATACATATTTGTTATGGTATGGAACACAATGGATTGATGTATCAAGTTAAAACCATCAAAAACTGTAAGTCTGGGTTGTTGGGGGCGTATGGGTACGCCCATGGGCGTTCAGTACGCCACATGTAGGGCAAATGAGTACACCCATTCTTAAATTAGTGTCTTGTGAGTTTTATACGTTCTTATGTAAATTCATATTTTTAATTTTGAAGCCACTCAAGTATAACGTTCTGTTTGAAACTTTTATATCAAAAACTGTAAGTCTGGGTTGTTGGGGGCGTATGGGTACGCCCATGGGCGTTCAGTACGCCACATGTAGGGCAAATGAGTACACCCATTCTTAAATTAGTGTCTTGTGAGTTTTATACGTTCTTATGTAAATTCATATTTTTAATTTTGAAGCCACTCAAGTATAACGTTCTGTTTGAAACTTTTATATCAATTACCTTTTGATTTACTTCCGCTTAAATATAAACCAAAATGTGAAGCCTTGGAACTATTTAATAAAACTAATGCATTAGACGGTATTAATTTGTTATTAAAAATGTGGGTGTTACATAAGTACCGCTTACCAATGTGTGTGATGCAAAAGGCAAAAAGACACTCCGTTGTTGCCTACCATAACATGACCCAAGCTTTATTTGAGGCTCGGGCTTGGCTTGAGCTTTAAAATGGTCAGCTCGTTTCAAGCTTTTCATCGATTCGATTTAGAGTAGCTCGGCTCGTTTGCACCCTACTCAGAACCCTATCGAAGAATCACAATGGTTCGTTAATAATTACCATTTAAATCATCATGAGTGGACACATAACGAATAGTCATGATGATTCATTTTAACTTGTAATCTAAAGGTTATACCCTTTGAACCATCACCATTTAAGAATCACAACTCTCCATTAAACCAATTCTATGTTTCTCTTTCTCTATTTTTTCAAAAACTTCGACCAAGAATAATGAACAATTTGAAAATATTCCCTAACAAGTGTCTCTAATGTTGAAAGCTTAACTAAACATCCAAAACATAAACGGATTAAATAAAAATAGAGCAATTGTGCTTCCTGGTTATTCATCAACATCAATAACATCGACATCAATTACCTCAATCTTCCTCTTCTTCACAGCCTGTGCGGTAGGGACTTGAATCAGTATATCAGAGTTATGCCCGGTCGCAACATTACCCGATTCACCATTTTCTCCACAACGTAACTCAATTCTTCACCGTTGATGCCTGCATCAATGTGCACTGTTGAGTTTTCATCTATCTCTTCTTTAAGTAACATCTTTGACAATTCAGTCACAACCCTCCTTTCTAGCCATCTCCTAATCGGGCGTGCCTCGTACACCTGCATGTCAAATCAAATGCCAGGTTAGTACGATATATAAATATCAATACCAACAATATTTTTTTGCTCACCGGATCATAACTCTCTTTCAAAATAACATCTAAAGCTGCTTCTGTAACTCCCAAAGCAATACCCCTGTCAGCAAGGCGAACTGCCACATCTTTCAACTGAAGTCTACCAACTTTTCTTAACTGATCATGAGAAAGCGGGTCGAAAACCACAATCTCATCAAGCCTGTTCAACAGCTCGGGTTTAAAGTGTTTCTTCACCTCCTGCATCACCATTTCGCGAGCTTTGGCCATTGTGGTCTTCCCTGACAACCCTTGTAACATATGTTCAGCACCGAGATTGGAAGTCATGATGTTGACCGTGTCGGTGAAGTCAACTGTGCGGCCTTGACCGTCAGTCAGCCTTCCATCATCCAGCATTTGAAGAAGAATGTTGAAAACGGATTGGTGAGCTTTCTCTACCTCATCAAATAACACAACACTGTAAGGTCTTCTCGTCACAGCTTCTGTAAGTTGGCCGCCTTCTTCATGACCAGCATATCCAGGTGGAGCACCGATTAGCCGGGCCACAGAGTGTTGCTCCATGTATTCAGACATGTCTAACCTAATCATAAGTTTCATCATCATCATCATCATCATCGTACTCAGTATATCCCACCAATAGCAATGCTATGGTAGGGTCTGAGGAGGGTAAGATGTAGACAGCCTTACCTCTATCCCATAGGGATAGAGAGGCTGCTTCCGGTGAGACCCCCGGCTCGATAGTAGTTTTGCATCAAGCCTTGGACATAAGGCACATAGCACTCAATCATCGGGACACCGGCTGATCGGTGCATGTGCCCTTGTCTTTCGGCTATCAACGCCACCACATGATGCCTGATTAACCTTCCGCCACTTTTAACGTTATTTTCACGAGATTAGTAAAATAACGTCAAAATTAGTGCAATTTTACTTTTGCCCACCCGAGGGTTCACACATATATACATTATATGCGCGCACCGCAAGCAGGGCGTTCTAATCATAAGTTTCTCATCATCAAATAACTGTTCTGCAAGAGCCTTAGCAAGCTCGGTTTTCCCAACACCAGTGGGTCCCAAGAAGAGGAAAGAACCAGTTGGTTGTTGTGCACGTCCTAAACCAGCACGCGACCTCAAAACCGCCTCAGCTACAGCACTAACCGCTTGATCTTGGCCTACAACTCGTTGATGCAATCGGTCGGCAAGATCAATAAGCCTCTTTTTCTCAATGGTCCCGAGCTTCGACACAGCTATACCAGTCCACCTGCTCACCACTTCAGCAATCTGGTCAGGTCCAACCATCTCTGTCAGCATTACATTTTCACCTGAATTAACTTGAATATTTGTTATAGCTGTCTCCACTTCTTGAACGGCTCCATATTTCAGTTCTGCAGCTCTTGCTAAATCATATATTCTTTCTGCTTGTTGTAATTCCACCAAAAGTTCTTCCCTTTTTTGTTTCAGCCCGCGTATTTTATCAATGCGTATTTGTTCCTTCTTATACTCCATCATCAATGGCTGAAGCTTATTTGTCAAGTCTTCAAGCTCTTTTATCACCTAAAAGAATGGCACAATATGGTTAAAAACTAACCAAAAATCATAAGACTCTGCTATCAGCTTAAAAAGCTCACTTCAACAAGACGAGCTTTGTTCGCTTTATCTTTATCCTTCTCTAAAGCATGAAGCTCAACCTCCAGCTGCATCCGCTTCCTTTCCAAATTATCAATTTCTTCAGGCTGACTATCCAACAGCACCCTCACATTTGCACATGCTTCATCCACAAGATCAATAGCCTTATCTGGCAACAAACGTGCTGCAAACAAATTCCAATAAATTACTAGTTTACTACTACATAATCTCATAATGACAGGTTATATTATATTAAAACCAATCAAAGAAAAGAATCATACAAGTTATGTAGCGGCTTGAAAGTTGAGCTGCAATCACAAGAGCATGGTCAAGAATCCGAACACCATGGTGGCTTTCATATCTCTCTCTCAATCCTCTAAGAATGCTTATGGTGTCAGGAACACTAGGTTCGGCCACCAAAACTTGTTGAAACCGTCTCTCAAAGGCTGCATCTTTCTCCACATATTTCCTATATTCTTTCAAAGTGGTTGCACCAATGCACCGAAGCTGCCCCCTAGCCAGCATGGGCTTGAAAAGATTAGCAGCATGGACCCTTCGACTCGACCCGCTCCAAGAACAAGATGAATCTCATCAATGAATAATATCACCTTCCCTTGTGCTTCCTCCACTTCTTTCAAAACCGCTTTCAACTTTTCCTCAAACTCCCCTCTGTATTTGGTTCCAGCAACCAACGCCCCCATATCTAATGCCACAACGCGCACATCGCTAAGATTATTTGGCACATCACCTCTTAGAATCCTCTGTGCTAAACCTTCAACAACAGCAGTCTTGCCTACACCAGGCTCCCCAATAAGAACAGGGTTATTCTTTGTTCTTCTTGATAGAATCCTAATCACTCTCCTGATTTCCTCATCTCGCCCTATTACAGGATCAAACTTTCCAGCTTGCTCAACAAGATCACGAGCGTAGGTTTCAAGACCGTGGGTTTCAAGACCGTGGGTTTTAAGACCGTAGCCTTTAAGACCGTAGGCATTAAGAGCCTGGAAACTTCGACATCTGGTAGCGCTTTGCACCTTCTTCCCTTGTTCACCTGATCTAAGCTTTTCTACCTCAGTTCTCACCCGGGATGCACTAACACCAGCTTCTTTTAAAAGATTCTCAATTTGGGAATCTTGAAGAAGACCTAATATCAACTGATGCACAGTTAAATGTCTGTCCCCATGTGATATTTGTAAACTTTGAGCATGACTAAGCACTTTAGTTGTAGAATAAGTTGCTGGAGTAATAGCAGGTTTAGGATATTGGGAAGGGAGTCTTTTTAATGCTTGATTGAAAACCCTGTCGGCTGAATCACCTATTCCCGCACCACCACCAGCGGCACTAATAAGTGCTTGCCTGAAAATTCCACTAGGGTCAGAGATCAAAGCAACCGCAATATGTACCGGTGTGTACTGTGCATGGCCAGCCTTCATGGCTAGTTCATTGGCTGAAGCCAATGCCTGTTTTGTCTTCTGGTTGTAATTGTTAGGATTCATGTCTGATAGATAGTACGTAGTAACAATAATACTAATAATAATAATACCTGCAAACCCTAACACAATAACAGTATTTCAGTCCATCTTAAACAAACGATCATGTCATAAGAAAACCAGATGATATGCAATCAAACTTCAAGGATCACGATCTTATTACCTTGCCTTGAATGGTTACCTCAACAGTACGTGGAATGAAATCACTCGGCAACAAAACCCTATATGTGTTCTCCGTAAGTTATAAACTTATAACCTACCACACATTATTATTATTATTATTATTATTATTATTATTATTATTATTATTATTATTATTATTCGAAATTTCTCACCTTTAAGGGATGATATTGGATTTTGTTCCCGAAACACAACCCAAAACCACAAAAAAGAAAAGCAAAAAAGAAACGAGTGAAACCCGAAGCAATAGTTCGTAAAGTTCAAAGTGTACCCCGAATGAGGAACTCACATTGACTCTGGCTTGGACTAACGCATCCAAGGATCCAAAGACCGGTGATAACTTTTGCTATAGTATTACACTTATAATGGTCTATGCGGTTTTACCTAAAGTTACAATTTGTATAATGTAAGTGGATATCAGTTAATATATTATAAACAAAGATTAGATCAGAGAATTGGGAGAACTAGACTTGTATTTCACACTTTGAACTATAGCATTCATTACATATTTATACTAGATAAAACTAGGGTAGAGATACTGTACAATAATGCCGAGGTACGCGAGACACTCAAAGGCAAAAGTACTAAAACGCTCAAAAACGTTTAGCCAAACCCTAAAACGTTTAGCCAAAAACCTAAAATGCTCAAAAACAGTTTTCATGAAAAATAGTAAAAAATTGATCGATTAATCATCCAAAACTGTTTTTTCGGTGAACCAATGATTAATTGGATATGTATTGATGATTCCGAGATGTTTGGATGTGATTACATGGATCGATTTCGTGAAAAAATGGATTCACATACCTATTGTACGTTAAGACATTATTGTATTGGATTTTTTCCGATATTAGTTAACATATTATAAACAAAGATTAGAACAGAGAATTGGGAGAAATAGACTTGTATTTCACACTTTGACTATAACATTCATTACATATTTATACTAGATAAAACTAATATAATACTATACAAGGTGCAACATTATTGAAGACACTTGCAGGATAACTTGTTGCTATACTTTATTATCCAAATTGTCAATACTTTAATATTATACTCTTCAACACTCCCCCTTAAGCTGGAGCATATATGTTAATCATGCCCAGCTTTTTACAAATATAGCTGATTTTTCTTCCGGATAAGGCTTTAGTGAATACGTCTCTCCATACGTGGGGGTTTTAATTGTTCAATCTTCAAGTTTCTCTCGAGTGAAGTGACAATCACTTCCTATATGTTTGGTTCTTTCATAGAATACACGATTGTTTGCAATATGAATAGCTGCTTGATTATCATACCATAGGTTCATTGGTTGTATCTGCTTAAACCCAATTTCGCTTAGAAGATTCCGAACCCAGACTAGTTCACAAGTAGTTTGTGTCATGGCTCTGTATTCTGATTCTGCACTTGAACGAGATACAACACTTTGTTTCTTGCTTTTCCAAGACACCAGATTACCTCCCACAAGAACACAATAGCTAGTTGTAGAGCGCCTACTTGTTGGTCACCATTACAATCAGCATCAGTAAATCCTCCTAATGTATGATGACCATTGTTTTGATATAAAATTCCATCACCTCGTGCGTCCTTTAGATATCTAAGAGTGTGACACATAGCTTCCCAATGTGTAGCTCTAGGGCACGACATGAACGGCTAACCATACTCACAGGAAAAGCATTATCTGGCCTGGATAGCTTAACTTATTGATGATTCTTCTATACTTCTCGGGATTTGTTAGAATATCTCCTTCATCTGCTTTCAACTTTGCATTTGGTATCATTGGTGCATCACAAGTCTTTGCTTCAATCATTCCAGATTCTCTTAATACATCTAAGCAACATCTTTGCTGATTCAAACATATTCCCTTACTGCAACGAAAGACTTCATTCCCCAGAAAGTATTTTAGTGTTCCTAGATCTTTTGTTTGAAATCGTGCTCCAAGGAAGTCTTTCAATTTCTTCATACAAATTTCATCGTTGTATACCACTAGAAGAATATACCCTGATTTTGAAGATTTAAAGAACACCGAGTGGTCATACGAACTTCTCTTTAACCCAAATTTAGTAACCACGGTATTGAACTTTCTAAACCACGCACGTGGAGATTGTTTTAGCCCATACAAAAATTTCTTTAATCTACACACTTTGCCAGACTCCCCTCCCCTGAGCAACAAACCCAGGTGGTTGCTCAATATAGACTTCTTCCTTTAAGTCTCCGTGTAAGAATGCATTTTTGACATCAAGCTGATATAATCCCTAATCATATGTTGCAGCTAACGAGCTGAATAAACAGACACATGATAACTTGGCTACATGAGAAAAAGTTTCTGAATAATCCAAACCATATGTTTGAGCGTAGCCTTTTGCTACTAACCGAGCTTTTAATCGTGCAAGCGAACCATCGGGATTAACTTAAACAGTATACACCCATTTCCAGCCAGTTGCCTTTTTGTTGACTGGTATATTTACAAGGGACCAGGTATCATTGTCTTCGAGGGCTTCCCTTTCTTCGATCACAGCTTTACGCTACCAGGGTGAGCAAGTGCTTCACTTACAGTTTTGGAAGTAGAAATGGAATTGACTGTTGCCACGAATGCCCGAGAGGTTTGAGATAATTTGTCATATGAGACAAATGAAGCAATGGGGTACGTACATGTACGTTTACCTTTCCGAAGGGCAATTGGAAGATCGGTATGAGGTTACTTCTAGAAGATTCATTTGGTAAATCTGTCAGCAAATCAGTTGGTTTGGGAACATTATTCGATGTTGATTTGTTTCGCCTTTGATATACTTGAATAAAGGGAGGACGTTGGTTGGATTTGAAGGTGGTTGTGAGACAGTTGACGGCTCGACACTTTGGGAATGACAGGCTCGGATTCCTGGGACTTAATAGACTTTGGTTAGACAATCTCATGTGTTTGACATTTGAGCAGATTCTTATTGGACAGACTCGGATGTTTGAGAGTGAGTAGACTCTGGCCGAGCAGGATTGCTAATCGGTTGAGATGGTGGCAGTGGCGGATCCAAGAATTTTTTTAGGTGGTGCACTACTTTTAGATTCTTCAATTTCATAGAGTCGAGTATAAAAAAATCCAGGCTGTTTGAGGTACGAGTCAGTTCGATATGCCCGGTTAGTTGACAAGAACCTCTAAAGAGATATGCCCATCTAATATCATCCTAATGTCAAAAATGCATTCTTTTGACGGTGTTTCTTGGAATTGGAGAAGAGAGATTAGAGGGGGAAGAGAAAGTGAACAATTTGATAATTTGATGGTTGAGTTAGGACATGTAAGTTTAACGGATTCTCAAGATAGATGGGTTTGGAGTTTTGGGGATATGACAGATTTCATAGTTAAAGGTGTTAGGAAGGTTATTGATGACTTTATTCTTCCATCGTGGGCTCGAAAGACAATATGGTTCAAATTTCTTCCTAGAAAAGTTAATATTTGTGCTTGGAGGGTGTTGCTTAAGAGACTTCCTACGAGAGTCAATTTGGTGAGTAAGGGAATAGATATTCTGAGTTGTTTATGTCCTATCTGTAATGATCATGAGGAGTCTATTGACCATGTTTTCGGTATGTGCTCGGTGGCTAATCGGATTTGGGGTCTTATTGCTTCTTGGCTTGGCCTTCTGTTGTCTTCCTCTTTGGTTCCAATTGAGTTGATGTCTTGGTGGGACACGTTAAGAGTTCAAACTCATAAAAAAGATTTGATCGGGATGATTTTTGTCACTTGGTGGATTATTTGGAGATTTAGAAATGACTTGGTATTTGAGAAGACTGTTTTTTTATTATATAAAATACCTCCTTTCCAAATATATATATATATATATATATATATATATATATATCATCCTTTTGACTTGGGTAATAAGATGAAATTGGTTGCCTTTTGGAATGATCCCATGAAAGATCATCCAAATTTATTTTTGACGGTTTACTACTTGAAGATGATGATCCAAGGTTCAATGATTCACTTTGGAAATGTCTCTTGATATTCATAATATCTACAAATCAGCAATTACAAACTAACAAATTAAAAACTAATAAACTAACAAATTAAAACTAACAATCTAACAAAGTAAAACTAAATTTAACAAATAACTTAACAGTAAAGAATAATTAACAAGAAGTCAAGAACAATTAATATTTAACAAATGAATCTAAACTTACCTTCAAAGTGGGAGGATTCGAGCAATCGAGCTTCAAGGAAGAGTAGAAGGTAGGAGGATTGGAGGAAAGCAGAGGTGTGTGGTCGGCCGGAAAAGTAGCAAGCAACGGCGGTGGTCGAAGAACAGGATTCGAAGAACAGCATGAGTATGAAGAGGGGATATAGGCAGCCGTTGTGTGTTTTATTACTTTATAAAACTCTAATTGATATAAGGCTAAAGGCTGAGTTGGTAAAAAAAATTCAAAAAAATCCGCTTGGAACAGGATTTGAACCTGTGATCATCATGTTACAAAACTACAAAACCAATAGATTACCAGCTAGACCAAAGCTTGTACTGAGAGTAAGGTGGTTCCTTCATAATTTATAAGGTGGCTCATATGATATTTTCTACATATAAATACACTATTATTCCGAAACTAGGGTGATTCCGAGGAACCACCCTTTTACTATATAAATCCGCCCCTAGATGGTGGTGGCAATATAGTTAGAGGATAGGATAGAAAATTGTCATCGTTGAGAATAGCATCTTCCTTGGATGGATATGTAGCATGGTAAAGAAAGGAACGTTTTCATGAAATGCTACATCCCGAGATACTAGGTATCGCTGAAGAGTAGGAGAATAGCATTTGTAACCTTTTTGTAAACGACTAAGCCAACAAAGACACATCTAAGGGATTTTGAATCTAATTTGCTGAGATGTGGACGAGTATCCGAACACAACAAGTGCTTCCGAATATTTTAGGAGGAACGGGATACAAAGGTTTTATAGGAAACATGACAGAGTATGGAATATCCTCATTGAGAACGACTGATGGCATGTGATTAATAAGAAAGCATGTCGTGGAGACTGCATATGCTCAAAAGGATTTTGGAACATTCATTTAAAATAACAAAGCTCTAGTTACTTCAAGGAGGTGCCTGTTTTTTCGTTCAGCCACTTCGTTTTGGGCAGGTGTATCGACAATGAGATTTCATGGAGCATCCCATTTTGCAAGAAGTAAGATTGAAATGATCCTAATAGATATTCTTTAGCATTATCGCTTCGTAATGTACGAACCGATGCATGAAACTATGTTTTAACTTTAGCATGTAAGTTGCAAAAATGGTAAAATACTTCAGAACAACATTTCATAAAATATATCCACGTTACACGAGAATAGTCATCAACAAACGTTACAAAATACTTGAAACCTAGTTTAGAAGTTATAGGACAAGGACCCCTAACATCCATGTGGATCAACTCAAAAGGGGGCGTAGCCCATTTATTGACTGACTCGAGGGCTTAGAGGTACACGTTGGTGTTTAGCAAACTGACATGAGTCATATTGTAGAGATGACAAACTAGAAAACTTGGGACACAATTTCTTTAGACTTTGGATAGGTGGATGACCTAACCGATAGTGTGCTTGTAATGGTGATGAACTTGGACAGGTTAGAGAGTAGGGTGTCTGTGTTTCGAGGGTGTTTGGCCTAGCTTTTTTAACAAAGCTTATAGCTTTTTTAGCTTTTTTTTTTTTTACAAAATAAGCTTAACTTGGTGTTTGGTTTAGCTTTTTAAGCTAATTTAAAGAAGCTTATTTGAAGATGGTTTTTTAGCTTATGTGAAGAAGTTTATTTTGTGTAAGGATGTAAGTTACTCATTTGCCCTCAAATGGTGGTGGATTAATAATTATTGAAGAAACTATTACCATAACAGATCAAAGAATGATGGATTTAACAACTTATTAAGACGCATAATTAAAAAGAGGCAAATGGTGGATAATTAATAAGAGGCCATGTTTGCTTAAACCTTATGTTTTACTTAACTTTTATATAAGAAATACTATATATTTTATTCATTATAGATAGATATTACGTTGTTGATGCTGGATATCCAAATACTAGAGGTTATCTTGTTCCATATAAAGGAACCAACATTCGTTATCATATACCAGATTTTCGTCGTGGAAAAACGGTTGCTAGTCGTGCTCCTAGAGGACCTAAAGAGATATTTAACTACCATCATTCATCATTGAGAAATGTCATTGAACGAACTTTTGGAGTATGGATGGTTAGATGGGAGATATTACAACATATGCATGTCAATTACACCTATGAGACACAAGTGAAGATCGTGCTAGAATTTATGGCAATTCATAATTACATTAGAAGAAAAGACAAATGTGATGAAAGATTTAACAAGGTGCAACAAATATCTTACACCTCAAATAATGGTATTGATAGTCGAGGATCTAGTTACATTAATGAAATAGATGAAGACACAATTACACAACGTAGAATAGATGATTTATACATGAGTGCAGTTAGAGATATGATTGAAGGAGATCTAGCCAAACCAAGATGAATGTTTATTGAATATTAATGTATTTTTGTAGAAGTTTTACGTCATCCTCGATATAAATTTATCCAAAAATGATGGTATAACTCATAAAAACAAAGTAGATACATATAAAATATAAGTTATGTGATAACATGTAACCATGCCCGTTTAGGTCATTTTACTAACATAAGCTAAATAAAGCTAACACAAACACTTAAAAAGAGCTTATCAACTTATTGAATATAAGCTAATACAAACACTTAAAAAGAGCTTATCGAATAATAAATAATAAGCTATAAGTTACTTCAAGTATATCCAGGCCATCTAATTTCCGACCTTTACCAATTATCTGTTTTGTCGACAGATCCTGAAAAATACAAAAATCAAAATAGAATAAGGCACTACAATTCAAGTCACGAGTGATTTTACTAACGGGTAGTAAATTGAGTGGGAAATTGGGTAAATTTAACACAGATGACAGATGAACTGAGGGAGTAATATTTGCACTTCTTGAATCAAGAACTTTTGGAGTTGATCCATCCGTGAGATGATTGTGAATGTTAATGAAAATTTGAAAGGAGTTTGTGATTACCAGTCATGTGTTCACAAGCTCCAAAATCAATGACCTATTTGGAAGTAGTAGTAGATTAACCTGCTTCAGCAAATGTGGCAATCGGATTTGTGTTGGGCAGTCACGTTGGGCTGATAAATAAATTGCTCATCTTATGAGTTGCCTTCATTATTGTTCGCTGCTAGATGAGCAGAAGAGTTTCTTGCGTTTCGAGCTAGTCTTTTTATGCCCAAACTCAGGACAATAATTGCATTCGATATTTCCATTGTTGGTTGTGGGAGTACGATCTCTTTGACCAAGGTTATAATTGTTGAACCACCTCGTGAGTTACTTTGATAGTTGCCTCGTGAACAGCTTTGATAACGACCTCTTGAGCTCCCACGAAACCCTCCTCGACTGACTAGTGCACTGTTATGAGCTAATGGATTTGGAAGTGGAATGCTTTCATGACGTAGCATTCGAGCAAATGCCTCTTGGAGAGATGGAATTGTTGATTCATTTAGAAGCTGAGATCAAACAACATCAAATTCCGGTCGTAAATCGGTCAGAAAACTCATCACTGCTATTTGTTCTCGTTGGGCTTGCATTACACGTACATCAGTGCTGAGGGGTGAAAGTGTGTTTAGTTCCTCATATGTCTTCTTGAATCCCATCACACACGCCGTTAGGGATTGATCAAGTTGCAAACATTATATATTCTAGACATATTGCTTTGTCCACAATATAGAAATTCCAAGTAGTCCATCAGTTCTTTCACATATTCACAATGATTGACGAGTGACATAACAGACACATCAATAGAGTTCCTGATTTGCAGGAACAATCGAGCGTTATTTTTTGCAACCATTGATCTTGAGTTTCATCTGTTGGAGGATTAGAGGTGAGATTTGAGGCTTTCCTGATGCTACACAAATAGATGCGAATGGTCTTGCTCCATTCGAAGAAATTGGTGCCATCGAGTTTGTTGTTGGTTAGTCGAGTTGGTAGAGATGACACATCTGCAAGATTAGGAATAACAGAAGAACTAGTGATCTTTTCAGAGTCACTTTTGGTTTTACCAGAGTCCAGACATTTTTTTTTGTTTTACCAGAAGTCTGAGTCAAATGTTAATCAGAAAACAGGAAACAAATGAGAATCTATTAGCTGAGAGGTCTGATGTGCAGAACAGAGCAGGTTTTCTGATGTAACTTGGAAATTATTCCAATGATGAACTAGCCAGCTTGTCTACGGTGGATGGTATTCGCTTAAACACTCGGAAATTATAATACACCAAATTTGCATCACAATTAAGGAAAATTATCAAAGACTCTTGATGACAGTCTTTTGTTAGTCACAGTTATGTCATCAAATCAAATCATTCAGTGACTTAAGTTCTTTATGTTACTAAAGATTGGTTGGTGTCCCAACAGAACTGTTAAGCACGGTGTGTTTGTTAGTCATGAATTCTAAGAGTGTTTCTTGGGTTTTATACGAACTGTAAAGCACGGTGTGTTTGGTAATAATTTATAGGTGATTTGTAACAAGTAACAGCCCTAGGTTCGTTCGTAACTATTATTTGAGCCAGCATGTGCCTTTGAATAAACACATTAAGAAATAGTCATGATAGTTCATTTTAACTCTAATCGAAAGATCACAACCGTTTGAACCTTCACCATTTAACAAGCATAACTCTCCATGAAAGCAATTCTATGTTTCTCTTTTCCTATAAAACTCGACCTAAAAAAAACAATTTAAAAACAGACCAATTGTGCGTCTTGATTTATATCAGACCCATTTCATCGAGATCAACTACCTCCTCAATCTTCCTCCTCTTCGCAGCCTGTGCAGTAGGGACTTGAATCAGTATATCAGACTTGTGCCCGGTTGCAGCATTCCCCAATCCACCATTTTTCTTCACATTATAACACAAATCTTCACCATTCATGTCTGCATCTATATAAACCGTTGAGTTTACATCAATCTCTCCTCTAACTAACATCTTCGATAATTCAGTCACAACCTTCATTTCCAACCATCTCCTGATTGGGCGGGCACCATATACCTACATGTCAAACCAACTTGGTGAGTAAGATGTATATATACATATATATCATAATTAACAAGATTTTGATGCTTACCGGATCATAAATCTCATTTAGTATGACATTTAAAGCCGTTTCTGTAACTCCCAAAGCAACACCGCTATCAGCTAGACGAACACCCACATCTTTCAACTGAAGTCTAGCCACTTTTCTTAACTGATCAATTGAAAGTGAATGAAACACTACTATCTGATCAAGCCTGTTCAATAGCTCAGGTTTAAAGTGTTTCTTCACCTCCTGCATCACCAACTCATGAGCATTGACCATTGTGGTCTTCCCTGACAGCCCGTTTAACATATGCTCAGCTTCGAGATTGGAAGTCATAATAATGATTGTGTTGGTGAAGTCAACGGTACGGCCTTGACCGTCAGTCAATCTTCCATCATCCAACATTTGAAGTAAAATGTTGAAAATCGATTGATGGGCTTTTTCTACTTCATCAAATAATATAACACTATAAGGTTTTCTCCTCACGGCTTCTGTAAGTTGGCCACCTTGATCATAACCAACATACCCCGGTGGAGAACCAATTAGCCGTGACACAGAGTATTGCTCCATGTATTCAGACATATCAATCCTAATCATAAGTTTCACATTGTCAAATAATTGCTCTGCAAGAGCCTTAGCAAGCTCGGTTTTCCCAACACCAGTGGGACCCAAGAAAAGAAATGAACCATTTGGCTGTTGTGCCCGGCCCAAACCAGCATGCGACCTCAAAACCGCCTCAGCTACAACATTTACAGCTTCATCTTGACCTACTACTCGTTGATGCAACCTGTCGGCTAGACCAATAACGTAGCGTGGTCACTGGTATACCAGTCAACCTACTCACCACCCTAGCAATTTGGTCAGGTCCCACAGTCTCTGTTAGCATTACATTTTCACCTACAGTACCTTCAATTCTTGCTATATCAATCTCCAAATCTTGCATTACTCCAAATTTCAAATATGCAGCATTTGTGGAATCACATCTTCTTCCTGTTCCTTGTAGTAACAACAACAGTTCTTCCCTTTTCTGTTTCAACCTGCGAATTTCATCAGCACGTTCTTTTTCCTTCTTATACTTCATCATCAATGTTTGAAGTCTATCTCTCAAGTCATCAAGTTCTTTTTTCACCTGAAAACCAGCCACACGCTACGTTAGTACCCTATAAGTAAAATCATCCAAAAAAATCTAACAGTGTTCAATCAACTTAATGAACTCACTTCAACAAGACGAGCTTTGCTTGCTTTATCTTCTTCCTTCTCAAAATCATGAAGCTCAGCCTCCAACTGCAGCTTCTTTCTTTCAAGATTATCAATTTCTTCGGGTTGACTATCTAACTGGACCCTCACATTTGCGCATGCTTCGTCCACAAGGTCTATAGCTTTCTCCGGCAAAAAGCGTCCTGCATACAAATTCCAACAATTTATATAAAGTTAACTAGTTTAAACGGATCAAAGAAATGAATCATACCAGTTATGTAGCGGTTTGAAAGTTGAGCTGCAACCACAAGAGCACGATAAAGAATCCGAACACCATGGTGTCCTTCATATCTCTTTTTCAATCCTCTAAGAATGCTTATGGTGTCAGGAACACTAGGTTCAGCCACCAAAACCTTTTGAAAACGTCTCTCAAAGGCTGTATCTTTCTCTACATATTTCCTATATTCTTCCAAAGTGGTTGCAACAATGCACCGAAGCTGACCCCTAGCCAACGTGGGCTTCATAAGATTTGCAACATTCATGGACCCTCCTGTTCCACCCCCACCCGCTCCAAGTACCATATGAATTTCATCAATGAATAATATCACCTTCCCTTCAGCTTCTTCCACTTCTTTCAAAACCGTTTTCACCCTCACCTCAAACTCCCCTTTAAAGGCAGCTCCAGCAACCATTTCCCCTATATCTAACGCCACAACACGTACATTGTTAAGATTAGTTGGAACATCACCTCTTAGAATCCTCTGTGCTAATCCTTCAACAACAGCAGTCTTGCCTACACCAGGCTCTCCAATAAGAATAGGGTTGTTCTTTGTTCTTCTTGATAGAACATTAATAACTTGCCTGATTTCCTCGTCTCGCCCTATTACAGGATCAAACTTTCCAGCTTGCTCAACAAGATCACGACCGTAGGTTTTAAGAGCCTGGAAATTAGTATCTCCAGAAGCACTTTCCACATTGTTCACTTCTTTACCTCTAAGCTTTTCTACCTCATTTTTAACATTGGGTGCATTTTCCACCTTCTTCACTTGTTTACCTCTAAGCTTTTCTACCTCAATACTCACACTGGGTGCACTAACTCCAGCTTCTTTTAACAGATCCCCAACTTGGGAATCTTCAAGAAGACCTAAAAATAACTGATCCAGAGAAAAAGGTTGAGCCCTAACGCTACAATACACTTTTTTCAAAGAAGGAGCATTTTGTGGAAGTGTATTGAATTCAGGGGGCTGTGAAGGGAGCTTTTCCAAAGCTTAATTGAAAAGCCTGCAAACGTAATTACCTGCCTCTGCACCACCAGCATTGATAATTGCTTGCCTGAATACGCCATTAAGGTCGAAGATCAAAGCAGCTGCAATATGTAACGGTGTGAATTGTGTATGGCGAGCGTTGTTTGCAAGTTGAAGACCGGAACGCAATATCACTGCTGTCTCGGGGTGAATCCGTAAAGATTCATTCTGATAATAATAATAATAATAATAATAGCGCATATAAACCTACAAACACAATAACAATGAATTCAATCCATCTTAAACGAACAACATGATATGCAATCTGATAACTTTAATTGGCCAAAATCATCAATAGTACTTATATTCTATGATCAAAATTTAATAGCCCTAACCCTAACTAAATTCATAAGTAACGGCATTTATATGCAAACGATCGATGACATAATAAAAGTGATATGCAATTAATAATCAAAGAACATAATGCTATTACCTTGAATTGTTACTTCAACAATGGAATGAAATCCCGAGTTGCAGTGTTTATCAGCCTATGCATTCAAGAGCTTCGGTTTTCACGCTTTTAAAGGACAAAGGTACACCAATTATCCCTAAGGTTTTTCAATATTACAAGATAAGTCCAACGGCTTGAGAAATTACAATTAACATTCCACTTCTTATACTTAAAGCATACCTAAAACCAGGATTGTATATGAGCTGAGCCTAGTCAGGTTGGGCTCAAAATTGAACACGACAGTCGACAGCTTAGTTCAGATCCTTTATTTTGATGAGATGAAATGTTAAGTTTGAGCTCTATTCATATAAAGCTCGAGTCAGTTTAAATGGATGTATAACTTTTGTCAAAAAAAAAATGGAATATGCGCTTGTTTATATACTACTAGCTTCAGTCCCGTGTAATACATGGGTAAAAAATAGATATAAGAAAGCACATGTTCTGATAAGATTATATCTAAGGACTACATTTATTACTACCTACTAATTAATGAACATTACAATGGTTTCATGATATGCTTTGAAAATTGATGTTTTAAATGTTGAAACTATGAAAAAAATTATAACCATAATTTAAGTGTATGATTTTTATGATTATATACATAACATACTTTAATTGCTGTAAATATAAATATTTAACAAATGACAGATTAATGATAAATTATATTTTAAAACACATGATCTGATTCCAGTATAGAAGTTAAGAAATTAAAGTTATATGTGATGAATCATAAACATAAACAAAAAAAAATACATAACTAAATTAAGTTTTATTATTAATAGAATCATGTTTTACAATACATTTACAAGAGCCATTGTTTTACATTTAAATTTATCAAATGGGTTTAAGAATTTTGAAAAATATAATGTACAGCCTGGTGAACCAACTGACACATCCGTTCCAGACATTATGGTGGAAGTCTTTGAAACCAATGGTATAGACTGCAAACATTTAACTGATAGCAAAGAGTTTAAATCACCCATCAAAAAAATATATAAAAAATAATAAAACTAAAACTATGCGCATATGTAGATGTATTATAATTATATTATATGAGGGCTAAGCCGAATAGGCAAATACTTTGAAATGTTTCTACCACATTGGAAAGGAGTTGTTCTCTGCAACAAAAGGGGTACTTTACCTCAAAATCAAAATCTTGGTTAAGTGGCAGATGCATGTGCATCCATTCCGTCAGATGGGACCGCGATGGGTCGCCTCACGGGGTAAGGCTGTTGTGATACTGGAATATGGCTTGGGAAAACAAAGGGTGCTTGATCCCACGGTTCCCACCTATAAATGGGGGACCCACACATAGTTGCAATGCTTGAGCCGCTACGGTTCCTATACCAGTAATAATGTAGCGTTTAGATGTGTTTTTTCTGTTTGAATTTTCTAATAATCAAAAGTTTAAAAGTTGTTTATACCTTGGTGCTTAGTGTCTGTCTATATACATGATGTGGAATTAAAACAGAGAAGCTATTCGTTTTCGGGATCATGCCTTATATCAATAAAACATAATCATTAAGTCCCAAGTAACCATAAAATGATTTAAACACACTTATATTTAACAAATCTTACTTGAGAAACAGGATAAACAAACAACATGTCCCAATCCCCAATCATTACCTGTAGCAATCGATGGAAAAATGCCTCAAATCATCGGTCTTGTTTGCAAAATATACATAAACTTAGTATTTTTAGAAAAATAAAATTAGTACATTCTGAGAGCTTGGTAGGACATAGGTAGGTGTTGTTTACGGGACAACACCAAATGTCCTCGTGTCTTGCACACATAGCATCTCGCTCTCTTCATCCTCTTCGCCAAACTCATGATAAGCGGAAACTTTCTGTTAAGAAAAATCATATGAGCAGATAGATACCCAACTCATGAACAAAATAAAAAAACATTTTTAACAATTAAAAACTTTCAAACCACTATCTCCTTCTAGTTATCCCACAAAAGATATAACTGCCAGACTACTAACAGCAAATGGATTTAATCAGTAATCACTTTTATGAACATACATGTAATGAATGAAATGTATGATGTAACCATATTGTTTCAATGTTTAATCATTCTTCGATCACATTTCAGATCATGATAAATGTTATGTACTTGTTAAGACTTTTAAAGAGTCAGGCATTATAGAGATGTAAATGAACCGAACTGAACGAAGCCTTGTTGGTGTTCTTTTGTTACGCTTTTATCGGACAACCGAACGGTTCACGAACACATATGAAATTTCTTGTCCGTGTTCGTCTATTAACGAATTCGTTAACTTTCTAGATGAACGCAAATGAACACAAACGAACATATATTTATTTATTTAGAAATATAAAACATTAGATATAACCATCCAAAAGATAAATCACATTAACATAATAATAATCATAATCATCATTATTAAAACAACATATAAACGAACGTAAATGAACAAACACTTAATCAAACAACCCTAAATGAATTGCAGTAAAGATCTCTACATTAATTAACCAACAATAATCATTCATGAATTGAATTGAAGGGATAATCTGTTCGATTCATGGAAAACATACCTTAATTGAACGGAACGGAAGGAAGAGTATTGCGTACTTGAGGATTGGTTGAACCATTTTGTTAGGGTTTCAGAATCTAAACAACACAAACAAACGGGTTAATGAATATAACCCGGTGGGTCGCGCTAAACAGATACCATTTAACTAAACGGGTATAAAATATCTAATTAAACTCAATCATTGTGTGGTTAGGTTGACCCAACTATTAGAAGGTCCTTCATATTATTATAAGTAGTTTTTTTTACATACAAAATAACAAAATTAGTCCTTTATTTTATTTTTTTATGTTTTTTTAATGGCTGTCTTTTAACATATTTAATGACATAAAATATTCTTTTATGTTTAAAAACTATATCACGTTTTCTCCTGTATTCCTAACTCAGTTAACTTTTCTTGTTAAATTATTAGGTCATATACAAAGCACATGAGAGCAAATGGATATTTTTACCATATTTATTTAAAAAAAATTAATTTAAAAAAATGAATAAAATAAACAAAATAAATTTGTTAAATTAACAATAGGCCACACTAAATTATAATTATAATAAAATAATATATGTATAAAATGTATACATAAAAATGTATGTATTATATACAGTGGCCATCGTGGCATTATCTCCACGTCTCCGGCAACACCACTTCGCCAGGTCGTCCCCGGCCGGTGACCATCACCATCTTCAACAACCACCACCATCACCTAAACTACCACCATCACCATCGATCCACTATACCCTAACAGCCACAAACCACCACCATCAATCCAATATACCCCTCTGTTTCACCTCACCTTTTAACATCTTGAAAAATAACATATTTAGTTTTAGGTTAAAAATGTCAACTTTGAAAATAGAATGAACCAAAAATATTTTAATAATAAATATGGTAAAGAAATAATAAGATATATATTCAATAATATGTCCTCTTCGTTAAACCCATTTGAGACTAGGAACTTATAGTCTCGTCCCATTTGCCGCAATTCAAATAGACCGACAAGCCGTTCTTTGGTTTCATTGCTATGCTGGAATGTAGCGGTACGTTCCACGTTTTGGGTTTCGAAATGACTGAACATATTTTGTTAGTCGGACCAGTTCTTCGTGGGCCCCCATATCGGCTCGTGTCGACGACGAACCCTCCACATTTTTTCCATTATTTTTTCTTCCTCTACTTGGGGATCGAGCCAATTCTTGTACGTCATCGTCCCCTAAATTAACCGTGTCATCCTCGTCTTCGTCAACGAGGTTGAAGTTACCAGCATCAGAAGGTGTTGCAGGTGTGCTCCGATTTGTCGAAATGAGGTCTTTAACCATTTTGTAGCTCGAGATGATGTGACAGATCTTCGAGCGATCGGAACGGTGGGTGCCCTGGTTTGTTTCGGACAAACCGAAGTTTCTCTCAAGAAGTTAAATGCTTAAATGCCTTCCCTTTCCGCCCTTCCGGTTACCCTTGAGTTTGAAATTGGTTAACGCTTGAGGTTGGATGTTGGCGTCGTTTTGCCCACTACGCCAACCGGGTCCCTTTAATCGGCTGTATATCCCAAAATATTTTTGGCATCTTGGTTTATGACATTCCAATTGGCTTGAACCGCTTATTTAACCCGGTATTCTAGCCGGTTTGCCCTTTATCTTGAACCAAACTTCAAGTATTCTCTTCCAAAATATTCCGGCGGCTTGATAGTTTGCTAAAACTAAAACTATTTTCACAATTAATATTAATTTTAAATAAATAATAAATAAAGTTAAATAAGTGTTTAATATTAATAACTTCCAAACAGTTGGGATCCTCCGAAATGGCGATCCAAGCTTGTGTGAGAGCTACTTCCTCCTCCTCTTCCTCATCCGTCCAAACTAAGTATTCACGTGGCGCCGCCAGCTCCTTGGGTTCTTTTTTTTATGCTTACGGGCCGCCTTTCGGGTTAAACCAGAGGCCTGCGCCGATTGAGTTTTCGGCACCGTCACCGGCTCCGGTTGGCTAGACCCGAACACCGGCATGGGGTTTTAGGGGTTGAGGAAGTTGGCGTACATGTTTAAGTTTGGGTCGGGAAAAGGAAATATATAGTTTAGGTTCGGTTGGTTCCCGGTGTTCGGGAAGTTGGTTTGTTGGTTTTGCGGAGTAGGGTGTTGGCCGAAACTGAGCCATGGAAAGTTTAGGCTTGGTTGGTTAATTCGGTTGGTTTTGCGGAGCATGGTATTTTCCGAAAGGGGGGAATAGGTGGTTCGGGGTGTTTCTTTTTTAGAAGATATGTGGTATTTTTTTTGTAAGATTAAAAATGTTGGAGAAAAAGGTTGGAGAAGAAGAGGGTATATGTGTATATATTGCTTTTTTATTTATATTTTTTTAGTTTTTGACCGTTTAACGGTCAAAATATTAAAAATAATATTATTTTCAAAAAATGCGACAAATATTCGCCGCCCCTCTAATCGCCGAAGGGGTGGGGGTCAAGAAAATATGCTACTTGTCGGCTGATTTGTCGCGCCACTACATATTGTCTAATGGGTACTTTGCGTATCGCGATGGTTAAGGAGGTAAGTCCATCGCGTAGCGCAAGACCGTCCAAAATATCATATATTTTCAAGTCCTTGATTTGCGTATCGCGACGAACATGTGTTTTATCCGTCGCGATGCGCGACGGATGGCCAAATCTTATTTTTCTTGCTAGTTTTCGTCGTATGTATTGGTATTTGGGGTTTTGGTTTCTAATCATTTTAGGAATATTTTCGGTCCTTCATATTTCCTCAATTGTCAAAAACATATCGAAAGCTTTAGGATGTTACACAAATATTTGTGTTCATGTTTGTTCCTTAAAAAAATCAACATGTTTGTGTTCATTTATCTTTGTTCGTTAACAATCTAAAAACCTACACATCTTAATTGAAAGAGTCCAAACATTAAAAAATATAATGTATGTAACAAAGTAATACAACGTATTAAATACTTTGTTACGTATTAAAATGTATTCACTTGTTATTGAAATGTGGGGGTTACATAATCACAACGTACCAATGTGTGTGATAAGAAGACATACTAATGTGTGGATGGTTGCCACCGCCTCAAATTCTAAACCTGTTGCAGCTTGAACTCCTCCAATCCAAACGTCCCCTCACTCCTGCTGCGATTTGGACCAGTAGGTGTGATTGGGCTGCGGCTCCAACCATACCTCTAGGCCATATGTAATGGAGGGTTGCCGTGATCGGGTGCCCAGCCATGCTTGATGGTTCATATTAACTTGTAATCTAAAGGTTATAACGCTTTGAACCATCGCCTTTTAAGAAACACAACTCTCCGTCAAACCAATTCTATGTTTCTCTTTCTCTAATTTTCCTAAAACTTGACCCAAAAATAATAAACATTTTGCAAAAATTCAAAATATGAATTAATGTTGAAAGTCTAACTAAAAATCCAAAACATGAATTAACTTTCTTCATAGTCAGATTAAATAAAAATAGACCGATTGTGCTTTCCAATTATTCATGCATTTCATCATAAACAATCCCAACCATCATCATCATCATCATCATCTTCACAGTTTGTGTTGTAGGTACTTGAATCGATATCTTCTGATGCAGCATTCACCAATCCATCATTTTTCTCCACATTGTAACTCAATTTTTCACCATTCATGCCTGCGTCAATGTACACTGTTGAGTTTTCATCTATCTCTTCTCCAACTAACAACTCTGATAATTCAATCAGAACCTTCTTTTCTAGCTATCTCCTGATTGGGCGTGCCCCGTATACCTGCATGTCAAACCAAACCGATTAGTATGATACACAAATATCAAAACCATGCAACAAGATTTTTTTTGCTCACCGGGTCATAACTCTCATTCAGTACGACATCTAAAGCTGCTTCAGTAACTACCAAAGCAACACCATTTCACGAGCATTGGCCATTGTAGTATCCCCTGACAACCCTTGTAACATATATTCAGCTCCAAGGTTGGAAGTCATGATGATGACAGTGTTGGTGAAGTCAACTGTGAGGCCTTGACCGTCAGACAGCCTTCCATCATCCAGCATTTGAAGAAGAGTGTTGAAAACGGATTGATGAGCTTTCTCTACTTCATCAAATAACACAACACTGTAAGGTCTTCTCGTCACAGCTAACGTAAGTTGACCGCCTTCTGCATGACCAACATATCCAGGTGGAGCACCGATTAGCCGAGCCACAGAGTGTTGCTCCATGTATTCAGACATATCAATCCTTATCATAAGTTTCTCATCATCAAATAGTTGTTCTGCAAGAGCCTTAGCAAGCTCCGTTTTCCCAACACCAGTTGGTCCCAGAAAAGGAACGAACCAGTTGGTTGTTGTGCACGTCCCAAACCAGCACGTGATCTCAAAACCGCCTCGGTTACAGCACTAACTGCTTGATCTTGACCTACAACTTGTTGATGCAACCGGTCAGCCAGACCAATAAGCCTCTTTTTATCATCGGTCCTGAGTCTGGAGTCTGGACACTGGTATACCAGTCCACCTGCTCACCACCTCAGCGATCTGGTCAGCTATATAAGTTATTATTTTATAGGATTCGATTTTCCCTCGTTTAATGGATGATATTTGATACCAGTTAACCCTATGGTTATTAAATATTTCAAGATAAGTCCAAACGATTTCAGAAATTGTCACTTCTTATATTTAAAGCATAACCAAGTTGGGTTCGTCGTTTGGTTTTGATTGGCTGTCGGTACTAAAACTAAAACGATAAGGGTCAATTTAGCTATACTAAAACTAGACAATGCTATTTAACATGTTAATTTTTCTTTTTTAAAAGTCCGAATGGATTATTATCATCACGATGGAGCATTTTTTTTGTCTCTACAACCTACTGCATGTAGTCGGCAACGGCAACGCCACCACTTTCTAAACCATACGAATTATCCCATGCACTTTGGTGGTATAGTTCATTATTCAACATGGTACATTGTTATATATTTTACCAAATACTCTCCTGCTCCATCTTATTTCTTTATATATCTTTAAAAATCCTAGTCTCAAATTCTCAATCCACCACCATGAATTCAAACAGCCCAAAACCACAAATTAAATTCAAAACGAAACGTCAAAACCCTTTAAACCTTCACCATTTAATAATCATGACTCTCCATTATGTCTCTCTTTTCCTATAAAACTTGACCCAAAAATAATCGACGACTCAAAAATAGACCAATTGTACTTCTAGGTTATGCATCCGTGTCATCGACATCAACCACCTCCTGAACAATCTTCCTCTACTTCACAGCACGTGCGGTAGTGACTTGAATCAGTATATCAGAGTATGCCCGGTTGCAACATTACCCGATTCACCATTTTTCTCCACAACGTAACTCAATTCTTCAACATTCATGCCTGCATCTATGTACACTGTTGAGTTTTCATCAATCTCTTCTCCAATTAACATCTTTGATAATACAGTCACAACCTTCATTTCCAGCCATTTCCTGATGGGGCGGGCCCCATAAGCCTGCATGTCAAACCAATTCAATCAGTAAGATGAATATGTATCATAATAATTAACAAGATTTTTTTGATGCTTACCGGATCAGAACTCTCATTTAGTATGACATTTAAAGCTGATTCAGTAACACCTAAAGCAACGCCCTATCAGCGAGACGAGCAGCCACATTTTTTAATTGAAGTCTAGCCACTTTTTTTAACTGGTCATTTGATAGTGAATGAAACATCACTATCTGATCAAGCCTGTTCAACAGCTCGGGTTTAAAGCGCTTCTTCACCTCCTGCATCACCATTTCACGAGCATTGGCCATTGTGGTCTTCCCTGACAGCCCGTTTAACATATGTTGAGCACCAAGATTGGAAGTCATGACAATTACTGTGTTAGTGAAGTCAACGGTACGGCCTTGACCATCAGTCAATCTTCCATCATCCAACATTTGAAGTAAAATGTTGAAACCAATTCATGAGCTTTCTCTACTTCATCAAATAATATTACACTATAAGGTTTTCTCCTAACGGCTTCTGTAAGTTGACCGCCTTGATAATAACCAATATACCCGGGTGGAGCACCAATTAGTCGGGCCACAGAGTATTCCAGCATGTATTCAGACATATCAATCCTGATCATAAGTTTCTCGTCGTCAAATAATTGCTCTGCAAGAGCCTTAGCAAGCTCGGTTTTCCCAACACCAGTTGGTCCCAGAAAAAGGAACGAGATGTTAACAATGATAATAGTGTTATTCATGATAATCAGAGAGAATGATAAGGAATGGAATTGATAAACTTTGTATATTTGATGATCTTTTCTTGAACATGATACACTGAATAAATAGCCTACTACATTTTGATAAACAAGGAAATGTAATAAATGACATTGAAAGGAAAGGCTGTCAATTAGTAAGCCTAGAAATCAGCCCCAAATATATTATGATCTTGATTGTAAAGGGTCAATGGACTATCTTGGGAAATGATGTTGACGGATCCCTTGAATATTTCAACATTCCCCCTCAAGTTGAGTAGTGGGATTTCCAATATTCAACTTGTCAAGACAACGCATAAAAATTTTCCCATTAACCGCCTTTGTTAATATATCTGCGAGTTGATCTTCTGATCGGATAAATGGAAGCTCAATGATCTTGTTCTCTAATTTCTCTTTGATAAAATGTCGATCCACCTCAACATGTTTTGTGCGATCATGTTGAACTGGATTTTCTGAAATCTGAATAGCCGCCTTGTTATCGCACATAATTTTGCTACTTTGAGTTGGAGGTATCCAATTTCATTTAAGAGCTTTCGTATCCACAATGCTTCTGTCAGGCCTCGTGCTATCCCTTGAAATTCTGCTTCAGCACTTGAGAGGGCTACCACTTTCTGTTTCTTGCTTCTCCAGGTAACAAGGTTTCCACCAACAAGAGTAAAATAACCAGATGTTGATCTCCGATTTCCTTTATCTCCCGCCCAATCCGCATCAGTATACACTTGGGTCTCTAAGTGCCCATTTGCCTTGAATAGGACTCCATGGCCGGGTGTCCCTTTAAGGTATCTGATTATTCTTAAGGCAGCTTCCATGTGGGAAACTTGAGGTTGATGCGTGAATTGGCTTACAACTCCTACTGCATAAATGATGTCTGGACGGGTATGTGAAAGATATATTAGCTTTCCTACTATCCGCTGATATCTTCCCTTGTCGGCCAACTCCGCCTCTTCTTCCATATAGAGTTTTGGTTCACCACCGTAGGAGTATCCACAGGTTTGCAATCAATCATCCCTGTTTCAGCCAATAGATCAAGAACATATTTCTTTTGGCAGATAAAAATTCCCTGTTTAGACCTCAGAACTTCAATTCCAAGGAAGTATTTGAGTCTTCCAAGATCTTTCATTTCGAATTCTTTAAACAGACTAGTTCTCAACCTCTTTATCTCTTCCTCATCATTACCTGTGATTATCATATCGTCAACATAAATAATTAAGCACGTAACGAGTTTACCCTTCCGTTTAAGGAATAGAGTATGGTCAGAGTTACTTTGTTTGAAGCCATATTTTTTCATGGCTAAAGTGAATCTGCCAAACCAGGCTCGAGGAGACTGTTTCAATCCATATAAGGATTTCTTCAAACGACACACTTCTCTTGGATTAGAACTTTCCATGAATCCCGGGGGGGGGGGGGGGGGGTGTTCATATAGACTTCCTTCTCAAGTTCTCCATGCAAGAAGGCATTTGTCACATCAAACTGATGAAGAGGCCAATTTTTATTTGCAGCTATAGAGAACAGAACTCTGATTGTGTCAATCTTGGCTACCGGAGAAAATGTCTTGGAATAATCTATCCCGTACATCTGAGTGTACCCCTTTGCAACCAGTCGGGCTTTGTATCTTTCGATGGTTCCATCCGGCTTGTGTTTTATAGTAAAGACCCAATGACATCCCACTGTTTTCTTTCCATGGGGAAGAATACATCTTTCCCATGTGTCATTCTTGCTTAATGCATCCATTTCAGTTTTCATTGCCTCTCTCCAATTTTTTGACTCTAAAGCTTGTTCGATGGAAGTTGGAATTTCTTCAGATTATAGAGAGGTAGTAAAGGTCTCGGCCTCTAATGATAAGTTCCCTTTTGCTATGTTAGCCATCGGATATCTCGAGCCTCTAGCTTCTTTCTCAGGGGAGTATCTTTTTGGAGGTACACCCGTGTTAGTTCTAGGCGGGAGTTCATATCTAACCGGCTCTTCTTTAGTGTGATTCTCTTGTTCAACCTGTGAAGACTGTTGTTCTGATTCATGGTTAGATGAGTCAGAAGGTTCACTATTTTCATGCGTTTCACAATTAATGTTTGAATCGGAGAGATAAGAGTCAGTAGGAGACTCCTACTCGGCTCTTGAGTTTGAGAATTACTTACCTTAGACATTAGATTGGGGAGATCATTGTTAGCGGTACTATTTCCTGGGCATGTGGATTGTGGTAGTGACGTGTGAATAATTTCCTCTGATGACGGCATCCACTTCAACCAACTCAATGCGTCAATGTACTCCTTTTCCCCCTCACTAGTGTGTTGGGTGTCGTAGAAGTATTCGGTTTCAAGGAAATCACAGTTCATCGTGGTGAACGTGTGACGTTTGCTCGGGTTGTAGCACCGGTAACCATGTTGGTTTATTCCATAGCCCACAAACACACATTTTTCAGCACATGGGTCAATTTTGGAACGTTCCGTTTTTGGTATATGAACAAAAACCGAACATCCAAAGACACGAGGTTCTAGGGTAAGTGTAGATGGGAGTTTATGGAATTTGGACAGAACTTGGAGTGGGTTTTTCAAACCAAGGGCTCTTGTTGGGAGACGGTTCACAAGGTAGGTTGCGGTAACAAGAGCCTCGGACCAAAAATAATTTGGAACTTGGGATTCAATCATGAGGGCACGGGTTAATTCTAATAGAAAACGGTTTTTTTCTTTCGGATACCCCGTTTTGTTCGGGTGTATGAGCACAGGAGGTCTGATGAATTATTCCCCCCTTTTGACGGAACTCTTTCATGGGGTTATTTACATATTCTCCTCCATTATCAGATCTGAGAATTTGTATGTTCGCTTTTAAATTGGGTTTTGACCATGGCACAAAAATTTGTGAATTTTGTAAATACTTCGGACTTACTTCTCAAAAGGTAAGTCCAAGTCATGCGTGTGAAATCGTCAATAAATAGCAAAAAATAACGGAAATTTTGTCCCCGTCTCCCAACTTTTGCTGGACCCCACACATCCGAATGTATTAATGAAAAAGGAAAGTCAACCTTAGTATCATTCGATTTGAAAGTATGTCTATGACTCTCGGCAAAAAAACATGTCTCACAATTCAAGACTTTATTCGTAGGAAATAACTTAGGAAACAAATGATGTAAAAAAACGGTGGATGGGTGTCCCAATCTTCGGTGCCATAACCAAGCCTCCCTATCTGCAGATCCATGAGCTAGCATCACAGTTCCTTGTTGAGTCACTACTTCATCCACATAATACAACCCTTGGCGCTTAGTACCACACCCAATGATCTTCCCCGTCCTGATGTCCTGTAAAATACAAAATGTAGGGTGCATTAGAACCACACAGTTCAGTTCTTTTGTAACATGACTGATCGATAATAGTTTATAAGATATGGAGGGAACATAGAGAGAGTTTGATAATTCCATGTCTTGCGTTACTTTAATCGTCCCTCCCCCTTTTACTTGAATAATCTATCCATTTGCGGTATGAATACAAGATTCCGAGGTTTTGACTTTGTACATATGTCGGAAATCTCAATAGGTCATTGTATCCGTGGCACCGCAATCAAATATCCATGAGTCAACTTTTTTACCACTAGCTGTCATGTTAACTTCCCCATTAGAAAAGGGAGTATTTAATTCTCCTTTAGAAACATCAGGGGGCTGTTCTGGGCTGTTCTGTTACTTCTTTATTTTGAGATTTGTTTATTTGTTCAAGTAAAAAAGGATCTGATGAGTAACAGGAAAAGGAGGGTTTTGAGGGATATTCCTCAAACCCTATACCTGTTACAGTAGTTTCTTCCTCCTCTTCATCTCCTCCTACGACCGCCATGAAACCAGTCCCTCTGCCCTCATTTCCAGTAAGTTTCTGATGATTATTGCTACTACCACTGTTGGTGGTCTCTTGGCTACCCATGGTGGCGGCTCCCTTACCCCTTTTGTGGCCATCGGCCCACCACTCAAGGTATCCTACAAGTCAGAAACACTGCTCTTTCATGTGTTTATTCATACCACAGTGATCACATTTAAGCTTGCTTTTGTCAACCCGGAATGAAGACAGATTAACTTTTTAGTCTGACCGGCGACCCTTTGAAACGAGCCCTACCCCCATCGAAGTCACTGGTCAGATTCACCCCTGATGCCGCCTCTTGTTGTGTCGCCCCCAGAATTCTGATGGGCTGTTTCTTTCCGAACAGTTGCGTAGGCGGCTTCAGCTGTCGGCAAGGGGTCCCACCGGAGTATCTCCCTTTTCATGGGATCGTATTTCCGATCAAGGGCGTTGAGAAACTGACACAATTTATATTCTGACCTGATTTTGTTATACGCAGCAATGTCGGTGAGGCACGTCATTGGATTGGGATCTCTTCGTTCAATCTCCCCCCAAATACCATGCATCACGATCCAGAATTCTTCTAACGGTATGCCATTTTGCTTCAACCCATTTGCTTTGACATGGAGATCGAAGGTCTGAAGCTTATCCTTGCCGCTACTATATGTAACCGTAAGAGCTTCCCACAACGTTTTTGCTGTCGGGAACTCTGTTAAGTTACTAGCAATGGTCGGCTCAATATTTTGAATAAGCCATGAAAACACGATCAGATCATCCTGCTCCCACTGTTCATATTTTTCATCTGTGGATTCCGGTGGGTCTTTGGTGAGATGGTTTAAGAGAACTTTCGATTTTCCCCCTATGGCAACTCGTATCATTCGAGCCCATAGAGGATAGTTTTGGCTTGTGAGATTGAGGCTAATTTTAAGGTTATCGGACTGATTTGGTTTGGTATTCTGGATTTGGGTTTGGTTTTGAACTCCATTTTTAAGGAGATTGGCAATCTGGATGGCCAGATTGTTGGTATCTTCTTCGGACATGTTTCAGATTTTCGGTAGATGATGAGCACAACCGGGTTTTTGGATCACGAACACTGCTCTGATACCATGTTAACAATGATAATAGTGTTAATGATGATAATCAGAGAGAATGATAAGGAATGGAATTGATAAACTTTGTATATTTGATGATCTTTTCGTGAACATGATACACTGAATAAATAGCCTACTACATTTTGATAAACAAGGAAATGTAATGAATGACATTGAAAGGAAAGGCTGTCAATTAGTAAGCCTAGAAATCAGCCCCAAATATATTATGATCTTGATTGTAAAGGGTCAATGGACTATCTTGGGAAATGATGTTGACGGATCCCTTGAATATTTCAACACGAACCAGTTGGTTGTTGTGCACGTCCCAAACCAGCACGTGCTGATCCCTTGAATATTTCAATCACCTCACTTATCGAACCACCCGAATCACTCTTCACATTTTTACACCTTTTAATTGCAGGCCCTCTTAAATTCTTACACTTCAAAAACAGAGCATTACCCAAATAACCAAATAAACCCAGTGACATTAATTATTAGTTGCAGAAAAAGTGAGAACAGAAAAACATCCTGATCCACACCTTATTTATATCTTATGCAAAAAGCATGCGCAAATCGCCCATATACGAGTGGCTACATATTTTTGCATAAAGTTCTCTCTACATACGAAATAATAATTAGGAAAGCAAATGAACTAGATGAAAAAAACATAGCATGTTTGCTCGATTAAGTTTAACCGAACAAACAAACTATACATGTTTTCATGTTCGTTTGTTTAAAAAAATGAACAAAAAAATTTGTTCATGTTTGTTTGCTTATTAAATAAATAAACTTTCCACTGAAAGGTTCATTGAACGTTCGGTTCATTTACATACCTAACAATAATATATAATTAAAATATGAGTTTATTATGTCAGCTAAATTTATTAATGAGAGAGAAAGGAACACCTTAGTGAACTGTGATGGCAAAAGCAAAAGTGCAGCTATAAAGCAGCCCTCAAATTAATTAAATTAGTATTTGTTATATCTTTGTTGTCTACATTTATACGCACCTGAAATACAAACAAACAAAAAAAATAAAGCATTAGTAACAGACAGTTGGCTACAACAGTTATACGAGAAAACACGCGGGCTTTTGCAAGCGACCACTAATATAAACTAATATAAAACTTCTTCCAGCTCATCATATCTTCAACTAGATTATCCATACGAACAACGCCATACTTATACATATGTCACGTTTTCTAGATTTAAAGAAATCTTAAGAGTCAGTCCCTTTATATGAATATTTTGCCTTTACACTAATAATTTTAAAACTCACCCGTTACAGAACGGAAAATTGGTAAGAGGAAGAACCAGTTTTGCTCCACCGAGAGATGCCATCCATGACACATAGTGATCCCAGCTCATATTCAGATTCTTGAATTATAAAAAAATATAAAAACTTAAAAACTATTCAAAAACATAGAAGCATAAAAAAATTGATACTGAATTACCTCATAATGCCATTGATGGTGAGTTGATTACACCAAGAATATAATCTTCCATCGATGACTATAATATCACAAACAAAAACATGACTAAAAATATAAAACCGAAAAGAATAAAAGCAACTTCAATCTAAGTTAGAAAAATAACCTTGAAACGTATACGCAAAAAAAATCTACTGGTGGTAAAATTTTCAGCAAACTCCCCATATTAGTTCTTGCTTCCATGGCTGCATAAAGTTAAAGGTAAACATTCTTAATTAAAAAAGTAAAAAAATCTGAGTTAATAGGTTTAATACATGAAGAGCATGTTATATGATCACATTACCAAACACATTTTAATAACCTATGTTGTGTTAACTATCAAAATGTAGACTAACGGAGATCATAATCCCAAAACCACCTCAAATACTCACACAGGCATTTCATCGAACAGGTGGTATGCATATATTGAATCAAATAAGAGGAGTCCTCAACGGGAAATAACAGTAAGCTAATCAAATAAGTATTTAGATTCCATGACTTTATTCATGATCAAATTTAAAATCTATCTAATAATGCATCTCCATCGTTTCAATTACCTTTACTCAAGTCAATAATTAAGCTTTCTACAGATTTAGTTACTCAAATCAATCTATAATACATTAATTAATAGAAATTAGAAAACCTCAGCCTTATTTTAAACCTAATTTGATAAATTCTCACAAGCATCTACAATTATAACAGCTAGGGTTTCGAATCAAGCATAAACGAATGTATCAAATCATGCAACAGAAACTGAAAGCTAATGAACAATAGAACAAACCTGCTTGTTGTACCAAAGTCCAAACTTCGACCTCGAAAACGCTGCCGCATCACCGCCGTCGGAACAATCAGGTACAAAAGGCCGGTTGAACCTCATAGAAGATCGAATTAACGCTCCGAAACTGGTGAATACGAGTTGAAATCCAGTGACCTAGGTTTTTAGGTGAAGATAAACAGTAAATTGCCGAGTGGAAACACCATTAATAGGGCAACAATTGACGGAAGATAGGTAGGATTGAGCCTATGCTTACGAGGCTTAAGATTTGAAATCGAATTGGAGAGATTGAAGGAAGAGAGAGAAGAGGGATGTGAAATAAAATGAGGTCAATGGTATTTTAATTTTAATATATCTTTTATTTACTTTGCAACCATAGTTTGGTCGCTGTTTTTCCGATCGTTTTGCCATCACATCTTGTTTGTAGGGTAAGTTTGCAACCGTGCTGACTTCGGTCGGTAATTTTTTGATCTTTTCCATTATGGTCGCAAAATTTGCAACCGTTAATTTCGGTTGCAAAATTTTGGTAGCAATAGCCCACTTTTCTAGTAGTGCACGTGATCTCAAAACCGCCTCGGCTACAGCACTAACCGCTTGATCTTGGCCTACAACTCGTTGATGCAACCGATCGGCTAGACCAATAAGCCTATTTTTCTCATTGGTCCCCAGCTTGGTCACTGGTATACCAGTCCACCTACTCACCACCTCAGCAATCTGGTCTGGTTCCTCAGTCTCTGTCACCATTACATTTTCACCTGCTTCACTTTCAATTCTTACTATATCAGTCTCCACTGCTTCGATTGCATCATAATTCAAATTTGCAACTCTTTTGGAATGACGTATCCGCTTTACTTCTTCCAACGACGCCAACAGTTCTTCCCGTTTTTGTTTCAAACTTCGAATTTCATCGATGCTTTCTTTTTCCTTGTTATACTTCAACATCAATGTCAGAAGTCTATCTTTCAAGTCATCAAGTTCTGTTGTCACCTGAAAAACGGCCACACTTTAGTTTATACACTATAAGTAAAATCAACCAAAATTCTTAACAATGCGTGCTATCAAATTAATGAACTCACTTCAACAAGGCGAGCTTTGCTTGCTTTATCTTCTTCCTTCTCTAAAGCATGAACTCCAACTGCATCTGCTTCCTTTCAAGATTATCAATTTCTACATGCTGACTATTTAATTGCACCCTCACATTTGCACATGCTTCATCCATAAGGTCAATAGCCTTATCCGGCAAGAAACGTGCTGCATATAATTTCCAACAAGTTTATGTAAATGACTGCATCTTGACTAAATTTTGTAATTACAATAGAGCGGGAACCCTCAATATATAAGAAACTTGAAACTTAACTCGAACCCGTGGGCTAAAAGTAAATAAAACCTGATAATTTAATACCTACATTTAACTACTAAATATTTTTTTTAAAGAAATAAGTTATACCAGTTATGTAACGGCTTGAAAGTTGAGCTGCAGCCACAAGAGCGCAATCAAGAATCCGAACACCATGGTGGCCTTCATATCTCTATTTCAACCCTCTAAGAATGCTTATGGTGTCAGGAACACTCGGTTCGGCCACCAAAACCTTTTGAAAACGTCTCTCAAAGGCTGCATCCTTCTCCACATGTGTCGTGTACTCTTCCAAAGTGGTTGCTCCAATGCACCTAATCTGACCCCTAGCCAGCATAGGCTTGAAAAGATTTGCCGCATCCATGGACCCACTGCACCGACCCGCTCCAAGAACAAGATGCATCTCATCAATGAATAATATCACCTTCCCTTGCGATTCTTCCGCTTCTTCAAAAACCGTCATAAACCTCTTCTCAAAATCACCTCTGTATCTGGTTCCAGCAACCAACGCCCCCATATCTAACGCCACAACACGCACATCACTAAGATTATTTGGCACATCACCTGCTAGAATCCTCTGTGCTAATCCCTCAACAACAACAGTCTTGCCTACACCGGGCTCTCCAATAAGAACTGGGTTGTTCTTTGTTCTTCTTAATAGAACACTAATCACCTCCTAACTTCCTCATCTCTCCCAATTACAGGATCAAACTTTCCAGCTTGCTCAGCAAGATCACGACCGTAGGTTTTAAGAGCCTCGAAATTAGCATCTCCATTTCCAGAAGCACCTTCCACTTTCTTCACTTCTTTATCTCTAAGTCTTTCAACCTCATTGTTCACTTGGGGTTCACCTTTCACCTTCATCACTTGTTTACCTCTCTGAGTTTTTACATCATTTTTCACCGGGGTTGCACTTTCTTGTACCTTCACATGCATACCTGATCTAAGATTTTTTACCTCGGTTCTCACCCCGGTTGCACTAACTCCAGCTTCTTTTAACAGACCCCTGACTTGGGTATCTTTAAGAAGATTTAATATCAACTGATACAGTTCGATACCCGTTTATTACAGAAGTATCTGGTAGACGTTGTTGGAGTTAATTCCCGAACCGAGTTATGGGTCGGGAAGGTGGGGCCGGTTCGAGCCAATGGATTGATCTCATTATTTATTTAATTATTGCAGTTAGAGATAATTATCTATTTTATTTATTAGATAGAGAGGAATTTTATTTAATAGATAAATAGGAGTTTGTGTTTTACTCAAACTGTAATCGAGCCTCTATATAAACCCAAAGAATTCATGTAAGGGTTAAGAGAGAATTGATCAAGTTTTGAGTTATTTTCTTGATTAATAAAATTGGTGAGTTGTGCCAAATATATTCTCGTGTTTAATTCGATCTGGGCCACTAATTGGCATCAGAGCAAGGATTAGTTAACCTCAAGATCGCAGGAGGAGCAGACCAAGAACAACCGGGTTTGTGTTCGAGCAGTGAGACGAGGGTTGCATATCGAACAAAAGGAGTTGTTCGGTTCAAACAGTGTTCGGTTCCAACTGGTTTCGCAGGTTCTGTTCAAGCAAGGCAGACGCAGGTTTTTTGTGTTCAAGAACAAGGGTTTGATTCTGTAACGGGCTAAGGTGTGTTAGGCAACAGGAGGATCGATGCATTCTTTCTGGGTTGTGTTTTGTGATTAAGAAACTAATAAAGAGTGTCACAAAAGTCAAAACTCAAAAAGAATAAAAGTGCAGAGGTGTTGTGCGTACAAAGGAATTGAAAAAAAAAGTTTACAATAATTGTGTTGCAATTGTATTTATTTTGCACGATTTATTTTTTCTTTAAGAGGTATTTGTGATTCGGGTGTTGCGAGCAAACGGGTTCGGTTCTGAAAAGTTATTCGGGACTGATTTGTTTGTGTTTGTTCCAACGGACTGAGCAAGGGAGTTCGACATCGTTAAGTGTTTACCAACGGAAGAGAAAAAAGACGTCAATGGCGGATGCCGAAGAAAGACTGATAATCCCACCCAAAGCGAAGGGGGATATCAGTGCAGGTTACAAAGCTGAACGGAACAAATTACATCACATGGGCGATTGTGGTGGAAGCGATTTTGGACGATCAAGGATTATGGGAAGTCGTTCAACCGGAAGAGGGCGCGGCTATTGATGCGAAGAAGAATAAAACGGCAAGGTCGTTTTTGTTCCAAGTTATGGAAGGTAATATTCTTCTTCAGGTTGCTCAATACAAGAATGCTCGAGAAATATGGGCGGCTTTGAAGGCACAGTTTGTTGGGGCCGAGCGAGTCCAAAAGGCTCGACTCCTAACTTTGAAAAGTGAATTTGAGAAACTCAAGATGGCGGAAGACGAGACTGTTGATTAGTTTGCGGGAAAAATAACCGGTATGGTTTCAAAGGCAACGGGTCTTGGTCACGTATTCGAGCAAGATGTTTTGGTGAAAAAGTTACTCGACGCGGTTCCAGACAAATACTTCAATCTGGTAGCTTCAATCGAGCAAACGGTTGATCTCGATAGTATGAGGTTTGAAGATGCTGTAGGAAGACTTAAGGCGTTTGAGGAACGTTTACGAGGAAGATAGCGCGCTGCTTCGGAGTCTCAAAGTCAGTTACTTTTCAATCGATCAGAAGGTAGTTACAAAGGTAAATCGTATGATCAGTCCGGTAACCAAGGTAAAGGTGGGTCGAGTTCATTGGAACGTGGAAGAGGCCGGGATACCGGAGGACAAGGATCGTACCAAACCGAAGGACAGGTAAGAGAAAGGAAAGACCGCTCCCAGATTAAATGTTTTCGGTGTGACGAGATGGGACACTTTGCGTCCTCGTGTCCGGAACGAAGACGAGAATATCAGGAAGCAAATCTCACTAAAACGAATGAACCAGACGATCGTGATCTGGCAGGTTATTTAAATCTTCATGAGACGGTTTACTTAAACGAAGAACGAGTTAACCCGAAAAGGCTTGAAGCCGAGAAAGTGGAAAAGGACACTTGGTATCTCGACAACGGAGCGTCGAACCACATGACTGGTAACCAGTCGTATTTTTCCGAACTCAACAAAAATATAACAGGTAAGGTAAAATTCGGGGACGGGTCGTGTGTTGATATATGCGGTAAAGGAAAGATTTTGTTAAAATCGAAAACCGGAGGTAATCGGGTTTTATCCGATGTTTATTTTATACCAAGTTTGAAAGATAATATAATAAGTCTCGGTCAAGCAACGGAGAACGGGTGTAATGTTCATATGAAGGAAAATTATTTGCTCTTGTACGATGACGAGGGTAAACTTATGATGAAGGCGTTTCGATTAAATTAACCGTGGGAGTTCCGGGTTATGTTATGTGACATTCGTCAAATTCAGATCTCGAATTATATTTGTTTTTGTAAACTTTTAATACGTAAACCCGACTCAAATTTTTTTAGAACCTTATTAAATTATTATATAATATTATTATGGACCTCGATTTTAAATAAATCGGTGTTTGTCATAATATAGTGTCGTTAAGAAGAACATAAGGGGTCCAAACTGATTTTCGTAAAGTTATTATTAGTTTTAAGAACCTATAAACTCATTTTAAACTTTGATTGAACTTTGAGGGGCTTTTATGTCACACCCTCAAAATCCACTAACGGAGTTTTACCGTCAGAGGGTGTGAACTAACAGGATCGGAATCATTAGTTATAATCAAACCATAAAAACGTTTAAATGAAAATAAGTGCGGAAGCGTAAAAACCAAAAGATAAACGTTGCGTCACGCAGGACGACTTAAAAACCCATGTAATAATTGTTAAAAACATGTTTGCATATCAGAATATTCAAAAACCATGCATGATCTTATACCGCGCGCCCGCCTCGGCTACCTGAGAATAACATACTAAAAGTGTCAACACGGGGTTGGTGAGTTCACACGTTTATATAAAATAAAGCGTTTAGCGTTTGCGTTCAGCGTTTTGCGTTCAGCGTTTTGCGTTAAGCGTTTTGCGTTACCAGATAGTGTTATGTCAATTATATATCTATAGGTAGCTAGCCTATAAAACAAGTATTACTAAGTGTTCGACACCGAAGCTGACTGTTTATCATTTGCCTTGCCACCAGGTCTATCCCGACCATGGTATGTGTTTAGCCAAGATTACACCCACTCGACCTCCAGTCGAGTTTAGCGTTGGGTGGGGTTTGTCAAACCCAGTAGTACTACTCAACAATGACTCGCTATTATCCAATATTAAACGGTTCGATGTGAATGAAGGACTTTAGTTATTGCGTTTGCCACTTAGTCTTTACAAGTGATATATAATCTATATTAACAAAATCTTAAATGCGTTTTCGGAGTATGTTATCTCCCCCAAGTGAAAAGCGTTTGAAAACATTTTAAAAGGGGTAAGTGAACTCACTGTTTGCGAAGTATTCCCAAAATAATTCACCAAGATGCGCGTCACAGAAAAACTCTCTCTAGCGTTCTAAAACAACAAAGAGATTTTTCTAAGTGTCGGAATATTATCGAGTCTCTAGACCCGGCACATAATACCTATGCACACAACATGTTTCGTGTTTCGTTTGTGAATCGTGTGTGACTTTAACAAGTGTATTTGTGATACGTTACATGTGTGAGCAATTATTTACGGGTCATGTATTCATAATGTACATCACTAGCAATTACTTCCCGTAAGGGCAATTTGGTCATCACATAACAATTAACTAGCAATTATTCCCCGCAAGGGCAATTTGGTCAAATCATGACAATCAATTAGCAATTATTCCCCGCAAGGGTATTTTGGTCAAAACACGACAATTAATCAGCAATCATTCCCCTCAAGGGCAATTTGGTCAAAACACGATAATAAATTAGCAATCACGTTGTTTCATGCATCTTTCACAAAATTCAGCAACTAGTTTCTTAACGACAGAATTCTACTTGAAAAACTAGTCTATCCCACCGATCATAGCATCACAATTAATTTACCAAAAATCATCACAAAAGCATATATGTCTTAGGTTTCCAGAACATATTTTATTATATTTTTATTCCACAGAGGTTTCTCACAATAATCAAATCATTACAGCAAACTCATAACAGTCAAATTCATGCGCAACAGAATGTTATTTGAAATTCCCGTTAAACGAAAAATCCAATAATTGCAAGACCACTTGGGTTAGGTTCCTAACTCAACAAGTCAACTTTCAGAAGTGGAACCAACCTAATTGGTCTCGTAGTTCATGAGATATAACATTTACAAAACAACCTAACAGCAGGTATAACAACTCAGCTTTGCACAACGTTTTGTAAAATCATAAAGGTTAACTTTTACACGTCCAAAAATTGAAAATTTACATTCTTTAGAAACTAGACTCAACTTAGTTTACTGTAGTATCAATTATCTCAACCAATTTTCACATTTACACCCCATTACAGTCAATTGAACATCAACAACCCAATCTGTCCAGAAACTGTTTGCATCCAAACTCAACATATTAACTATCTATGGACCACAAATCATTCATATAACATTCTAGAGACTATAACCACTATCCATACATATCAATTACCATACACACATGGTTAGGGTTTTATTTGATCTCAAACTCAAAGACACAACAATTAACATGCAATAGCACCAATACTAGCTATCAATTCAACAATCAATACATCTTTCAATCAAAACAAGACACATGAACACCATCACATATAAAAATCAGACCTAGGGTTTATAATTAACCCATTAAAATCGAAATTAAGCATAGAGGATGCATATGATAGTTGTTTATACCTTCCTAACACCTTAATCTTCAATCAAACTTGAACAATCTTGATTGTATGTGTGTATATGAGGCCGATTGCAGGGGGGGGGGGGGCTTAGAGCTGCCGTCGGGTTTGGGAGGGAGAGAAAGAGTGTTAGGGTTTTAGTTTATGTTATTATTTATAATAACATGTTACACTTTAGTCCCTCAACTTCTAGTTTGTATTTTTCTAGCTTAATTAACTAGTTCTAGCACATTGAGTTAACGTTTATAATAATGTTATCACATAACACATAAGTCTAACACATAATTATCACATAATTTTTGTTTTGACATTTTTCGTTTATTCCCCAATCGTTTGCGTCAACTCGTTTGCGTTTCGGTGCAATTCCCGAAATACTACACATGTAGTAAGTGTTAAGCGTCATTTAAACCCTAGTTTAAATGTAATGAGGTGTGCGTTATAGATTCAATGATCTTTAAGTTTGAATTGACGGAGTTGAGTTAACGGAGTTAACCTGAAATTGACGATTGTCACATCATTCCCATGTTAAAGAATTTTCGTCCCGAAAATTTGAGTAAGTCGTAATGAGTGTCTGAAAAAGTAAGAAAAATTTTCAGTTTGTCATATCATCCCCTAGTAGAAAGAAATTTCGTCCCGAAATTTAATTCATACCTACGGTGATTTATGACGGTTTGTCGGGTTTCACGGTTTCCGGTGTTTGGTCAGCCCTTCAAAAAGGTGAGGATACTTTTTCATCATTTGATCCTCGCGTTCCCACGTGAACTCCGGTCCACGTCTTGAGTTCCAACGAACCTTAACGATTGGAATTTTGCTGTGCTTGAGTGTTTTGGTTTCCCAGTCCAAAACTTCAACTGGTTCTTCAATGAAGCGTAGCTGTTCATCAATTTGCAGTTCGTCCAAAGGGACTACTTGGGTTTCATCGGATAAGCATTTCTTCAAATTGGATACGTGGAAAACATTGTGTACACTGCTGAGTTCCGCTGGTAAGTCCAGTCGGTACGCCACCGGACCAACGCGTTCCGTTATCCGGTAAGGACCAACGTATCGTGGGTTGAGTTTGTTTCGCTTCCCAAAGCGAATCACACCTTTCCAAGGTGAGACTTTGATTAACACTTGGTCATTCACTTGAAATTCGAGAGGTTTTCGGCGCTTGTTGGGGTAACTCTTTTGGCGATCTCGTGCTGCTGCCATGCGATTTCGGATTTGAACAATCTTTTCTGAAGTTTCGAGTACCAGTTCTGGACCAGTGATTTGGCTGTCACCCACCTCTGCCCAGCAGAGTGGTGATCGACACTTCCGTCCGTACAGTGCTTCAAACGGCGCTGCTTTAATACTTGCGTGGTAGCTGTTATTATACGAAAACTCTACCAAAGGTAAGTGAGGTTCCCAACTTTTTCCGAAATCCAACACACATGCACGCAACATGTCCTCTAAGGTCTGAATAGTTCGTTCACTTTGCCCATCCGTCTGAGGATGGTATGCTGTGCTCATATCAAGACGGGTGCCTAGCGCGCTTTGCAGTGACTTCCAAAAGTGCGAAGTGAAACGGGAATCTCGATCAGAAATGATTGAGACAGGCACTCCGTGTCTAGACACTACTTCCTTCATGTAGACGCGAGTCAGTCTTTCCATTTTGTCCGATTCCTTAATCACTAAGAAGTGTGCAGACTTAGTCAACCGGTCAACGATCACCCAGATGGTATCGCATCCCGTCGGTGTCTTAGGTAAACCCGTGATAAAATCCATTGAAATGTGTTCCCATTTCCACATTGGAAGTTCCGGTTGTTGTAGTAGGCCAGATGGTTTCTGGTATTCTATTTTGACTCTGGCACAAGTTAAGCATTTGCTCACGTAGGTGGCAATGTCGGCTTTCATATTCGGCCACCAGTAAAGTGCCTTTAAGTCATGATACATTTTATCTGAGCCAGGGTGGATAGAATATCTGGACTTGTGTGCTTCGTCCATCACCAGAGTTCTCAACTCTCCGTATCGTGGAACCCAAATCCGGTTCTCAAAATATCGGACTCCGTCCGATTTGGTTTCAAGTTGCTTGTTCATGCCCCGCATGAGTTCCGATGGAAGATTATCATCTTTCAAAGCTTCAAGTTGTGCATCGCGAATCTGATCGGGTAAGCTGACATGAATCGTGAGTTGCAATGCTCGCACTCGCCTGGGTTTATCGGTTTCTTTTCTACTGAGGGTGTCGGCCACTACATTGGCCTTGCCAGGGTGGTACTTGATGGCACAATCATAATCTTTAAGCAACTCGACCCAACGACGCTGTCGCATGTTCAGCTCCTTCTGATCGTAGATATGCTGGAGACTCTTGTGGTCGGTGTAAATGGTAAACTTGGTACCGTACAAGTAATGCCTCCATATCTTAAGGGCAAACACCACAGCTCCGAGTTCCAAATCATGGGTCGTGTAGTTCTTCTCGTGAACCCGTAGTTGTCGAGAGGCATAAGCTATAGCCTTCTCGAGTTGCATCAGCACACAACCGAGACCTTGTATCGATGCGTCACAATGTACTCAAAATTCTCCGTTCCCTCGGGTAGGGCTAGAATAGGGGCGCTACAGAGTTTGGTTTTCAACAGTTGAAAAGCGGATTCTTGCGCGTCACCCCAATTGTACTTAGTACCCTTGTGTGTCAAAGCGGTGAGGGGTTGGGCAATCTTTGAAAATCCTTCAATGAAACGCCGGTAGTAGCCGGCCAGTCCTAGGAATTGCCGCACCTTAATCGGGGTCTTAGGTGCTTCCCAGTTTTTGATGGCCTCTACCTTACCGGGATCGACATGGATACCATTCTCGTTGATCACATGTCCTAAAAAGTGAACCTCGCGAAGCCAAAATTCGCATTTCGAGAGTTTTGCGTACAGTTGTTCCTTCTTCAATAATTCCATAATTACCCTTAAGTGTTCCTCATGGTCAGCCTTGTCCTTGGAGTAGACCAGGATATCGTCAATAAACACAATCACAAACTTGTCGAGGTACGCCTTGCATACTCGATTCATAAGATCCATAAATACGGCTGGTGCGTTGGTTAAGCCAAAAGGCATAACTGAAAACTCATAGTGACCATACCGTGTTCTGAAAGCCGTCTTTGATATATCTTCTTCGCGCACTCTTAGTTGATGGTAACCAGACCGCAGATCGATCTTCGAGTAGTAACTCGATCCTTGGAGCTGGTCAAACAGATCAACAATTCGGGGTAAAGGATAACGGTTCTTGACCGTCACCTTGTTCAACTCCCGGTGCGAGCCGATACGGGGCTCGTGCTATGGGTGCTGCACCGGGTGTCAACTCGATTTGGAATTCGACTTGTCGAATAGGAGGGAGTCCAGGCAAATCCTCCGGGAAAACTTCCGGAAAATCTCGCACAATCGGTATCTCTTCAATTCGCTTCTCCTCCGCGGGTTTCTCAACAATCTGCGCCAAAATTTCCGGATGACCCTTTCGTAGATACTTCTGCGCCTTCATGAGGGTAATGACGCTGGTGGTCATGCCGTTTCTCTCGCCCCGGATCGAAATGATCTCGCCGGAAGGGGTAGTAATGTGGACTATCTTGTCGTGACTATAATCTCCGCTCAGTTCTCGGATAACCAGTCCATGCCTACCACGACATCGAAACTACTAAGCGTAAAAGGAATAAGGTCGATATCAAAAACATGACCTGACAGTTTTAACTTACATCCCGCAAGTACATGAGTCGTTATTATAGTCTTACCGTCAGCTAATTCAACAGGAAACTTAGCATCTAACGGGGTTGGAGTTAAGTCTAAGAGTTGACCAAAGGCTTTTAATACAAAACTCCTATCAGCTCCAGTGTCAAACAATACAGAAGCAAAACAATCGTTCACAGGGAACTTACCAGTCACCACGTACGGATCATTGCGGGCTTGACCCGACCCAATAACAAAAGCTCTTCCTTTACCATTGTTTCCACCACCACTGCCACTTCCATTACCTCCATTGTTGTCATTCTGTTTCAGCTTAGGGCAGTCTTTCTTAAAATGTCCCTCTTGTCCACACTCAAAACATCCCTTGGTTGTCATGGGTGGTTTAGGAGCACCCTTTGCCGCAAGGTCTCCTCTACATTCCTTTGCCTGGTGACCCATCTTTCCGCATCTCTGACACTTGACACGGTCACACGGGCCAGCATGATGATAGTTGCACCTGTTGCACTTCGGATATTTTCCAGCATAGCCGCTCGAACCCTGCCCGCTACCGTTGTTATTATTGTTGTGACTCTGATTGTTGAAGCTCTGAATGGGTTCGGGCTTACGGTAGTGGTGTTGCTGTGGGGGGTTCGAGGATGAGGATCTGGTGTTGTCAAACTTTCTCTTTCCGCTGCTCGGGTTGCTGTTGTTGTTGTCAGTGCTCGGGTTGTCACGGGCTTTAGTGGTTGAACCCTTAGGTGGTAGCGCACCTTGGGTCACTGCTTGATCCGTTAGTTTGTGAGCTAACCGAATCGCTTGCTGAATCGTGGCTGGTCTGGAAGACGTCACCATGCCCTGAATCTGCGGTGCTAACCCATCAATATACATTTCAATCCTCTTACTCGGCGGATCCACTATCCGCGGACACATCACAGCTAACTCGTGAGAACGGGTAGTGTAGGCTTCGATTTCTGAACCCACAATCTTCAATGACCAAAACTCAGATTCCAACTTTGCAATCTCCTCTCTCGGACAGTACTTTTCTCGCATCATGTTCTTGAACTCCTCCCAGTTCATCGCGTTAACCAGTTCCAATCCAAGAATCTGTATGTTCGAATTCCACCAAGTGAGGGCAGAATCTTCGAGTGTTCCAGCAGCAAATTTGACCCTACTGGCAGGTGGGCAATTACACATCTCAAAAGCTGATTCGGCCTTCTCAGCCCAACGCAGGAAACCTATAGCTCCCTCGGTGCCCTTAAACGTACTGGGCTTGCAGTCAAGGTAATTCTTGAAGGTACACGTTCCAATTGGACCTCCAGCTTGGTTCTGGACATGTGCGGCTAGAGCGGCCGCCGCATGGTCGTTCAGCAGAGTTTGGAGTTCTGCTGCAGTCAAGTTGATGTTACCACGTCCGTGTCCAGCGTTTCTTCCAGCCATTCCCTAGAATCACAGTATAAAATGTTAAACATGAATTTTTCTTTCATATACAACACACCATACATGTAATAAAAAGATAGGTAAGAAAGAAATAAGAAACAACATCACATCACAACCATATATTAATCCAAATAATAATTCATGATTAAAACCATTGTATTCGCTACAAAGTATTTCCAATCAATCCTTAAATTCATAGAAAATAATAGTTCGGATGGAGACAACCCCTCCATCTAGGTGTCATCATCACTAGATGTCATCATCTGAGGACACCTCTGAGTGTGCCTCCTCCTCAGCCGGTTCTTCCTCCGGTTCTTCTTCAGGTTTCTCCTCGGGATCTTCCTCGGGATCCTCCTCAGGCTCCTCTTCGGGATCTTCTTCAGGTTCCTCTTCAGGCTCTGCCTCAGGCTCGGCCTCAGGCTCTGCCTCAGGTTCGGCTGCGTTCTGAGCAATTTGCATTTGTAAGACATCGCAACGCTCTAGAGCTATCTCGGTTCGGGTCCTTGCTACTTGGAGTTGCTCTTGCAAGTCTATCATCTCGGCTTGCATCTTTCTCATAATCTTCATCTGTTGATCACTAGCCTCTTGCATTTCCTTCATTGCCGCTGTCATGCGGGAAATTTCCTCCTTAGCCTCGGTTCCATCTTTTAACAGTCCGGAAACGTTAGCTCTCGTATAGCGCATGTAACCCACATCACGCTCCAAACAAGAAACGACAGCTGCGAGAACTCGCTCTAACAGGTTCGGTTATGGGTGGTAGGGTGTTGGGATAAGCAGGGTGGTTCGGGTGAGGTAGCGGGGGAACTTGTTCTCGGTAGACCATACGCCTGATCATATTAGGGTACCAATCCCAGCTAACTTCGTTTTCGTACATGCCTCCGGATAAGCGATGCCTCTTCGGTGCAGGCGCTTCGAGTTCCGGGGACTACACGGGGTGGCGATGAGGTAGGTAACTGCGGTTCCTTCCCATGTGCATGAGTCATCGGATCGGATGATGATGAGGGGTGGCGTCGACATCCCTACAGGTAAGCCGTGTATGCGCGCGTATGAGTGAAAGAGGTAAAGAGATAAGATACAAAGACTACACAAACATATGCAGTGCGTATCATTATAACTAATGGGTCGTCGCGGTTATAGTCTAGTATGCATGCAGCTTCTAGTTCGCTATAACCAATGGCTCTGATAACAATCTGTCACACCCTCAAAATCCACTAACGGAGTTTTACCGTCAGAGGGTGTGAACTAACAGGATCGGAATCATTAGTTATAATCAAACTATAAAAAACGTTTAAATGAAAATAAGTGCGGAAGCGTAAAAACCCAAAAGATAACGTTGCGTCACGCAGGACGACATAAAAAACCCATGTAATAATTGTTAAAAACATGTTTGCATATCAGAATATTCAAAAACCATGCATGATCTTATACCGCGCGCACCGCCTCGGCTACCTGAGAATAACATACTAAAAGTGTCAACACGGGGTTGGTGAGTTCACACGTTTATATAAAATAAAGCGTTTAGCGTTTGCGTTCAGCGTTTTGCGTTCAGCGTTTTGCGTTAAGCGTTTTGCGTTACCAGATAGTGTTATGTCAATTATATATCTATAGGTAGCTAGCCTATAAAACAAGTATTACTAAGTGTTCGACACCGAAGCTGACTGTTTATCATTTGCCTTGCCACCAGGTCTATCCCGACCATGGTATGTGTTTAGCCAAGATTACACCCACTCGACCTCCAGTCGAGTTTAGCGTTGGGTGGGGTTTGTCAAACCCAGTAGTACTACTCAACAATGACTCGCTATTATCCAATATTAAACGGTTCGATGTGAATGAAGGACTTTAGTTATTGCGTTTGCCACTTAGTCTTTACAAGTGATATATAATCTATATTAACAAAATCTTAAATGCGTTTTCGGAGTATGTTATCTCCCCCAAGTGAAAAGCGTTTGAAAACAGTTTAAAAGGGGTAAGTGAACTCACTGTTTGCGAAGTATTCCCAAAATAATTCACCAAGATGCGCGTCACAGAAAAACTCTCTCTAGCGTTCTAAAACAACAAAGAGATTTTTCTAAGTGTCGGAATATTATCGAGTCCCTAGACCCGGCACATAATACCTATGCACACAACATGTTTCGTGTTTCGTTTGTGAATCGTGTGTGACTTTAACAAGTGTATTTGTGATACGTTACATGTGTGAGCAATTATTTACGTGTCATGTATTCATAATGTACATCACTAGCAATTACTTCCCGTAAGGGCAATTTGGTCATCACATAACAATTAACTAGCAATTATTCCCCGCAAGGGCAATTTGGTCAAATCATGACAATCAATTAGCAATTATTCCCCGCAAGGGCATTTTGGTCAAAACACGACAATTAATCAGCAATCATTCCCCTCAAGGGCAATTTGGTCAAAACACGATAATAAATTAGCAATCACGTTGTTTCATGCATCTTTCACAAAATTCAGCAACTAGTTTCTTAACGACAGAATTCTACTTGAAAAACTAGTCTATCCCACCGATCATAGCATCACAATTAATTTACCAAAAATCATCACAAAAGCATATATGTCTTAGGTTTCCAGAACATATTTTATTATATTTTTATTCCACATAGGTTTCTCACAATAATCAAATCATTACAGCAAACTCATAACAGTCAAATTCATGCGCAACAGAATATTATTTGAAATTCCCGTTAAAAGAAAAATCCAATAATTGCAAGACCACTTTGGTTAGGTTCCTAACTCAACAAGTCAACTTTCAGAAGTGGAACCAACCCAATTGGTTTCGTAATTCATGAGATATAACATTTACAAAACAACCTAACAGCAGGTCTAACAACTCAGCTTTGCACAATGTTTTTGTAAAATCATAAAGGTTAACTTTTACAAGTCCAAAAATTGCAAATTTACATTCTTTAGAAACTAGACTCAACCTAGTTTACTGTAGTATCAATTATCTCAACCAATTTTCACATTTACACCCCGTTACAGTCAATTGAACATCAACAACCCAATCTGTCCAGAAACTGTTTGCATCCAAACTCAACATATTAACTATCTATGGACCACAAATCATTCATATAACATTCTAGACACTATAACCACTATCCATGCATATCAATTACACCATACACACATGGTTAGGGTTTTATTTGATCTCAAACTCAAAGACACAACAATTAACATGCAATAGCACCAATACTAGCTATCAATTCAACAATCAATACATCTTTCAATCAAAACAAGACACATGAACACCATCACATATAAAAATCAGACCTAGGGTTTATAATTAACCCATTAAAATCGAAATTAAGCATAGAGGATGCATATGATAGTTGTTTATACCTTCCTAACACCTTAATCTTCAATCAAACTTGAACAATCTTGATTGTATGTGTGTATATGAGGCCGATTGCAGGGGGGGGGCTTAGAGCTGCCGTCGGGTTTGGGAGGGAGAGAAAGAGTGTTAGGGTTTTAGTTTATGTTATTATTTATAATAACATGTTACACTTTAGTCCCTCAACTTCTAGTTTGTATTTTTCTAGCTTAATTAACTAGTTCTAGCACATTGAGTTAACGTTTATAATAATGTTATCACATAACACATAAGTCTAACACATAATTATCACATAATTATTGTTTTGACGTTTTTCGTTTATTCCCCAATCGGTTGCGTCAACTCGTTTGCGTTTCGGTGCAATTCCCGAAAGACTACACATGTAGTAAGTGTTAAGCGTCATTTAAACCCTAGTTTAAATGTAAGGAGGTGTGCGTTATAGATTCAGTGATCTTTAAGTTTGAATTGACGGAGTTGAGTTAACGGAGTTAACCTGAAATTGACGATTGTCACATCATTCCCATGTTAAAGAATTTTCGTCCCGAAAATTTGAGTCAAGTCGTGATGAGTGTCTGAAAAAGTAAAAAAAATTTTCAGTTTGTCATATTTTATGTAAATATGTATATATATATAAAAAAATCAACCCTAACTCTATCTTTATATTAAACCATAGCCGCCACCACCTTGAGCCGTTTTCCGGCGAACGTAATAGCTCCGGCTAGAATCCGGCGACGCCAAACACCTCCGGCCACCACCTCGCACTGCATCACCACCATCTCAGCCCCCCTCAACCCGACACCACCACACCCTTTCCCTCGTTTTTCCGGCGACCGGAAAAACCAAGCCGTGCTCTCCCTCTCCATCAACCGATCGTTACTCCCCCTTTAATTTTCGACAGAAAATCCAGCCACTGTTTGCATCACTGGCAATAGTTCCGGTGGCAGCAGATGGCGGCGCTAGTTCAAGGCAGTAGCTCTTAGCGACGCGGTCGCGTGGATATATTATTTGCTTGATTTCGAGCTCGTATGGCCAAGTTATGAGCAAAACAAGAAAGGGCTCGTATTCCGGCTGACGGTTCGTATCTCCAGCTGACTGTTTGGTTTTCCGGCGATGGTGAAGGTGATTTCCAGTGACGAAAACAGGTATAAATAGTGGAGGTCAATGAGACGAATGCATGAATATCTTATTTGCCTTAATCGGAGTTCGTTTGTTATGGTTTCGAGCTATCCGACTATTTTTTTAAGTATTTTAAAGTTTATAAAATTTATAGAAATTTATATTAAATTTAAATAAACTTTTTCGTATTAAAACCGAACATCATTATAACCTGTTTTCTCGGCTCGACTCGTTAAACTAATTTTATCTATATATATATGTATAAATATATATTTATACAATGTTTAATAAATACGTTTTAATTAACTAAAAATCATAATAAATATTAAAAATAGTTTCTAATAAACTTATAAAAACCGACACTTTTATGTCGATCTCGTTTCAAGGTTTTCGTGCTTATGTATGTATATATATCTATATATATATGTATGTATGTATATATCGTAAATATATAAATAACGAACTATAACTTATTTAAACCCGACACCATCTTTTGGGTAAAGTTGTTTTTATAAAAGATGTACATTTTCGCATGATAAACGTAAGCCTTAAATCAAAATCTGTAAATTTGGAGCTTTCGGTGGTCAAATCGATCCCGGCCCGTTAAGGGGCATTTTAGTCAATTTTGGAATAATTCGAATACTCTATCTTCTGGTTAGAACTAGCTTTCGGACCAGAAGACTTTTCTGTTCGTCATAATATTTTGAGTGTAGTGGTCAGAGCCCGACTCCATACTCGCAGTTCGGATTCTGAACAGTACCACCTCGCTTAAACATTGTTTATTTCATAACTCAAATTCTAGACATCCGTTAGACCTGATTCCAGCGGTTACGTTCTCGCTTTTAATTTTATATTATTCCCTCAAAGTTTCAGGTTTATTTATTTTCTGACCAGTCAGCTCGCTTAACCGCATCCTTAAATTTCTCGTTAACTTTATTATTGCAAGGTGAGTACTTTCATACCCCTTTTTCCATCTTTCTTTTTGGGGTGACATTTCATACTTATCAAACTAAATGCTTTATTTACTTGAGTCTTAAACCCACAAACGTGATTGTATACTTGACTTGAATAATTGCTGGATTTGGTGTTCTATGCTTATTTGCCTATGTGTTTACAGCTTTTGGATGGTGGAACTATAAATCCTATACCATTTGGCAATGGCAAGGTGTCTTTAACGTAATGCAATTAACGATAATTATAAAATCCTACACTTCTTGGCAACCCCTTGTAGCTAGGTGGTGCTAATGTAAGCTTATTAGCAATTGTCAATAAAATCCTAGACTAATTGCCAATAGCTAGGTGTCGCTAACTTGTTTTGCGATAACTATTTTATCCAGGTTTATAGCTCTTATTTATTGTTTTGTATACTAGTTTTGTGGCTTTTCATACTATATATTATTGTTTCTCAAACTTATGAATTGCTCACCAACCTTTGTGTTGACAAACTTTATTTTATGAAATGTCACAGGTTTGACTATTGTTGACTCGAGCACTTGACGAAAACGTTACCAAGACTATTAGGATATTAGTAAAACGAACAATATATTTGCTAATTGTATTTAACTTGGTTGTGTGAATGAGATGTGTTGTTTATTGATTTGTTGAACTAAAATGAGTTGAATAAATATTGTCACTTTAAATAGTGTCTTGTGTATTTGTCCAATCACGTTGCACCCCGGTATGTTCCGCCGTCTTTGGTCGGGGTGTGACAGATTGGTATCAGAGCCACAAGACTATAGGATAGGTGGTTAGACGTAACGACCTAGTATAGTCTTTACTTTAGGGTCCTTATACGTGTTGCTTATACATGTTTACCCTACTTGATTGTTCAATGCACTTGTTTATTTATATACTTATTTATTTTATCAAATCATAAATATACACATACACACACTTTCATAGTACTCTAAGGTATCCTTACCTTAAAACACAAAAACATTAGATTTTTATTGTGTTTTATGGATCACGAGCTTAACTTGGATCCCGTTGTTTCAAATCTCCTTAAAGATTGTCTCATATGAGATGACCACTTTAAGTAGTCGAATGCGAGCGTTCCGCTCGCCATCCTAATTTTCGGTGTTGAAACAATAGAACCGCGGTGGTTCGTGGACTAGAGTTTTGACATGCCGTTGTATCTCGATTTATTGTGTTATTATTGTTATTTGAGTCAAAAACATGAAAAGTCGCGGTGGTTCGTGCACATGTTTGGAATCCAACGTGGTGTTTTGTAAATGTATTTTTTTAGAGTTGGAATATCAAGTCATGGTGGTTCATGCACGATTTTTCCATCTTTAAATTCTTAAGACATTGTTTACAAATTTCAAGAATTTATACCATTTTTCCTTTATTTTGTTATAAATTCTTATCACAAGTCTTCATTTATAAATGTTATATTTTTCTTATTGTTATTAATTCTTTTATATCTTTGAATTTTATGTGGTAAAATTTTACACCAATTTTCTCAATTTGATTTCACAAGGAACTTTATTGCAAATTTCGTTCATTAAAAATCTCTTCGATATAAGTTAAAAAAATATGATAATAATAACTATATGTATATATATAGTTTGATCTATTTATAATGATTTTAATATGCCATTTATTTTCATTAAGACTATTTACAAAACAAAAATCTTATTATATAAATTTCATCATATCAAGAAGGTTATGATAAATTTCACCTCAACTTTTCAAGTAAATTTCTTATTGAATAAACTTTAAAATTGTCTTTAAAGTCCTTGTACAAAATTTTATAAAATTTTATTTTTATAACTATCCTGTTTATTTTGTATGACCACTTCAAAAATTTAAATTACTTAAACTTCTCATGACATTTTTTTTATTATACTACATTAAATACACGTGATAGAATTCTCATTACCTAAAACCTTTACAACAACTTTCATTATGCATTTTTGCTTCATTATAAATCTTCACCAATAAAACTTGCATTTTATGGTACAACTCGTTTAAAATTTCTTATGGTAGTTTCGCTTTGATTTTTCAAGAAAATTCGCAAACTTATAGTTCGTAACTTTCTTGAAACCCTCACGCAAAACTTCAAAAAAAAACCGTTTACTTGTGATTTATTGATTTACAATGCTGGTCATTTTAACTTACCATGATATTCTTCATTACACGATATTAAATAACGAACTTGGTAAAAAAGAAGGATTTCATCTTGCAACTTTATATTTACAAGACGACATTCATCATTTAATATTGAAACCTCATAACAAATTTTAACATTCAATTTAGGTATTTTAAATTTTCCTCATAAGAAATAAATAAATAAAGTTATTTTAATCTTTATAAAAAAAATATTTTAATCTTTATATAAAAAGAAAAAAAAAATTTGTGTGATTCACACGCTCGGATCTCAAAAATTCTATTTATATAATATATATATATATATATATATATTTATATATATTAACTTACAATTTCAATCATCAAAATTTTAATTGACATTTCAAACATTATTTATAAATTATGATATTTTCAATTTAATACCTACTATTAGTCAAAATTTCCCTAAACGCAACCACAAGTTCCCAAACACCCGTATCTCATCTCAAACCACCGCCTTAAATCAAACCATCCTTACACTTCAAAAGTTTCCCGCGCACTCAAATCCTTCCGTAATATGAACGAAACCTAAACATCCAAAAGTATACCCTCACCAACTCAAGCCCCATGCAAAATCCAAGATGTACAACAGTAACCCAACAAAAAGCCTTAAATACCGACACTCCCACGACACGAAAACCTATCAAACTCACTATCCTAATACTTCAAAGACACCGACAACATACTCACAAAATACCTTGAACATATAATAACCAAAGCTTACCCAACTATGACTCAAATCTTTCGACCCATGCTATTTCAATTCACCAAACCATATCGCCACACCATTCCCATCCAACCATAGAGTTTGATATCAAATTGGCAACCCAAATACTCTTTACGAAATACACAAGTAAAACCCTAACTACAATCCATAAAGGGCCCATGGGCTTTAGCAAACTACATGGGCTAAAACCCTAACATAAACTACTAGCAATACATTTAACACTCCTCCTCAAGTTAGAACATAGATGTTAATCATGCCCAACTTGTTACAAATGAAATATATCTGAGCTTTCCGGAGCGGTTTAGTTAGAATGTCTGCAAGCTGAAATTTTGTCTTCACATGAACCGGTTGAATGGATGGAGGATCAATTTGTGTGCCTACTACTCGATCTCTGATAAGGTGGCAGTCGACCTCAATATGTTTTGTCCTTTCATGAAATACTTGATTCTTGGCTATGTGAATGGCTGATTGATTATCACAGTATAACCTCATCAAGTCATTAGAAACAACCCCGAGTTCTATGAGAAGACGACGTACCCATGTCATCTCTGATGTTACATCTTCCATGACTCTATACTCCGATTCGGCACTCGATCGGGAAACCGTGTGTTGCTTCTTACTCTTCCATGATACAAGATTTCCTCCAACAAACACAAAATATCCGGTGGTAGATCGTTGAGAAATCGGACAACCTGCCCAATCTGCATCTGAGAACCCTGATATCTGATGACCGTCGTTTGAGTCATGCAAAAACCTAAATAACCTAAGTAGATAGGGTAAATAAGGTATCGTATCCACCAGGAGTATGTGGTCAATGTAATCGTGTAACATATTTCTAATATTATGAAGTAGCAGGTTTTAGTGCTGATCACACAAGCAAGTAAGTTGGTTTAAGTAATGATTAAACAAATTCACGAATTCAAGCAATTAACAAAAGCAAATCACACCCGGGACTTCAAGTATGTAACTAACAGTAATATCATGCAACCTAACAGATTAATCATTAACGGTTAACTACAGACTGATCAACTAGACAAAACCTTAGGCAACAATAATCGCTTTACACACGGCACTGGTTATCAAACAGTCCCTGCCAGTGTGACTCGGTTAAGGGCAATTATATGCTTTGTCGTATTCAACCTACTCAAACAACCCTATGAGCAATTATTATAGCAACCGATAACAAATCATTCAGATCAACGTAAACCTAAACTGATTGAACACACAGAAATACCAAACATCAATAATCATAGATTAACCATAAACAATTATACATAAAAGTTCTTAGTCACATGAGAAAACTGAAAGTAATACAAACTTTACATCCCGGATATGATTCGAAGAGGATTAGCCTCTCATGGTAGCCATTAGATCTTCAATTGATGATTGGAATCCGTTAGGCATCGATCAAATGATGTTTGTTGATGTTTCTTAGCACCCAAAATCGTCCCAAGATGTTCCAAAACGGCCAAGAGAAGTTCTCCCCGAGTTAGGGTTTATTATTTATTTTTTATCCCCTCAAAAACTCGTAAGTTCGCGTCATATATTAACACCCGGCGTAAGTTACTCCCTACCCGGCGTAAGTTACGCCGGGTCTTGTTTTCCTACGCCAAACACCACTGTTTTATAATTTGCTTACGCCCTTTGTGTCAGGTCCTGGAGTAAGTTACGCCGGGACCAGAGTAACTTACGCTGAGACCTAAAATTCCATATTTTCGTCTTGTTTCCAATCCAACGCTTGTATAACATGCTGAGGCTCAATTCGCCACATTGATTAGCTTCCGTTTACTCTCCGATCATCCCAAGACTTCATCCCATGCTCATACAAGTCCCAATTTAGCGTATTTATCATTCAATAACCTGAAATCCAATAATACACGTATGAAGTATCGATAGTTCTAGAATAAACAGTTAAAACTAAATAATAAACGAACTAAAACATATACTAATTAACCGACCATCAATATCCGACCATCTCCTTCTTCCGTGAAGGCACCCACACGACAATGACCCTGATCAGAGTATAATATACCCAAACCAGGTGAGGTCTTAAGATATCTTAAGACACGAAGGGCAGCATCCCAGTGACCAGTGTATGGTGCAGCCATAAATTGGCTCAGAACACTGACAGTAAAGGAGATATCCGGTCGTGTGATGGTTAAATAATTAAGTTTACCAACCAATCGTCTGTATCGCTCAGAATCTTTTATTTGATCTCCTTCCTTTGGGAGGAGTTTCTTTGTAGGAAGCATTGGGGTATCAACAGGTTTACAACCTAGTAAGCCACATTCGGTCAACATATCAAGGACATACTTTCGTTGGGAGAGAAATATTCCTTGTGGAGAGCGAGATACTTCTATGCCAAGGAAATACCTCAATCGACCTAAGTCGCTGACCTGAAACTAAGACTGAAGAAACTGCTTGAGTTCGGTGATCCCGACCTCGTCATCACCTGTGATTATAATGTCATCCACATAAACAACTACGATAATCCTCTTTCATTTCTGGTGTCTAAAGAAGACAGAGTGATCGTAGGCACTCCGAGTCATCCCAAACTGTCCCATAACACTAGAGAATCGACCAAACCATGCCCTGGGAGACTGTTTAAGACCATATAGAGAACGACGTAGTCTGCAAACTTTCGAGGCCTCCTCCTCAACAACGAACCCTGGTGGCTGCTCCATATATACCTCCTCCTCAAGAACACCATTAAGAAAGGCGTTCTTGACATCAAGCTGGTGGAGCGGCCAATGATTAATGGCAGCAAGAGCGATACAAATACGGACAGATGGCATATTAGCAACTGGCGAGAACGTCTCATCATAATCAATGCCATATGCCTGAGAATACCCTTTTGCAACCAACCGAGCCTTTAAGCGGTGTAAGGAGCCGTCCGGGTGTAGTTTAACTGTAAACACCCAACGACAACCAACAATACGCTTCCCTTTAGGAAGTGTTTCAAGATCCCATGTATGATTGGACTTTAGAGCCCCAATTTCATCTTCCATAGCATGTCGCCATCCTGGGTGAGCGAGAGCCCTCGTCACATTTTTGGGAATCGGGTAGGAATCAAGGGTAGTGGTGTACGCATGGGATTTAGAATATAGGTGTGTGTAGGCAACATAGTCCTGAATCGGGTAACAAGTGCATTTCCGGGGTTCTTTGCGAAAAGAAATAGGTATATCGGGTAGTGGTGCACCAGGAGGATCATAAACGGGTGTATCAGGGATAGTGTCTGGTAAAGGTGTCGGATCGGGTAAGGATGTATCAGTGAGAGGTGTAGATTGTTCGGATGCAGACGGAAGATCTGAGGAGATCTCGGGGTTGCGGTCTGGATGTGAATCAAGTGTCTCTGATATTTGACCCTTACCTCGCCTAGCATATGTGAAAAGTAGTGGCGGAGGTTCAGTCGGTGGGTCAGAATCAGCAGATATAGGATCTGTAGAGGGAATCGACACAGGAATGGTGGGGAGGAAGGGAGATGTGGGTATATCGAGGTCAGGAAACGGGTCAGAAACAGGAGTGGAACACTCGAGAAAGTAAGGGTACTCATGAAAGGTGACATCAGCACTAGTAAAGTATCGGTGAAGTGATGGGCTATAGCACCGATACCCTTTTTGAACCGGTGAGTAACCAAGGAAGACACAACGAATGGCTCGGGGATCAAGTTTGATGGTTTTCGGTCGATGGTCATGAACATAGGCGATGCAACCAAATACTTTAGGTGTGAGAGGAAATGGATCATCGTTGGGAAATAGTATAGAAAACGGTGTTTTACCATGAAGAACGGGTGTGGGCATGCGGTTAATCAGATATGTGGCAGTGAGAACGACATCTCCCCAAAAATGATGAGGAACACGTGATTGGATCATGATTGTGCGAGCGACATCCAATATGTGACGATTTTTGCTTTCGGATACACCATTTTGTTGAGATGTATACGCACACGATGATTCATGAATAATGCCGTTGGTTTTAAGTATGAAGAAAAGTCGGTGGAAAAGTATTCTTTAGCATTATCAGATCGTAAAATTTTAATGGTGGTGTTAAATTGGTTTTGAACATAAGCATTAAATTCTCGAAATATGGAAAATACCTCACTACGAGATTTCATCAAATAAACCCAAGTAGTGCGAGAATAGTCATCAATAAAGTTAATAAAATATTCAAACCCCAACGTAGATTTGATAGGGCAAGGACCCCATACGTCAGAATGTAACAGTTCAAAACAAGAACTGACTCGATTAGGCACCCTAGGGGGATAGGGACGCCTGGTATGTTTACCAAGTTGACACGACTCACAATGAAAATTAAAAGACGAAAGTGGTAAATCTGGTCGCATTTGCCTTAGAACCGCTGTAGAGGGATGACCTAACCGACAGTGAGCCTCCCTGACAGCGGAATCACATAAGTTTGCTACAGGATGCGAAAACGGGGATATACGATAGAGACCTCCTGATTCAAAACCAGTACCAATTACCCGGTTTGTTCCTAGCTCATGAAAAACGCAGTGAGTTGGGTAAAAGGTCACAGAACAGTTGTTTTGTTTGGTAATCTGACTCACTGAACAAAGACTGGTAGAAAATTTAGGAACAAATAGGATAGAAGACAGTTTTAGGTTTTCCGAGTTGCTGATGGATCCTATGCCGAGAACGGGACATGAAGATCCATCGGCAAGACGTACCGGTGCATGGGAAACGTTTTGAAGACTAGAAAAAATACCCCGATTCCCAGTCATGTGATGTGTGGCTCCAGAATCGATTACCCACGATGAGTCGAGGCTAGAAAACTTACCCGGATGTGCTGAGTTGGTTTGAGGAGGATTCAACTGAGAGGCAAGAAACCGTTGAATCAGATCATACTCCTCCTTAGTAAATGTATACGTGTGTTTTTCGTTTCCCATGGTAGATTCCGGCAGTGAACAGTAACTTCCGGCTGCGAACAGTATTTCCGGCAGCGACAGTAACTTTTCCGGCAGTGAACAGTAACTTCCGGCAGCGAACAGTATTTCCGACAGCGAACAGTAACTCTTCCGGTAGTGAACAATAACTCGTCGTGAACAGTAAATCCGGCGTGAACAGTGACAGTACTACGACAGTGGCTTGCTGGACGGGTTTGAAACAAATCCGGAAACCGGTGCTGGGGTTTGTTTCAGATCTGGTGGCTTGGGTGCTTGAACAAACTCGAACACAATAACCGAGACAGATGGAAAAAGGTTGTCGTATCAGAAAATTAACAACACATGGAGCTTCGAACGGGAAAGATAATAAATCTGGAAAAAATACGGTGACCGGAGAGTGGGTCACGCGCCGTCACGCGACGGCGCGTGGGCGGCAGTGATGACGGCGAGGTGGCGCGTGGGAGCGCGTGGGGAGGCGGTTGGACGTCGGATTTTCAGGGAAGGCAAATCGGAGGGTGGTGAGTACGATGGTGGCGGCAGTGAGTTGTAAAAGTCTGCCGAAAAAAGAATTGTTTCGAACAGCAACTCAAACAGTGACTTGGAACTTCAAACAGATCTGAACTTGAAAAGGTCTTGGAACGGAAGTCGGGACGGGAACCGGGACTCAGGTTTGTACCGAGAGCCAAGAGTCTTGGCTCTGATACCATGTAAAGAAGATGGTTGTAGTGAAAGTAATTTTTATTACTTGAAGATGTGTCTAATACAAAGGGGGAACCACCTATATATACACAAGTAACACCCTAACTACAATCCATAAAGGGCCCATGGGCTTTAGCAAACTACATGGGCTAAAACCCTAACAAAAACTACTAGCAATACATTTAACAATACCCATCTTAAAAGAACTATATCATGCTGATGCATGCATGATACACAATCTGATAACTTAAATTGGCCAAAATCATCAATACTTTTTATCCAAGTAAAACCACTGGAAAATAGTCTTATACTCTATGATCAATGACATAATAAAAAAAACAGATGATATGCAAACAATACTCAAAGAACATAATGTTATTACCTTGAATTGTTACTTCCACAGCAGAATGAAATCAATAAGAAGCAAACCTTTGATTTTCTTCTTAAGGTGTGTTTTTCAACAAGTGCTGTCTGCCTGTCGTCTGTATTAATAGAGATAAGTACTAGGTTTTCCGGTTTATAAGGATTAAGTTACATTAATTATCCCTATGGTTTTTCAGTATTACATAATAATTGCAAGAGATTTGAGAAATTAGATCAACATTCATATTTAAAGTTTAAACCGATAAAGTTGCATCAAATGTTCCTAAGGTCGTTCAATATTGCATGATAAGTTAAAAGATTAAGAAATTATGATTGTTTATGAGCCGAGTCAGCTTCAGCTTGGGATTGAAGTTAAACACGTTAGTTTAGTTCAGATAGATTATTTGACGAGTTTAAATGAACACTTCACGAATGCAAGCAAACCCAAATGAACATAAACAAACTTAAATGAACATAACTGGCTAAACATAAACAAACGTAAGTTAGCGTCAATGAACACAAACGATATACGTCACACTTACTCCAAACATATGTTTTTATGTTTATATTTATGTGAATATAACTACTTATCATTTACTAAAATTTAAATGCATGAACGAACATAAGTTAGCGAATATAAATGGGCGTTCACGACACAAATGAACGAATAACCATGTGTTCATATTCGTTCATTCAAGTGAATGTTAACTAAATCCCTTTCAAGTTATTTTGTTTTCATGAGCGTGTTCAAAATTAGCATGTATAGGGACTTTTATGTGCAAAAATATTGTTAATGAACTTTTATGACAAAAAAGAGGAAATTTTTTTTATGGTATTTGTCCTATAATAAAGTCATAAAATAAGTGGTACCAAATAGGCAAATACTACACGCTTAAGATAGAAAGTATATATTCAACTAAAATAACTTAACTTCTTAATCACTAAATTATAATCCTAAGTTTAGAAACTAGAGCATGAATAATTTTATATCTTAACAAAAGGAATAAAAACGTTATACCTTTTAATTGGTTTAGGATTAAAAGATCAGTCAACATATATAAGTGAAACCTTAATTATTTTTTTTAACGGCTATCGGCAAAATTAATCACATTCGAATACACTCGTTAAGTTGGGCAGAAACTCTTGTCAAGTCATTCTGACCCCTCTTAGACGACTACACAGAAGAATCATCAATTGGTGATGGTCATCAAAATATTAAAGTCAATATGCAGAATTTTATGCATCAGGCCGGATATGGAACACTAATGTAGAGTAATGTAACCAAATGACTGAAAACATAAATCAAAACACTAGTGACAGATGACAATACTACTACAGTCTTGTATACTAGTTGTTTTGGTATAACAGAGATTGAAGAGCGTAAATTCTTGAATGCTAAAACAAGTACATTGATTACCAAAATGTGTTAAAAAGAGATTACATAGGTTGAAGTCTTAAACAGGGTTAATTTGTGCAAACATCCAGACAACTTCTTTTCATGTTATATTTTATCCAGATTTTATCAAGGCTTAATAGTCCCAACTCGTGAAACCAAACTGGAACCAAACTGTTAGTAACGGTTCAGTTTGGTACAGTTGTAGCTTAGAGTAGTTTAGTTTCGGTTTTCGATGGTAAAAACCGTTATTAATAAATTGGTTTTACTAAAACTGGTTCCAATAAGTCAAAACTCCTATTTTGACATGTTGAAGTGCTGGAACCAAGAAAAGTAATTAATCATAAAAATTATGCCAGATTAAGATTTTCTTAGTGGGTCAACGAATAAAAAGTGCGAAGGTTATGAGAGACCCATGGTGTCCCGATCACCCCCATTTTTTTGCTTAGTAGTGTAAATATTCATGATTTTGTCTGAAAGATTTTATAGGTATTGTCCCCGGACACCCCTAAAATATTTGTTTGTGACTTTAGTCACCCCTTTGATTAAGTCCAAGCTTCGCCACTGGCTCCAATGTAGATATTTAGATGGGAACAAATGAGTTTTAATGCACTATTATGCATAAACGAAAGTTGTTGGAAAGATAAAATGGTGTTATTGACCATATGATGGCAATCGGACCTTCAAATTATCAAATATTTGATCCATGACACTGGCCTATTTTTTGACTTATAGGATGTCAATAAGGAGTCAACAACACAAACAAAGTAGAATCTAGTCATCTACCGGTACTCAAGGAAAGTTTCAATTCTAATCGTAGCACTACACATGTATTGAGTTAGCAGATTTAATGAGTGTATACCTTTTTATTGGTATGACATGACTATTTTGTGTTAAGCAGCTTAATTTCATGAGATACTTAAGCCTAGTAATATAACTTTAATACATTTTTGAGAAACATGAATTAATGAGGTAAGTCACTTCTTAATCTCCTTGTTAATACTTGCTCTTAACATGTTATGTAGAAAGTACTATACGAATATATGCGGTCCATGTTTTACTTGGGAGTTGACTGGTTTAATAGTGATTTTGAAAACCTGATAAGATATTAAATGGGTCAAAATTTATTGTTTTCAGATAAAAAGATTTTCTTCTATATGAATGCCTGTATCCGATGCAGCGGTGCAAAATCATAAGAAATCTTCCTATATACATATTCTTATGGTATGGAACACTATGGAACTTGCATCAAAAACTGAAAGTATGAGCTGCTGAGCGTGTATGGGTACACCCATGGCATATCAGTTGCCATGACCGGCTCTACAATTTTGGAGGCCTAAATCGAAATGAGAATTTGTTGCCCTTTCATACCAATTGTGAGGAAAAAAACGCTTAGAACATCTTTTGAACTCATGACCTATAGCTGAGCAACACACAAGTTTACCAACAAACCAATACACAATCTTGTTTTTAATATATGTTCCCATTATAATATATTAATATTTAATGTTCTTTTTTGTTAGATTAGGGGTCTTACATAAGTGTGGGCTTAAAGCTCTTGTTTGGTTTCGCTGGCCCACAAGCCGGCCCTGTCAGTTGTCACATGTGAGGTGAACGAGTACCCCCACTCCTTAAATTAACGTCTTGTGAGTTTTAAAACGATCTTATTAATTTGCATTAATCATATTTTAACTAATCTTGACTATATAATACCTATTAGGTTAGAGATTGCACATGGATGGATGATCTAGTTGGAGTTCTTGGATTTGAAGACAAAGTTAATAGGAGTTACACAACTAGCGATCTTGTCTTATGCTAACTTTTGAAACCCCAGTCAAGCATAATGTTTTGTTTGAACTATTATATCCAATTTCTTGTAGATTTGTTATATTTTATACATAACATGGTATACATTTGTTATTGAAAATGCGGATGTTAATTAGATGAGCACAATGCGTCAATGTACCAATGTGTGTGCTGCAAAGAGACATGTCAGTAGATTACGAAAACAACCTCATCCTTTCTTCTCAAAAGCGAAAAGCCGATTTACAAGTTATATCTCGCTAGCTTGCATTTGAGGTCACTGTGAACACATAAACAAGATGTTTTGAAGGTCGAGATGGAGTTTTCAAACAAAAAACATGTAGTTGTAGGGTGACGTAAAGTTATTCGCGAGATGGTGCCGCCTTCGAGTTAACTAGGTTAAGGATGGAGAAATATAAGGTGAGATGATACGATGCTGGTCAATATACAAACTAATTCCTAGGTCAATTTTACAAACTAAAACATGTTGAATATTTAAGGCATTAATTCCAGTTCCATCAAAACATTCCAATTCCGTTCTAAACTTTTGCGAACCAAGCGTCCCCTAGAGGTTATAACGCTTTGAACCAACGCGATTTAAGAATCACAACTCTCTATTAAACATATTCTATGTTACTCTTTCTCTATATTTGCTAAAACTAGATCCAAGAATAATAAACAATTCAATAACATTACCTTGTAGTTGTCCCTAATGTTGAAAGATTAACTAGACCTCCAAAACATGAATTAACTAGAATTCTACGCACTCAGATTAAATAAAAACAAAACAATTGTGCTTCTCGATTATGCATCCATTTCATCGAGATCAATTACCTCGATTTTCATCCTCTTCACAACCTGTGTAGTAGGGACTTGAATCAGTATATCAGGCTTGTGCCCGGTTGTAGCATTCCCTAATTCACCATTTTTCTCCACATTGTAACTCAAATCCTCACCATTCAAGCCTGCATCTATGTACACCGTTGAGTTTTCATCAATCTCTTCTCTAACTAACATCTTTGATAATTCAGTCACAACCTTCGCTTCCAACCATCTCCTGATAGGGCGGGCCCCATATACCTACATGTCAAACCAACCCGGGGAGTAAGATGTATATATATCACAATTAACAGGATTTTGATGCGTACCGGATCATGACTCTTATTTAGTATAACATTTAAAGCCTCTTCTGTAACTCCCAAAGAAACACCCCTATCAGCGAGACGAACAGCCACATCTTTCAACTGAAGTCTAGCCACTTGTCTTAGCTGATCATCTGAAAGCGAATGGAACACCACTATCTGATCAAGTCTATTCAACAACTCGGGTTTAAAGTGGTTCTTCACCTCCTGCATCACCATTTCACGAGCATGGATCATTGTTGTCTTCCCTGACAGCCCGTTTAAAATATGTTCAGCGCCGAGATTAGAAGTCATGACAATGACTGTGTTTGTGAAGTCAACGGTGCGGCCTTGACCGTCGGTCAATCTTCCATCATCCAGCATTTGAAGTAAGATGTTGAAAACAGTTTATGAGCTTTCTCTACGTCATCAAATAATATAACACTATGAGGTTTTCTCCTTACGGCTTCTGTAAGTTGACCACCTTTATCATGGCCCACATACCCGGGTGGAGAACCAATTAGCCGGGACACAGAGTATTGCTCCATGTATTCAGACATGTCAACCCTGATCATAAGTTTCTCATCATCAAATAATTGCTCTGCAAGAGCCTTAGCAAGCTCGGTTTTCCCCACACCGGTGGGACCCAAGAAGAGAAACGAACCATTTGGCTGTTCTTTACGACCCAAGCCTGCACGTGACCTCAAAATCGCCTCGGCTACAACATTTACAGATTGATCTTGGCCTACAACTCGTTGATGCAACCGGTCAGCTAGACCAATAAGCCTCTTTTTCTCATTGGTTCCTAGCCTGGACACCGGTATACCAGTCCACCTACTCACAACCTCAGCAATCTGGTCGGGTCCCACAGTGTCTGTCAGCATAACATTTTCACTTGCAGTACCTTCAGCTCTTGCTATATCAGTCTCGACTGCTTGAACTGATTCATATTTCAAATATGCAGCTCTTGCGGAATCACGTATTCTTTCTGCTTCTTGCAGTGACACCAACAGTTCTTTCCTTTTCTGTTTCAACCTGCGAATTTCATCAGTGCGTTCTTTTTCTTTCTTATACTTCATCATCAATGGCTGAAGTCTATCTCTCAAGTCATTAAGTTCTTTTTTCACCTGAAAAAGGGTCAGACATTAGTACACTATAATAAAATCAACCAAAAAACTTAACAGTGTGTGCTATCAACCTAATGAACTCACTTCTGCAAGACGAGCTTTGCTTGCTTTATCTTCTGCCTTCTCAAAATCATGAAGCTCAGCCTCCAACTGCAGCTTCTTTCTTTCAAGATTATCAATTTCTTCGGGATGACTATCTAACTGTACCCTCACATTTGCACATGCTTCATCCACAAGGTCAATAGCTTTATCCGGCAAAAAGCGCCCTGCATACAAATTCCAACAAATAATATAAAGTCACAAAAACCAGTTCAAACTAATCAAAGAAATGAATCATACCAGTTATGTAGCGGTTTGAAAGTTGAGCTGCAACCACAAGAGCAGGATAAAGAATCCGAACGCCATGGTGTCCTTCATATCTCTCTTTCAATCCTCTAAGAATGCTTACGGTGTCAGGAACACTCGGTTCAGCCACCAAAACCTTTTGAAAACGTCTCTCAAAGGCTGTATCCTTCTCTATATATTTCCTATATTCTTCCAAAGTGGTCGCGCCAATGCACCGAAGCTGACCCCTGGCCAACATGGGCTTCATAAGATTTGCAGCATTCATAGACCCTCCGGGTCCACCCGCTCCAAGTAACATATGAATCTCATCAAAGAATAATATCACCTTCCCTTCAGCCTCTTCCACTTCTTTCAAGACTGATTTCACCCTCGCCTCAAACTCCCCTTTACAAGTAGCTCCAGCAATCAACGCTCCTATATCTAACGCCACAACACGTACGTTGTTGAGATTAGTTGGAACTTCACCTCCTACAATCCTCTGTGTTAATCCTTCAACAACAGCAGTCTTTCCTACACCGGGCTCTCCAATAAGAATAGGGTTGTTCTTTGTTCTTCTTGATAGAACACTAATCACTCGCCTGATTTCCTCATCTCGCCCTATTACAGGATCAAACTTTTCAGCTTGCTCAACAAGATCACGACCATAGGTTTTAAGAGCCTTGAAATTAGTATATCCGGAAGCACTTTCAACCTTCTTCCCTTCTTTACCTATAAGCTTATCTGCCTCAATTTTCACCTGGGCTGCATTTTCCAACTTGTTCACCGGTTTACCTTCTGGCTCATTTTTCACCTGAGCTGCATTTTCCACCTTGATCACTTGTTAACCGGCTCGAAGCTTTTCTATCTGAATACCCACCCTGAGTACACTAACTCCAGCTTTTTTTAATAGATTCGCAACTTGGGAATCTTCAAGAAGAGCTAACATCAATTGATCGATAGATATAAATTGAGGGCTAGAGTTGCCTGATCTCATCAGAGAAGCACTTGGTGTACATGTAACAGGTGCAGGTAACTGTGAAGGGAGTTTCTTCAAAGCCTGACCGAAAAGCCTGCAAGCTGACGGAACTGCCTGTGCACCACCGGCATTGCTAACCGCTTGCCCGAATATGGCATTAGGGTTGCAGATCAAAGCAGATGCAATATGCAACGCTGTGAACTGTGCATGGCCACGGCTCTTTGCAAGTTCAAGACCGTTATTCCATGCCGCTTGCGTCTCGGGGTTAGTATTCATCCTGTCTGATAATAATAATAATAATAATAATAATAATAATAATAATAATAGTAACACTGAATTAATATACGATGATCAAGAATTAATAATAACCCTAACCCTAGCTAGCAAAGTAATAATAAGTACCAGAATGGATATGCAAACGACGATCAATGACATAATAATATATAATAGAAACGGAATGAAATTAAATCAAAGAACGTAATATTTGACCTTATATTGTTGCTTCAAAAGTGGAAGCAAAACGTTGTTTGCAAGTTGATCAATCAACAATTGGTGTCAATGGTGTGTGAGTTTTGAGTTTCTACAAGCTCAGTCCAAAAGATTTCAGAAGTTACGATTAACATTCCCAAAACTGTTTATTTCGGTGAACCAATTATTAATTGGATATGTATTGATGATTTCGAGATCTTCTGATGTGATTTCATGGATCGATTTCATGAAATATAAGTATTCTTATACGTAATGTACGTTAAACAATTATTGTATTTTATCTTTTCTCTATGCTTTTGTTTATATCATTTTATCTTAATCTTAAATCTTAAATATATATAAAAGAAACTTTTAAAAGCTCTCTAGTTGCTTCTTACATTCTCTCAAGTCACCAAATTACTTTATTTGTAAATGAAAGTTTCTCATGCATTTGACCCGAACTCACGAGTATGAGTCACACCAAACCCAGATAACTTTTAAACGGGTTATAACATCTTATTAAATTAAAAATTAATATCACTGAATAGTTGATATAAAATTCCTTACAAAATAGGGATATACTTAAGGGTGACAAACCCAACCCAAATGGGTTGTTTTGGGTCAAAATATATAAACTAAAAAGTTAAATGGGTCAGGGTGGATTAATTTTTTTTTTTCAATGAGGTCAGGATTGGTTGGAAATATACAAGTGAGTTTCGTTTATAAGTTAAAAAAGGTCAAAACAAAATACCCAAGTTATCCAAAACTTAACTAATTCAAAATACCCAAACTATCACTTGCGAAACAAAACTCAATCGAAACCCAAGCAACCGACCAAAATGAAACAAAAACCCTGAACCGACCAAAACGAAACAAAACTGAATCGGAATAGAAAAACGACCAAAATGAAACAAAAAAAACGAAATGCAACGGAAAAGCTGACCAAAACGAAACAAAAACACCGAATCGACCGAAACGAAACAAAAAAAACTGACACGAAACTAAACCGAAATAGAAAAACGACCAAAACGAAACAAAATAAATCGATATGAAGCTGTAAACAAAAAAAACGAAATAGAACTGAAAAGCTGACCAAAACTAAACAAAAAAAAAACGAAAAAATCGATTTAATCTTTTGATCCATGTAGCTTAGTATTCATTTTAAGCATTTTTCGTATCACACGTGTTCTTAAGTTAATAATAATATAATTTAATGAATTTATATATAACTTATTAATATAATCATTTTAGTTAATTTGGCCTGTCTGACCGATCCAACAACTGATTTAGTTAGTAATTTTCTAATACCTTAGTTAACAGGTTGACCTAAATTTTTGTGTAATGAACAGACGGAAATACCCCTAGTGTCCATTTGTTTGATGGTATTGGATCATTTCAGAAGTTTTTTTACCGCGAGAAGTGCGAGAAATGAAGGTGTAACTCCATTAATCCCTAATTTCAATCCATTTCTTATGTGTATGTGCGTTGTGTAGATGCATATGTATGTGTGTAGGTACGTATGTTTGTATATGTGTATGTATGTTTGTATGTGTGAAGGTACATAAGTTTGAATGTGGCTCGGTACATTTATATGCTTGTAGGTAGGTTTGAATGTGTAATTAAGACATAAATATAACCAACCTACATATATATGTGTAACATCATATGAAAATGAGTGAAATTAGGGATTAATGGAGTTATACCTTCACTTCTCGCACTTCTCGCAATAATATCACTTCTCGCAAGATCCATCCCCTTTGCTTGATTTACTTAAATATCAAAATTCAACTTTTTAAAAAAAGGAAAAAAAAATATAAATGTAAGTTTTTCCTCTAAAAGGTATTTTTTTGTGTTAGCGTTGTTTATTAGAAAAAAGAAACATGTTATAAGATATAAATAATCTATCTATACTCTCTAATAAAAGGCTACAAGTTTTGTCACCTGTCATTTCTACATTAAACCTCACCCATTTTAACAAATTGATAATAATAAAATAATAGTTACCATTTTTAAAATTTATCCTTCAAAATTTGTTAATTTAATACCTATGTTTTTTTTCAAACATTTGATATTTATAATTATCTTTTACTCCATAATCGTTTTAAAGACTATTGTACAACGACTGTATTAATAATGTTTAACGAGTTTATTGTTTCTTGTATACTGATTATTTATTAAACATTGTATTTTCAGAAACTACTCATGTAATACACGGACCTCAAACTAGTTAAATACAATATAATAAAGTAATAAAATAAAAAGTACTAAATACTACATGATTCATTTAGCTAGAATTTAAAGTATATTACACTAAAATAACTTATAATCACTAGATTAAATTCCTAGATTTAAAAACTATAGAGGAATCATATTATATCTTCACACAAGGAATAAGGTCATACCTTTTAAGAAGTCTAGGAGTAAAAGATCACTTTATACCATTGATGTTTACTTGTGTTGTCGTTTTAAACCCCTATTTAAATGTTGTTGGGGTTGATGCATTGATCGAGGAAACATGTGACAACATGGGTATGCGTGAGATCGACCTGATGTTGTCGACGGAAGCCAAAACAAATCCCTTCAAGAACTTTATGATCATTATTTCCGACTTTATGGTCCAAGCTCAAAGTCGACTTTTGTGAGGCAAATTACAAGTAGGCCATGTAAGGACAAGCTTATAAATATGATGAATGTTGTTCGTTAGTCGACGACCAAGTGGCAAGGGGGAAACACACCAACAAGTGAACTTGGTCGATATAGTAGAACAAACTATGTTGAAGGTGCATCGGTTGAAGACATTCGCAACCTTGATCTTTTGGCATGGTGGAAAGGAAAGCAAAATGAATTTCCTATTCTTTCTGCCATGGCCCGTGACTTGCTTAGCATCCAAGCTTCAATGGTAGATTCGGAATCGGTTTTTCTCTTAGTGGAAGGATATCATCGATGCGGAGAACAAAACTCACTTAGGAGTTGTTAGAGATGTGCATTTGCCTATTGGATTATTTGGACGCGGTGGATAGTATTCAAGACAAGGCAAACTTTGAAGATGAAGTACCACTAGAACGTCCAATTCATGATGAAAAGGTGGAAAAAGGGCTTTCTTCCGGGCTATCAGGTGAAGAAGACGAAGACAACTAAGAAGAAGAGTTTGAAGACGTTTGAATAAGTTTAATTTTTATTTGTTCTAATTTCTATTTGTTTTAGTCATGTAATATGTAACACGAATCACTCGATCAACTTTCATGTAACCGTTTTTATTAGTCTTGCTTTAATTATTATTAGTCATGTTCAATAGTTTAATACTGTAATGTAACCGTTTTTAAATATTATTAGTCATGTTTTTTATTACCAGCTTTAATGTAACCGGTTTTTAAGTGTTATCGGTTTCTTTTAAATAAACAACTTCTCTTCTTAAATTAAAAAACAACCACTTCATTCCATTAACTACGAACATTTTATTTTTTGACAATTCCAATTAAGTCACTCATATTTTATTTTGTCTCAATTATGTCACTCAACTTTGAATTTTGTCTCAATTAGATCACTCAACTTTCAATTTTAGCTCAATTAGGTCACTCAACTATCAATATATGTTCTAATACTATCTTTTTTACCTTCATATTATATGTTCATAGATAACTAAAACGTCATTAAAAACATTTTTTCATTTTTTATCAGGAAATATATCACTTACGATAATATAGTAGTTGCCCATCTCGTTTTAAAACACATTGAAATTTAAGTGACCAAATTGAGACAAACTGAAAGTTGAGTGTCCTGATTGAGACAAAACTGAATATGAGTGTCTTAATTAAAACAAACTTGAAACTTGGTTACTATTTTATCGTGTTTTCGCTATAAAAAATGAGAAAGTACAAACATTATTAAACATTAAAACTAAAATAACAAACAGCGTTCGTCGTTTTTATCCCGCTCTCTACGCTCATTAAGCTCTATTACCGGCGGCAGGGGCTAGAGTTGCAGAGCCGGATGACTCTCCCGCTTCCGCTTTGTTGGCGTCCAAACTTTTTTTTCACGACAATATTTATTGGTATGCTTTCGGAGAGTGAAGTTCGACCCCGCTTTCAGAAACTTGGTACAATACTTGCACCGCACCATCTCCTATGAGTCGGTCATAACACACAAGTCATAATGAACCCAAACCTCGGGGCATCTTGGTGCGTCGATGCCCATAACAACATCATCGTTGGTTGCCATTGCCTGCTGGTTTAATCGATATTGAGATTTAAAGTGTGTTTTAGAGTTAGAGAAGTGGTTTATCAAGTCCTAAACTTAACATAACTATTTATAATATGTGTGTATGTTTTATATATTCAAAAACTGGTTCCAACGGTCCAAAAACGGCTATATAGCCGTTGAAACCGGCTCCCAACGGTCACATTTTTTAAAAAAAAATTGAAAAACCCGGTTTTCAGGTATAACCCATACCCGGTTCCATTGGGTTCTTATATTTTCATGTCGGGTTGGGTCCGGTTCCTACCCGGTTCTTGACTAGAACCGGTTTCAAAATACTTGATTCCGAGTTTTAAAAATACCCGATTTGTGCACGTCTACTTGGGACATGCACTTATTTTAAAAAAAACACAAAATAGAAAGGAGGGACATGCACTTATTTTAAAAAAAAACACAAAATAGAAAGGATACATTATGAAAATGATATAAATTGAAAGTCTGTGGGTAATCTCGTACACACAAACAAGCCTAGGCGCCTAGCAACATTTACATAACCAAATCGTTATTGTTGTTGAATCAGATGTCCTACTGGTTTGAAAAAATGCATGACTTGTAAGATGACTTGAAACAAAATACGAGACTAATTTATATTCGCGTTGGTATATAACTTATACAAAATACGAAGCTTAAAACTTGCCTGGACCTGAACTTAAACCGTGAAAGCTCACGTACAAGAACTGAGAACCAGACCAAGGGTTTCATGGTTCAGTTCCACGGGTCCAAACCTGATAGAAAAATACATTAAACTTAACAAAAGCAACAAGATGAACATCTAGATTATTTAGTGAATTATACAAGGTGCCCCAATTACACTCAAATCAACACATAATTGTAATCATTAGTAAAAGATAAAATTACAGTACAAGTATAACACCCCCAAATAAAAATAAACAACAAACAAAATCTCCAGGGCTCAATTTGACTCCTCACCATATCAATTCATGTTCCTCATCATGGTTCAATAACAAGTAGAGGCTGCAAAAAACAATCGTGTCTCTCATTTAATTAGCAAACACAAAAGATACAAGTTTTATGTATGCTAATGAAATAAATCTTGTGTAGTAAAGATCTTGTTTAACCCAAACACAAGCATGACTATTTTAACTAAACTGATAATATGACAACCCGGAACCTGATTAATTTGTCACTCCTATATGTGACATAAAGGAGTTTTTTACCAAAATGGGGTGGGAGGAAAAAGTATTTACCGAAATAGTTAATTTGAAAAGTATTTACCAAAATAGGTATTTAGTTGAAATTTTAGCTTTTATGACTCCTAAACTTATTAGATAAGAATAATTTTTATTAAAAAATCAAAATGTCAAGTATATTACATTAGCATACTGAACTTGCTTTTATATTTGACCTAATTTGCCTATAAGTTTCGTAACCTATATATATATATATATATATATATATATATATATATATATATATGTACGTATCCTTTCAAAGTTCATGTCAAATATATTTCAAAGAATGTAATTAGTTGTTTACTTTTGTAATATAACATCGTGTTAAAAGCTTACTCTGTTCTTAATATATATATATATATATATATAAACCATTCAGTTAATAAGTTTAAAAAACAAATATGAGGTTTTGAGAACTGATTTCAAAATTTTATTAATATTATTATTATTATTATATTAAAAGGTTTGTTAGATAACTCTTTTGTCGTAAACTATACCGAATGTTGTTATCGTACTGTTAACTACACGAACTGAACCAGTATCAACCGGACGTCGGTACCAACATCGGTATTATCAAAACCAGTGTCAGTATTCTTTTCAATTGTTTTCAATCTATGTAATATATTTAGTTTTTTTAAAATATAATGCTATATAAAATCTAAAAAATACAGTCGCATCACGTTAACGCATGGGTTTCGTCTACTCGTTAATTTTATTCTTGAAGTTTATATTGTTTTGAAAAAATATTTTTGCATCTTCAGATGCATTAATTAATTATTTCGATCAATTTTGATGAGGAAATATTTAAATAAAATATATTTATATATCAGACTATTATCATTCATGTATGACTTATAATCATATTTTATATATTTTAAATTTATTTTTTGCATAATATTTATGATATATAAATAAACATATGAAATAATATTTATATTATAATATTTATGATATTATAATAATGTATCGATGAAATGCATTTTACTGGCTATTTAGTTTTATGGATGTAATAATAATTGACATTTTGATTTTTTTAATAAGAATTATCTTTATCCAATAAGATTATAAGTGATAAAAGCTAAGATTTCAACTAAATACCTATTTTGGTAAATACTTTTCAAATCACCTATTTTGGTAAATACGTTTTCCTCCCACCCCATTTTGGTAAAAAACTCCATACAGAAGTAAAGAAAACATACCGTATCCAGGCTGACGGGCTTTCCGTCCTCAGCAAGAATATCAACTATTGTTCCAGATTGATCAGCCTAAAACGTAACAAAAATAATGCAGTGATCAAAACAACTTACTACACTAATAAAGGCTCATACTTTCAGCAGTTTGGACCCCAATACTAATAAAAAAACTAAGAACAGAATCATGAGTTACCTCAATATCATTCATCAACTTCATGGCCTCAATAATGCAAATAACCTGGCCTTTTTGAACCTTATCTCCAACCTGAAAAACATATATAAAAAATTATCATTAATAAATCAACCAAAATGCTTCATGATTAAGGAACTAAGGACTAGATAGACAAATCTTGTATTCAGATATATAGAACAGTATATTACAGATTTCATCCTTTATGTATATACACAATTGCAGGTTGGGCCCTTAATCGTTATTAACTACAATGGACATCTATATTCTATAATGTAAAACACAATTGCAGCTTGTAACAAATTAGTCCTTTACACTAATTGACGTTTTTCAGTATCCATGACAAATGAAAAATATGCCCATAATTATAATTTAATATATTATATTAGGTAAAGGCATATTGGTCACTTAACATGGATTTAAATGAGAGTTCTAACGTCCATTTGTGTAAAGAACTAATCTGTTACAGCCTTTATACTTTAAGGATGTCCAGTGTAGTTAATATTGATTAAGCACCCAACTTGCAACTTGGTACATACATAAACGATTAAATCTGTAATTTACTCCATTTAGAATATTACCTTCGCAAATGGGGGAGCTCCGGGGGCGGGAGACCGATAGAAGGTTCCAGCCATGGGGCTTTTCAATGGAGGAAGAGAAGATTTAGGTTTTGCAGGGATAGGTGAGGGTGGTGCCTGTGCTGGTGCAGTAGGAGTGGGCCCAGAGGCCGGTGCAGACTGTGGTGGAGGTGGTAGTGATTGATATACAGCCTGAGGTTGTGGAGATTGCATCATAGCCATTGGGCCAGCTGGCGGTTGAGGTAAGGCTTCCTTCTTTCTTATAACAACCTCACAGTTTTGTTGCTTTAGCTCGAGCTCCACAATATCTCTTGAATCCACAAGCCTGAAAGTAAAAAAAAATCGCATCCAATAGGTAATATGAACAAACGTTTAGGACTGTAACAAACTGAACGTTCAGCGAACATGAACACTTTACACGTGTCTCATTCGTTCATCTATGTTTATTTATGTTTGTTCCTTTACGCCATTTATGTTCGTTATTATGAAGTTCGTTCATTTACGTTCGTTTACATATTCTTTTTAAGATATTTAGGCTTGTTACACTTAGTTTATTTAACATACAACCTCCTACAATTAGTCTGGTTTTCTTTAACTTTTAGGCCCAACATATTGATGTCTACGCTTACACTTAATTGGAGTTAGCTAGGTTATGCTTGTTCATTGTTTTCAACTGTGTTTGTTCATTTACATTCGTGAATCGTTCGTTTATACTATTAACAAAAAAAAATAAACAAAGACGAACATGCTTATTTTCTTAGCGAACAAACACGAACAAGAAAACAATGTTCGTTTTATTCTTCATGCTCGAGTTTGTTTGGTTAAAGTTACACATGTCCGTGTTTGTTCACAGGCCTAAAAGTTTTATAAGATTTAAAGATATTGGAAAAACGTGAAAGATATGAGTTGTCTTACTGAACAAGCTCAGCCACTTGATTCATGAATGCGGTGATTGATGCCGCATCAGGGACAGCAGTGTCTGGAGAAGATATTTTGGTTGATTCATCGGATTTCTTTGACGGTGCAGAATTTAATGATTTCTCAAGGGCGGTCTAAAGAAAAAAAAATAAAGAGGTTTAGATAAAATTAAAAGGGAATATATATATATATATATATATATATATATATATATATATTACAAACAATGCAAAGTGATTTGTTTATTCATGTGATTGATGATATATTTGTAGCTCACCTCGTTAAGCTGCGCAGGTACTCTCGTCAAGTCATTCTGACCCCTCTTAGATGACTACATATAATAATAATAATAATAATAATCAAATCGTGAAGTCAAAATATAACTCAACTTCGTCATCATCATCAGAATATTATGAGTCAAGTTAATGCGATGGGTGGATCATATGAAACAGTAAGATAGATTATTAATAAGTGAGTGAAAACATGAATGAAATCACAGTGTGTATGAACGACAAGAAGTGAATGGTAGCTTCAATTCTGTCGTAATTAAAAAAATGCCTTGTACTAGAAATGTAATCTAAGATAATGAATTGAAGGTGAGATGTAAGGAATGAATGTAAAAGCGAAGTAAATAGAATGAATACCTGTAGAGAGGATGATCCAGCAGCAACCAATGCACGGGTGGATTTGAAATCCGATTGGAAGAGGACGATGGAAGTGGTGTTACGGTGATTGGGGTTGTTGAGCTTAGGGTTTGGGTGAGGAGTGAATGATGCTTTGGGGCAATTAACACTGAATGAAGAAGCCATTGCAGAAGGTTTGGGGGAATTGGAATGGAGAAATGGTGGGTTAATGTAATGGGGTTTGAGGGCGGTGGAAACAAGAAAGTAGAGTAGAGTGGTGTTATTAACTTAAATGAGAGGCGATATCTACGAGGACACTGGAACTGGAAGGAGACGATTATTTTCACGACGCTCCTCCTTTTTTATGGGAATCTACATTTACAACTCTTTTTTTTTTTTTGAATAGCAACTTTCGTAACTAAATCAACCAAAACCCTTCCTACCAAGAAGGTAGCAACGGCTGGAACCACAAACAAGCAAGAACAAAAACTACAACACTATCGATTTCCATCTATTCCAATCTAGACTCAAACTATTCGCCCTATTTTTTATCCATAAGAAACTCAAAACCTTTATGTCTCCAAGCATTTTATCAATCTTTACCGGCTTATTTTCGAAGATGAACTTGTTTCGGGTTTCCCATAAACACCAAATAGCAGCCATTACAATAGAATATACCATTTTTCTTTTATGCTCCACCTCTGGAACTTGATTGACAGCCACTAATAGCCCTTGAACGTCTTTGATTTGGGAAGTATGAATGTTACACCACCTACCAATTCTTTGCCACACCACACACGCAACGTAGCATGAAACAAATATATGGTCCACTGACTCCCCCACCGCTAAACAATTACAACATATATCCGGCCCAAAAAGAATCTTCCTTTTTATCAGATTATCACACGTGGGAAGGCTGTTTTGGATAGCTCGCCAGACGATCGCGTTCACTTTCATCGGCACCCAACTATTCCAATCTAGGATACTGTTCGGACATGGTGGATCAACTCTATATAATAATTTCTTCATTGTTGCCACCGAGAACGAATCTAGTGCCTCACCACCCCAAACCCACTTGTCTTCTCCTCCTTTAAACCTGAAATAATACAGTAAATCAAGAATTTCTATCAGTTCATTAACCGCCACTCCGTACATAGGCTGCCTTTTCCAATTCCACTTTATCGAGTAATTTCCATCCGTTACTATGCATCGATCAGCCACCACACATGACTTCTTTGCTTCTAACGAGAACAAAGTAGGGAACCGATTTTTCAATCTATCTTCCGTTAGCCATATATCCAACCATAACCTGACCTTAGACCCATTTCCAACCTGCCCTTTAATAGAATCTGTTAAAGAAACTTGGTATGTTGCCAACGACTTTTCAATCTTGACAATTTTGTCCCGTGTACCATTTAACCTTTTGTTGTGGGAAATGATCGGCTACGATCTAGGCGTATGGTGAATGGACATTATAACCTTTTTCCAAAGGCTATCCTCTTCCACCTTGAATCGCCACCACCATTTTGATAAAAACGCTAAATTAGAATCTTTAAGAGGGCATAAACCCAACCCACCATCTTCCTTGGCCGAGGTTATTCTTTTCCAAGCCACCCAACACGTTTTCTTCTTTTCCTCACTTCCTCCCCACAGAAATCTCCTTCTTTTAGCCTCAAGGATCTCTAAAATCTTTATCGGGGCTTGATAAAGGGAGAAGTAGTAGCTTGGAAGGCATTCGAGAACAACCTTAATCAACGTTATTCAACCGCCCATTGAAAGAGTACGAGCTTTCCACAATGCTAGTCTTTTGTCAAACATATCCACCACATTTTGCCAATTATTAATTTTATTCATATTAGCTCCCACTTTAATTCCAAGATACAAAAACGGCACTTCCCCCGCCTTACAATGAAAAATATCCGCCATCGCTTTGACATTTTGAAATATACATTTACAACTCATGTCTCTGTTTTTTACTTTTTGCTTTAAATATGTTAAAAAAAAGTTTAATAGAAACTAATCATTTTTTTATATTTTATATACATGTGTTTTTTTAATTATAATCAATTTAAAAATAACTATAAACAAGTTAGTCTAGGCTTGATTTTGGTTCCATCGGTGAAGGAAGCATAGATGGATATAGGAATACCTGGATGAGGCATAATTGGGTTGGGGAAAACAAGATGTGAACGATTCTATCAAAAGCCTGATTTACTTTTTATGCATTTAGGTTGTTTGGAGACATAAAATAAACATAAAAAGTTTGACATAAGCAAACGATTTAAGATAAACTATGATATATAAAGTAGTTTTAAAGAGATTCAAACTATTAACTAAAGTAAACTTAGAGTATTTGTGTCTCCTCCATCATATTCTACCCTATAGTTTAACTAAAAATTATGTTTTTCAAGTTTTATTTCACACTCATATAAATTTGATGAGGATGAATAATAGTTATTAATATATAAAAAGTTAATGTGACAAATTTTTATAATTTAAGGTTAGAAAACTGACTTTAAGAAAAAGAAAATTCTTAAATTCTTTTTATATTTTAGTGATGCATAGAGTTTGATTGATATGTTGTGAATGTTCTTAAAGTTAGTTGAGTTTGTATTTTTCTTTTCCTTTTTTTATCTTGGCTGATGGATGGGTAAGTATTATAAATTTTTAAGGAGTCAATTCTTGTTTATCATCTTTTAGGTATTGCTTTCAAAGTCAATGTAGGCTACCGAACTATTTATCTATAAACGGCTATGCCACCTTATTTAAAATAAATATATTACAAAAGTGCCTCTTAATGCTAGGATGAAAGTAATAAAAGAACATCTTTTTGTGCTTCATGTCCCTCCCCCCTTCCCCCAACCCCAAACCAACACACGCCACCCCATTAATACATGATAAATCTATCTTTAAAAGGAAGTTTAATGATATATCAACAGGAGATAACAAGATCTCCGATCCTTACTTCGTAGACTCTTGAATTATTCTTAGGAAGAATGTATCACACTTAACTTGAAACCAATGAGAAGCTTCTCAAGTTTACAATTAAAATCAAGATGCTAAAATCGATACAATTAATGGGGAGTAATGTCACAAACAGCTACACCGGCCTCAAAACCAAGCCATTGCCGTTGTCTAATACAATCAAAATCAAATGTAGAAAAACTAAATTTAACTCATTAACACATTTACAATATACCAATTCCAATTTATTTTTCACTCACAACTTAAAAAGTTGAAATAAGTTATTGGGCCTTTGAACCAAAATGTAAAACTATGGGCCTTAAAACCAACCCAAATACCGCTATTAAACCCTAACACACCTGCAACAACTTTTGTTTACACTCGCACACAGTCACGCCGGCCGCCGTAGCAGAAGAAGCATCAGCTTGCAAAATGGAGACTGCCGCGAGAACCGTGAAAGACGTCTCACCTCATGAGTTTGTCAAGGCCTACGCCGCTCACCTCAAGCGATCCGGCAAGGTTTATTTCTATTCTTGTTTTCCGTTCATTCATAGCTGATCTCGAACTGCATCTGATTTGTTCGTTGTTATATCACCGAATTGCTGTTTATATGCGTTGTTTCATTGATCGCTGAATGATATGATTGCTGATTTATTCTATTGTTATTACTTTTGAGTTTGCTTTAGCCCTAAATTTGCTTGCATTTTCCTTTTAAATGTTGATCTTTTATGTTTATATTATTGCTTTTATAGCATTTTAGTATTAAAAAGTGAATTATTCGGGTAAATTAGAGTTATACATTTTTTAGTTAGTGATTATTTGGAGTTTTAAACATACTAATTTATTTTTGTTATTATGTGATTGAGATGTCTTAGGTTTACTGAGTTCTAGCTAGGGGTAAACGAACCGAACCAACACGGACAAGGCCTTGTTCATGTTCGTTTGTTAATAAAATAATGTGTTCATGAACATTTACCAAACCAGATATTATGTTTGTGTTTCTTTGTTAATGTAATAAATTAAAGAATTTAAAATGTTTAGATAAAATGGCTAAATGTAGAAAAACTTTTATGAACAACATATACAAATGAACATGAACAACGTTTATGAACACATTATCGAACGCTCACAAACACAGTAGAACGAATGAGGGCTCTGTTCATGTCCGTTTGTTTAACTAATCAAACAGAATTTCTTGTTCATGATCGCTGATTTATTAAACAAACGAGCATAAACGAACTTCTTGCCGAACGGTTCACGAATAGTTTGCTGAACGTTTGGTTCGTTTACAGCCTTAGTTCTAGCTACCACAGGCATACTTTTGAGTCTAACTTTATGTCATTTTATTAGCACGGGGTTGAGAGGCTGGATTGTTTGTCTAACTGCAGACGCTGATGGATTATTTTTTTTTGTTTTGTGTAGTTAAAGTTAACTGTTTTGATTTGTTAATGATAGCCATTGATAAACCATAAGTTGTCTGTATGTGTAGAAAACAATGCCGTTGCATTTTTACAATATACTGCACAGTATTGTTATATAGTGTTGCTTTCTAGTACTTATAGGCAGTTTATGCTCTTGTGCTGTGTTGCTTTTATCTGTTGACAGATGGAGCTTCCACACTGGACCGACATTGTCAAGACCGCTACTTTCAAGGAGCTTGCACCCTATGATCCCGATTGGTACTACATCAGAGCTGGTAAGCTTGATTTCCATATTTCAGAAAAGAAAGTTAAACCTTCCGTTGCTGATGACATTGTTTGTTGAAATGTGTTGAATTGTTAAGCGTCCATGGCCAGAAAGATTTGCTTGAGGGGAGGACTTGGTGTTGGTGCCTTTCAGAGAATCTATGGAGGGCGCAACAGGAACGGTAGTGCTCCACCTCACTTCAGCAAGAGCAGCGGTGGTGTTGCCCGCCACATTCTTCAGCAGTTACAGACCATGAACATTGTTGACTTTGACGCCAAGGGGTTAATTATCTGAACATTTGTTTTGTTGTGCATTTTAAACTGTATTATTAATATTGTGAGTTGTGATATTGTGTACCAGTGGAAGGAAAATTACATCGAACGGGCGAAGGGATCTTGATCAAGTTGCAGGAAGAGTAGGTGTTACTGCTTGAGAGATTCATTAAAGATGAAGATTGTAGTGGGCACATCCATGATCACAAAGGTTTTAACTTTATTTTGGCTTGTGCTAGAGTTAGTTTACTGGTGAATCTGTTCTCTGCTATGCCTACTTTTCGGTTCGTTTTGAAGGTTGTTTTTGCCTTTTGACATTGCTCTTTTTCCAAAAATTATATTTTTATGTATTGAGGTTATTTTACTTTGCTTGGATCAATTTTTTTGTGCTTGTTTTTTTATTTAATTTGAGCTTGGTCATTATCAAACTCAAGTTAACCTTTTTACATGTTTGCTGAGACTAGTAACATGTCAAGTTGTGCAATCCGTTATATCGAGTTTGGGCCAAAATATGCCAAAAGAAAATCTAGTTTGGTTTTGGTGTAAAACATGAACCCGAAATGTTTAAAGGACATAGTAGCCACTAGCCACCAACATGATGCGCCTTTGAAACTCTGAGTTAGTTCGATCATTCAAAATCGGAAGGTTTTAAAGAATGGCTAGTAGTGGATGTTGACTGCTGAACCACATGTGAGATAATACTTAAAAGAGACGTTCTCAGCAACTGCTAAGCGTAGATATGATTGCGTCTAGCAACAAAATTATGCAGACTAAAGAATGATCAACTTATTGGCTGGCTATCTATGTAAATGACATGTAAAAAACTTGTTGCGAGTTTAGATAAAAAGCTATAATACCAGAATTGATTTAGTAAACTATAGAAAGGAATCTCTCTCTCAAAGTAAAAACACATTATATCGCCTAATCACTAGAACCTGAATGATGATAAACCTTAATCTTCAAATGATAGATCTAGCTGGCAAACTGAATATACCTGGCAATCTGGCATATACAAGACTAAGCATGCTTTGTGCAGTGCGAATCTTAAGCCAGCATATGCATAAACCTACTAACAATTACACATCTGCACTTAGTAGAGTACTTGAAATTACGCCTGCAATAGTGTTCTATTTAGTCAAAGATGTGTTGGTGTGTGAGCATACACATCAAGTTCGAAGATCCACCACGTCAAGGTACTTCACATTTGTAAGCGGGAACCTAGTAATCTCAAGTTGAAAAAAAGTTGGTACATTATCAAGGGCTGAAGCTACAAGAGCATTGCAAAAATAGTAATTACGCACCTATGGATAAAAAAAGTTGATAAGTTGATCACCACGGAGCATTTAGACTATTGTGTGATAACAAGGGTGAAATCAGTACCTCCTACAATCCAGTTCAACATCGCATAGCCAAACATTTTGAGGTAGATCATAGGTTAATGAAAGAGAAACTCACAAAGGATTATCATACCATTTATTTCATTGGAAGATCAGTTGGCTTATGTATTAATCGTCAACATGCGATACATGTTACACAACTTTATTGTCAAGATAGGTTCCTGGGAATTGAAATCCGACTAGAGGGGAGCATTGAAGAACCACAACTCCAATCACAATTATGAGGCGAAAAAATTGTTACAACTGTAAAAATTCAGCTTTCTCTTCTCTCAATCTCTACTTAAAGGACACCTATCTATGACATATTGTTTTTATGTAAACATAAAGTTTGTGTTTACTTCTTTAAGCCAAGACTTTGGCAAATGGTCACAAGACTAGCATTTCCGCCTCTAAAAATTAAAAAAGTTGAAATTATAAAATACCAAGTACAAACAGATACACAAACATCACAATCAACAGTAAAACATGCCATGTCTTTCAGTACTTCTACCCGTAAAGATCGGCCTCTTGCCATCTACAAACAAAGTCTTCAACGGGCGGTGGTGGAGTGGTGATCCATGGTAGTGCTAGGACAGTCTAAGTGCCATTTCATGAAGAAGAGCTCTCTTCTGAGAAGCATTTATGACTTGATTTGTTTCAGCATTTTCCAGCACATCAGCGACTATTCCAGCAGCATGACCAAGTGTTTCCTCAGTTGTTCTTTTCAGCATGAAAGCCTGCACCAACAAACAAAACCCACAACATTTTTGCAACAACAAATTTACAAACTTTAAGGATTTGTTAATATTCATTTATGTCAACAGCTTCATGAGAGGGTACCTGTCCATGGTGTGAAATAGTCAATACGCATGGAGACTGTAACCATGGTTCTCCATCAATCTGAACTGGCAATGGTGCAAGAAGATGTATTTTTATGGTCTTCCCTTGTGCAAGCCTGCGAGCCCGAGAAAGCCCCACCTGTCACGCATAACCATAATTAAACGGGTCAAAATTACCACATCTAGCATTGACCAAACGAAAGACAAACAAGTTACCTGAAGCTTTCCAAGATGCCAAGTTCCTGATATGCTTACAACTTCCAACATCTTATCATGCATAGATTGAGGATCAAAATTATCATTATTTTCATTTTCGTTCTGCCATAAGTCCACACCGCCCATATAGCTCCCAATATTCGCAATAAGAACACCTTCCGCATCCTGCAAAAATTAAAATAACAATTACAACAATTCCAGATTTGTCATATGTGAAACAGATATCTAGCCGAGGTCTCAAGTTAAAATAACTGGCTCGGCAAGCAGGGTTATTGGTGAGCCCTGTGAGTTTCCATAACGGGTTCACATGGTCACCACATAAAAAATTGAACTAACCTCAGGAACCTCAACCTCAACACCATCAACCTCCACTCGAACTTGCCATGGATAATCAGCTAATGTTCTGTCCATCATACTCCTTGCACCTTCTCTAGCATATAAAACTTTATTCATAAACTGCAATCAAACCAACTTAAACCATTTATTAAACTGATCATTGCAAGTTAACTTGAATGCAGAAAAACACGATCACCTGGTTATAAAACTTCTCTGGATTCTCCTCTCTCAAATTATGAATATCAAGAGCAACCTTCGCATCACAACCGACCCCTACAATAAGTATAGAAAATAAATAGTGACCATTAAATCTTAAAATCTATCATCATCATATTAAAGATGTGACATACCGAGATAATTATTCATGAATTTTGGGGAACGAAGCGGTCTTCCTTTTTGGTTAACAAAAGAAATCTTCCAACGATCAAGAACCGTTACTGCAGCGTGTTCCACATATTGCAGCAACATGCAAAGGCCCCCGTGCTTTTCAACCGAACCTAAACCGCCACCCCAGTTCAAAACACGGGCCAAATCATTTCCGGTTCCCGCAGGTAGAATGGCAACGGGTGGTGGAGATACAAAGTTTTGTTTTTCAATGGCATCCAGTACCCACCCAGCTGTACCGTCCCCACCACATACGAGCACTCGGAAATGTGGTACTCGTCTGAATAGATAAAGGCCGACTTCGGGCCCCTCTTTTGAGCTCAGTTCAAAAATCTACAAGAAATGAAAGAAGTTTGATTAAGACTGTTTTATACGAATCATGACACCAAATTTATCAGGTTTTGATCAAAAGGTAATTTCCAACCTGACCCGAAACATGACACCAAAATAATCAGGTTTTGGGATGGTATATCTTACCTGTTCAAGAAACGGGTTGTGGTGTTTACTTAAACGGGGCGTGGTCGGGTCGACCTGTTTAACCCGTTTAGTTAAACAAGAACATGTTGGCCCGCCAACCTGCTTAGTTAAACAGGTTGACCCACTAACCCGTTTATGACCATGTCAACCCATTTTTTACAATCCATAAACTCGATTAACATGTTCACAACTTGATTATTACCCGCCAACCCGCTTGACACATTTAGATAAATTGATTAAATGGGTCATCCGGTCATGTTCGGGTTGTGACCTATTTAATTAGACGGGTCGTGTTCGAGTTGACCTGTTTAACCCGTTTACTTAAACAGTTTGACAAACTAACCAGTTAATGACCCGTTTAACCCATTTTTTTACAATCCACCAACTCAATTAACACATTTACAACTTTACAACTTGATTATCACCTGCCAAACCGCTTGACACGTTTAGAAAAATGAGTTAAATGGGCCGCGTTCGGGTTAAGGTTAATGTTTTTGACTTGAATATGAGTACAAGTCGTGTTCGGGTAGAACAATTCAACCCGCCAACCCCATCAAACCAACACGATTGACACCCCAAGTACAAACCTGAACAGGGTTCAAGAGAATATTCAACCGCAGCCTGATTGAATCTCCATGTTTAGCACCACTTTTTTTATTAATAAAAACCAAAAGAGGCCGTGCATCGGGCCGCAAGCTAACCAACTCATATCTCTGCTTCATTTGAACCTTCTGACACTCATCTCTATGACTTTTCTTATAACTCAACTTCTTGTTCACCATTTCACTATTACCATCATCAGTTTTCTGATTATTATCTGATGTGCTTTCTGCTGATGACTCGGACTCCCCTAAACTAACTTTCCCATCATCTGCATTGACCGAATTCCCCTGCTTGTTTTTCTTAGCTTGACTTGAAATACTCGCTCGAACAGAAGACGCGATCTCATTGGCTCCAAATGTTATGGAACTCAAGATCCCACCAGATGATGTCAAGCCCAAAACTTTAACATAAAGAGGCGATAATATCAATCTTTTAAACTGGCCCATATCACAAATATCGCCAGTTTCACAGTACATACTACTATGACAATCAACATGTATATATCTTTGACACCATAAACAACACCATATTGGTGACCCCCCAAGAAACGAAGGACTACATGGTTCTTCACAATGTGTACAAAACGAAGCTCCATTGGGCTGATCACTAACCTCGGTCCACCTAACAGCCCATTGGTGCAACACATGATCTGACCCCATCATGGACACACACTTACAATCTTTAGGAGCATTTGGTGAGCAATTGAGGTGGGCCAGCGCGCCACATATGCTACAACGGTGAATGAAGCTTCCGGAAGATACCATTGGCCCGAGAGTTTGTGATGGTGACATGGATTTTAGGCATACACAACAGTTTAAGCTTTTCCCGCGACCTATAGTTTCTAGATACCATGTATGTGGTGCTACAAGATCTTTGCCTGATTTTGGGTCTTTATTGGTTCCTGCAATTGCTTTGGTCCAACTGAGACTTATGTTTCGTCTCCATTGAAAAGCAGTGTAAAGTATTGTTAATATGCCAACAAGGCCCGCGACGAAACATGATATTATGAAGAGATTTGACTCTACAAATTCGGATGGCAGGAAGTGATCACCGTCTTCTCTGTATTCGTCCATTTTTTTGTGTTTTTAAATCATGTTACTAATCTAAAATGCTGTCAGCCATAAAACCCGCATGCAATATTATCATCTCGACAATAAAAAGATCATCTTGCGGTTTCCAAGAATACAGGAAACTCAGTCATCAACACTTGAACTAGGAGATAAGCTTAAAATTGTGTGGTTTTTGGGACGAACACAAGAATGCAAATGGATCACCTATAAGCAAGAAGAATTAGTGTCGCGATTATTAATTTATTAATCAAATATCTTAAAGAATGTTCAAAAAGTGACAAATTAAAGGGCTTTTAAAACAAAAGTTGAATTAAGTTTCTTAAAGACATGAAAGTTGAAACCTTTTTTACAAACCTTCCAAGAAAACATAATAACATTATCAAGAATTCAAGATTAATACTTGAATAATCTTGTAAATATCATATATGACAAGTGAAAAAAGTCCTTGCAAATTTAGCATCTTTTTCACATACAGAATATTAACCAAATTAAAATGTGCATAATAATATGTAGGAAATAAGGACAATTAATTTCGTACCAGCAAATGAAGAAACCCTAATATAATAAAGAAACAAATGTGTTGATTGACAATCAACAAAAGCGAGATGGGATTTGCGGATCCATGGAGGTTTGCATTATGCATAGAATCATGTATGTGATGATGGTAAGCTTTTTGGATGAATTTGTCTTGAAATGATTATAATAATAATAATAATAATATTATTATTTGGGATTCATTCCGGTTTGTTCTCTCCCAGGCGAGGCGAGGCGAGGCGAGGCGAGACAGACAAAAGAATTGAATTGAATTGTTGTACGAGGATCCATTTTGTCTCATTGTCTCTTTGTTTTTGTTGAAATTGGCCAATACCAGTCAACATGACCCGCACGTGACATGTGGATATTGTTTTCCAACGTTATGGAATCTTAATTGAGATGCATAACATTTGACTATATGTCTTTTGATTGTTAATAGTTTATATTCCATTCAACAATATCGAAATATTCTCAATAATATACTTTCAATAGGATATGTGTAAGTAAGATGGTTTCCCAAAGTCACATTAGGTATATGAGAACATTTGATAACTTAAACTACTTATGACTGTCTGGTGTATGACAATATGAAAATCTGATAAAAAATAATCATGCCTAGTTTATAAGAACACATAAGCATGTATGATGTATGAAAACATCCGGCAAATATGGCCCCGTGGGATTTATGAAAATAATGGGTAAATATTTATATAACTGCGTCCAATGTATAAAAGCATCATGTAAATACAACCACATCCGTTGATAGTGATGTTATATAATGCAAGCTCCGGGTTTGATATTGTTGATTCATTATAATAGTATATTGAACTTAAATATAGTTACATAAAGGAAATACTTAGACATTTTTATCAAGTAATACTATACATATACATATATGAGTACCTTATGAGTGTTTTTAAGGGTATGAAGTCGATTTGTAATGTACTCTGGATCTCGAAATAGCAATTAGCACGATGCTGTCAAGTCTAAAATCCAGACAACCCTAGCAAGTGGTTGGTTACATTTATTTTCAAGCCGACCCATTTATTATCTATTATTTGATTGACCAATCCTTTATATTGAAATGGTTTAAGAGTCAAGTCCAACCCATTTGGACCCCTTAGAGGTTCTAACCAAGGTGCACGCTTTTATAAGGCCATGTGTTATGGTCACGGGAGAAGAGCAAGGAGATGAGGTGCTATGTGAATGGTGAGAGTAAAACACTACCCCACTACCCCCCTCCCCTTTTCTGCCCCTCACCATTCGTCTCTAGGTGGTGAGCGTGGTCTGCACACCGCACACCATTCAACTTTGCTCTTGCATTATTGTCTTGTACGTCTATTAATACTGCATTGGAGGCTTGTGCATGTTATTCAATTATTTTAAAAAAGAAAAGATGAATGGTGAATGATGGATCGTATATTATAGATGGTGGAGGTGACTGATGGAGAAGGAGTTGACTTGACGGTGAAATGAAAGTGAATGGTGGATATAGTGTATTGCCTAAACTTTATATTGTTAATGGGATTTTAACATTTTATATAAGTGGGAATGATGAAACCGTGCTGCAAGAATTTTTGTATCGGATCTTGTAGAGTCAATCAATCTCATGATTCACTAATATGTTTTGCAATGTTTGTGTAAGTTCAAGGGTTAATTCTGTCAATAGTTAATAGTTGACATTTGTTGTTGGAAGTAACAGGTTCTCTAAACATTAGGGGTAAAAGCTGGCAAATTGGGTTGAAGTTCTGTTAATAACCGTTAGTGGTACAGTAGCTGGATAATTGGGGGGATAAAATAAGAAATTAGGATTTCAAGTTCATTGGTGCAATTCATTATCGTTTCTTTGTAATTCGGTTTCAATAATAAAAGTTTTAAGACTGTTGATTAATTTCAGTCGTAATTGCATTCCTAGAGGGTGTTTGGGATTGCTTGTTAAAAAAAAATTGCTTTTTGTCAAAATTGCTTATTAACTTACGACTTTTTCAAAATGAGTTTTCGTCATGGATGTTTCTTCGGTATGCAACTTTTTGGATTTCAGACACTGGCCTTTTTTCTTTCTGGTTTTGGTCCTTATCATACTTGTTTTTTCAAGAAAGAGTGATTCTTAGCAATTATATATTAGTTTTTCTCCATGAAAAAAAAAACTAAACATAATAATATCAAATTGTGTTACAAGCATGCTTTATGTGAAGGGTGACATACAATAGTAACAATACATAACAATAACAGCAAGAGGTGGAAGCTCAGGCTAGAAAATTGACTCATTTTTCTTCACTATTTTAATGATTTTGTATATAGAGGTCTAAAATAACAAGTCAAGTTCTACATGTTTATAACGGTGTTAAATCGTACACGTCTAACTTAAAGTAGTAATAAATGAAAAGGAAATGAGAATAAAGAACGCGCTTGAAAATTTATAGAAGTCATCAAGTGGGCTAGTTTGAAAACCTATACAGGTCATTCAAGTGAGTTAACAAACCTTGATCTCGTACTCGAACATTTATACAAGAAAACAAGATCAAGCTTTATACTAATCACAATTAATTTACCCAACCTACCTTAAGTTCTTGAGAAAAAAAGACACCAAGTAAATCTAAAGCTCATAATTTACAAGAGTGTTCTTTAACCCTATAAAAGTTAGTTCTTAAGGAAAGTGAAAACTGTCTTATGTGTTGAGATGTTTGATATTATGACTAAACAAGTCAACATTATAAAGTCAAAAACTTTGTTGACCGTCAAGTCAAAAAGCCAACTTTTCTTCAAACAACGTTCACAGAAACATAGTATATTGTAAACAGCCAAAAGTAACTGACCTCATATAGCAGCCCTGATTACAAGTTTCAAGGATTACAAACTATATTGGTTGTCTGCAAGCTTTACAGTGGCACAATTACCATTTAAGTGTCCAAAACTTATGAAACTTTTTCCATTTAAAACAACATAAGAAACAACATAACCATAAGATGGTTCAATCTATTTTCCAAGCAGACGGCGAGTGCGTTGATTGGCACCTTTCACCCTGAAATTGATCTCCTCAACATCATCCTGAATAGGATTTAGAGCTTTGTTTTGCCTGCATAATACAAAATAACTTTCAGAAAACATTCAACCTTCACATGTTGCTTCTTAATTTTCGGATAAGATACAAGTATTCAGACTAGCTAACCTTTCAATCTCAGAACCCATATCAACAGCCATTTCCTTAAGTTCTCCCAATATGTCACTCAGGTCAGAAAGACCATCATCCTGCTTTGCTTTTTCATACTGTTACAATGAATGACAAGAAATTTAATGTTACTTGAACACTGAAAACATCTGGTCTTTTTTACACGGCCAACACAGGTGGCATAAACAAGATTCTTTAAAAGTAGTGTTTTTTTTTCTTCTGTATTTGCACAAGAACAATGGTTAAAGTATATTAATACCTCAACTTTCTGCATTGAGTCTGCAGATTCGGGAAGGGGAGTTCTTGAGAGTGATGATGGTCCCTTATTTGCGGTTGTAAGTCCAAGTTTTTCTCTTTGCTCTAAATGATTACCCTTTCTTCGGTCAGGGTCATCTGTAAAAATTTAACAATGTAAAACACACAAACGTCCTTATATAAAAAAAAATATTTTGGTTAATTACCTCTGATGTTTGTAGGTCCTTTTATTGTCTGACCCTTTTTAGGCTTCCAGGTCCTAGAAAAAATGCCCCCAAGACTCCCCAAGAGCTTCTCACCCTAACAAAAGAAAGAAAACAAGTCCAGTTGAAACAAACAAATAGTGGTTACACGGTGAAATTTACCAAAATAGCTATTTTGACCATTGAGTTTGACAAATGGCCCTTGACTTTCTATTAAGAAAAGATTCTACGCCATGTTGAATCTCTGTGCCAAAGTGATCCAATCTGCTATGCCAAATGACACATGTCGCGCCCTGGTTGATCGGTAATTTTAAAAAGTCAAGGCTGTTTTGGTAATAATCACGGTCAAAACGGCAATTTTGGTGATTTACTCTTAAATCAAATCACAATTGATCAAACTGGTTCATTACAGTTCGGTTTAGTTACTTTGGAACAGCGTAAAGTGGTTTGGTCCATTTTTCTGGCCCAAACCAAACCGAGCCATTTACATACCTTAATGAGGTCCTGCTCAATATCGGCTGCAGCCATATGGGTTCGGTTAATCTGCTCACCCTGTTGATGCAAGGTAATCATCGTGTTCGTGGCACTTTCTCTGATATCCTCCGCAACTTTTAATGCACTATTTACCGCCTTTGTAGTTTCTTCAGCCTTATATGCAGCATAATGCTCCAATTCTTGCACACTTTGGTTTTCCATACCACCAGAATCAACAAAGTCGTTCTTGTATTTGTTTCTCGATGCATATGAGGTCCCTTTATTAACATTGTTATCATCAAACAAACTCGTGTTTGAATTTGGGGTCACAGAAGTTCCTTTTGACGGTTTTCGGGTTGACCTTTTATCAATCTCATCATCGGAATAGAACGGATTGTGGCTAGGTTGACTTGGGACTCGTGAGTCAACTGCGTTTTGTTTAGCATGAGATTTCCTGTGCCCAAACATATTCTATTCGGCAGACTTTGATTATGCACAAATTATACAGGTCCTGAAAAGAACCAAAAAGTTAGATGATCACAAAGAGTTGACTTTTTCTTAGATTGTTGTTGACTTGTTCAAATGAAAGTATGAAACACCAAAAATCAAGATAAAACTGAGATGATGATTTGATTTGTTAGACCTAATATCAAATTGAGTATCTAAATCAAGAAAGGTAAATTAACAACAACTCCACAAAATCAAAGATTAGTTAACCAACCAAAGCAATTATAAAGATCAATTCAAACCTAATAATAATAATAATAATAAAGTTTGAATTTTTCTTGATCATATATTCATATTCTCAGCAATCAGATACCCATCAAGAGAATTAAAGCAAAACCCATGAAATAAAAATCAACAAATTAGCAAAGTAGAGTTAAGCATAACTGAACTCGTATTATATGATTTGGGTATCGATCGTAACAAGATAAAGTGAATTTTAAAAATCAAATTAAAACACCATAGATAAGATGAAATAGATTACCTGTGAAATAGGGTGGATGCCGGAGAGAATATTGAGGGTCAATTAAGGGGGAGTTGAAAGTGGGTGAGAATTCAATTGGGTATTAGATATTAGAAAATGAATTCTTCAACAAAGAAAGAATCGGTCTTTGATGTATACGATGGAACCTTATTATTATTATTATTAGTGGGCGTTTTCTTCTTGTTTGCAATTGTGAGAATTTATTTTATATTAATAAACAAAGAAGAAAGATCAGCATGCATGACAACAAATGAGGCAAGTCTTTGATTTTAAGTTTTTAACCCCAATTTCTATTCAAATTTGGATGAGTGTGTGTGATCTTTACCAAACGGGTTGAAAACGTACTATCTTAAATATGTATATCTTAGGTAAAAATAGTTATGGCAGATTAAGACATTTATATCAAGAGTAACGTTAAAAAAAATAATTCTTTTATAGTATTTCAGAAAATGTAAACAAAACAAAAATAGAAATACAATAACCAATAAATTAAAACACATGGGATGCATATTTCTCCTCTTTGATTTTAAAAAACTTGAAATCGAGCCATTACATTCTAAACTTTTATTTACTTTATCAAATGTTTCTCTTCTTTTCTTTTTTGTTTAAAAAGATTAATAACAAGACTTTGTTTTTTTCATCTTCCAAAATCCGTAATTTTAGAAGAAAACAAAGTTTAAAACTATAAACTCATAATCAATTCCAATTTACACATAAACCATAAATCCCTAATTAATTACAATTTTCAATTTACATTATCCAAACATCCAATAAACAATTCCAATTTTAAATAAAAGTAGAATAACATCTAAATTGAACAAGTAGAAGTTAAATTGTGGAAGAGGACCACCGTCTGGAGCCCGGTGCAAAGGATGCGGGGGCATCAGTTGTTGCATGGAGATCACCGGTTATCAGAGGGCGGGAGGGTGTCAAGGGGTGGGTGTGACTAGTGGTGCAGCGTGGAAACAAGTACACCGGGTGTTTGTTGTTTGTTGATGTCCAACATAAACCAAACAAGGGGTAATAGGTTTTAATTGGGTTGGGCTTTGAACTTTGGTTGGACTACTTTTAATTTGTTTTGGTTTTAAACAAATAGGGATAACGTTATATTTTTTCAGTGGTTACGAAATACGAAAATCGATCAAGAAAAACTAAAATTTGCAATACCGATTAAAAGCCTGGTGCACACCAGGTCCGACCCTGATATGATATATGGTTTTTTTTTTTGTAGAAAGGATAAGTAATCTAGTCCATTGATTTTGGACATGGATGGTTGAGATTAGTTTGCTAGTGAAATCAAGTGTTAAATAAGGGGAATGACATAATAGGGATAATACATTTGTTAACTTTCTCTACTCAAATGCAATGCATATGTCAATTCCCTCATCATTTTAAAACGTCCATAACTTTTTTATATGACATTTAAAAAATAAAACAAAAGCACCATAATAACGAGTGTTGTTTTACCTTTTATATGAGTACCATCTTGCTATATAAAAAAAATAGTGGGTTTTTTACAAACTGTGTTTTAAAATAATTGTGTTTTATCAAATTGTGTTATATAGGGCTGTGCAAACAAGAAAACCCGGACCGGCCCAGGTTAAACCCGACCCGAACCGAGACCGAGACACATGAAAAACCCATACTCGGAGGACCTGTGTATAATTTCGGGCTTCAGGTAGGTTACACTTTGGTTCATCGGGTTTGCATGTTGAAACCCGGACCGGCAAAAGAGCTTAATACGGTATGAAATTAACTTTGAAAGTTGATGGTTTACGATGGAGAAGAACAAGAAGAGTGATAAGAAAGAGATGGAAGATGAAGCAACAACAATTGTTATTTGCTTCTTATTTAAATATTGTGCCAACATAAGAGTTAATGGCCATTTTCGTCCCTGTGGTTTGTTGTTTTCGCCGCTTCAGTCCAAAGTTTGAAATTTTGTCAATTTCGTCCTCACGGTTTTAAAAATTGGCCAATTACGTCCCACCGTCTAAGACATCCAAATATGTCGTTAGTTTAAGGGGTATTTTCGTCTATTACACATTTTAATAATTAAAACTTAAATAATATATATATATATATATACCTTATACATATATATATATATATATATAACCTAAAAGAATATAAACTCTCTCTCTCTCTCAACCGGAAGTCCGGCAGCCACCACCAACCCACGACCACTTATGACCACCACAACCACCGCCTATGACCATCGCATCCTATCAGCCCCACCGTGTGTTACCATCACCACCAAAAACTCAGATTTCGTCACACGATTTCCCCAAACTCAAGACCAGCCGACCGCATCACTACTACACCATCAAGTGGCTGTGCTAAGTTTTTTCTATCTCCGATTTTAAAGTGGTTCGATATTTTGTTCAATTTGAAAATCGGCGGAGTCACGTTGTAATGTTCTGCCTAGGGTTTCGTCTCTCCGGTGCCGGTAGGTGGTCGTAAGCGGTAGATTTTCGTGGGTTTCCGCTCGTTTTTCTGGCGAAAATGCCAAATCCCGGCCACCAGATTCTTGGCATCGAATAATAAACCGGAGGGTAAATTAAGAGTTAACCCAGTATTTATTTAGGGGAGATGGAAGATGGGTTGGCTGGGGATTTATTGTAAAGTTTTGGTTGGAGATGTGGGGTGGTTAGGTGGGTATGATGGTGGGTTGGGGATGGTGGTGGAGGATGAGTTGAAGAAGAAAGAGAAAAAGAATTTATGTTTTTTTACTTATTTATTAAAATATTTAGTAAAATGTAATAGACGAAAATACCCTTTAAACTAACGACATATTTGGATGTCGTTAGACGGTAGGACGTAATTGGCCAATTTTTAAAACTATGAGGACGAAATTGACAAAATTTCAAACATTGGACTAAAGTGACGAAAACAGCAAACCACAGGGACGAAAATGACCATTAACTCTAATGATAATTACCTGCAACTTTGTAACATTTACAAGTTAAAGAGAAACTAAGCATGTAGGTAGATAGTAGAGAGACAACGCATTAAGAAAAAGGCTTTGTTTTTAAGCTTTAACTTTTCATTAGACGCACACATGATGTGTATAAGGCAGTACTTAGCTATAAAATTTAACAAGCTTTATTTTTTCTAATATTTAAAATTCAATGAAAGTACAACTACACATGTGAAATGTACAAGTAAAGAAAGATAGGTTTAAAATATGATTTAAAACCGGTTGAATATGAACTATATTAGTTAGATATGCAATTAAAAGAAACTTAGATGGAATTCAGTTTTCAAAACTTTGAATATGAACTATATTAGTTAGATATGCAATTAAAAGAAACTTAGATGGAATTCAGTTTTCAAAACTGAAATATAGACATATGAGGTTACTTTCCATATTGCTTTTCAATATTCTTCATTCTATCACAATTCACGCCATCATTCTCTCCATCTATTTTTCTTTTTTTTACTTAACTTTGTTGATCAACTGTAAGGCCCGTTACCGGTGCCCTACATTGTACATTGGATTTACTCATAAACACTGTTCTAAATATCAGAGTTAATTGAAACTTTCGCGGAATAATATAAAATCAACCATTCGTTACAAACATCCATAACTTGTCTTTTAAAACATAATGTAAGTTTATAAGATTCAAAAAATCATGACAAAATCTTTAGATGCCAGCCTTTTCAATCCTGCCATGTGTCCATCTCAAACCAGCTGTCTCAATCTGTTAACATGTGTGCATACTAAAAGTCAGCTACGCTGAGTGAGTTCTAGTTAATCACGTAACTTACTTTACATTCACATATACGTGCCCGAAGGTACGCTTTACATACATAACATGTTCATTATTCATCCATACATATTCATAGCTAACCTTACATTATAAAGGGGATTTCACCCTACATACCTCGGATATTATTAGGGTCCGGTACCTTCCATCCTCGGATATTATTAGGGTCCGGTCTCCCTTCATCCTCGGATATTATTAGGGTCCGGTACCCTTCATCCTCGGATATTATTAGGGTCCGGTACCCTCCATCCTCGGATATTATTGGGGTCTGGTCACCCTTTCTTCCATAACTCCATACCATACCTTTATATATACATAATTGTAAGTTTCATACGTACATACATCATTCAGTCTTCTTATTCAACAGATATATCATCAAACCATTACCTAGCAGTACATGCAATATCCGAAGATCGTTTACGTACCGACAAACAATCATTCATACTTTTCACGTAACCCATATATGGCATACAATTATCACTTAGGATAAGTGTATTAACTAATCACATCGAGTATGCACACAGCCCCGCAAACGCAACAAGGAATGGGGCTGGAAACTCACCTGAACTCGGTTACGTTCACCGTTAATAGTTATTCCTTTCTTGAGCTGAGCGCGACTAACTGTATTACAATTACACGTATCAATTAACTATTACTACTCATATCGCAATTTTGATCTACTTATAACCCTTAACGAACGGGGGTCCGGGGCAGCGCCCCTGGCAGCGGGGTTCTAGGGGCGGCAGGCCCTAGCAGGGTCCAAGGGGCAGAGCCCCTGGCTGGGGTCGAGCTACCAGGTCAGCTTGGAAAAATTTTAATTCCATTAACTGTCTTAACACATTTTTCATTAGAATTTTAAATCATTAATTAAATTGCTAACTTAAAAGTTCAAGAGCTTCTTTGTAATTAAATCATTGTTTTCTAAGTCCAGGGACTGATCTGTCATTTATCAAACTTCTAGTTCGTTACTTGGTTCTTAACGAATTGGGTTCATAACGAATTGATTGTTATAACGAACTGGTCTGCGTAACGAATTGGACCTTATGACGAATTGACCCTTTTAACGAATTGGACCTCACTCGTATGGTTTGGTTAAAGAATTGAACTTCATAGCGAACTGAACCCTTATAACGAACTGAACCTTCTAGTTCGTTATCTCATTTTAACGAATTACTATAACGAATTAGGGTTAATTCGTTATCTTTTTCCTTAATGAATTTGGATACGAACTAAGGCTAGTTCGTTATGCTTCCTTTAACGAATCTCCTGACGAATCACCTCTAGTTCGTTAACTCCCCGTTAACGAATTAGGGTTAGGTCAGAGAATGTCATAAATATCCCTGATATTTCGCTAACCTCGTACGCCGTTTTCCGGCGCCGTCGTCGCCTGAAAACCGCTACTTCACCAGAAAAACGAGATCTGACTCGTTTTCCACCATTTTCACCGTTTTTCGTCCCGTTCGATCCAGATCTGAGCTTGGGTGACCCTTAGGCTCATCTTATGCTCGGTTCATACCCGATTCCACCCGGATCTCGTGACTTTAACGGTTTAAAAGTGTCGGATCATCGTTTCATGACTAAATCTAACGGGTTTGAGTTCATACAATATCATACCATCATTACCTTGGGTCGGGATCAGTTTTCCTTCTTGATTCGGCTAGAGAAAAGAGAGAAACTAGAGAGAAAGCTTAAGTGTGTGTTTCGGGTGGTGTATGAAATATGTGTAAATGGATGATTACGTGGTAATTAAGGTTTATATAATTATGGATCATGGGCTTAAGCCCATGGTCTTTCCTTCTTTCCTTTCTAGTTCAAGTCCATAACCTATACCCATTTAACCCAACACTAGCCCGACTCATAATAACTCATGTTTTCATTTTATTAACCGAAACTAGAAAATAGGATGTTACAACAACCCATGAGAGTTTGAAATTGATCTTCACTTCATACAAGAACATGATTACAGAGATGAAGATGACGATAATGTTTTGGTCGTATGGATGATGAAGACTAACAAATAGCTACTCGGGTTGGGTCTTAAAAAGTCGGGTTTACACGGGTAAAGACCGAAGCCCGACCCGAGACCGATTTGGCAAGAAAACTAGGACCGAACATAATGACTAGAATATAGGGTCGGTTCGGTTTCAAGTTTTTTCGGGCCGGTTCTTCTGGTTTTTTCGGTCTGACCCTAATTATGCACACCCCTAGTGTTATACATGCAATTATATTTTTAGTGTGTTTTTTACATTGTATTTTTCATAGCGTTTTCTAGTGCATTTCCAGGCGACTTTCCGGTAAAATTTCCTGGCGAACTTCTGTGTGGCATAACTTTTTCGACAGGGGTGTAGTTGATAGCTGTAGGGGTTAAATTGATGGTGGCATGGATGTAGTTGAGAGCTGGATGGGTTAAATTGATGGTGACAGTGATGTAGTGGTATAGTTGAGAGCTGCATATGTTAAACTAATGGTAACAGGGATATAGTTCAGAGCTACAAGGGTTAATTGGTGGTGACAGGTATGTAGTTGAGAAGGGTGTAATGGGTATTACTCATCCTCACCAAACCCAAAAGTAAGTCGGAATTCATTTAGAGTATGTTTCGTTCGAGGTAATAGAATGAAGGGAAATGATATGAGAGAATGATTGGAATGGACAAGGGAATGAAATGGATTATTACTTAATGTTGTTTGGTATCCAAAAAAATTGTAGGAAATGAAATAAAAATAATCCTATCTCAAAATACTTTTTTACAAAAAAAACCTTCAATGGTGGTGGCGATGGCGACAGTGGTAGTGGTGGCGGTCAGGTGGCAGCGGTAACATTGTTAGTGATGGCGATAGTCAAGGTGGCGGCGATCATGTGGTGGTAGTGATAGTCAAGCGGCAACGGTGACAATGGTTGCGGTGGTTACGACGGCGTTGGTGACAACGGTAGTGGCAGTGGTGGTGGCGGAGGTGGTGGTGGCGACGACGGTCAAGTGGTGGTGGTGGTGATGGTGTTGTTGAGAAAGTAGAGTAAAAGAGGAATGAAATTAAAAAAATAAGAAGGGGGTGAGAATGAATGGTTTTAATGGAATGGAATTCCATGTGTAATGGATGATTCCATTCCATTGAGCAGCCAAGCACCGCTTTTTTCATTTCAAAGCAATAAATAATTTCATTTCCCTTGTCATTTCTGCATATCAAACGCTAACTTACTTTTAAAAGCCTCATGTTTACACTTGCTGAGAAGTTAAAATCTAAAAGAACTCAGTGTTATCAAACACCCTTTAAGCTATTAACTTTTTTTCAAAAGTTTATAAAGTCAAAAGAAGGGTTCAATAAGGAATCCCAAACACCACCTAAAAGGAAACATAAACATGTATTTAACCAATAAAGAGAAAACAATGAAGATGTTTTTTTCTTGATTGGGTATAGGCTAAATGGGTTAATTTAGAGAAAAATATATCATAAACGCATTCACCTGCAACTTTGTTTGAATAAGGATCTTGTGTATATATTAAAATGCAACATAAACAAGTATAAAGTGTTTTCTCTTGATGGGCTATATGCGGTGGCGGAACCAAAACATTTTAACTGAGAGGTCATAATAAAATCTCTTTTACATTTGTTAGAGTGTCATTATTTCAACTTATTCTCAATCGAACTAATTTATTGTTACCGTTATCATGTTATTAAACTGAACCAATGACCCAAAAAGATATCCCTGCATTACATTATTATCTTGTTACGTAAAAGAACGATAAAATTAAGATGAAAATTATATGAAATGGAAATCTTAACAAATTAAATGTAAACTAATAAAAAATTAAAGAAAACCTAAACTTTGTCTACTTTTTAGTTAGCGTAATAAATAATTAAATAAGAAAAATGAAATATCTATCAAATGAAAACGCAAAAGTAAGATAAAGAAGTAGATTTGGCAGACTAGATTAACTGTTACAAACTCTAGCATTCTAGGCTAAAGTCTGAACTTATATAATTAAATATTAGTTTTTATTTCTTTATTAACAAAAAACCATTCATTCCTTCTTCTTCCTTCTCGTCTCTATGCTCTCAGCTCGCCGACAGCCACCGGAGCTTTCTAAAAATGATATTCTTACTATTTTTTCTTCACATTACGTGCTCGACATGATGCATTTTGAAGGGTAAAACCATACAAATGTTTTCCCTGTTGGATATGCATGCTAACAAAAAGCTTGGCCACTGGAGGCTCAACAGACCCCCTTGACCCTCCTGTGGTTCCGCCCCTGGTTATATGGTGGGTTGATTTAGAGAATAAGAGAGAAAGAGGCATATGCAAGGGCAAGTCTATGAGTTTCAAACTACAAAGCAAACCCACCTCCTTCCATGTTGGTAGATTGTCAAATTATAATTCAAGGCAAACCTTTGCCATAAAGAATATATGTTCTGAAAACATAAAGATGTAATTAATTATTATTATTATTATAATTACAACCAACTCTTCACCATTTTGTTCACTTAAATATTCCATCATTTTTATTCACTTAAACACTCAATAACTAATTTCTCAAACGACGATCTTGGGAAATTCATACAGCTGAACGATTCTGATCATGACATTTTTTCAAATGATAGTAGCATACAATTTTTTAAGGATCTCATCGAGCAAGCCGGAGAAAAAGACATGACAATATCATCGAGCATTCCTAAAAGGAAGACACGGCAACATAATCGAGCATTCCTAAAAGGAAGACACGACAACATCATTATCGAGCCATATAATTGGCCAAAGGATCATTTAGTTTAAATTATCGTATTTTATTTTTTATAGTTTGAATTGTCGTATTCTATTTTTCCGGTTTTCAGATATTTTATATTTTTTTAATGATATTTTATTTGTAATTATATTTAATTGCTTTTATTTTTAGATTATAAAAAACAAAAAAACAGAAAATGTTATGGGATACTTGTGGGTATGTGTCTCCGGTGATTTTGTGGGTACATGAGGGTAGACATAAGATGACAGTGTGAGATTGACTGGTGCATGGGTAATATCCATGAGTGGCCCTTCCTCTCTAATGAGTTATTGGACTGAATATGAAAAGGCTTAGAATATGAATTGAACGGACATAGGTTTATCAACTCTCAGATTAAGATAATACAAAACATCTATAATTACCAATTTTAACTTTGGTAAATATACGAGAATGATTATTATACGTAGACATGGTGGATAAGTAATTGACCTGTAAATTGATATAGAGAAAACCAAAAGCAAGCAGATTTTAAATAAAAAAAAATCAAAATTCAACTTTATATGAAGAACAGTTAAAATGAAGTTGTTGAATTATATACGATTTGATGACGATAAATAATAGAAGAAAGGATAAAAAAATTCGAAAGGAAAGAACGAGCAAAAAAAAAAACTATAAGAAACAGAAGAAAAATGAAACAGGTTAATAAGAAAAGGAAAATTTATATGTTGGATTGTGAATGCCTTTGGACCTATATTGCATGTTTAGATGACAAGTATAATCTAAATAGTTTGTTTTCTCAACCTATTGTTCTTAATTTTGTAAGAGAATTTTGTAAATTATATGGTATGGTTATGAGTGGCTGTGAGTAAAAGAGTGAGAAACTATTATATGAGGAAGTTAAATTTGGAGTTTCATTATTCAAACCGTAATTTTTTCATGTTTTCTAAAAGTGATTATGAGTGAAGGAGAGTGAAAAAATAATGATAAATGTACAAAAATTATTATTTAATTGAACATGAGAAATAAAATACAATGATTTTTAGTGTAATTATTTAATACATACGGATATATGGTAGAAAATAGGTTACTAACTTTTCACTTAAGTGAGTGTAAAATTACTATTACACCCTTACTCTTAAAAAGAATATATAAATGACATAACTTCTAATAACAAATCACCATACCAAGAAATCAAGCCCGACCCAACCCCACCCCACCCAATAACATGAAGATGCTCGGTACCACTACCACATGTTATTGACTAAAAAACCAGTCTTTCCGCCTCTTCTGAATTGTAACTTCCTCGCTGATCACAATCAGTGACGGAACTTGAACATTTATATTGAGAGGGCCGAAAACATATGTTAAGTTTTAGCTTTTGGATTAGATGCGGGCCAACCATGTAAAACTAACATTATTTAATCATAATAGGCTAAAACTAAATGCGAAACAAGAAATTTTTAGCTGGATACATTATATATGCTTTGGTTTTCATGTATAAACATTTTTCTAAATTAAAATTTAAAATAAAATAAACAAATTTGTAAATATAAAATAAAAATAAATAATATAAAATTCAAAATTTTACATTAATTTAAATTACAAATTAATAACAAAATAAATGGTTAAAAGTACTTTCTTAAAGTTTGACTATTAAAATTATTTCTCTCTCTTATCTTCTGTTTTTGCTATTAATTTTACTTTTCACATAAGTTGGTTATGGCTCATTGGTAGAGCACTCACTTTACAAGTGAGAGGTAAGGGGATCAAACCTCACTACCACCAACTTATATGGGAGATATGAGGGATGACCCTGGCTTGCCAGGGTTCGAGTCCTGATCTCACCCGGTTTTACCGACTCCTCGCTGTCGTGCCGTTTGGCGGGCGTGGGTGTCGGGTTTTATCCGGTGAATCCCTCAACAGGTGGACCGCTAGGGGCTCCGTCCGTCCGGACTAGTGGCCGACTCGGGCTACCTTTAGCCAATGGGGGCCGCGTACGGGGTACCCGGCGTTACTTAGTTGGCCGTTCAAAAACAAATAATTACTTTTCACATGTTAACCAAGAGAAAATATTGATAATAGCATGGGCCGTAACTTAAAAAAGCCCAACTCTATATATTAAATATTAGTGTTAGGGCACGGAAATTTGACACTGTAGATACGTTATCCTGACATATGTTCTTGGATCAGTTATCCTTAGACAGATCCTGTCAGGATCACTTGTCCTCAGTACTTGGTATTATTAACAATTGTTTCTTGTGTGTAGGTTGTTATTTAATAATTATAACGGCTCCAAGACTTATTCCACCGGATATCTCGCTATTGGACTTGTCAAACACGTGGTCAAATGGCTATAACACGTTTAGTGGGAGAAGTGGCGGATTTATAGGACTTCTTGTTGTGTCAAAAATAACTGAGTACTGAGGATATGTTATTCTTGAAGACATGTCTGGATCAATTATCATTCTGAAGAGTTCCAGAGCTATGTCAGGATCATGGATCCTCGGTATTTGATGCTGTTAACGGTTGTTTCTTATATGAAGGCTGATATTTATCAAGTGTAACGGCTCAAGGACGTGGTCTACCTAAAATTATGCTACAAGGAACCTCCAGCACGTGGTCAATAGTGAAGACTAAGCTAGTGGGAGTAGTGTCATAAAAATAGGAGTTAGTTAGCCTTTATTTTCTATTTATATGGAGATTATGATCAAAGTTAGGTCATTACACACCCATTAGCTGCAGACATTTCACAATACTCTGTTAAGAACTCTCTCTAGCAGTTCATACACACACACACTTAGATATTCTTTGTAATCTTTGATCGTATCTCCACCTTTGTAACCCGATTTTCATCATTAATAAACTTGACGGTGATAGTTTTCACCGTTCGAGGGTTTTTTGTGCCGGAAATCACGATAACCATATACTCATCGATAGAGGTGCACAAATCGGTTTTTTTAAAAAAACCTGTTCGGTTATTAACCGGACCGGTTTTTTTTGGCCCGGAAAAAAACCGGTTCGGTTAATAACCGGACCGGTTATTAACCGGTTTTTGTATCTGAAAACCCTAACCGGTCTAACCGGTTAGGACCGGTTTAGAAACCGGTTAGAACCGGTTAATAAACCGGTTTTTTTATTAACCGGTTTTTTAATAACCGGTCTAACCGGTTAACCGGTTCTTTTTTTTTTTTTTTTTTTTTAAATAACCATTATTTTTTCACAGTCTAAACAAACCGGTAACTACAAGGCAAACCGGTAACTACAAGGCAAAACGGACTGACTCCATTCTTTGCTTTCGTTGTTAGGGTTCTTTGCTTGGAAGATTAAAAACACATAACTTTCATTTATAGCTTTTACATTAAAAATACAAACATTAAATCGTTATCGCATATTCGTAACTCAAAAATACAAACATTAAAGAATGCTTAGATACGATTACATTAACAACTTGCTGTTTCTTACTCATTATTTGCCTCCATGTTTGCTGTTTCTTTAACTAATTTTCTTCGCTACCCGATCCCGAGCTATTCCTTAGGTAATCGTCGTACGCGGCTTCTTCATCGGTCATTGGTTGAGTGTGTCCTTGATTGACCTCGTCTTCATATAAGCCCGCCTCATAGTCCATTTCCCCCTCGAGTGAGCGTTGATGTTGTGCCCTATCTAAAGAGTCCAAGTAATCCTTGTAGCAAATCGACATCTCTACAGCTGGTGGAGTGAGTCGAGTCCTCCTAATCGATATAACCCTGCCAGAAACAGAAAAAGCAGACTCCGAAGCTACCGTGGAAGCTTGGACCGTTAGTAAATCTTTGGCCATGGCGGCGAGGATCGGAAACTCATCCTCCTTACCTCTCCACCAAGCCAGCTAATCAAGACTTCTAAATTCATCCGGAGTCATGTGTTTCACAAAGTTGGTACCACCATACCTTCCAAGTTCACTGCTTGGGGTGTTTACCTTTTGACGTTTACCGGCGTCTTCCCAAATCATGTAGTACATCCCCATTTCAAGGTCGGTTTGGGATTGGGATTGGGCAACAGCTCTTAACGAGTCATGAATTTGGGAAGACGACCCGTATTTTGTAAGGTAAACATCATACATGTTTGACAAGGTGGTGTTGAAAGCATTCTTTAAAGTTTGGTTATAATAGGGGTTTTGATCGTCGTTTAACTCTAGCTCATCACAAATTTTTTCTATTAAATCTTCAACACCACCAACATTGATGCAAGGGTTTAACGCAGCAGCACATGTCAAAACAGCGGGTAGTTCTTGAAAATATTTTCTAAATTTTTCTTTCATTTTTACACCCATATCAAAATAAGGTGCACCCCTACAATGAAGTTCACTCAACTTTGTGCACATGACAGCAATTTTTGGTAAAGCAATGGGGCTTGTTGGATAGTAAACCCCGGATAAACTAGTTGTGCAAGTTTTAAAAATTTGAAGGACCTCCGTAACGATCTCAATCAATAACCAGTTTCTAGGATCGTACGGTGCACATTTACCCCTACTTGACAAAATTTGATGAAACACAATTAATGATTCTTTTTGTTGGATGGCTTTCTCAAACATATCACAAGTCGAGTTCCATCTTGTTGGACAATCCCAATTTGGCCCCAACCATTGACAATTAGCTTCTACACAAAATTTTTTGTATCTTGAAAATGTTGTATTGTTGCTAAAAACATCTCGTAACATTCTTTTAAAATTGTTTCTTTGCGTTTCGATCACGTTTAACCCATCTTGCACGGCCAAGTTGATAATATGTGCAATGCATCGGCTATGAAAAAACGCTCCATCACAAATAGGTTTATACTTTAATTTTAAATGGCCAACCGCGGCCGTATTGTTGGACGCGTTATCAAACGAAATTGAAAAGATTTTATGTTCAATCTTGTATTGTCGAATGACTTTATCCAAGAGTTTAAAAATATTTCTACCCGTGTGCGGGTAATCAAACAATTGAAACGCAACGGTTCGTTTCATCATTTGCCACGACTCGGGGTCAACCCAATGAGCCGTCACACAAATGTATGAGTCGGGCGAACCATTAGGTACCGACCACACATCCGTTGTTAAGTTTACACCAGTTTGTAAGTTTGAAAAGTATGAAATTAGTTCGGATTTAGCGTTTTTCCATGCTTTAAGACAATCTCTTCTAAGGGTCGAACGACTTACGTGTTGGTAGCGTGGTTGAACAAACTTTTGCATCATCTCCGTGAATTGAGGGTTGTCGAAGTGGTTGAAAGGAAGTGTTTGTTGAATCACAAAGTTTGAAAACTGTTGACGTACCGCTTCAAGGTCGTACGTAAACACCGTTCCTTGATTCGTCATCTCCGGCTGCGAACTACTTCCCGATTCGTCCTTCAAGGCCTTGCAAAAGGGCCTTTGTACATGCGCTTTTAAAGTGGAGTTTGCATCTTTGCCATAAAACTTCAAACAATGATTGCATCGAGCTTTTTGGCTACCGTTAGACATTTCGCATAGGTCGAAATGTTGCCAAACATCTTGGTTTCGTTTCGTGGGGATGACCCGAACGACCGTTTCTCCCGTGTTCGAGGCACCCATGTTGACGGATGAAGCAGCACTTTGGGAGGCCATGATAATCGACTACGAAATAAGAGCGTATAGAGTGGTAATGTGGTATAATTGAGCGTGAGATAACAAAATAATCGCGTATGAAATAAACGTTTAGAGCGTTTGGAGTTGTATAATCGAGTGTGATCTAACCAATACCCAACCTAAACTATATATAGATGTTTGTGGGGGTAAAATGGTAAAAAAAAAAAAAAAAACGGTCAAAAAAAAAACCGGCTATATAGCCGTTATACAACGGAAAAAAACCGGTTTTTAACCGGTTAACCGGTTATAAAAAAAAAAAACCGGTTTTTAACCGGTTAACCGGTTTTTTTATAACGGTCAAAAACCGGTTATTAAAAAAAACCGGTTTTTTTTATAACCGGTTCGTTAACCGGTTTTGGTTCTAAAACGTGTAACCGATATACAAACCGGCGGTTTGTAAACCGGTCAAACCGGTTTTTAAAAAACCGGTTTTCTTAAAAACCGGTTTCCGGTTTAAACCGCCAAACCGGTTCCCGGACCGGTTTTTTTGACCACCTCTACTCATCGACCAAAGGTTAACTTGTCGATCATTGACTAAAGTAATTCGACCAAAGATTATCTTATTAATCCTTGACCGAAGTTATTTTACCAAAGATTGCCTTGATAAGTTTTGACCGAAGTAAGACTATCTTGGTTAAGGGTTTTTTCCCTCGTGATCAAATCATGGTGTTCATCTCTATTTCGTTCATATAATCGCTGTTATCATTTTAGCACCTTACCTCACATAACATATTTGGATACTTGATCCTTAGCAGATTTTTGTCCAAAACAATTAAGTCATCTTCTTCCTATTTTATGGTAACTGCTTAAGCATGTAACTATGAGAACACAGCCGACATCGAAGAAAATATTGATAATAGCATGGACCTTATACACTTCTAAACAAGAAAATAGGGGGGCCAAGACCCCTCCCCGTATATAAGGTCCGTCCTTGATCACAATGTCACTAGCCCCCGGTTATTGTAACACATCAACAAGTTATGTAGTTTGGCGCTGCTTTTAAATCAACCCGAAGTTATTTATATCACAACCCGTTTTAACCAAAACCTTTTATTTGCTTAAAAAAAACCCATTTTGACCCAAACCAAATGTGAAACCTTTTTAAATCGACCTGTTTTGACCCGAAGTTATTTAGACCACAACCTATTTTAACCTGGACCTATTTTGGTAAAAAAAAAACCATTTTGACCCAACCAAAGTGAAACTGTTTTTAAATCAACCCGTTTTGATCTGAAGTTATTTGACCACTACCTGTTTATACCTAAACCTAAAAAGCCATGGCCAAAGTGAAACTATTTTTAAATCGACCTGTTTAAACCCGAAGTTATTTTGACCACAACCCATTTTAACCCGAACCAATCATAACAACCATTGGTAATATTAATGGGATACTGGTTAAAATTTGGTAAAAGTTGTAAATATTGATGAATGGTTTCCTGGTAATATTAACGGGCTATTTGTACAGGTGAAATTTTGGCACGTTTGTGAGCCGCAGTCAAGTTATGCAATTTCAACACGATTAAATCGTTAGCACAAGATTATCAACAAACGAAATGCAGTATGAAATTTAAAGTTGACCACTTTACATGATGAAACTACAAACTGAATATTTTGGCCATTTGCTGATTAACTAAATTTAAAGTAAGAACATAGTTCGGGTCACAACTCTGATACAACTTCAAACTGAATGTTTTGGTTATTAGCTAATTAACCATTTTACCAGTCGAAACCCTGTTTTTTAATAACGGGTCACATCTCTGATGCGACTTCAAACCAAATTTTTACTAAACTTAGAGGGGACCATATTACCCCTGTGACAGCAAATGACCAAAACATTTTTTCTGTATTTTGCTATGACGTCAAAGATTGACGAGTTTAAATTAGTCACGTGATTTAATAAAATGGCAACACAGTTTGGAATTAGATTGAATAATTAGTTCATTACAATGATAAAGTGTAAACCCTTTTTCAGTAATTTGTTTTGATCATCAATAACATACATAGGTACAAAGAATAAAAAAATATTCACACTTGAATACTATACTATTCGCATTAAACCGCCATAGATCACACGTTTTCTAAATTAACCTTTTCCCTCGTTACTTGACTCCTTTGGGAGCTAATTCTTTCCACGACCTTTTTGGCAAGAGCTTCACATGGCCTGCATATCAGTTAATAAAGGATGATTTGCATTTTCAAATGCTCAAAGTGCATATTGACACTAATTAATTCAACCTTTTCATGATGCTACAGATTAAACCTAAAATTCTCTAGGAACCATAATTTTGAGACTTGAAAACAAGTAAATTAAATCTTTAGAACAAGTTTTATGGTTCATAATAAAACTTTTGGAACAAAGAGCAAGAAGTTACCTATCATCCGAATATATAATGTTGGGCACATTGGTTGCTTCAACCAGAGCATTTCTCCATACTCCCACCCTCGGGTGTGTATCATATTTAGAAATGGCTTTGCCAAAATGCGCTTCTTGTTCCCTCACATCAGAAGGGCTCACGTCCCAAAATACAGATGTTACAAAATTTCTTTTTTCTTTCGCGCACTCAATAATCTCTGCAACTTCATCCAAGTTCCAATAATCAGCACCAAAGTTCTTGGAGAAAATAATGATAATATACCTTGATTGTTTGATGACAGATATGAGTTCTGAGTTGTTATGGGGACTTTTGATGTCGTCCTTGTAAGTGGAAAATCCTTCTTTTTTAAGATCATCATACAGACAATCAACAATGTGTGCCGTTTCGACTCCAACAGTACTAATGTATACATCATACAAAAATACAAATGATGCCTACCAAAAAACAAGACTTCAGGAATCATGAATAGGGGGTTTGGTGTTTCTGTAAGCATTAATAATTGAAAAATTAAATGTGTAACAAAAGCTTACTTGTTGATAGCCCAAAGCCTTCTCAAGTGCTTCCACGACCAGGCTCATTGTAGGACGATCTTCAGTGCGTTTCTTCAAGCATTGATAGGCAATGGATGAAAACGTACTCAAGGAATCAGAGTTCATTTCAGCTCCTAGATCAGAATCAATCATCATATGCAATGTTTTCTCTTCGAAATGCTTTTTGGCCATTTTGATAGTAAAACGACGATCACCAAGATATCCCGGAATAGCTACAAGCTTTCCAAACAAAACTTCATACAATACAACGCCGAAAGAATAAACATCTGATTTTTGTGTAATACCACCATATATAATTTGTGGATCAACATATCCGCGAGTGCCACAAGGAGTAGTGAAAACAACCGAGTCTGCCGAATTTGTAAGAGCTATTTTAGACAATCCAAAATCTGAAATTTTGGCATTCCAGTTCTCATCCAAGAGGATGTTTGAACTCTTAATGTCGCGATGGATGACTCCGTGTCCTAATCCTGAATCAGTATGAAGGTACCTCAACCCCCGGGCAGCGCCCAGGCAAATTTGAAGACGACGCATCCAGGATAAATCTTTTCTATGCAAAATCTTGTCAAGACTCTGATGTGCTTCATATTTGTAAACCAGGATCTTCTCCCCATCTTCTCCACAAAACCCGATAAGAGAAACAAGGTTTTTATGTTTATATTTTGAAAGCAGTGTAACCTCCATCCCATATTCATGGTCTCCTTGTCCGTGCACGCGATTTAACCGCTTTATGGCGAGCTTGCCATGGTGTTTTGATTGGCCTATGTACACCAGGCCAAATCCACCCTCTCCTATTTTGTTTTCTTCAGAAAATTGGTTAGTTGCCGAATATATTTCTTGAAGAGGAATCTTTAATGTATCGGAAGACATAATTGCAGATTTAGATATAAGGAAAGAGCTGCTGTTATGTCAAGATGTTGTTTCTGAGTAGAGATTAATATCAAAAGTCAACGGCCCTGTCCAAGTCCACCTTTTATCATCATGATAATTATTGTAGTTAATTACACAAACGGTCCCCATGGTCTGGGTCAAGTAACAAGTCAGAGTATTAAGCGAAAACAACAAAGTAATAAGTTTGCGGTTTCAGTTGTGTAACGCGTTTGGGTACTAAGGTTAACTTCTGCTAAGTTTTCTGTTAAGTTGCGAAAAAATGACGAAAATACCTTTTAAAAGACTATTTTTTTTTTGTAATTTATAATAATAAAAACTAATAACTGTTGGGACTATTTGAGTATATACCTCTACTCCTACCTACCACACATCTGATCTTCAAAATCGAGACTGTTGTGTTAATCGAGGTAAACAGTTTTGTTTTCAATTGAAGTTTGAAGTTTGATCTCGATCAAACTTTGCAACACTTGAAAAAAAGTATTGAATTTGCTGATCTAACTATACTGCATCGATCTAGGCTGACTCACACAGATCTAGTTGACTTTGGGAATAACGTTACAGGTAATTAAATTAGGATTGCTTTGTATACCTTGTTTAAGTAACCATCGTTCCTAGTTAATTGCTGGTCTCAAACTTCCCTTTGTATGCAGTCATATGATCAGCACACCTAGGCTGGCACACATAGAGTTTAGCTTTCCAACTTCATCAGGTAAGTACAAGTTCTTCACATCAGATTGCTTCGGTTAAAAGAGCCAGAACTTAATGTCTTGGGTCAATAAAAGAGACTTGATAATTATTTAGGCTATAAAAGGTTATTACTTTAAGGAAAGCTAACGTACAAATTAAATTAGCGCGCTAACTGTGATTAATCAAGTAGTGTAATTACACTATGTTGTATATATAATTACACTACTTGATTATCACAATTAGCACGTTAATTCAATTTGTATTTAATTCAAACCCTATTACTTATATATGGAGTTAAACATCTTTTATAGAATCATGTGGCCCAAAACACACACACTGATATGGAGTGGGTTGACATTGAGCATCTTATCCGATCTATGCGTTTTGGGTTCTTTAACTAAGTTAATTTTGAAGTTAGCTTAACTGTGTTTTTAATTAGAAAAAAAATTGTATTTAGCAAGGTTAGTGATGTAAAATGTTCCTAATTACTGCCTTCTCTAAGCATATATATGATGTTATTCAACTAGTCTAATTAAGCACATCTTTTATGTAGGCAAGTGCTTTTTTTCTTCTCTATACCCAACCAATCTTTCAATTCCTTTCATTAGACCGAATACAAATTAACACCGATTTGTGTTGGTTCTTTTCCATCTTAGGAACTCCCTGTTGATTGGAAGTTTGGACACCTTATTTAAATTAAATTTTCTCGATCATTATTATTTGATCCACAAACAATGGCTCTCTTCTTGAAGGATTTTGAACATCTTAAAATCAGACTCGAAGATATAATATCAGCTACTAATAACTTTGCGGATGACAAAGTTATCGGAACAGGTGGATTTGGGAGGGTGTACCGAGGAGAAGTTTCTCACTCTATGGGGAAAAGCATGGGTGCTTTTAAGCGTCTAGATCGCAGGCATGGTATGGGAGACCCTGAATTCTGGAAGGGGATTCTAATGCTTTCCGGTTACAAGCACAAAAATCTCATCACCCTACTAGGATTTTGTGACGAGGTTGGTGAGAAAATAGTTGTGTATGAGTATGCATCTAATGGAAGCCTTGATCGTCATTTAAGTTCCACTCATCTTACATGGAGACAATGTATCAAGATATGCCTTGATGCTGCTAGAGGGCTAAGCTTCCTTCATGATGACAGGGGTACAATGCAAAGAGTTATTCACCGAGATGTAAAAAGTTCCAACATCCTCTTGGATGACAATTGGAATGGTAAAGTTGCTGGTATGGAATTGTCAAAAACAGGTCCTGCTAATCAGCGGCACTCATTTCTTATCACCAACGTTGTGTTGGGTTTAATACGGGTGTAGCCCCGGCCCGTCTTGGGTTGGGCAGTTGAAGACTAGAAGGGTTGAATGGGTTGGCCACCCACTCAACTTTAGTGGCCCGTTTTATATTATTTCTTGTAACTTATGGAGAAAGAAATAAACCCTAGTTAGCCTCCCTATATAAACAATGTTGTATCTTGTAATTTCTTGAGCACCTCAATAAAAGAAGAGACCCTGTTCGTTGCCCGTGGACGTAGGTTACACATCGTGACCGAACCACGTAAATCTCGTGTCATATTTACTGCTTTACGATTTATTATTATTGCTTGCTTAAATCGTATGTGTTTGTGAGAAACCTATAGCCGCCGCCAATTATCTTATTCGTGATTTATACCACAGTAAACAAAGAGATTCTATTGGTTCTTGTGTTTTTTGTGTTGCAAGAGAATTCAACTGCCATCATTATTATATATAGTGGAGTTGGGATAAGTGTTTGCAACAAAGATCCATTGCCACCGTTTGTTAATTGATTTTGCAAAAGTGTATTGCAAAAGTCAACCACCCATTAACTGAGGAACCGATTAGTTAATACAAACAGAAGCCGTCGATCAGTTTGTTTCAGGTTTGTGTTTTTTGGTTTATTTGGGGTTATTAATTTTTGTTCAGTTTACTTCTCGTTGTTTCCGCTGCACGTATTATTATTCGTTTTAGAAATCAATTAGAAATACCGTTAAGTTCTTAAGGCCCGAGCCGTTGTATTGTATTGATTTCTGTCGCCCTATCCGATTCCTTTCGGGTCAGCCGCGTACACGTAATACCTAACAAGTGGTATCAGAGCCAGTGTTGGCTCTCACTCTTTGATCTCCGGTATTATGGCTGATGAGGGTAAAACGAAAATCGAGAAGTTCGATGGACAAAACTTTGGATGGTGGAAGATGCAAATCACGGATTTGCTAATACAGAAAGATCTAGATGTGGCTTTGGAGGAACCGCCAGAAAAGATTACAGATGAGTGGAAAGCTATTGACAAGAAGGCGAAGTCAACAATTAGGCTTGCCTTGTCTATGAACGTGGCGTACAACATCTTAGACGAAACCACAGCGCGTGGAATCATGGAGGCGTTGTCAAACATGTATGAGAAGCCATCATCTGCAAATAAGGTGTTCCTAATCCGGGAGTTGGTAAACACACGCATGAAAGAGGGAGGTTCTGTTACCGAACACATATACACCTTCAATTCTCACCTGAGACGTTTATCATCGGTGAAGTTCAAGATTGATGATGAATTGCAAGCTTGCCTACTTTTGTCTTCATTACCTGACAGCTGGTCAGGAACAATCACTGCAGTCACCAGTTCAGTTGGTTCGGATGCCTTGACTTTCAACAAAGTTCGTGACCTGATTTTGAATGAAGATTCTAGAATGAGGAATAATGGAGAATCATCAAGCACTTTGCTAAGTGCTGAAGGTAGAGGGAGAAGCAAGAACAGAGGAGGCAACAGGGGTAGATCAAAATCTAGGAAAAGAAGCAAGTCTAGACCAAGAAAAGATATTACCTGCTGGAATTGCCAGGAGAATGGGCATTTCAGAAGTCAATGTACCAACCCTCCAGCACCTCAACAGAAAAAGGAAGTAAAATTTACTTCGGAAGTAAATGCTGCTACAAATGAAGTTTCAGATGATGAAGCCCTAGTCTGTTGTGTTGAGAACACAGTTGAGTCTTGGATCATGGACTCTGGTGTGACATCTGACCCAATCCGACCCGACCCAGGTACCCGTTTCTCCGATCCGATCTCTTTCTTTTATGATTTAATATTTATTTATACTTATATTTTACTTTTATTAATAATAATATACTTTTCCTTCCCGCCTCTTTCTCTCTCCTTTCCGCCGTCCCGTCCCTCTTCTCTCTTTCCGCCTTCTTCTCCCTCTTGTCGCCGTCCCGCCCTTACGCCTTGATTCCCTCTTTTTCTTCTAACTCTTTGCTTGTCCTTTGTTCCTTCCCGCCTAAGGTTGTCTGTGCAGCTCCACGCGCCAGACTCCCTTACAAGGAATCCTGCGTGAAGACCACCTGTACAGCGATTCGCGAGACGAACTCTTCTCGCAGCGCGCTAAGAATTGTAATTCTTCTCACAGCGCGCTAAGAACGGTAGTTCTTCCCGCGACGCGCTAAGGATTTGTAGTTCTCGCAGCACGCTAAGAATCGTAGTTCATCCCTCGGCGCGCGAAGAATTATAGTTCTTCCCGCGGCGCGCTAGGAATTTTAGTTCCTCCCGCGGCGCGCTAAGAAATGTGATTCTTCCCGCGGCGCGCTAAGAAATGTGATTCTTCCCGCGGCGCGCCTTAGCCTTCTCGCGCTAAACCCTTTTGAGTTTTCTTCTGTTTAATCTAGCCGTTTGCTTTTGTGTTGTCTTATCTTTTGTGCTGTTGACCTAATCTGCTTTGTCTGAAAAGTTACTTTCGGCGCAGCATGCGCACCAACCCCATTGGTTGACAGATAAAGTGACTGACAATCTTTTGAGAATCTGCTTTTGCCATGCTTGACCAGTAACTTTATCTGTCCTCTCCCATGCCTTTTTCTGAATCCTGTCAGCCTTTTTCTCTTTTTCCCTGCTACCATATCTTTTGATATCTTTACTTTTCAGAACTTTTTACTGTTGATATCTTTTCTTTTACTTTTGGAGATCTTTTCTAGGGTTTGTGTCCCCTAGGGTTTGCCTATATATAGTACTATTTTCTTAACACTTCACACACAAACACTTACTCTCTCCTATTTTCCTTGTTCTTCAGCCGCCTCCCTCCTCTCTTGCCTCCGTCTTCCTCCCTGTTCTGCCCTGCTTTTCCGGTAATATATATATATAATAATTTAATTATGCTAACTTATAATCAAGACTTAAAACAAATCATTAAAACAATAATCTTGTTTATAGGTTAACTTGTGCTTGTTTAAAGTTGGTTCTTGCTTTATCTATCATCGCATCTTTATCAAGTGAGTAATCTCGTACCTAATCCCTTTTTATTTTTAATGTTTTGGGATGTTCATGTGTTCGTACAAACTTAGAGTCTTAAACTTGTTTATGAACTTTAGTCGCGCAGTATCCCATGTGTTGAGGACGTTTACTTGGCTGTTTATTTGTATGTGTGTATCATTAACCGCTTTGTTCGGCCTATTCCGAAGTTTTCATGGATCCATTAGATGAACACGGGAGACCTATCGTTTACGGTTTTCTTTGTTTACACTTGCACAGATGTTTTCTCGTTTTTGTGCTCAATTGGGAGCACGGATTGAACTATGAACTATGAGCTATGATCTATTTAGGCTTGATCACAATCTGATTGCACCCTTGTTAAACACCAGACATACACATGTTGCGCGCAGATTTATTGTTATCTATGTATTGTATTAAACTTGATTTCTCACCAACACGCAAGTGTTTGACGTTTTATTTTAACACATGTTCAGGTTTGCTGTAGCTACATTTGGAGCTTGTGGACACGTAGGACGTTTTTACTTTTGGACCTAGATTAAAATGTATCAAGACAAGTTATTGTTGTTCGAATATTCTGCCTTATAATATATTGATTATTGTTGTTTTATGTTATCTTCTGTCTACTTTGCGTGTGCGCGAATGAATGTATTTATTAAATATTGACACCCAATAGTGTCACGAGTAATGAAACAATATGTGGCGCCCCGATGTATAATCCGCCTTTGGTCGGGGTGTTACAGATTGGTATCAGAGCTCGTTGACTTTAGGATAGGTGGTTAGACGTAACGGCCTAGAATACCTAAGAGTCCCTTCTCGCGCATGAGAGAAATCTCATGTTTGCGCGCTTATTGTTAATTACTCGTTATTTATGAATATGCTCGCGCTTGCGCAGTATATGATTTTATGTTTTATTTCGCGATATTTCGATTTTTGTTGAATTTCGATTTTTATTGATTTTACTTACATATTCGTTTGTGGGATTTGAAAATCCGAAAAGTCATGGTGATACATGAATAGTTGATTTTCAATTTCCATTTACGATTATGTTCTGAGGTTGGAGACTTGAAAAGTCATGGTGATACATGAATTGTCAACCTCCAATACTCATTTTCTTGTATATTTTATATTGAAGATTGGAAAGTCATGGTGATACATGAATCGTCAATCTCCAATACTCGTTTACTCGTATATTTTAAATTGGGAATTCGGAAAGTCATGATGATACATGAATTGTCGATTTCTGATTCGAATTTGTTACCTTTATTAAGTCTGCATTTAAAGTCATTTATCTTACTTTAACTTTTGATAGCATCTAACTCCGTGAAACCAAGCTTTATAAGATTAAAACTTTGCGCTAAAACCAAGATATTAACTAAAATTAAAATTTTTATAGAATGCCTCCGCTATCTCGCCGATTTCAGAGAAGAGAAGCCTCGCGCATGCGTAGACAGCAACGTTCCCAGGAAATGGCCGCCGCAATAGCCCAAGCTTTGAGCCAAAACAATACCAACACCTCCAGTTATAACATTAAGTCCTTTAACGCGGGTAACCCTCCAAAGTTCACAGGTCTTGAAGGAGCCACCGTGATGCTCCAATGGCTTGAGAAAATAGAAAACACTTTCCTCCATACCCAATGCCCCTCAGACAGACGAACCCTATATGCTTCCAGTGTCCTGGAATCCAGAGCGCTTACATGGTGGAATGGAGTAGCTCATGCGCGTGGCGCAGAGGCTGCTTCTAGCATGACATGGGAGGAATTCAAGGAAATTCTTACGCGAGAATTCTGCCCTCCCAACGAAGTTAAGCGCCTGGAGGAGGAATTTTGGAATCTTAAGCAGTACAGCGGTGAAGCGCGCGAGTACGCGACGCGCTTCCATGAACTAAGCCTGCTTGTCCCTCACCTTGTTACCCCTTCCCGCCGAGCCATAGAGAAATTCCTTGGGGGTCTCCCCATGGAAATTCAAGATTCTGTATGGGCCAGAAACCCAGTTACCCTCTCTGACGCCATCGAGTTGGCCGCTGTGCTCAGCGACAACCATGTCAGAGCAGGAACCCTGTTCCTGCGGGGAGCCGAGAAGACCAAACCCACCAAGACTGCCCCTGAACCAACAGAAACCAAACCAGAACCCTCAAACCGTAACAACCTCAAGCGCAGGCGCAAGGCCTATGCGCTTACCAACCCGCCCATTGTCCAGCAACCCACCTACCAACCTCCAGTTTACGCGCCTAACCCTCTGTCAGCCTACCCAACACCTCCTGTAGTCCAGAACTATGCCTTAACCAATCCAGCACTCCCTGCCCCGCCACCTAAGAAACCTTACACAGGAAATCAACCCTTTTGCCCAACCTGTAGACTTCACCACCCAACCCAAACCCCGTGTCGACAATGTAACCGATGTGGCCGCATTGGTCACTCAACCGAATACTGTAGAGTCCCTCCCGCCAACCCAATTGCGCCAACACCACCAGTCTACCCGCAGAATCCACAACCAACATACCAAAACCCACGACCCAGGTCGTGCTATAACTGCGGTGATCCCAGTCATTTCCGGAACGCGTGCCCGAGACTACAAGTGCAAATCACACAAGCGAATCCGGTGAACCAGATTTCAAACCAAGTGACGCGTGGACGAGCTTTTAACATAACCGCGCACCAAGCGCAAGCGAATAATGACGTAGTTAATGGTACATTTTTGCTTAACGGATTTTATGCTTCTGTACTTTTTGATACTGGCGCCGATCGAAGTTTTATCTCTCGCGCCTTCGAGCAGAAGCTTGCGCGACCGTGCAACGATTTAAAAGAAGATTTTTCAGTTGAATTGGCTAATGGTGAAACTGTTTTAATAAACTCAGTGATTAAAGATTGCACGCTTAACCTTAATGAAAACGATTTTCTGATTGACCTCATCCCCATGCCTCTTGGAAGCTTTGATGTTATCATTGGTATGGACTGGCTCTCGAAGAATCGCGCCGAAGTTATTTGCGCCAAGAAATTGATTCGCATACCTCGAGAAAATGGTGATCTTCATATTTACGGCGAAAAACCCTCCAGTGGTCTTAAACTTATGTCTTGCGCCGAAGCCCGAAGGCTCATGCGGAAGAAGTGTATTGCATTTCTAGCCCATGTGGTTAAACCTGCTGAAGAGAAGAAGCTTCGCGATATCCCTGTTGTGCGTGATTTCCCTGAAGTTTTTCCTGATGATCTTCCTGGTATCCCTCCCGCTCGTGAAGTCGAGTTCCGTATTGATCTTGTCCCTGGTGCTTCCCCCGTAGCTAAATCTCCTTACCGTCTTGCGCCCGCTGAGATGCAAGAATTGGCAAGTCAACTTCAAGAGTTGACCGCTAAAGGATTCATTCGCCCTAGCTCTTCGCCCTGGGGTGCTCCGGTGTTGTTCGTTAAAAAGAAAGATGGATCGTTTCGCATGTGTATTGATTACCGCGAGTTGAACAAACTCACCATTAAAAACCGGTATCCCTTACCGCGTATTGACGACCTCTTTGATCAACTCCAAGGTGCCTCTTGTTTCTCGAAGATTGATCTCCGCTCTGGTTATCACCAGTTGCGCATCCGCGATGAAGATGTTCCGAAGACTGCTTTTCGAACTCGTTATGGCCATTTTGAATTCTTGGTCATGTCCTTCGGTCTAACCAACGCACCCGCCGTTTTCATGGATCTAATGAATCGGGTGTGTAGGCCTTTCTTGGATAAATTCGTGATTGTGTTTATCGATGACGTTCTGATTTATTCTAAGACCAAGGCCGAGCATGAGCAACATCTTCGGTTGGTGTTGCAAAAGCTTCGAACCGAGCAGCTTTATGCTAAGCTCTCCAAGTGTGAATTTTGGTCGGATGAAGTACAGTTTCTTGGTCATGTTGTAAACAAGATGGGTATCCATGTCGACCCATCCAAAATTGAAGCAATCAAGAACTGGATTACGCCATCTTCTCCTACCGAGATCCGTTCCTTTCTGGGCTTAGCTGGTTATTACCGGCGCTTCATTTCGAACTTCTCGAAGATCGCTTTGCCTTTAACAGCTCTAACGCACAAAGGTAAACCGTATATTTGGGGCTCGAAGCAAGAAGAAGCCTTTCTAACGCTCAAGCGTTTGTTGTGTGAAGCTCCTGTTCTTGCGCTACCTGAGGGTAATGATGATTTTGTCGTGTATTGCGATGCATCCAACCAAGGTCTCGGTTGTGTTCTTATGCAACGAGGCAAGGTTATCGCTTACGCATCAAGGCAACTTAAGGTTCATGAAAAGAATTATACAACTCACGACCTCGAACTTGGTGCAGTTGTTTTTGCCTTGAAGATCTGGAGACACTACCTTTATGGTACTAAGTGTATCCTCTACACTGACCATAAAAGCCTTCAGCATATCTTTGATCAAAAGGAACTTAACATGAGGCAACGCCGATGGAACGAACTCATCAGCGATTACGATTGTGAGATCCGGTATCATCCTGGTAAGGCTAATGTGGTAGCCGATGAGCTAAGCCGAAAACCCTGCCAGCTTAACTGTATTTTGCCGCGCACGCAGCTTCACTTCGCGCCGATTCAAAGCAACCTTGAATCGCGTATTCGTGACGCGCAGCGCGCATCCATCAGTAATGGTAACCTTCGCGCCGAGTTAGCGTGTGGCGCGGAAGCGCATTTTGTGCCTAATCTGAGTGGAATTCTCTGCTATCTCAATCGCATCTGGATTCCCTTTGATGAGAATCTTCGCGCTGATATCCTGAGTGAAGCGCACAAATCTCGGTATTCTATTCATCCTGGCGCTGATAAGATGTACAAGGATTTGCGCATTACTTATTGGTGGCCCGGTATGAAAAAGGATATTGCTGTGTTCGTAGCTATATGTCTGACTTGTTCTAAAGTGAAAGCTGAACACCAACGCCCATCTGGTTTGCTCGAACAACCAGAAATTCCTACGTGGAAATGGGAATGTGTAGCGATGGACTTTATTACCAAGTTACCTTTGACAGCAAGCAAACATGATAGCATTTGGGTAATAGTGGATCGTTTGACTAAGTCTGCTCACTTTCTGCCCATTCGTGAAAACTACCGTGTTGAGCAACTCGCGCAGCTTTATGTCAAGGAAATTGTCTGCCGCCATGGTACTCCTTTGAGCATCATATCCGATCGCGATGGCCGTTTTATATCTCGCTTTTGGAAATCTCTCCAATCTGCGTTAGGAACTCGCTTGGACATGAGTACGGCATATCATCCTCAGACTGACGGTCAGTCTGAGCGAACTATTCAAACTCTTGAGGATATGCTCCGATCTTGTGTTCTTGATTTTGGAGGTAATTGGGATTCACACCTGCCTTTGATTGAGTTCTCTTATAATAACAGCTATCATTCCAGTATTGGTATGGCCCCATTTGAAGCACTTTACGGTCGTAAGTGCCGCTCCCCGATTTGTTGGAGCGAAGTGGGTGAAACTCAGATCACAGGACCCGAACTTGTTCAAGAGACAACCGATAAAATCGCCAAGATCCGTGATCATCTGCTGACTGCCAGAAGCCGACAGAAGAGTTACGCAGATCGCAGGCGAAAGCCTCTCGAATTTCAAGTTGGTGATCTTGTTCTCCTCAAAGTGTCGCCCTGGAAAGGTGTTGTCCGCTTTGGGAAGAAAGGTAAGCTTGCTCCTCGTTATGTTGGTCCATTCAAGATTCTCGCGCGTGTGGGAAAAGTTGCCTACAGACTTGACCTGCCGCCCGCGCTCAGTAATGTGCATCCAACGTTCCATGTATCCAATCTCAAGAAGTGTTTAGCTGACGAGAACCTTCACATTCCACTTGATGAAGTTCAAGTTGATGAAACTATGCATTTCGTTGAGAAGCCTGTTGAGATTATGGATCGCGAGGTTAAGCAAACCAAGCGCAGTCGTATCCCTATCGTGAAAGTTCGCTGGGAGTCCAAGCGCGGAGCCGAGTTTACATGGGAAAGGGAAGATCAAATGAAGATCAAGTACCCGCACCTGTTCTCTGCGCAACCTACTTCGAGATAAATTTCGGGACGAAATTTCTTAAAGTAGGGGAGACTGTGACATCTGACCCAATCCGACCCGACCCAGGTACCCGTTTCTCCGATCCGATCTCTTTCTTTTATGATTTAATATTTATTTATACTTATATTTTACTTTTATTAATAATAATATACTTTTCCTTCCCGCCTCTTTCTCTCTCCTTTCCGCCGTCCCGTCCCTCTTCTCTCTTTCCGCCTTCTTCTCCCTCTTGTCGCCGTCCCGCCCTTACGCCTTGATTCCCTCTTTTTCTTCTAACTCTTTGCTTGTCCTTTGTTCCTTCCCGCCTAAGGTTGTCTGTGCAGCTCCACGCGCCAGACTCCCTTACAAGGAATCCTGCGTGAAGACCACCTGTACAGCGATTCGCGAGACGAACTCTTCTCGCAGCGCGCTAAGAATTGTAATTCTTCTCGCAGCGCGCTAAGAACGGTAGTTCTTCTCGCGACGCGCTAAGGATTTGTAGTTCTCGCAGCACGCTAAGAATCGTAGTTCATCCCTCGGCGCGCGAAGAATTATAGTTCTTCCCGCGGCGCGCTAGGAATTTTAGTTCCTCCCGCGGCGCGCTAAGAAATGTGATTCTTCCCGCGGCGCGCTAAGAAATGTGATTCTTCCCGCGGCGCGCCTTAGCCTTCTCGCGCTAAACCCTTTTGAGTTTTCTTCTGTTTAATCTAGCCGTTTGCTTTTGTGTTGTCTTATCTTTTGTGCTGTTGACCTAATCTGCTTTGTCTGAAAAGTTACTTTCGGCGCAGCATGCGCACCAACCCCATTGGTTGACAGATAAAGTGACTGACAATCTTTTGAGAATCTGCTTTTGCCATGCTTGACCAGTAACTTTATCTGTCCTCTCCCATGCCTTTTTCTGAATCCTGTCAGCCTTTTTCTCTTTTTCCCTGCTACCATATCTTTTGATATCTTTACTTTTCAGAACTTTTTACTGTTGATATCTTTTCTTTTACTTTTGGAGATCTTTTCTAGGGTTTGTGTCCCCTAGGGTTTGCCTATATATAGTACTATTTTCTTAACACTTCACACACAAACACTTACTCTCTCCTATTTTCCTTGTTCTTCAGCCGCCTCCCTCCTCTCTTGCCTCCGTCTTCCTCCCTGTTCTGCCCTGCTTTTCCGGTAATATATATATATAATAATTTAATTATGCTAACTTATAATCAAGACTTAAAACAAATCATTAAAACAATAATCTTGTTTATAGGTTAACTTGTGCTTGTTTAAAGTTGGTTCTTGCTTTATCTATCATCGCATCTTTATCAAGTGAGTAATCTCGTACCTAATCCCTTTTTATTTTTAATGTTTTGGGATGTTCATGTGTTCGTACAAACTTAGAGTCTTAAACTTGTTTATGAACTTTAGTCGCGCAGTATCCCATGTGTTGAGGACGTTTACTTGGCTGTTTATTTGTATGTGTGTATCATTAACCGCTTTGTTCGGCCTATTCCGAAGTTTTCATGGATCCATTAGATGAACACGGGAGACCTATCGTTTACGGTTTTCTTTGTTTACACTTGCACAGATGTTTTCTCGTTTTTGTGCTCAATTGGGAGCACGGATTGAACTATGAACTATGAGCTATGATCTATTTAGGCTTGATTACAATCTGATTGCACCTTTGTTAAACACCAGACATACACATGTTGCACGCAGATTTATTGTTATCTATGTATTGTATTAAACTTGATTTCTCACCAACACGCAAGTGTTTGACGTTTTATTTTAACACATGTTCAGGTTTGCTGTAGCTACATTTGGAGCTTGTGGACACGTAGGACGTTTTTACTTTTGGACCTAGATTAAAATGTATCAAGACAAGTTATTGTTGTTCGAATATTCTGCCTTATAATATATTGATTATTGTTGTTTTATGTTATCTTCTGTCTACTTTGCGTGTGCGCGAATGAATGTATTTATTAAATATTGACACCCAATAGTGTCACGAGTAATGAAACAATATGTGGCGCCCCGATGTATAATCCGCCTTTGGTCGGGGTGTTACATCTGGTGCGTCTTTCCATGCCACGTTTAGCACAAAGAGCCTAATGAATGTTAGAACAGGAAACTTTGGTAAAGTCCGTTTGGCGAATAATGAGGCTCTAGATATTACCGGGATGGGGGATATCGACTTGAAGACTTCTTTAGGAACTACATGGACTCTGAAAGATGTCAGAATAATTCCTGGGTTAAGGAAGATGCTGATTTCTATTGGGCAGCTTGATGTTGAAGGTTATAGTGTTACTTTCGGAGGAGGGCAATGGAAGGTCATAAAAAGGTAACTTGGTAAATTGCTCGTGGGAAGAAAAAGGGTACGTTGTACATGGCAAAAATCTCAGCAGGAGAGGTGAATTCAGTGGCTAGTGGACCGAGTCCATCATGTTTGTGGCATCAACGACTCCGCCACATGAGTGAGAAAGGTTTGAAGATACTGGCAGAGAAAGGAAAATTCCCTTATTTGAAAAAGGTGGAACTTGATACAGGGTTCTGTGAACCTTGTGTGCCTGGCAAGAAGAAACGGGTCACCTTCATAAAATCAGGAAAAACACTTAAAGCAATGAAACTTGAGCTCGTTCATACTGATGTGTATGGACCAACACCAGTATCATCATTAGGAGGCTCAAACTACTACGTTACTTTCATTGATGACGCTACACGGAAGCTATGGGTCTATTTTCTCAAAAACAAGTTCGAGGTATTTGAGATTTTTAAGAAATGGAGGGCAGCCGTGGAGATGGAAACGAATCTGAAAGTGAAGTGTTTAAAGTCTGACAATGGTGGGGAGTACATCAGCAAGGAATTCGTTAATTACTGTGCTGAGAGGGGTATAAAGATGATTAATACCGTTCCCGGTACGCCACAGCAGAATGGAGTAGCCGAAAGAATTAATAGGACACTGAATGAAAGAGCTAGGGCAATGAGGTTAAATGCAGGGCTTCCAAAGACTTTCTGGGCAGATGCAGTCAACACTGCTGCATATCTTATAAATAGAGGACCGTCAGTTCCTCTTGGATTCAGACTTCCAGAGGAAGTATGGAGTGGAAAAGAGGTTAAATTCAAACATCTTAAAATGTTCGGTTGTGATGCTTACATTGGGATAAAAGATACTGAGAGGGACAAGCTTGACCCTAAGGCGAAGAAGTGTACTTTTATAGGCTATGGAGACGCAAAGATGGGCTATAGGCTTTGGGATCCAGAGGCCAGAAAGGTATGTCGGGCTCGTGATCCGGTTTTTAATGAAGCAAGACTTTACAAAGATAGAAAGTCATTCACACAAGAAGTTGATAAAGAACATGTAGAGTTTGAAGATTCAAGTGAGAAGGTTGATAGTCAGAGCTCAGAAACATCAGAAGAGGTTTTGGAAGAAAATGCAGATGAATTTGAGGATTTCTCTGACAGTGGGAGTTCAGAGCCTAATACTGAACAGTCTCCACTAGAACAAGAAATGATTACACCTCAGCTAGAGGTTAGGAGGTATTCCAGAACCATTAGACCTCCTAAGAGATATTCTCCTTCTGTTAATTACCTTCTACTGACAGAGAATGGTGAACCACAGTGTTACTCTGAAGTAATGAGCTTGAAAGACTCGTCTCAGTGGGAGAAAGCGATGAGAGAAGAGATGGATTCACTTAACAAGAACAAGACTTGGGTTCTTACAAAGCTTCCGGCCGGGAAGAAAGCTCTTCAGAACCGATGGGTATTCAGGATCAAGGATGAAAGTGATGATACAAAGAGATACAAAGCACGATTGGTAGTGAAAGGGTTCCAACAAAAGCATGGGGTTGATTATAATGAGATATTTCCCCCTGTGGTAAAAATGACTACAATCAGACTGGTGCTTAGTATTGTGGCTGCAGAAAACTTACATCTGGAGCAGTTGGATGTGAAGACAGCTTTTCTGCATGGTGACCTTGAGGAGGATATCTACATGGCACAGCCAGAGGGGTTTCAAACAGTTGGTAAAGAAAGCATGGTGTGCAAGTTAAAGAAGAGTCTTTATGGGTTGAAGCAGGCGCCCAGGCAGTGGTATATCAAGTTTGATGATTTTATGGGCAGGAATGGATACAAAAGATGTGAGATGGACCACTGTTGTTATCTCAAGAAATTCGCCAGTTCTTATATCATTCTACTGTTGTATGTAGATGATATGTTGATTGCCGGTTCAGACATGTCAGAGATTAATAAGTTGAAGCGACAGATGTCTGAAGAATTTGAAATGAAAGATTTAGGTCCAGCCAAGCAAATTCTTGGCATGAGCATCACCAGAAACAAGAAGGACAGTTCTCTAACTTTATCTCAGGAGAAATACATATGGAAGATTTTAGAGAAGTTTAACATGAGCGATGAGAAAACCGCTACTCGAAGTACACCTATGGGTAGTCATATTAAACTTTCTAAGGATCAGTCTCCTAGTACTGATGGAGAAAAGGCAGAGATGGCAAAGATTCCTTATGCATCTGCAGTGGGTAGTCTTATGTATGCAATGGTATGCACGAGACCTGATATCGCTCACGCAGTGGGAGTTATTAGCAGGTTCATGTCAAATCCAGGGAAAGCACATTGGGAAGCAGTGAAGTGGCTGCTTAGGTACCTAAAGGGAACTTCAAAGATGGCGTTATGCTTTAAAGGCAAGAATGCAATTCTTAAAGGGTTTTCAGATGCTGACTTGGGCGGATGTAAGGAGACTTATAAGAGTACTACGGGATATGTGTTCACTATGGGGGATACTGCAATCTGTTGGAAGTCTAGACTGCAAAAGAGTGTGGCACTCTCAACCACAGAAGCTGAGTATATGGCAGCTGCTGAAGCGAGTAAAGAGCTTGTTTGGTTGAGGACTTTCTTAGAGGAGTTAGGCAGGGAACAAACAGATTATCCATTGTGCTGCGATAATGAAAGTGCTGTGAAATTAGCCAAGAATCCTGTGTATCATGGTAAAACAAAGCACATTCATATGCGTTATCATTACATTCGGGGTTTAGTCAGTGATGGGACTATTCGGTTGAACAACATTAGGGGAGACAGGAATCCGGCGGATATGTTTACCAAGGTTGTGACCTTGGACAAACTGAAGCTATGTGTAGCTTCAGTTGGTCTCCAGGAATAGCGTTGAGGATGTGGCGACGAACAGGTAGAAGACATGGTTTATATTGAAGACAAAAGATTACAGGTACGGGTGTGTTTACAGGTGGAGCAAGTGAAGACGTTCCGAGGCTCCAAGTGGGAGATTGTTGGGTTTAATACGGGTGTAGCCCCGGCCCGTCTTGGGTTGGGCAGTTGAAGACTAGAAGGGTTGAATGGGTTGGCCACCCACTCAACTTTAGTGGCCCGTTTTATATTATTTCTTGTAACTTATGGAGAAAGAAATAAACCCTAGTTAGCCTCCCTATATAAACAATGTTGTATCTTGTAATTTCTTGAGCACCTCAATAAAAGAAGAGACCCTGTTCGTTGCCCGTGGACGTAGGTTACACATCGTGACCGAACCACGTAAATCTCGTGTCATATTTACTGCTTTACGATTTATTATTATTGTTTGCTTAAATCGTATGTGTTTGTGAGAAACCTATAGCCGCCGCCAATTATCTTATTCGTGATTTATACCACAGTAACCAAAGAGATTCTATTGGTTCTTGTGTTTTTGTGTTGCAAGAGAATTCAACTGCCATCATTATTATATATAGTGGAGTTGGGATAAGTGTTTGCAACAAAGATCCATTGCCACCATTTGTTAATTGATTTTGCAAAAGTGTATTGCAAAAGTCAACCACCCATTAACTGAGGAACCGATTAGTTAATACAAACAGAAGCCGTCGATCAGTTTGTTTCAGGTTTGTGTTTTTTGGTTTATTTGGGGTTATTAATTTTTGTTCAGTTTACTTCTCGTTGTTTCCGCTGCACGTATTATTATTCGTTTTAGAAATCAATTAGAAATACCGTTAAGTTCTTAAGGCCCGAGCCGTTGTATTGTATTGATTTCTGTCGCCCTATCCGATTCCTTTCGGGTCAGCCGCGTACACGTAATACCTAACACGTTGTAGGGACCCCTGGCTACTGTGATCCACAATATATAGAAACAAGCATGTTAACGAAAGAATCAGACGTATACTCTTTTGGAGTTGTCTTAATGGAAGTCTTATGTGGTAGATTATGCTTTAATTATATCAATGGCCAGTTAAACATTTTGGTGCGTACATGGAATATAGCTTACAACCAGAAGAAGTTACATGAGATTGTCTTTCAAGGTCGGATGCCACCAATGAATTCGTCTTCTTTGGATATATTTTCAGACGTTGCATTTCAGTGCTTGCGAAGATCTCCTGAAGAACGGCCAACGATGGCACATGTCATAGAAAAGCTTGAGATTGCACTTGCATTTCAAAAGTCGTCAATTACATATGAAGACGGACTTAAGGATATGGTATCTTCTCTGAAATACAGATCTGTTAAGGTACATAAAATGCTTTTCACCAGAGGAATCTACCTTAATGGAGGGAAAAAGGTAAATTAGCTACTTTGCTTTAGCGTGCCTATTTTTGTTTTTGAATTAATTTGTAGAATCTCACATGATTAATACAAGGATAATCACCTGTCTTTTGACTAAACTAAATTTATCATTTTTTTTTTCTCTTTTTACCAAATTAGCCTGGGACCAGTTAGAATCTACATTTTTTTTTATATTTCCTCACATAAATATTTTAAGTTTTTAAATAATTTAAAGGAAATGAAAGTTTTCAATTATAAATTTAAATTTGGTGAGTTAACGTTTCACAACGCGCATGCGTGATTCAATGTTTTTACAGTTATTTTATTTGATTAAAAAATCTTTTTGTAACGTGCGGGTTTTAAAAACTAGTTATTATGAATATTCATATTATTATTAATTATTATTATTTTCTACTAATAATAGCAATTAGTAAATAATAATAATAATAATAATATTAACAATACTAATATTTACTAATTATAATAATAAAATGAAGAATCATTTCATTTATACATGATAACCAAATATGACAATGGAATGTAATGATCTATTTTATTTCTTTGTCCATTTCATTACCACGTTCATTCTATTCCCATACTCATTTCATTACTCAAACCAGACAGACCCTATGTATTTGTTGTGCCAGATCGAAACCCGCTGCTCCAAAAATATATGTTTTGCTAGTATGGATTCAAATCTGCTACTTCATATTTAGATTTGTGACGTCAAAACACGTGCCAAGCTGCGTATATTAAGTATTTTATGAAGTCAAGGGCATATATATATATAGAGAGAGAGAGAGAGTAATGTTATAATAAAAAGTCAATATTTCCTAAGAAGCGTAGGAAGAAATCTACACCATTAGATTTAATAAAATACATAGGGGTAAGATGGTCAACAATTAAATATTGTAATTATGAAATTAAAATCTCAATTAATTTAACATCCCTATTTTTTGCTATATGATCTGTGATAAATTTCATTTTTTAAATGGTTATAAAAAAATAAAGAATATATTATTCATCTTGCTTTTTTGTTAGGATTTAGACGCAACATAGGAGGCAACATGAGGTTTTTTGTTTTTATTTTATGGTTGTTTATCACAAAAGAAGAGCATGAAATAAATAAGAAACCAACAATTTTGCATTTGGGTTCAACAATTCGCATCCAAACTTTGTTTCTTATTTGAATTTATTGTTTTAATTATATGAACTCAGTTATTGAAATTATTTATTTTAATTTCTTGAGCATGATTATTGGTTAAAACTCCATAGTTACCTTGGTCTTGAATGAATATTTGTTGAGTTTTAGATTGTTTATTGGTTTATAAGTAACTTGTGTTGGATTAACATTGTTGTGTTTTGGTGCATGATGTTGTTCATGAAAGTTTTTGGTGTTGTGGATTTTTGTTATTTGTAAGTGTGTTTTTGTTCATTAATATTGGTTAATTGTAACTGATTTGAATCAAGTACAATGTGTTTTTGTTCATTAATGTTGGTTATAATGTTCAAACAGTGTGTTTTATTTCTTGGTGTTGTGTTTTAAATTTAGATTAAACGTTGATGTTGTTTCTAAATTTTGATTATTTTGATTTAAAACACACTGTAATATATATTGTGATAATCTTGGTGTTTTTTAAATTTGGATTAAATATGATAATAATAGATTGATAATGTTTCCATATATAATATAACATACGGGACGATTATGTCCATAGAGTGTTATAAAACATGTATAAAAATAAAACACACCTCGAAAAAACACTATAACAAATCTTAACCATTAGATCACATAATCCAATGCACCAGATCACTTCCTACACTTTTTAGACACACTTAATTTCTTATGTTAACCTCACCCTACTATATATATATATATATATTTTGTTGATTTATCATTTATGTCATTATTCTTACATTTTTTCATTAATACAAAATAATCACGTTAAAGTATATTTCCAACTACAATGCATGGGGCAACCTACACCATAGCCATTAATCCCAATCCCAATCCCTGCCGCGCTAACAACACTCACCAGAACTGTTCTACTGCACCATCCCAACTCAAATTTCCGCCAGCATAGATATCTATTTACACCCAAAAACGTACCTACATAGAGTACGCGTCCTGTCTGTAACTATAATCGCAACATCGACAAAACTAATTCAAACTTATCTAATGGACAGTGGTTTTCATTGAATGACAAAGGAGAACACTGTGAAATGATATCCATATCAGATTGTTTGATTCCATATGAATCTGAAGATTACACTCCTCGATATTCAGCTAACCAGATGTCAAGGTGACTTGTTCTCATCATCATCTCTGTTGTTTCTAGATTTTTAGACTGATCGATAGCTGATAAGTATATAGTAAATGCTTCTTCATGCAGATTTACATCAGGCAGCTATTTGACTGGTGGGAAGCAATTCAAAACACATGTCAGAACTCAATACTTGTCACCCCTAGTCACATACACGGTGAGTCTCGTCTTCAGATGTCCAATCAAACTCAAAGAGAAGTTCGCCAAACAACAATATATTTCCCTCAACTACGAATTAGAAGGAGAGACAAAAATATTAATAGTGCACCTTGTGGATTTCCCAGAAGATGGATGGTTGATGGGTGAATTGTATCGATTTACTAGTGACCAAAGTATTGTAGATGTTGAAATTTTGTTTAAAAACCATGCGTGTTGCAGTGATTTGGAAATAGATGGCATCGAGTTCCATCCCCTCGAAAATGTAAGTTGGCATATACCTATCAAGTCATTTTCTTTGTGGTCAACAGGTCTAGTTGTAAGATAAATGCTTTGAATACTAGTTGATAGACATCCGATCATTAAAAATCACCGACTCATAGAAAAGAAGCAGTATTGGGTACCTCATTGAATACAAGAGAAGGAACCGATAACTCACTAAGGATTTGCTTCCCTGGTGGATTAATGTCTAACGTGTATATGTTTCATAGGTGGAACTTGAAGTATTAGAGTATCAACAGATACTCAAGGCTATGGCACGTCCTTTAATCTACAGATCTCAGGAGGAACTCAAGGTGCTTCTCTCCAAAGGCGTCCTTCTTAACAGGGGCAAAACGGTAATTGGTTAGATCTATTATTTGAGTTTTTTATTTAGTTGTAAGCTGCATACATATATAAAGTTAGTATTAGTTGCAAAAAAAAAAAATTAATAATAATAAACAAATAAAATCCTGAACATTTTACTAATATACCCCTATAATTAAATAAAAAGAAAAAAATTGTGATTGATTAGAATCTCTTCTTGCACTAAGAAGCTCCGTGTGTGTAGGGTGAGATTTTAAATAAAGACCACTAAGATACTTGAAAACTTAGAGAAAACCACATTTAAACAAGATTTTTATGTTATTAATCTTTACCAAACAAATAAAATACTATACGTGGACACGCACACGCACGAATGCGCGCGCGCGCACACACACACATATATATATATATATTATATCGCATGAGATACATATATGCAACTTCTTTCTAAAATAAAAACTTTTTATCTGATGTCTTATCCCAATTTTATGAGTATATATATACTAAAAATTGCAAAGAATTTGTTTTCACTCAATGCATAGGCAACCTGCTAGTATTATATATGTTACAGGGACCAAAAAAAATACATAAAAAGATAACCTCCAATCTCCACCTTAACCAGATTAATTTTATCCTTTTAATGGACAGTGGTTTTCACTAAATGATAGCGGAGAACACTGTGAAATGATATCCATAGCCGAATGCTTAGTTCCTCGTCAAGATTTTTATGAATATTTAGAGTATAATTCAAGGTGACTTTTATCATGCTTCCCTAACCCTGTTTTTCCAGGCTTTAGATTGTTTCATAAGTTTATAGACATATATATTACATAGTAATGTGTCATTCTTTGTTGCCTGTTCCTGCAGATTTGCAATAGGCTGCTTTTATCTATGGGGGAAGGGATTTAAGACACATGTCACCACTCAATTCTTGTCACCACAAATCACATACACGGTGAACCTTGTCTTCAAATTTATGAGCCAATTTTCGGGCACAGATGTACATCCAGCAATCCGTTACAAATTAAAAGGGGAGACAAGAACTAGCAACGCGTTCCTTTTTTATGAGAGAGAAGATGAATGGTTGATGGCAGAATTGTATCAGTTTACTAGTGACGGAACAACTGTTTCTCTTGAAATTATGTTTGATTGTTTTCATGGTATGATAGTTGAAGGCATCGACTTTCAACCCCTAGAAAAGGTAAGCAGAAAAAAATGCCTGTCTTCATCTACCACCATTATTGTTTATCGATCAATTACTTAGGAGGATAGGGTTTTTCTCTGCGTACATTTTGTAGGTGGAAGACGAAGTGCTAGAAGATGCGAAGCTAGCAGCCCTGCCCATATCAGATTCAGACACATATTGGGAACAGATTTTTCCTGATGATTATGAAGACATATTCAAGCGGTCAAAAGTAGTTGTGGAATTGAAAACCCGAAGTCTGCTCTACCCTATCCTCCGCAAAGGCTTCCTAATCAATAACGATCAAGAGGTAAATTTGATGTGAACGGTTCATTACTATTTACTTCCCATTTTCATAACCTGCATGTTAAAATTTATTCCTTATTTATTTGTGGAGCCTATGAACATTGGTTACATAATACTGCTTAAACTTATTGATAGTGGTTTTCGCTTGACAAAAATGGGAAGAAATGTCCAATGATATCAGCAAGAGCGGCTTTTGTGGTTGAGCGCTCAATCTGGAAGTCTATACCTGAATCAAGGTTCTTTCTCTATCTTCGGGCCAGAAATTTCTAATTTGTACATGTATAGTGATAAGGAACACCTTTTTCATTGGCTCTATAGTTTCTTGAGTTCATTTGTGCCTGTTGCAGATTTGGAGAAGCTGTTATGGTTGATGGTTGGCAATTTAGTGTTGTCAACGAAGTCAATCCCCAATTATTATCACCTCAAACAGCATATGCATGCTATCTTGTCTACAAATTACTAGAAGAACATATACATTTTGATCACGATCTTCTGTTGGTGAGTAAACGAGAATTTAGTTTTGATGGTCAGGGAGATGATTTGTGGTATATCTGTTTAGTTGCTCCTCAAACTCCGGTTATTAGACTAGTTGGTAATCAAAATGACCACAATACATTAAATAGGCCCATAATAAAACACATTCCACAAAATAGGAGTGACGGTTGGCCGGAAGTACAAATTTGGGAATTTCAAACTGGTAGTGCCACCCAAATGATTCAGATGATAGACAATCAAGTTAGTCCAAGAATGCATCTTGGAAGGAGCGCGGGACTTCATGGGCTTCTTTTGCAAGGCATCGAGTGCAGATCGGTATAGATTTCTTTAAATTTGTTATTTTTTATCATCGGTAAATTTTTACTATAACACACAATTAGCTTGTCATTCATTTCACTTTTTGTTTGTGAATCTGATTTCTTTTTAACTTTTCTAATTTTACAATCATTTACTATTTTTTTTATGGAGAAATGTTAATGATTACAAAGAATAAAAGAATCTTGTTAGCATAAATCATTTAGACACAAAAAAGACTAATTACTCAATAGATCGAACTACTAACGTCCTATCAATTAACGTACCCACTACCCCAACATGCAATGATGTTGAAACAGATTAAATGTATGCCGAAACTAAATATGTGTTTTAAGAACATTATAACAGTTTAAATGTATAAATGATTGTCTAAAGAACATTATAACAGTTTAAATGTATGCCGAAACCAAATCTATGTAGCTTGTTGACGTTTGTTTGGATAGATTTAGATCATCAAACTTTAACCAAACAATTCATTTGCGACTCTAATCAGTAATCACACGAGTAAGTATCTGATAGTGGTTGAACTAATTGATTTGAGAAATAGTTGAAAGAGAATAAGCAGAAAGTGAACAAGTATTTGAAATCTGCAGTGCTTTATTCAACATAAAGAAAGGTTTTAAATAGCCATACACATACCAAAACGATAAAGAAAAGAATAACTGACCTGGACGAGTTCTGATCTAGCTTGATTGTTTCAGCATCTCTTTTCCTATATCCTCAACTACATCCAAGAACGACCTATAAGGGTCGTCACATTACTTGGGTAAATTCAGTAACTACACAAATACGATAAATACTAATTAACATGGGAATTGATCAACATAATCAAATGTACCTCTTTACATCTTGACTCAAACTGTAATAACTCATCATCATCGAGAAAGCAACTGCTGCCACTACTAGAACAAGTAGACTCAAGTCCAGATAATCAACACAAACTAAACAAATAACTCTTGTTTATTAATCAGAAATATCACTCTAAAAACTAATTACAAACTCTGAAACCCTAACTCGGTTTGACTGACCTAACTCGGTTACATCTAGATGAACCCTAACTCGGTTACATCTCGTGTGTGCCTCTTAGATGAACCCTAACTCGGTTACATCTAGATGAACCCTAACTCGGTTACATCCCGTGTGTGCCCTCTTAGATGAACCCTAACTCGATTTCACCTCACACCACCACACAATTTCCATTAATATAACTTGTTAGTCAAGACATTACCAAATATAATAAACCCTAATTGTAACTCTATAAATCCATTACATAATAATGAATCCCACAAGCCCAATAGGTCCAATCGGTCACCTACACGTGACGGGCCTGTTAAGTTGGAAATTACTTCCAACATAAAACAATAAAACAATTATGAACAAAGAATCAATCTTGAACCAAAAATAAAAACTGTTTTTCAAGCACAGGATAAGTGACAACAGATGCTGAGAAAAAAAAACACTTAGATATCATTAGCGATTTTTTTTTACAAAATAGTAGGTTTAATATAAAAATAGTGGTTTCTAGGTCTCTGACAATGACCAAATGGATTTTAGGTGTCCAACCATCTTTTGATTCATCTCTCCTACTTATAGTCCATGTAAGAGACAACATGGCCTTAGAGGAACCAAGAAGAAGATTCTCGGCATACACTTAGCCTTTCCAACCTTATTTGTATGATAAATTTGCCATGAATCTTTGACCAAGAATGTTCATAATATCCTTCCCTTTAAGGTTATGTGAGCTGTCCTCAATCAAATCCTTAATGCAATGAGCCACCACTTTTTATCAGCATTGCGATGATTAGGACGCATTTGCGCCTTAGAAAATGTATGGACGTCATTAAATGACATTATCTTAAATGCTTCTGTATCTTTGATGCTACGTAACAACAAAAGCCATTAACACCCTCCATACCTACAACGCACATCTAATCGATGTTTACTAGATTTCGAAGTTATAAACTCAAACCCCTCAGTTAGTGCCATAATTCCTAACTCAAGTTGCAACTCTTCTTTGTTTATAAATACTTTGCTTAAAAAAGTATGCGAAGATGAACAAAGTAATTTACGATTGTTTCCCTTCTTTGATTTAGAAGAACTACCTTCAAGAAGTAATGGTGGGTCATCATTCAAATCAATAAATTGTTGACTATCTAGACATCCACTGCCACCAAATTCATTATATTCATAAGTTGATATATTCAAATCCGCTATACGTTGTTTCCGGGGACATTCAAATCAACGATAGGTTCTTTTTGAGGGATATATTCTTTTACAGTTTCAAGATGTTCTGACATACAATCACCATGTTCTCCAACAACATACACGAAAACTATTTTAGAATTGTTGGTCAGTTCAAGCTGTTTTAAAAAAAAAGAGTCATAGTCCTCTTTAATATCAATAGGATACGAGTACGATGAGAACTAGCTTCTATGATAATCGTGAATGTGTTACTAGAGCTTCAATAAAATCCGTCAGCTTAGAATGGTTGATGTTTAAAGCCATATTGTTTTTGTCATTTACCACCATAACAAACTACAACGTTATCAACTTCCATGTCTAATGAAAATATCAGGGAACAATGGAAGAAGAATCTTCGAACCTTTGAGATCGGAAGCTGATAAGTCGGGATAATTAATTATTAATCAATATTAAATTAGTTATCCAATTAATAAAGTGATCATCAACTTCAGATACAAAAGAAGTGGAAGTCGTCTCCTCGGATCAAATTCGTCTTAAATGCGTCTCGGCCAACGGTTTCAAATGGCACCAATATCGAAAAGTTGGGAATGCGGACGCCACCAATATAAACCGAATGAAAGCAGTCGGGGTCGACTGCTTTGGACTGTATACTTTAAGGATTGAATATGGTTGGGTCTGACACCTGTTAAATCTTTCATTCGGCCTTGTCAGGAAATTTTCACGTGCCAGTTTTTAATTTGAGGATGAATCCCGTCGGAGCGCTTCCCAAAATGGTGCCCCGTCCAAGTTGCTTAAGACATTGATGGAACTGCGAAATTTTTTGGGCTCTATTGTATTTCTCTCTCTATAATAAGGCCATTTAAGAAATTTATATTTTTAATAATCAAAACTTTGTTCTATTGGTCTGCGCTAAGCTAAACTTTAAAAATGCACTACTACAATCCAAAATATTGGCATATTGGCCACCAATGAGCTTTTCACTAACGGGGCTAGATTTCATTAGTTTTTGACGACGTGTACGATGATTTGGCAAAAATAGTGACGTGGACTACTTATGTGATAATTTTTTTTAATTAAAATTAAATTTTTCTAACCAAAATAAATGAACCAAACCACTTTTTTAACAAAAATAAACGAACCGAATCACATTAAAAAAATAATCAACCGAATCACTTTTTTTTAACAAAAATAACGAACCGAACCACTTTTTTTTTACAAAAATCAACGAACCAAACTACTTTTCTAATAAAAAGAAACTCAGGTTGAGAGATTTTGGGTCCGAACGCCTTTTGGATTGGAAGTGGTTCATGTCTATACAGTGGTGGTGGCGGTTCGGTTCGTTTATTTTAATTTGTTAAAAAAAGTTGGTTTGTTTATTTTTGTTAAAAAAATAGTCTTGTTCATTTATTTCTGTTTAAAAAAGTGGTTCGGTTCATTTATTTTTGTTAGAAAAGTAGTTCGGTTCATTTAGTTTGGTAAAAAATATTTTTAAATTAAGATTAAACTTTTCTAACCAAATAAATGAACCAACCCACTTTTTAACAAAAATAAACGATTGGAATCACATTTTTTTTAACAAAATCAAATGAACTGAATCAGATTTTTTTTTATAAAAATCTTCGAACCGAACTACTTTTCTACAAAAATAAATTTAGGTTGAGGGAGTACGGGTCAAAACACATTTCAGATTGGAAGTAGTTCATGCCAGAACAGTGATGGTGGCAGTTAGGTTCATTTATATTAATTTGTTAAATGAAGTGGTTGGTATGTTCATTTTTGTTAAAAAAAAGTAGTTTGGTACATTTATTTCTGATAAAAAAAGTGGTTCAGTTAGTTTTTTTCTTGTTAAAGTTCGATTCATTTAGTTTGGTTAAAAAAGTAGTTTGGTTTGTTTATTTTGGTTAGAAAAGTAGTTCGGTTCATTTACTTTTCTTTTAAAAAGTGTTTCGGTTCGTTTATTTGACGTGTACGATGATGTGGCAAAAATAGTGACGTGGACTACTTATGTGATAATTTTTTTTAATTAAAATTAAAAAAAAATCTAACCAAAATAAACGAACCAAACCATTTTTTTAACAAAAATAATGGAATCATAAAGAGGAATATTATATGCCATTATTTTGTTATTATTGTGCATTTTTGGTGTTTTTTTTAATATTATGAATGTATTATTATTATTATGGTTTAATCAAGAAATTATAATTAATGTAAACAAATTTTATGATGCATATTTTGTATTCTTTTTCAATATTCTAGAGATGACAGAAAGAATAAAATGGTATAAATAAGCAATCCCAAACACTTTTCTACAAAAATAAATTTAGGTTGAGGGAGTACAGGTCAGAACAAATTTGAGACTGGAAGTGGTTCATGCCAGAACAGTGATGGTGGCAGTTAGGTTCGTTTATTTTAATTTGTTAAATGAAGTGGTTGGTATGTTCATTTTTGTTAAAAAAAAGTAGTTTGGTACATTTATTTCTGTTAAAAAAAGTGGTTCAATTAGTTTTTTTTTGTTAAAGTTCGATTAATTTATTTTGGTTAAAAAAGTAGTTTGGTTTGTTTATTTTGCTTAGAAAAGTAGTTCGGTTCATTTATTTTTTCTTTTAAAAAGTGTTTCGGTTCGTTTATTTGACATGTACGATGATGTGGCAAAAATAGTGACGTGGACTACTTATGTGATAATTTTTTTTAATTAAAATTAAAATTTTCTAACCAAAATAAACGAACCAAACCACTTTTTTAACAAAAATAATGGAATCACAGATAGGAATCTTGTATGACATTATTTTGTTATTATTGTGCATTTTTGGTGTTTTTTTTAACATTATGAATGTATTATTATTATTATTATTATTATTATGGTTTAATCAAGAAATTATAATTAATATAAACAAATTTTATGATGCATATTTTGTATTCCTTTTCAATATTCTAGAGATGACAGAAAGTATAAAATGGTATAAATAAGCAATCCCAAACACTTTTCAACAAAAATAAATTTAGGTTGAGGGAGTACGGGTCAGAACACATTTCAGATTGGAAGTGGTTCATGCCAGAACAGTGATGGTGGCAGTTAGGTTCGTTTATTTTAATTTGTTAAATGAAGTGGTTGGTATGTTCATTTTTGTTAAAAAAAGTAGTTTGGTACATTTATTTCTGTTAAAAAAAGTGGTCCAGTTGGTTTTTTTTGTTAAAGTTCGATTCATTTAGTTTGGTTAAAAAAGTAGTTTGGTTTGTTTATTTTGGTTAGAAAAGTAGCTCGGTTCATTTATTTTTCTTTTAAAAAGTGTTTCGGTTTGTTTATTTGACGTGTACGATGATGTGGCAAAAATAGTGACGTGGACTACTTATGTAATAATTTTTTTTAATTAAACTTAAAAATTTTCTAACCAAAATAAACGAACCAAACCACCTTTTTAACAAAAATAAACGAATCCAATCACATTTTTTTAACAAAAACAAATCAACCAAATCACATTTTTAACAAAAATAACGAACTGAACCACTTTTTTTACAAAAGTCAAAGAACCGAACTACTTTTCTAATAAAAAGAAACTCAGGTTGAGAGAGTTTGGGTCAGAATACATTTTGGATTGGAAGTGGTTCATGTCAGAACAGTGGTGGTGGCGGTTCGGTTCGTTTATTTTAATTTGTTAAAAAAAAGTTGTTGGTTTGTTTATTGTTGTTAAAAAAAAATAGTTTTGTTCATTTATTTCTGTTTAAAAAAGTGGTTCGGTTCATTTAGTTTGATAAAAAATATTTTTTAAATTATATTTAAAGTTTTCTAACCAAATAAATGAACCAACCCACTTTTTAACAAAAATAAACGTTTGGAATCACATTTTTTTAACGAAAACAAATGAGCTAAATCACTTTTTTTACAAAAATCTACGAACCAAACTACTTTTCTAACAACAATAAATTTAGGTTGAGGGAGTAGGGGTCAGAACACATTTCAGACTGGAAGTGGTTCATGCCAGAATAGTGATGGTGGCAGTTAGGTTCGTTTATTTTAATTTGTTAAATGAAGCGGTTGGTATGTTCATTTTTGTTAAAAAAAAGTAGCTAGGTACATTTAGTTCTGTTAGAAAAAGTGGTTCTATTAGTTTTTTTTTTTGTTAAAGTTCGATTCATTTATTTTGGTTAAAAAAGTAGTTTGGTTCGTTTATTTTGGTTAGAAAAGTAGTTCGGTTCATTTATTTTTCTTTTAAAAAGTGTTTCGGTTCGTTTTTATTTGTTTAGAAAATTTCAATTTTATTTTAAAAATAACTTTTAACACATAAGTAGTCTATATCACTATTTTTGTCACATCATCGTACACGTCATAAAAAAACTAACGAAATCTAACCCTATTAGTGAAAAGTTCGTTGGCGGCCAATAGGTCAAATTTTGATATTGTTTTGTAACATTTTTAAAGTTTGGTTTTGTCACACCCCGACTAAAGGCGGCGGAACATGCCGGGGTGCAACGGATTTCTCAAGAACACAAGACACTTATTAAAGTGACAATATTTAATCAACTCATTTAAATTCATAAATCATAAAGAGTCCCGTAACTTGTTCATACAATAACCGAATTCAAACATAGCAAATAATATATTGTTCGTTTTGCTAATATCCTAATAGTCTTGATAACGGTTTCTCTTCAAGTTCTCGAGTCAACCTAAAGTCAAACCTGTAACATTGCATAAAATAAAATTTTTCAACACAAAGGTTGGTGAGCAATTTCATAGTTTTGAAAAATAAGTATATAATAGGAAATTTCACAACTTGTATACAAAACATTAAATAATATCAACAATTTAAATAATGAAATCGTTAATAAGAATACATTAACGACACCTTGCTATAAGGGGATGCCAAATAGACTCGGATTTATATGTAATCGTTAATAAGAATACATTAACGACACCTTGCTATAAGGGGATGCCAAATAGTCTCGGATTTATATGAAATCGTTAATAAGAATACATTAACGACACATTTCTATAAGGGAATGCCAAATATACTCGGATTTATGAATAACCAACCAAAAGCGATAAACACATTAGCAATTAAGCATGTACGCATATAACACCAAATCGAGCATTTATTTAAGTAAGGTATACAATAAAGTTTGTGGTTTAAGACTCAAGTATAAAATATTTAGTTTGAATAAGTATGCAATATCACCCTCAAAACGAAAGATGGAAAACGGGGGATGAAAGTACTCACATTCAAGTAATAAACTTGATCGGTAAAATGAAGAGTAATCGGAAGGATGAGGTTTAACGAGTAAAGTCTGATGAAATGAAGTCTTGTATTAGAAAGGTTGTCTAGGAAGTCGTTGAATAAAATAAATGATAAGAAATGCAAACAATTTAAAGTTTAAGGTTTAAAATGGAAATAGTTAAGAAATTATAATAATAGTCCTTTAAAAATATAAGTTTGTTCAAAACCGGGTTAAAGTATCTAGCCCTTAATTTTACTCAACCTATGTTAAGTAATAAGGTGGGTAAAAATGCAAGAATGTATGTCCCTTTATAACATTGATACTAAAACGGGTTTTAATGAGTGTTCAGGTTGTTGGTTCGGGTCTTGGTAATTGGTCAAACCCAAAGTCAACTTTTCAAAATAACCAATGTTATGAGATAACTCAATAAAATTTAAGAAGACTTAACCAAGTATGTAGTTCTATTGTTTTAAAACTAACAACGTCCGTTAAGCGAGTGTTTGGTTTCGTCGATCCAAACTTTGTTATAAGATCAAGATGAATTCAACATTCCAAGTACTTTAAGAAAATAATTAAAATCAGTTTATAAAATATTTTTAAAGAAATATACAAGTCTTTATAGCTAGAAGCACACTTGTGTGCCTTAAGCGAGTGAAATCGGTTTAGTTCGGTTGGGTTCGGTTTTTATCTTCGAATAAGGTCAAGAATGGTTACCATATGCCCAAACATCAAAGAACTTGTATAATAATTTATAAATGATGATACTTAAGTTTTACAACCAAAAAGTCAACAATAAAGTCTTTAAACGAAAGTTCGGTTTTCGGTTCGGATCTTGTTTCGGGTTAAGACCGAGGTTAGATTCTACAAACCCATAACCATGGAACTCATAAAAATGATTTTAGAAACTTAAATCTTAACAAAACTAGTAAACGAAGTTTCGGTTTACGGTTTGGAGCTATTTACAGTTAAACCGAGGCTATTCCCTACAAACTCATAACCATGGAACTCAATATATATGAAATACAAACTAAAATGAGCAAAAGTTAAGTATGGTTAGTAAGCATAAACAAGTTATATAATTATATATATATATATATATCAAGGACCACATGAGTCCTCCATGAAGCCTTGCCTTACGAGGCCCGACACTCCACCGATCGAGACCGGAGAAGTGATCACCAAAGGTAACAAGGGGTGTTTATTATATATATGTTGTATAACAAGCTTCAAGTATTAAGAAGAGCCAACAAGTTGATTAAAATGAAAGACTATGGTCAGTTTGACTTGCCAAGAACATGAAGAACAACCCTTAAATCTTAAGAATTTGAGAGAGAAGATGAAGTATGAGCAGGGATTAATGGAGCATGGGGTGTGTATAAATAGGATATGCTTGAAAGGGTCTAGCATGAGGTCTAATGTGTAAAAATTCGGATTGGATAAAAGGATGTAAAGCATAAACACATACAACAAGAAGCTGTTGCTGATAGTATGGACGCGATATGCCACCTCAAAGGGTCCATATCCATCGCGTATCGCGATGGGTGGTCGGGCAGGGTTATCAAGTTTCAAACGTTGACAGTTTTGGCCCCTGGAATTGTTTTAAAGGGTTTTTTTAGGCATGTTAAGGACCAAAAATGGTGTTTTTGAGACTTGACAAGTATGAAACAATATTGTAACATAAAATCCATCATTTTGATTATATCGAAGGTTTCGGTTTACAAAACGGGTTGGTTTACATGATAAACAAATACAAAATGAATATACGATTGACCTGAAATTAACGAATGTCACATGTTTAGTGCCGGAAAATGAGACAAAGTTTAAATTATTAGAATGTGACACTCCACATCGGCTTAGGAGGAGAATGAAGTTTTCATTATAAGGAGGTGAATACATTCCCCACCATAACGCGTTTTGGGCGCTTAATGTTAGTGAGAGGAGAACTCCACAGTTAGGCGTACTCATGTGGGAGTAGTATCAAGATGAATGACCTTCTGGGAAGTCTCCACTTGAGCAACCAAAGACAAATCCGTGATGCGATGGTGGTACGCCCCTGTCAAAACGGACAATATTATGATGCGGCGATAGCTGGGCGGAGAATCCAATATCCCTAAAAAATTGCATTCATAAAGTTTACATGTATTCAAATATTTACTAAAGAAAATGGTCCATACTTTAGATTGTTGAATCCCTTAGCGTTTCATCTCCACAAGCTACTCTTGTAGTACATATTTGATACAGGGGGGAGCACGAGAATAAACAGAGAGATCTAAAAAATGACAATTTGATCTATTTAATTGATTTTGATTTTTTGTTATGTTTGATTATGATTTATGAGCCGCGATTGCGTTGTAGTATTTTAGTTGCATAGAGTTTTTGACAAAAGTAGTTATAAACTATGAGCTACTTCATCAAATGTGGCAGGGCAGCTGGGCAGTCACCGATGATTGTTAAGAAAATCTAGACCGAATACAAGAAAAAATTGGTGGTGCGCGCACCTAAATTCTCACAATTAATATATATTTTTGAAATTTGGGTCTTTAATAAAAATATTTTTTTATTGGGCTTAAACATCAAATTTAAATGTGTTTATTGGATATAATTTGGGTTGTGCAAATTTTATTATTATTATTATTATTCTTATCAAAAGGACTTAAATGAATCGGGTAATTGGGTTTAACATTAATAATACAATTTTTTTTCAATATGTTAACTGAAAAAATTAGACCTAGGCCTACCGATGTGATGAGGTTGGGACGGTCAACCCCCCTCCCCCCTTTAAAGTCGGCCTTGAAATGTGGTATTTAGACATTTTTGTATCACACACGTATCGCGCACTACCTCCATTTCTCTTGCCACTTGAACCGCCACCAAACCACTACGACACCACCACTACAACCACCACCTAAACGTCGCTCTCTAAGTTTGTCTTTTCACCTACAAAACCGCCATCGCCGCCAAACACCTACACGCCACCACTACAGCAATAGCTAACGCTACCACCATAGCACAACCCATGATTGTCTTTGAGATTTCGGACACCCCAAACGAGTAAAAATGGGCCGTATTTATAATTTTTTTCGCAAAAATCGATGATAACAGAGAAGAAGTTCCTTAAGGTTTTCTTTTCAAAAAAGTTAACCTATCTAGAGACCCAACTACATATTAAAATTAATTTTAAAACTCAAATCTAAATATTTATTTAAAAATTTTAAATATCTAAATAATAATAAGATTAAAGTTAAAAGGTTTCAAAATTATATAGTAATAATAATTAATAACTGTAAAAATAAAATAAATAAAAAGATTAGACAAAAAAAAACCTATAAGTGTGAGGTAGTAAGGCCACCCGTAGTGGGCGACCTTGTGCGGCGACATGGGCGAGAACACCCCCCCCCCCCCGCGCGTTTGAAATATGGGGCGATAGGGGGGCACAATCTATTTGTCGCCGTGTTGTTGTGGAAAACAATAATAACTAGGTAAGCAAACCTGTCGCATTGCGACGACGAAGCTACGTGAATTCGGTCGTTGTCAGTTCATCCGTTACAGCACCGGCACTAAATGCCAAAAAAAAGAAAGAAAAAGAAAGAATCTATAAACGCACAACTTATTATCGAAGTGATACGAATTTGGGCGGTATCGGATACCAACACTAAAATCAAAAACTAAAGTAGTACACGCCAAGAAAAGTGGCAACACTCGTATATTTATGATAGAAATAAACAAGTGTTTATTCGGTTACTAAAGCTGAACGTTGCGTTGGCGAGTAAAAACAACTTGTATTTACCCCAAACGTTTATTATCGAAGTGATACGAGTTTGCGACGACGATATTGTATCGTAACTAAACTTCAAAAATATATTAAAAATTATCATATTTAAAATAAAACGAAAAAAATAAATAAACTGATCTAAACAAATAGAAAACAATAAAGTGTCAGACATCGAGCCACCTTAAAGATTCAACTAAAAAAATCCTTTAAAATAAAAATGCAAGTAAGGGATTGAGCCACCTTAAAGATTCAAAAAAGACCTTTAAAATAAAAAAGAAATGAAGGTGTCTCGAACCTGAACAGAAAGGATGGGCGAGTTGAGATTTATGAATTAGAATGCCAACCACCAGACCAATATGCGAGAAATGGTATAGATACCTAAATGTCTACTTAAATCAGGATCTAGAAGTAGTAGGCCAAAGTGTGGCACCGACTTTTAGATAATTATCTATTATAATAATAAAATAATAATAATAAAAATAATAAATTCATGTGACCGTTGAACGGTCACATTTAAAAAAAGAAGAAAAAAATAAAAATAAAAACTTAATAAAAATATCAAACCAATTCAACTCATTTTTCACCATATCATATGTTTTGGACAAAAATCAGCTAAGGATCAAGTATCCAAATCTGTTATGTGAGGTGAGGTGCCAATTTGATAAAAACAAATGTATAAGCGTGATATCGATGAACACAATGGTTTGATCACGAGGGAAAAAACCCTTAACCAAGATAGTCTTACTTCGGTCAAAACTTATCAAGGCAATCGTTGGTAAAATAGCTCTGGTCAATGATTAATAAGATAATCTTTGGTCGAAGTACTTTAGTCAATGATCAACAAAGTAACCTTTGGTAAATGAGTATATGGTTATCTCGGTCTCCGGCACAAAAAACCCCCGGACGGTGAAAACTATTACCGTCAAGTTTATTAATGAACAAAACGTGATTACAAGTGTTTGTGGAGTATATGATCGAGATTACAACGAAAGCTAGTGTATAGAAAGAGTAATTGCTTCTGCTCTAGTGTGTGTGTAAGTAGATGTGTTTATTCCTATCGATCATACTCAAATATATAAGGAAAAAGTAATTAACAAACTTAACAACTTCATCCTATAAATCCGCTAGTCTTCCATTCTTCACTAACGTGCTCTTTGACCACGTGCTGATAGCCACTCACTAGCGAATAAAGCGGTAGACCAGGTCTAGATACCGTTGTTATTTAAACGTCAATCTTCTAGAGAATTCGTCCATAATCAGCTATGTTGAATTAGGATCCTGGATCCACGTTCCAGCTGTAGGATGTCCCATGAGGATAACTCGTACAAGTACATCTTAAACTTGCTACACCTGTCTAACACATCACCATACTAAACGCAATCATTAGTAAACAAGTAATACCGAGGATCGTCGATCCTTTATATCCTGATACATATTTCAAGGTAAACTATATATAAGACAGTTAAGGATAAAGGATCCTCAGTATAAAAATCATGGCCTAAAAATTGCCCCCAAAATGGCGGGTGACAGTGGAATACAGCTGTCATTTTGAATTTCAAAACCACTGTAAAATCTGATGGATGGGACGGTTTTGCCAAAAAATTTACCATTTAGCCCCCAAAGATAATTATAACCGTCTATGTATGCCGCCCTATATCTTTGATTATATACACCTTCATCCGGCGCATCAGGTATTCTTCTAACCTTGGTATATTATTTTCTTTAATCATGTCCGCCGCTTCTTCTTCTTCTTCTTCTCCGACCCCTTCTAAACCTTCTGAACAGTCATCTGGTGGTTCCGAACTAGTCGAAATGGAACCCCAAGGTCTGCTTTCCAACCCATCTTTTGAAATTTGTAAGCTCACGGATCCCGAGGTCGACAGTTTTCATACATTATTTCCTCCAGAAACCTTGTTCCGACCCTACGAATCCAGCATTAGATGCGATACTTACTCAAAGGTTTGGGTTTGCTTTCCGGCAACTCCCTTTCTTATCGGCTACAAATACCCCTTTCCTCCTTTTACCCAAAGTTTTTTCGATTCTACCGGCATATCTTACATACAAGCCATGCCGATGATCTGGAGGGTTCTTAGCACTATCGAAAGAATTATCAAGGAGGAAAAAAATCGATTTTGGCCTTCCGGAGTAGTCATATCTGTATACCCTCACTACCTTCGGTTCTGCCCATTTTATCTTCAAATCCAAGCCCCGACAGCCCCATCCGATCTCCAAAGCCACGCTAAACGATTACGTGTGGAAGAATCAATTTTTCTTCGTTAAACGCGATTCGATACCGGGGGGGGGGACTAATCTCCCTTCAACGTGGGTCACGAAGGTAGGATCCTGGATCCTTAAGGAATAGAAGGATCCTTTATTCTTCAGTTTTAAGACTTATTCTTTTCAGTTGTCTGCAGTTGAGAACTTCGCTTCATTAGGCAAGCTACCTGGAACAGAAGAAAAGGCAAAACGGTTCATAGCACTGGATACCGAAGTTAGGACCTTTCTAGCTCGGTTTGTTGAAGGTTTTTGTGATATCTCCTCAAGTTCAAATATGTCAAGTAAGTTAATCATTATAAAGTAAATCAAATAAAATAGAATACTTATCTGTTGATTTCTCTTCTGCAGGCACCAAGAAATCTGAAAAGTCCGCTCTCAAGTTCTCTCTTGACGACATCGACTGTATGGTTACTTCCCCTACTGTCAAGAAGGAGGCTTCAAAGGCTGGTACCAGCTCCGAACCCAAGACCGCCACTACCAGGGCCAAATTCGCAGCTTCCAAGAGGAAAAGGTCTTCTGACCCCGAGACTCATTGTGATATTGTCTGCTCTGTAAGTATATCGTATTTTCCCCTTTAGTGATTTAGGATCCAGTATTATCCTAATTTTGACATGAAATTTATTAGTAGGCTGTGATTGCTATGTGGGATCATTATGAAAAGACTATTCTCCAGATGAGCGAGAAAATGTCCGGGTTGGGGAAAGCTGCGGTTGCTAAGGACAAAGCAATGGCCCAACTCTCCAAGGAGAAGAAGCAACTGGAGGATCAGCTATCCTTAGCCGAAGCCCAACGTCAAGAGGCAGTGGAGTAAACAACTGATGAAGCCAAGGTGTGGGCTGCCAGGTCGGTATTCCAGGCGCGAATCAAGATGGCGAAGGAGGCCGGTGATCCTACTTTCGACAAGTCGGCCTGGGATGTAGAGAAATGGAAGGCTGCTCTCGACGACCTTGGTGGTGAGGATGATGAAGAGATGGTCGAGAACACCGAGGCAGGGACCAGTGGCGTTAAGGAGGTGGTTGAAGCTGGCAAGGGGGAAGGTGATGCTGCGGTTGAAGATGCAGCTTAAGTGGGCGATGAAGCATATTAAAGACAAGGCCCGAGCCCACTTTGTTATTTGGTGTTGATGTTTTTATGAACAAGTTCTATGGTTTGTAATAAACAATAGTTTTTAGGATAAAGGATCTATGATCCTTAAGACAATTTGCGGGGGTGACAAAGGTGGAGGGATCCTCTGTTTGTGGGGATGAAGCCTTTGTTTCCCCTGTTTTTAATTTTCTTGCACTTTTAAACTGTTAGTAACTCTTACTTAACCCGGGTGGATGGTCCATCTTTTCGTATGGTGAAATCCGGGTTAAGAATTTTGGATAAGTCCTTGTGGCTTATTTTAATTAATCTATAAACCTTTTGAGTATTTGCTTGTTATTTATTTCAAAAACTTGTTAAATATAGGTTTAGCATTGTTAATAGTTTGCCAAATATTCTTAAGTAAAAGATTTTTAGGATTAATGATCTTTAAAAATCGTTTAGAATAGAATATCCTTAAACCACAAATCTCAAAGGGTAAATTTTAGGATAAAGTATCCCGAAAACAGTTAAAGACTTTAGTAATTAAATAACTTTAAAAGAATAGCTTATCCAAATTTATTGCAACAAATATCAAACTTAAGTTAATCAATAAAGATCATACCAGAAGGTCTAGATAGACCTAGGTTACCAGAAGTGTGGAACTCTTAATGTTCCTTACTAGAGTAGCTTTAGGATCCGGGATCCTTAGTTTCTTGATCTTCAATAAGAACTTAGACAATTCACTGTAAATAATTCATGTTATTAACTGGGATCAAACCCATTAAACTGGGGACAAGCCCAACAAATATTCTGGGGACAAGCCCGTGCAACTGGGGGCAAGCCCGTGTAACTGGGGACAAGCCCGTGTAATCTGGGGACAAGCCCAACAAACTAGGGACAAGCCCATAAAATAAACTGGGGACAAGCCCAACAAACTGGGGACTGGCCCAAAGATACGGATGTTAACTGGGGTCTTGCCCGAACCGGGATTTAGCCCAAACGTAAACGTGAAAACGTTATAAACCGGTGGTATAGTACGTCTACCATAATTCGTAGGATCCTCCATATAGCCGGAGACAACGAAATTGTCAGCCACTAAGCGTGTACTGGTCCCGCTGCCCCGGACTATACATCGGATAGCGTGCGCAACTGGCGATCGTGAGAAAGGTGAAAACCTTTAAACCTTAGGGTATATGACCATCGGGGGTCATATCCAATCGTGGGAAAGGCCAAGGGAAGTAGTAAAGTACCTTATATGTAAAGGAGAGGTGGCCAACCTCTTAGACATTGAACCTCTTGTTGAAATCTGCATTGTTGCTTAAAAACTTGGAAAAGATAAATGTTAAGAATATATTATCCTTAGAATAACAAGAATATAAAATGAATAAGTAATCATATAGATATTACCGGTTTTAGGATCCTTGATCCTTTAAGGATAATATATCATCTCTGGATACTGGATCCTAATTAGAAAAAATATTTCTTGAGGTGGATGGCATTCCATGCTCTTGGTAACCTGTTGTCTTTCATTGTGAGCAAATGATATGCTCCCTTTCCTGCTTCCGACTCAATTTGATAAGGTCCTTCCCATTTGGGTGCTAATTTCCCATCAGCCGGATTTGTTGTGTTTTGGAAGGCTTTCCTCAATACTAGATCTCCTTCTTGAAATCTTCTGATTATGATATTTTTGTTATATGCCCCAGCTACCCTTTGTTGATAAGCTGCCATTCTGATTTTTGCTAGATCTCTGAGTTCTTCTATAGTATCCAAGACTTCAAGGAGGACTTCTTTATTGACTTCAGGATCACGGATGTTGGTTCTCGCAGTAGGAATCACCATTTCTGTGGGAAGTACTGCTTTTGATCCAAACACCAAAGAGAAGGGTGTCTGGCTTGTTGCATTTTTGGGTGTAGTTCTATCTGCCCAAAGAACATAAGGAAGTACTTCAGCCCATTTTCCCTTCTTGGATCCTAGCTTTTTCTTTAGATTGTTGATGATGATCTTGTTGCTAGACTCCGCTTGGCCATTGGCTTGAGGATGAACCGGAGTTGAAGTAATCATTTTGATGCCCCAACTGTCATAAAAGTTAGTGGTCCTTTTCCCGATAAACTCGGAACCATTGTCACAAACAATTTCAGCGGGAATACCAAATCTAGTTATAATATTTCGTTTAATAAAAGATATTACTTCCCTTTCTCGGACTTGTACAAATGCTTATGCCTCAATCCATTTGGAAAAGTAGTCGGTCATAGCAGGCATAAAGACCTTTCCACCTGGTGCTTTTGGTAGCTTGCCTACAATATCCATACCCCATTTCATGAAAGGCCATGAGGAGGATATAGGATATAGAGGCTCCGCTGGTTGATGAAGGATATTGGCGTGTCTTTGATAAGCATCACATTTCCTTGAATACTCGACTGCATCCTTCTTCATTGTCGGCCAGAAGTATCCAGTTCTAAGTATTCTAGAAAATAATGCTTTTCCAGCCGTGTGATTGCCGCAATCTCCTTCGTGAAAATCCTTGAGTACTTCTTGGATCTCAGGATCCTCGATGCATCTCAAATATGGACCTACAAGAGATTTTCTATACACCATATTATCTAATAAAATATATTGAGATACCTTGAGTCTGAAGGACTTGGGATTTTCTGTGGCTGGAATTTCTCCAGTTTGTTATAGTTATTTATAGGATGGATCCATGATCCTTTGTTATTTGAGGATAAAGGATCCCAGAGCACGATTTCTTTATCTTTTGTTATCTCCCCAACTTCCTGTTCTCCTATTGCTGGCGTGAGAATGTGGATTATTGGGATTTTCAAATCCTTAGGAATCTTCAGAGATGAGGTTAAGTTTGCTAACGCGTCTGCCCCAACGTTTTCTTCCCTCGGTACCTGTGTAACACTAAATATTTCGAAGGATTTTGATAATTCCTTGACAACATCTAAATATTTCATTAGTTTCTCACTTTTAACATCGTACGAGCCGTTAAAGTGGTTAGTTATTAATAAAGAATCTGCATAAACTTGAAGATACCTGATCCTCATGCTTTTGGCTAATTGCAAACCTGCGATTAAAGCTTCGTACTCTGCTTCATTGTTTGTTGCCTGGAACTCACAAGCTATGGACTGGGGTAATATGTTCCCCTGTGGTGATTTCAGTAGGATCCCTAATCCTGTTCCTCTCACATTGGATGCTCCATCTGTGAAGAGTATCCAAGGATCCTTGGTCTTTTCCAGTTGTTGGACTTCCAAGTAAGCTTCTTTTTGTAGATCACTAGTGATATCAGCCACAAAGTCCGCTAGTGCTTGAGACTTGATTGCTGTTCTTGGCTCGTATTGGATATCATATGCACTTAATTTCACAGCCCACTTAGCCATTCTACCTGACAACTCTGGTTTTCTAAGAACATTTGTTGGTGCATGTTTTGTAACATATGATCTTTTGTGTTTGTTAGAATTGAGAGCAACGGTCAAAGGGGAGTCTGTTGGTGCATTTTGTGACCGTCGCTATGCAATTCTGATCAGCGGAAACGAAGTACGAAGTTAGAACAACTTCGCCATAGGCGAAGTTATAACAACTTCGCCTAGCCCAAGCCCGCGAAGTTTATATATATATGTGTGTCTTGTTTAGGTTTTGGCAATCCAGAAAATTAGAGTATTGTGTGTTCAGTTCAAGTAGCTAGAGAGAAACAGAGAGGCAGAGTCGTGTGGGACGGCCCGAGGTAGAGCTAACCTCGGGTCGGCCGTGTCTTTGTTTTTGTTCGTTTTGTAACATGGTTTGGTTATGATATAAAAGATCTGCAGATGTGTTTATCCCATTCGTGTGTTTGTTCGTGTGTTTGTATGTGTGTAATCGTGTTCTTCGTCTTCTACACCATTAAACGAGTCTAGGAGGATTCCGCACTCCCAGACCTCGTGCGGATCTCGTATCGATCGGCGACGCCCCGCGAGAACCTACAATTGGTATCAGAGCCTTAGGCTCTTATGCTATGGTTCGAGATCTGCGTTTTGGTGTTTCTGGCACGTTTCTGACGCGTTTTTGGCCGAACAGCCGCCGCAGGCGAAGTTATGGGGTTCAGGCGAAGTTGTCGCTTAAATTTTAGGGTTTAGGCGAAGTTATCAGTCAGGCGAAGTTATGAACAGGCGAAGTTAAGAAGGGGCGAAGTTGACTTTTAGGCGAAGTTGACTTTAAGCGAAGTTAAAAAAAAAAAAAAGTGTTTGGAGTTTTCGTCTGTATGGCCAGGTGTACACGATTATTGTCAGATCGAAGACGTTGTTCCGTCAACGAGTGAAACTTGTTATCTCTTGGTCTTACGTGTGAACAAATACGTGTCAACTCTGGATATGGAGTTGAGGTTGTGAATGGGATATTGATTGATACTGGATATTGACACATTTTTTTTTTTGGTCGAAATACACTTTGATTAACGTTAAGGACAGTGATTAGATGATACTATCGACACTACACAACTATAACTCGGATTAGAACTGGAAAAATGAACACAGATGAAACGAGATATCTTTCATCTTTCTATCTTCAAACACGTGTCTTGTAATCTTCAACAATCTTGTATCTTTCATCTTCAAGCATGAACTCCTTCTCGTACACAAACCGAAACAACTCTTTGATACTTCTTTGCTTCTTCTTTCCAAGCAGGAATATAAAATATCTTTTTCTCGTTTAGCACCTGCAGATCAGCTTGAGACAAATTCACCAAGTGCATTGGATCATACACTCTCAGCAGCTCTTGTTCATCTTCATTCTCCATTACTGCTTCAGCTGTTTCACAATCAACGTACCACCACTTCAGATCTTTGAGCACATCCTTGGGCATTTGTTTCATCGGCACTTCTTTTAAACACCGGATCGGCTTATACTTCATGATCATCCAAGGCTTGCCATCTGCTCTCATCCCTCTATCTTTATCTTCAACGAGCTTTCCTTTCTGTGGTTTCAACAGCTCGAACTTTTTCTCTTTTATACTTTCCTTCCAAACAATCTTCCCAATGACTCTTGCCATGTTATCATCACTCCTGTTTATTAACCCCAATCTGGCTAAGTCCTTCACTTCACACTCTGGCAATGTATTCAACGATCTCAACAGCCTTTTGAAATACTGAACACCATCATACCTCTTAATCACAAAGAGCCTCAACTGCTCATCATATAACCAGCATATAATCCCCTTTCTTGATTCAGCATAACCCCTGATGTTGTAACTTTTCTTGAACATAGTAGGGACCGCCGGTTTCTTCGTTTTTACAAACCACTGAGCATAGCCTTCTTTCCATCTTGGCTGCTATTCCCATTCCGTCTCATCACTTCCCATATCTTTACTCATATCTGCCTTATCAACATCCGGAATCTCATGCTCAATATTCTCCTCTACAATCTCTCCCTCTTCAATCTCACTATCAATAACAATCTCAGCACCAATCTTTTCTATCTCTTCAACTGTTAATACATCATCATCACCTATAAACTCATCATCCATCTCCTCAACATCCACGACCACCACCTCATCACCTGTACCGCCCGCTGCACTTGTTGACTCCCCCTGAGATGTGGAAGTCCCAAGAGCTTGTTCAGTTCTTGGCAACTCTCCACCTGCACCTTTCGATGCATTGGGATCATCGTCTCGATCATTTCGCTTCTTAGTCCTCAGCTCATCGCCCTTACAGCTCGTCTCCCCCTGAGATGCCAAGAACTCCTTCAAAGCATCAACGATTTTGCCATGTTCTATCAACAGGGACAACTGCAATAGTCGAGATATAAGTTCGCTTAGGGTTTCAGAAGATAAGTTCGCCGGTTTATGAAAAATGAACAGTTTGACCTTAAAACTTCTTTATATAGGGTCAGAGTTATACCGACGAAGTTATGGATAACTTCGCCTATTGCAGGCGAAGTTATGCACAAGTTCGCCGATATTAAACTTTACAAAACAAACCCCTATAATTTGAACAATTTGCAATTAAGTTTTAAAACATCCTTTAAAAAGTTAAATGATACGATCAAGACCAAGTAACCAGGTATAAAATCATACAACTACATAAGTAAAAAAGAATTTTAACAATAAAGTACACGGGATCAAATTTCAGTCTCAACAGGGACCACTATGTTTTAGAAAAGATCTGAACAGGAATCATACTAATTAAGTGACTGTCACACAGATCCGTGTTCAGCTGTATTATGACATAAAGAAACAGGTTGTAAGCAGGTAAATAACTTAAAATGGTTTTCATCGCTTCTGTGATACGGGTTAGGTTCAATTAAGCTCAAAACTTAAATGGGCAACAACTCAGAGATTATGATGCCTCCTATCTATTCTCAAAGCGTATTTGGCTTTCCCCAAGTCACCCCGAGTTGACCTCGACCCGTAGTGTCTGATTAAATAGTAAGTACTCTTCGATCTTTAGACTCTTCATCCCGTTCTCTTTCTTACATCTTGATTGAGAAGTATGAACATTATGAACTCTAGAATGTCTCAATAACACATCTTTTTTTTTTTAAGTATTTACACAACTTCAGAGTAGTAAACAACTGCAAGTCTCGAATCTGAATCACTGCAGTTTCTTGACACGCTATCTTCACGGGAATCAGAATACTCACGGGCTCGTGTATGACTGGGTAATCGATTTTCTGCCTATCATTCGGAAAGATATATATGGAAACATGCACAACTCTTATGGAGTTTCCACGTAAAATCGAGGAGATTTAGTTAGTATCACTTCTACTTTTACGCACCATAAAAAGCTACCATGACATACAATGACTGTTCTAAAGTCTTTTAGGCCTAATAACTTCACTAGTTAAGCACACAGAATCAGTATATCTATCACTTTCCAAGGTTGGATCAATTTTCTGTTAAACATAGTAAAGGAACTTCTTACGAAGTAGTAGACTTGAAAAATAATTTCATCTCCCAAAAAAAAAAATTTTAAGTTCTATCGCCCCGATCAAATTGAAGTTTTTAGGTAAACGGCTATCCTGAAGATCCAATGGATCAGCTGGACCGACCACATACAAGTATGTGTCCTTCTAACTAAGTATGATCGACTAATTTTCAGCGAAAGAATAAAAACACATCATAAACCGCCCGGTCACTTTCAGTCATCTGGTTAATGGCTATCCTCATAGTCTACACGTAGAAATGAGGACCAAACATATCCGAAGATATGTCATTCAAACTGAGGCAACCGACATAATTCTAAGCGATAGTGATGTTTTTTTTTGGGTGTAATTCTAAGCGTAGAAATGAGGACCAAACATTTTTGGGTGTTTGTGGGCAAAGAATAGTTGTTGTTCGAGGTTGACCAACTGAAGAAAGTCATCAAATTGAACTGAAGATTTTCGTCATTACTGGATTGTGGTCAGAGCATATTATTTATGTTATTTTCAAGGCGTTCGAGAATTGGATCCTGAAACGTGATGCTTATTTATTAAAGTAAAAATTCTGGAACAAGTTGGATTTAATCGGGAATTAAAGTGTTTATGTTCTTGATCGTTATCCCTGGTGATTGAAGATGCTTCGGATTAATTAATGGTCATGTGTGTTAGATTCTGTCAAGGTGGTTTTGTGATGAAATTGATCACTTGATGTTGAGTAGTTGAAGATTAAACCTTATCGTATGCCGACGTGTTGGTGAAGTTGTGGAGGGAGCCCAACTTCACGTGTTGGTGAAGTCAGAAGGACTCATGTGATTGGTTGAGATGATCAATTAGGCACGGGGATGCATGCATTTCAAAGACCTCAATCTATATAGTCGGAGAAGCTTACACTGAAGGGGAGATCTGATATGGAAGACGCTGGGTGATTGGTAGATTTGTGAAGCTACTAGACAGTTTCAGACACGGCTGGTTGAAGAGCAAACAGAAGATCATCAGTTAAGAGGGAGTCTGTTGGTGCATGTTTTGTAACAGATGATCTTTTGTGTTTGTTAGAATTGAGAGCAACGGTCAAAGGGGAGTCTGTTGGTGCATTTTGTGACCGTCGCTATGCAATTCTGATCAGCGGAAACGAAGTACGAAGTTAGAACAACTTCGCCATAGGCGAAGTTGTAACAACTTCTGCCATAGGCGAAGTTATAACAACTTCGCCTTAGGCGAAGTTAGCCCAAGCCCGCGAAGTTTTTATATATATATGTGTGTCTTGTTTAGGTTTTGGCAATCCAGAAAATTAGAGTATTGTGTGTTCAGTTCAAGTAGCTAGAGAGAAACAGAGAGGCAGAGTCGTGTGGGACGGCCCGAGGTAGAGCTCACCTCGGGTCGGCCGTGTCTTTGTTTTTGTTCGTTTTGTAACATGGTTTGGTTATGATATAAAAGATCTGCAGATGTGTTTATCCCATTCGTGTGTTTGTTCGTGTGTTTGTATGTGTGTAATCGTGTTCTTCGTCTTCTACACCATTAAACGAGTCTAGGAGGATTCCGCACTCCCAGACCTCGTGCGGATCTCGTATCGATCGGCGACGCCCCGCGAGAACCTACAACATTCTTTACAGGATAGTTAGTTCTTAAAATAATAGGATGAGTTTCAAAATAATGTCTCAATTTAGTAGAAGCCATAATAAGTGCAAGAATTAACTTTTCTAAATGAGAATACCTAAACTCCGCATCTAGAAGACTTTTACTTACATAGTATACATGTTGTTGTTCACCTTCATGATCCTTTACCAAGACCGCGCTTACTGCATTTCCTTATACAGCAAGATATAGATACAAGGATTCTCCATCCACAGGCTTCATCAGAGTAGGAGCCGAGGATAAATAATCCTTCAGGGCTGTAAGCGCATCTTCATGTTTTTTAGTCCACTCAAACTTCTTGTTCTTTCTAAGGATATCATAGAAGTCTTTGCACTTCTCGGAGGATCTTGAGATGAACCTATTCAAGGCTGCTATTCTTCCGGTGAGTCTCTGGACGTCTTTGGCATTTGCAGGAGATTTGAGATTGACAATAGCTTCGATCTGCTCCGGGCTTGCTTCAATTCCTCTCTTTGTGACCATATATCCCAGAAACTTTTCAGCCTTAACACCAAAGTGGCATTTGGACGGGTTTAGTTTCATGTTATAATGGTCAAGGATATTGAATGCTTCCTCAAGGTCTCTGAGATGATCCTCTGCCTTCTTCGACTTTACCATCATATCATCTATATATACCTCCATAGTCTTGCCCAATTGGTCCTTGAACATCATGTTGACTAGTCTTTGGTATGTTGCTCTTGCATTTATTAGTCCGAACGGCATAGCAGTATAAAAATATATGCCGGTTGGAGTCATGAACGCTGTGTCCTCTTGATCAGATGGTTCCATCTGAATTTGTTGGAATCTAGAGGAAGCATCCATAAAGGTGAGAATTTCATGTCCAGCCGTTGCATCCACCATGGCATCTATATGTGGTAATGGTAAAGGATCCTTGGGGCATGCCTTGTTTAAATCCGTGAAATCGACACACACCCTCCACTTTCCATTCTTTTTTGAAACAACGACCACATTAGCTAGCCATCGAGGATATTGGACCTCTCTGATCATACCGGCCTTAAGAAGTTTTTCAACTTCTTCTTGTATGATCTTGTTCCTCTCAGGAGCGAATTTTCTTCGCTTCTGAGAGATGAGTTTAACAGATAAATCAAGGCCGAGTTTATAAGTGATTACCTCTTTTGAAATACCTGTCATGTCTGAGTGCTTGAAGATAAAAGTAGATCTTCTTCGCCCTAGGAAGGAGATTATATCCTCCTCGACTTTGCTAGGGATACTGGATCCGAGGAGCACTTTCATTTCTGGATCTTCGGGGTCCAACGATACTTCTTTGAGGTCTTTCTTCCCAGCTTCCAGCACGTTCCTAGGATGTTGCTGTAGTTGCTATGCTATATTTTGCTTGGCTGCTGGCTTCATTGATGATGAATAGTAGTTCTTAGCCTCTGCTTGGTCACCTATTATCTTTACAACTCCCCAAGGAGTTGGTAGCTTGATGCATTGGTGATAAGTTGAAGCTACGGCCTTCATTCCATGGAGCCAAGGCCTACCTAAAATAACATTGCAATAGGAAAGGTTATCTATAACACAAAATTTTTGGTATTAATTTAACCATTCGATATAAATTGGGAGGTTAATGTCCCCCAATGTCTTCTTGGTTTCACCACTGAAACTGACTAGCACCGATGTTCTAGGAATGATTTCAGAATCCGGGATGTTCATCTTTTTGAGGACGTTATGCTGGATAATGTTGACCGAGCTGCCCCCGTCCACTAGGATCCTGCGTACATAATGGTTAGAGATGAATAAAGTAATAATCAAACCGTCATGATGAGGATCCTGGATGTTCAGCATGTCTTCCTCATCGAAGAAGATTCTCTTGTCTGTTGTAAATGTAGTTGAGACTATTGGATGATATCCGTTATCCATCTTGATCTCCTTGGCGAATCTTTTTGCTGCGGTGAAAGAAGTTTCGCATATGTCTGAACCTCCCGAGATGAAATTAACTGCTGGTACATCTGGCTTGTTTTGTTGAGAATCCTGGATCCTTGAGTTGAAAAAGATTCTCTGATCAGTCACCCGAGTAGTAGGAATGAGCGGTCTTCTCTCATTGTCCAATTCAAATTCCTCTACGGGCTTTCTTCTATGGCGCAAGAGTCTCTGAATAATTCGTAGTCTCTGGAGACAAAGTTGATCACATGGGCATCCGGCGGTGGTGGCGTTGCTTTCTGTGGAAGATCTTCAGGATCCTGGATATTGGATTTCTTCCTTCCCAAGAGTTCTTTAAAGTGACCTTTTCTCAGGAGGTACCCAATTTCTTTCCTTAAGCCGATGCATTCGTCTTTCGCGTGACCAAAATCTTCATGGAAGGTGCACCACTTAGACTTGTCCTTGAAGCCGACAACCTTCTCATTCTTTCGGGGCCACCTTGCTTTTTCTTCCAGATCCTTCATGGCACAAATCAAGCCATGACTATCTACAGAGAAACAATAGTCGGAGATGCAAGGATAGTCTTCATCGTCATCTCCTTCTTCAACTGCCCGTACGTTCTGATTGTTGAACTTGGCGTACGGCTTGGAATTGTTGTTCCTATTCCAGGATCCTTTATCCTTCTCAGGAGTTTCTTGTTTCGTTTGTCCCCCGAGACGATCCTGGATCTTTTTATCTTCTTCCAGGCGGATGTACCTTAATGCCCTGCTTCTGACTTCATCTAATGTCCTGCACGGAGTCATCACTAAATCATCATAAAAAGGGGAGCTCTTTTGAATTCCCATCTTGAATGCTTCTACAGCAGTAGTCATATCAAGGTTTGGGATTTCTAGAGCTTCCTTGCCAAACCTGGTAACAAAATCCTTAAGGGATTCATCACTAGGTTGAACAACACGATATAAATCATTGGTTAACCTTTCAAATTTCCGACTACAGAAAAATTGAGTGTTAAATAAATTAACTAAATAAGAGAAAGATGTAGCTGAGAAAGAGGGTAGGCTTAGTAGCCATTTTAGTGCAGCTCCCATCAGTGTGGCTCCAAATCCTTTACAAAGGCAAGCCTCTTTGATTTTTTCAGGAATAGGATTAATCTCCATCCTTTCCCTATATTGGGAAACATGTTCTTCAGGATCGGTGTTCCCATCATACGTCTTCATGTTGGGAGTTTGGAACCGCTTCGGAATTTCAGCATCGCATATGGGTGGAGCGAATCTGGATAACTTGTGACTTCCCTCCGGTATCTCAGGAATTGGACGTATCACCCCCGGGACACTGGATATCATATCCTTTAGCTTCTGTAACTCCCTGGCCATGGCTTGGTTGATGCCTGAGTCCTGCATGGGAACACGGTTAGTATCAAAAGATATAGGATCGTACCAGTTACCTCTCTGCTGGGTGGAGTTTGGTATTCCAGACGAGTATTTGGGAAAAGAGGAGTCAGCAATCGAAGTGGGTCCTCCAGAAGCAATGGTTTGCATGGGAATTATGTCCCCATCATGGACTTCGAAAGATTGTATGTGTTGGATTCCTAAGGATCCTTGATCTTGAACAAAGGACCCCTGAATATATAACCCAGAGGATCCCTGAGGAATGACTGGTGATCCCTGTTGAAATTGCGAGTATCCCTGAGCCGGTCGATCCGCGGACCCTTGTTGAAAAATATGTGATCCTGACTGGAAGAGTGAGGATCCTTGAGCCTGCTGACCCATGGATCCTTGTTGAAGGATATGGGATCCTGGTTGAAACACTGAGGATCCTTGAGCCGGTTGATCCACGGACCCTGGTTGCAGGATAGAGGATCCTTGCTGAAACATGGAGGATCCTTGAGCCGGTTGACCCACGGACCCTGGTTGCAGGATAGAGGATCCTGGCTGAAACAGTGAAGATCCTTGCGAAAGCTGAGCCATGGATCCTGGACTGGTGAAATCCAGTATCCTGGGCACCAGGGGAGTGAGATCTTCTGCTGGCCTCTTATTCTTCCTGAGATCTTCTATCTCACGAAGGATCCTCTGGTTAGTCTTGTTCTGTTGCTCCATATACGCTTTAACCTGCGAAAACATAGATGAAACATCACTGTTAGTGTTAACCGCCGGGGCAGCAGCAGCGGTTTTCGAGCTCTGGAAGATTGGTAGTTGCGTTCTGCTTCCAGCAGCAGTAGTCCGTTGAGCTGCCGTGATTGGCGGAGGCATAGGTGGCAAAGTCCTCGATGAGAGAGGAATTGATGAGGGCATGGTTGACGAAGCAGAGGTGGATTGGGAGGCCATATATAGTGATATGGGTATGAAAGGTTGAATATTGATATGGTATTTTCTGGATTATAGCACCAATTGCCCCACGGTGGGCGCCAAATTGTTTTGGACAAAAATTAGCTAAGGATCAAGTATCCAAATCTGTTATGTGAGGTGATGTGCCAATTTGATAATAACAAATGTATAAGCGTTATATCGATGAACACAATGGTTTGATCACGAGGGAAAAAGCCCTTAACCAAGATAGTCTTACTTCGGTCAAAACTTATCAAGGCAATCGTTGGTAAAATAGCTCCGGTCAATGATTAATAAGATAATCTTTGGTCGAAGTACTTTAGTCAATGATCAACAAGGTAACCTTTGGTCGATGAGTATATTGTTATCTCGGTCTCCGGCACAAAAAACCCCCGAACGGTGAAAACTATCACCGTCAAGTTTATTAATGAACAAAACGTGATTACAAGTGTTTGTGGAGTATATGATCGAGATTACAACGAAATCTAGTGTATAGAGAGAGTAATTGCTTCTGCTCTAGTGTGTGTGTAAGTAGATGTGTTTATTCCTATCGATCATACTCAAATATATAAGGAAAAAGTAATTAACAAACTTAACAACTTCATCCTATAAATCCGCTAGTCTTCCATTCTTCACCAACGTGCTCTTTGACCACGTGCTGATAGCCACTCACTAGCGAATAAAGCGGTAGACCAGGTCTAGATACCGTTGTTGTTATTTAAACGTCAATCTTCTAGAGAATTCGTCCATAATCCGCTATGTTGAATTAGGATCCTGGATCCACGTTCCAGCTGTAGGATGTCGCAAGAGGATAACTCGTACAACTACGTCTTAAACTTGCTACACCTGTCTAACACATCACCATACTAAACGCAATCATTAGTAAACAAGTAATACCGAGGATCGTCGATCCTTTATATCCTGATATATATTTCAAGGATAAACTATCTATAAGATAGTTAAGGATAAATGATCGTCACTATAAAAATCGTGGCTAACATCATACACAAACTCAAATATAAATACCAAACTAATTCAACCATTTTCACCGTTTCATACTAGCTTCTTCACATTTTCATTTCATTCTATCTCAAAATGGATTCCCTGGATACCCCGAACTCTTCCGAAATTTGAGATCAAGTAATTAAGGAGAGTCATAGAATTTGTCAAGTGCAACAACGAGCATTGGAGGAGACAAAAGAGGCCATAAGCGCAATGCGGGCCGTCGTCAATACGATAGTGTCTGGCTCTACAAGCTCTCCGTTGCCACGCAGGCGGTCGTATATCCATCGGGATCGTACTGAAGCGGACGATCGCTTGATGAAGGACTACTTCAACGACACACCTATATTTAACGACACTATGTTTCAACGTCGTTTTCGGATGTCTAAGCGTTTATTTTTGCGCATCGTGGGAGATTTGGAGCGAGAGTATACGCATTTTCAACAAAAACCCGAAGCAAGAGGATATTTAGGATTCACCGCCATCCAAAAGTGTACTCCGGCGCTACGCATCCTCACATACGGCAACACGGCCTACATCAACGACGAGTATTTAAAGATGGCTGAGAAAACGACGCGAGACTCGTTGGAGAATTTCTGCATCGGTAAAATTTAAATTGTTTACATTAATTACTGTTTTTAATATAAATATTTTTTTAATAATTTATTTGTATAGGAATAATACAATTATAAGTTGGTCGTTATCTAAGGATTCCAACTTCAAACGACCTGACTCGCATATACGATGTACACGAAAACAAACATTCTTTTCCTAGCATGATCAGAAGTATAGATTGCATGCATTGGGAGTGAGGCAACTGTACAACTGCATGGCAAGGTCAATACACTCGTGGTAACCATGGAGTACCAACGGTTAGTCTTCAAGCCATTTGTTCACACGACCTCTGGATTTGGTCGGCCTACTTCGACTCCGTCGGTTCCAATGACGACATATACGTTCTCAACGCGTCCCCCGTGCTAGAGTATTACATCAGCCGAAGCATACCGGTCTTACCGTTTTATGCCAACGACACCTTCTATCGTCACGGATACTATTTGGGAGATGAGATATATCCAGAGTACTTGGTCATCATTAAAACGTTTCAAGACCCGATCGAAGAAAAAAGAGAATACTTTAAGAAACAACAAGAGTTCGCGCGAAAGGATATTGAGAGGTGTTTCGGGGTTTTAAAAATCCGTTGGAATTATGTGAAAAACCCATGTTGTTTATGGACGATGGCAAAAATGAGCGATGCCATGTATACGTGTATCATATTGCATAATATGGTTTTAGAAGACACTGGCAAAGCAATATGTCAATACTATATACTAGGAAGCGTTCCAGAACAGTTCCCTCAACCAACCACAGAGCAACAAACGCGAAACCTTCACGAGCTCACATCAAGTGAGATACATAACCAACTTAAGGCGGATTTGGTTCAACACATGTGGGATAATAGTCCCTTTGAAGTAGAGGACAAATACGAAGACGATGAGGAAGACAAGGACGAGGAGGAGAAGGAAGACGAAGATAAAGACGAGAACAGAGATGAAGATAATGAATAGATTAGTATTTTTATATGTATTTTTTATTTTATTTTTTGGTGTGTTTTTTTTTATTTTAATTATAATTTATATTTCTTTATTTAGTTAATTTAATAAATTTTAAAACTTAAAATGGTTTTTGTTTGTTTACTTTAATTACAAAAATAAAATAATAAAAAAAGGTGATGTGGCACTGGAGGGGCTACAAGTCTACAACACCATTACACCCAAAAAACAAGTTCTTACCATTTGCTGACTGACCGTCACTAGTCGCAATTCGTCCAATTTGTAGCCCCTCCACTACACATAGCCTAAAGGAATCCAAACTTGCGACAAGCCAAAAATAGTGGCAAAGCGGTAAAAAGGAGTTGAAATCGAGTCATAATGTGGTAGTGAAGGGCTCTACCACTACGCCTTATTGGAAGTTTTGTAATAAGTTCTTTTTTATTGTATTTAAAAAAGAATTATTTATGCATATACATACTATTTTCTTAAACAAAATTCAGGCCATCGCCGATAAGGTGCCCAAGATGAAAGTCGAGCCCTGCATATCATCTAGGAGACTAGGACTACCCTCGCACAACCAACACTCCCCACCATTATTTTTGAATATATCAAGAAATCCCTGGTTTCTTTGTATATGTATCACTATGTCTATCTCGATCTGCCCTAGAACTTGGTACGTGATTTCCGACGACTAGTGTGGTGGTGAAACCACATCCGAACCAACACGTACGCCCTATGTTGTGGTGGTGCAGCAATACCCGAGATGGGAACGATGGTTGTCTACCGTGCAAACATTGATTAAGGGAAAGAAAAGAAAAACTTTTGGACCAATCACTGAATGTCATGTGGCTAAACCAATCAATCCTACTTTTTAAATGTAAAACCCGTGTTAGAAATGTTATTATAGTAAGTTAAATTTATAAAATACACATAATAATAAGATATTTTTTATAAAGAAATAATTAGGTGAGAAACTAAAAATAAATGTGTTTTCAACAATGATTTATTATTCTAATTTTTTGTTTTATTTTTTATTTTAGTTGTTTTAAATTAATTACAACATTATTCTATTTTAAAAAAACGGTTGGAGAATGGGGGCTACGTGTTTTTCAACACTCGCCCATTTCATCTCTCTCCCTCCATAACCATTACTAACCATGTCTCCATTGACTTCACACAATTAATATATAGCTGATGAAATTCATTATGCTAATTATAAAGAGTATTTTTGGTATACAACTGATGAAATTCATTATGCTAATTATAAAGAGTGCCAACCGCCTGTTATGAAATTCAAGTTCCACGTTGATACTTGGAACAATATTCTACTAAGAACCCAAACTTTAGTATATTAGGTTCAAGAATATGCTATCCCCTGATATAAACCAAAATGGGATATGCTTGAAATTCTAGTGTTTGTTTTTCCTTTTCTATAAGAAATGCCAACAATCATCGTTTGCAGTTTTCGATTGCTGCTTCTCAACTGAAGCACTTGACGAAGATGAGTACAAGTTTTACATGAGTGACATTGTGGCTAAACTTCAAGCCTCCTATCGCGGTTCATCTTTAATGGTTGTTAACTTTAAAGAAGGTGACGAAAGGACCCAAATATCAGACATATCATCCCAATACAGTATGAATGTAATGGAATATCCTCGACAATATGAAGGGTGCCCAATGTTACCATTAGAAAAGATCCATCGCTTTTTGAGGTCTTGTGAAAACTGGCTCTATGTAGTGGGTCAACAAAATATGATTCTAGTACACTGTGAAAGGGGCGGGTGGCCCGTGCTTGCATTTTATGCTTGCAGCTTTTCTTTTAAATAGAAGACAGTATATTGGTGAAGAAAAGACTCTTGAAATGATGTATAAACATGCCCCTAGAGAGGTTCTTCGTCTTTTAACACCTTTAGATCCACAGCCTTCTCAACTGAGGTATCTTCGGTATATAACGAGTAGAAGTGTAAGTTCTGATTGGCCACTCTCAGACACACCACTAGCTTTAGATCATATCATACTTAAAGTCCTTCCTTTGTTTGGTGAGAAGGGTTGTCGACCTGTGATTCGAATCTATGGTCAGGATTTGTCTTCTACAACAGCAAATAAGAGCTCTAAGCTTTTGTTTACATCCTCCAAAACCGAAAAACAAGCCCGCTACTATCAACCAGTAAGTCAAAATAATCAGATGATAAGTTTCAAAATGCAATAATTTTTTTTTTTCATGAAATAAAATTTTATTTATTTCTACTGATGAAACATAGATATTACATCAGTTTTATTTATTTTTTTTTTTCATGAAATAAAATTTTATTTATTTCAAAATGCAATAATGTAATATAATTATGACTTTTTGGCTGCAGGAGGAGTGTGAACTGGTGAAAATTGATGTTCATCACCGTGTTCAAGGAGACGTGGTTCTTGAATGTGTACATTTGGACCATGTTAGGGAGGAAATGGTATTTAGAGTAATGTTTCACACAACATTTGTGCGAAGCAAGGTACTTTTTTTGGATCGCGATGAAGTTGATGTTATTTGGGATGCAAGAGACCAGTTGCCAGATAACTTTAGAGCAGAGGTAGCCTTTATTATTCACACTGAGTATGCCGTTATTTTGGAAACACTAGAGGTTAAATGCATACTTATACTGTATCAGGTATGGTTTTCGGATGCTAAGGCTCTAGCATCTATAATCACTACTGAAGAAGAATGTGACAATGAGTATGAGACAGAAAGTCCTATACATTATGAGGTTATTGAGGTAGAAGAGATTTTTTGGAACATGGATGATGGGCAAGATGATCTTTTCTCTAAAGAAGTTAAGGTGGATGCTGAAAATGGTGATATTGTCTCGAAAGAAGAATTAGAACTAGAAGCTGAAAATGGTGATATAGTCAGTCTCAATGTCTGTACACACTTATCCTTTCTTTTGTACATTGACTCTTGTATGGATTTTGTTTAAGTTCTGATGCAGGTTGAAGCGAATCGGGTCAGGCCACAAGCTCCAACTCTACCACCACCACCTCCACCTCCAATTCGCATAGCACTTCCACCTCAACCACCCCTAGTGTTGAGAGGACAACCACCTCCACCTCCACCACCGCCTCCAAAGAAAGATACTTCTAAAGCTGAAAAGGTCCTATCGGTAATGCATTTTAAATTAATTAAATATCTTTTCTCCGAAATGACTTTTTTCCTTTTTGACATATGCTTTTCCTCAATCAATGATATGAATAAATAGAGTTCTTTTTCTACATGCATCATATCATGCTGCTTATTTTGTGTAAGAAGATTTGAATAGAACACACTGTCCTAGTCAACATGCATGGTAACGCCAAAAGAATTATTAACAATTTGTTTGTTTCAAATGAGAGTCTTACAAGGCCTTTACTATGTTTCGAGGGTGTTTCATATCCTCAGGTAGTTGTCTCCAATAGCCTAAATGGCTAAACTTTTGTTAAGCATCTATGGCAAGTTGACGTGTCCATTTTTATTAACGTAAGACGTAACATAGTTTACCAGCTGGACATAATGCCCAAAGTCAACTCTCAGTATGCAAGCCTAGCTGCCGTCATCATGTGATCGAAACCAAATTAAACATATGGTCTGGCTACAACTGTTAAGTTTTTTTTTTTCCCATGTGCGTATACTGTATGAATAGGTATTAGGGATAATAAACGCAAGTTCATTAATTAGTGTAGACGTTGATAAAAGGTTTAATAAGAGAATTTTTTACCCGGTTATTATATCAATATTATAAAACTGTAATTATGGTCTCATGTAAATATTAACGCTTGGATATAGAACATAGCCACATCATTTATCTAACGTAATTATCTCCATATATTCTTGTTTTTATATGTAATAATTATTCTACAAGGACAATTATCTATGGTCTTAATCTTAGTAGTCGGAAGTTCAAATTCGACTGCGAGGTGACAAGGTGCGTATTACATATTAGACCCAAGTGCAATGACATAATGAAGTTGGACATAAATGCTTGGCAGGTCATTTGTACTCTAGTTAACCTCTCACATTCAATAAGGTAGCTCTCTAATTAGTTTTATGGACATCATTATTAGCGTAATATTGGACTTGGATAGGGGCCAAATTAACATGGTTGACCTTAATTTCATGTACACAAGATTACTACCAATAAATGCATGACAGGTCATTTGTACTACCAATGAATTCATCTCTAGCTACTTAGAGCAAACATCATAATTCATTATAACATAGCCAGCGGGTTCTTAATTTTCTATTCCTATAACTCTTAACTTCCCTCTTTCTAAATATGAAATTATGTCTTCCTCTGATAAATTGAAGATTCCCATCCAAGAACTAATATCGGAAACTAACGGCTTTGCTAAAGAAAACATCATTGGAGAGGGTGGGTATGGCAGTGTGTACCGAGGACAATCAAAACAGTATGGAGACCTTGCCATAAAGCGGCTAATCAGTGGTCCATACGCGCAAGGAGACCATGAATATGGGATGGAGGTTGCACTGCTTTCAAAATATAAACATGAAAACCTTGTTTCTCTTATTGGATTTTGCGGTGAAGGTGGGGAGAAGATCCTTGTTTACAAATATGAAGCAAATCAGAGTCTTGACAAGATTTTGCATAGGAAAGACATATCATGGATGCGTCGTTTGTAGATTTGCCTGGGTGCTGCGCGTGGGTTGAGATACCTTCATAATGAATATGGATCTCAACACGGTAGTGTTATCCACCGTGACATCAAAAGCTCCAACATCCTGTTGGATGAGAACTGGAAAGCCAAGATTTCAGATTTTGGATTGTCTAAAATTGCCCTTAAAAACTCGGCCAATTCACTTTTGTTCACTGGTGTTTGTGGAACACTCGGATATCTCGATCCAGAATATCAACAAGATGCAACTCTCACACAAAAATCTGATGTCTATTCTTTCGGGGTTGTACTGTTTGAAGTCTTGTTTGGAAAGCTTGTAACTTATTTTCCTAAACTCGTGTCTGATCGCCATTTCACCGTGGAAATGGCCAAGAAGCATTACCAAAACAAAACGTTGCATATAATGATTGATCCTGATCTAAGAAATCAAATGAACTCGGATTCCTTGAGCACGTTTTCATCCGTTGTCTATGATTGCATAAAGAATCTTAGAATAGATAGTCCTGCAATGAGCTCCGTAGTGGAAGCACTAGAGAAAGCTTTGGGTTATCAACAAGAAAGCTCCGGGTCATCATCAAGTAGGTTTTTGCATGATGTATACATTAGTTTTAGATTGGAAGGCTTCGATATGTACATTTTTAATCACTTATGTGATGGTCTTGAAAGAGAAGGACTTTCCACTTACAAGGGTAACATCAGAGGTTCTCGTAAGGAATCAGAACTCGTGTCCGCCATCAAACGATCAAAGTCTTTTATCATTGTTTTCTGCAAGAACTTCGCGGCTAATTCTTGGAATTTGACCGAAGTTGCAGAGATTGCTAAGTGCGTGAAAGAAAGAAGAAGCGTTATTGTACCTGTATTTTCTGACGTGTACCCCTCTGAGGTGAGGGAACAGAAAGGGTATTTTGGCAAAGTCATGTCCAAATACGACACACACCCAAGGATAGAAGAATGGAGAAATGCTCTTGTCAAAGCAACTTGTGCACCAGGCTTGGATTTGTCGGACTATAAGTAAGTTCCTGCTCTTTGATCCAAAATTATTATGAGCCGTAAAACTTGCTTTCAACTCTCAAATTTACGGTTCCACAAGAATTTCGGATTCTGTGTAAACATGAAAAGTTGAATTAGTATCCGATAAAGTCATTATCCATGTTAAACCTTTAAGGGCGCAAATCATCCTTTTCTAATTGCTCTGCAGGTATTACACAGATCTCGGCAAAGAAGCAGCTGCAAGAATTATAAAGGGACCATCATCCCAACCAAATATTAGGAGGAAATGGATAAATCAGGCGACACGGGCGTTGGGTTAATCGGGTTTTGTTCACGTGTCACCGGTTAGCCGGTCAGTACCTTAGCAGATCATGAGTGATAGTACGGATAGTCTATCGGTTAAAATTACTTGGTCATGTGTTGTCCGAGTAAGTTGGAGTTCCATGTGGTGGAAGGCATGGAGCATGCAGCTTTACGTGGGTTGTTTTGATTTGATTTTATCTACCATGTGCATGTCTTTATTTGTCATCATCATCATCATCATCATCATCATCATCATCATCATCGTACTCAGTATATCCCACCAATAGCAATGCTATGGTAGGGTCTGAGGAGGGTAAGATGTAGACAGCCTTACCTCTATCCCATAGGGATAGAGAGGCTGCTTCCGGTGAGACCCCTGGCTCGATAGTAGTTTTGTATCAAGCCTTGGACATAAGGCACATAGCACTCAATCATCGGGACACCGGCTGATTGGGGCATGTGCCCTTGTCTTTCGGCTATCAACGCCACCACATGATGCCTGATTAACCTTCCGCCACTTTTAACGTTATTTTCATGAGATTAGTAAAATAACGTCAAAATTAGTGCAATTTTACTTTTGCCCACCCGAGGGTTCATGTCTTTCTTTGTTTTACATTATAAATAGTTGCATAGCTTTGTTTTAGGTTGCACCCTTAATTTGTTTATCGAATACAGACTTAATTTCATTAATTCATTTACCTTCTGCAACCTTACTTTCATATACATATTTGTGTATTGCTTGTTTTGCAACCAAGGCCTGAACCAACAATAGAGCTGAAGACAAGTTACAGGGCCATTTCTTTGCTCTTGGCAGAATTTGACTAGGTCAATTTCTTGATTTTGACTTTGGTTGTAACCTGATGAACAATGGATTCTAATGTTTGACCATTTTCCCATACAAACAAAGAATAAGTAATTTACTCATATGCCCATTGCTCAAATGAAAAAAAAAAATTGATTTCTTGATTGTTTTAACAACAATCTTTTCATACTATTAGTAGCCTGGAAAAAATCATGTCACTTGCTAGACATGCTCTTTGTAGAATAGAGGAAAATATTATGTTTGATTAATAACCGGAGTATGACTCGTTGATATATCTTATGCTTTGCAGTTACTCAGACCCTTTTAAACTTTGTGAGGCTTTTTCAAAAATCTCATCAAGAGAACTATGAACAGACTGAACTGGAAAGGTGAAGAATAAGCTGAATGGGATTTATTCTTTATATGATTTGGTCAAAGGGTCAGATGATGCGAGTACTAGAATATATTATTTACTCCATTAGCGGGTCAATGCTAGCCCGATGCTAGTCACAGCCACACATGATGTCAACCAAACTGTAAAGCCCACTGGACTGCAAACACGGGAAATGAACAGAATGGTAAATATATACACAGAGCAAGATGCACGTGCTATCAGGGAGATATGAAACTGATGTTACCTTAAATACTACCTTTAGTTAACTTACGTCTGTTGAACTATGGTAGCTAATTATAAATAGTTCATTCAAGTAAAAAAAAAGGTTTGTTTTGTAATTTCTAAAACCACTTAATTGTCAAGTGGTTAGCTCATGTATACTTAAATGATCATTTGAAAGGGTCTTGCCATTATTATTAATGTTCATTACAACTGTTTGTGCATTATGTGTCGGTCATTGAAAGTACTTTTATGCATCTATTCTTAGTATTAATTGTGCTGGTTTTGTTATGTTTTATTAAAGTACAATAGAACCAAAAAGCAGATTACATTCCACAGGCCGTATTTTTTCGTGAGAGATATGATCATTAGTGCGCATAGTACGTCTCACAAATAAAGTTTTTAGTTAGATCGAGAGCAAAAAGTGCATTATATAATTTTAAGTTGTGGTTTGATAAGGAAAGAACATAATAAGAAATGTGAAAGGTATGGTGTTGCATCTCTAACAATGTGCAGGTTGATGTCATGTGGGCCGTGGCACTGGAATATGTAATCGGGCTTAACTTCAAATAACATGGGAAAATGGTCAAACACTGGAACCCATAGTTCATAAGGCTACAACATGTTACAGCCAAAGTCAAAATCAAGACATTTACCTACAAAACAGTCAAATTCTGCCAAGAACACACAACATAAAGAGGCAGCCCAGATCATCTGGGATTGTAAGAAGTTTTGGTTTGAAATATGATAACTATGATTCTGCTTGTCAACATGGATCGGAAAAAGGATTCACACTTTGATGAAAAATCTTTGAGTAAACTGCGGTTTTCGTCCCTGTGGTTTGTCCAAATCTGCGGTTTTAGTCCAATAGTTTCAAATTTGCGATTTTCATCCGGTGGTTTCATTTCACATGCAATTAAACCGGAATTCATTAACCTCGTTAAGTCTGGTCGTTAAACCCATCGGCGTACCTTTCACATAAGGGGCAGTTTTGTCCTTTTTTCCCAAATACACCCAGACCCTCACGTGAGAAGGCTTGCGAATTACGACTGGGGTTTATTTGGGGAGAAAAACGACAAAAATGCCCTCACGTGAGGGGCACGCTGATGGATTTAACGACTAGACTTAACGGGGTTAATAAATTTGGGTTTAATTGCAAGTGAAATGAAACCATATGGACGAAAATCGTAAATTTGAAACTATTGGACTAAAATTGCATATTTAGACAAACCACATGAGGGACGAAAACCGTAGTTCACTCAAAATCTTTTAAACAGGAAAATCAAGAAGAAGAATGCCTAAATTAGGGTGAAACAAATCGATCTCGATCAAATTGGCCAAGCAGAATAAGCAAATAAACTTGAACACATACATACATCTAGTGTTATTTTTAAATGACTTGACATATAAAATATTTACATAACTGGACAACCGTAAAGTTGCAGGTGCACCTGTGATTTTTACTTCAGCCCCGTCACCCGTGTCACCTAGCCTCCTTAACTCTTGTTATCCTAACAGTTGGTTTGGTGATTTTGATTTTCCCTTAATTCTTGCAACAACTTCTCTAATTAAATGTTCGGAAGACCTGCAGAATATATAGTTAAACAAATTAAAAGAAAATCAGCATTGTTAAAATGCATTACAACTTCATCCGATATTAATTAAACATTTCATGTTTCTACAAAATTTAAAATTTTCGAGGAACCATAAAATTTGAGGCTTGAAAACAAAGAGCAGGAAAGCAAATTACTCAAAATCCGATCTTTCCAAGCCTGGTACATTAGTTGCTTCAACGAGAGCATTTATCCATACTTCCGTCCATGGGTGTGAAGACGTGGAGAGCCCAAAATACCCTCTTCCTTTCCTTACCACAGAGGGGTCCGCGCCATCAAATACAGGTAGAACAACACTTCCTCTTTCTTTCATGCACTTAACAATCTCTGCAACTTCGTTCAGGTTCCTAGGACTAGCCCCGAAGTTCTGGGAGAAAATAATGATAAAAGACCTTGATTGTTTGATGGCCGATAGGAGCACTGATTCGTTGCTGGAATTTATAATGTTGCCCTTGTAAGGGGAAAGTCCTTCTTTTTCAAGAAAATCACATAAGCTATTAAACATGTAGTAATTACCGGAGGCTTCTACTTTAAAACTGATGTATACATCATGCAAAAGCCCAGTTGATGATGACCCAAAGCTTTCTTTAGTTCGAATTACTTGCTGATAACCCAAGGCTTTCTCTAGTGCTTCCACCACAGAGCTCATTGTAGGACGATCTTCTGTACGTATCTCCACACATTGGTAGGCAAGTGTTGAAAATGTACTCAAGTAATCGGAGTTCATCTCATTCTTTAGATGAGGAAGAATCATCCTATGCAATGTTTTCTCTTGGTGATGTTTTCTGGCCTTTTCAACAGTAAAGCGACGATCATCTAGAGTACCTGGAATAGCTACAAGCTTTCCAAACAAGACTTCATACAACACGACCCCAAAAGAATAAACATTAGATTTTTGTGTAATACCACCATATAGTATTTGTGGATCAACATATCCAGGTGTTCCACAAGGAGTAGTGAACACAACTGATTCGGCCGAATTTGTAAGAGCTATTTTAGACAATTCAAAATGTGAAATCTTGGCCTTCCAGTTCTCATCCAACAGGATGTTGGAGCTTTTGATGTCATGGTGGATAACGCTACCGTGTTGAGATCCAGATTCATTATGAAGGTACCTCAGCCCATGGGCAGCGTCCCGGCAAATCTGAAGACGACGTATCCAGGATACATCTTTTTTATGCAAAACTCTATCAAGACTCCCATTTGCTTCAAATTTGTACACCAGAATCTTCTCACCACCTTCACCGCAAAATCCAGTAAGAGAAACAAGATTTTCATGTTCATATTTTGAAAGCAGTGTAACCTCCATCCCATATTCATGGTCTCCTTGTGGGTATGGACCACTGATGATCAGCCGCTTTATGGCAAGGACGCCATATTGTTTTGATTGGCCTCGTTACACGTTGCCATACCCACCCTCTCCAATGATGTTTTCTTCAGCAAATCCGTTAGTTGCCAATGATATCTCTTGGAGAGGAATCTTCAATTTGCTAGAGGAAGACATAATTGCAAATTTAGAAAGAGGGAAATTAAGGGTTATAGCAATAAAAAATAGCCGTAGCTGATTATGTTATGATGTTTGTTCTAAGAAGCTAGCTAGAGATGAATTTATTGGTAGCTACTCTTGTGTGCATCAAATTAAGGTCAACCATGTTAATTTGTCCCCTATCCAAGTCCACTTTTATTATTATTATGCTAATAATGATGTTCATAAAACTAATTAGAGAGCTGTCTAGCTTATATATTGAACGTGAGGGATTAATTTTAGTAGAAATGACATGTCAAGCATTTATGTCCAACTTATGTGTTATTGCACTTTGGGTCTAATATGTAATACGCACATCGATCGGCACCTCACAGTCACTTCCGACTACTGAAGTACTAAGAGTAAGACCTGTTGGATTTAATGGTCGGTTCGGGTCAAGTCAACGCGACCGACCCGATGTGACCCGGTATGAGTTACACCGGGGGTTAACGAATTATAAACCCACTAAAATGTTTATTGGGCCCGACACAATGTATGAGATGGACCGAATGATGGTTAAAGGATTTGTTTAGTTAATTGGGCTCAAGCCCAATTGGTTTAACTTGCTTAAACCCTAATAATATTACTATATATGGTATATGTTAGTATTATTAAACCAAGACCTTACAAAACATAACCCAAATCATCACCATCTCATCAGCCGCCGCCGATTTCCGGCAAGTCTGTTTTCTGGCGGGTATTTCCTGCTAATATACACCTAACACAGCCACCTCAAGTTGTTCTCCAGCCATCGCAAGAGCCATCACAGCTCCATAATAGCTCCGGTGTTGTTGAGACCTTATGTCTCGTTTTTCCGGCGACCTGGTACAGATCCGGCAAGCTCGTTTTTTCGACGAATGTTATTCCGGTGACTTGCTGCTGCTGTTTGGTTGCCGTTTGTTGCCGTCCACCGCTTTCCGCTGCTATCCGAGGCTATAAGCTGCGGCTGCTCCGCCGAGGACCATCGCCACCGCTCCTATACCGCCAGACCACCACTCTGCCGCCGCTGTTGCTTCGTCGGACCGCTGCCGTCGCTCCGCCGGATCACCAACGCTGCCAGATCTCATTGTTTCAAGTCTAGCACTTTCGTTAAGCTCTCGGTGTTTTCTCGGTTTCGATAACCGAGGTATATCGACAAATTAATCTATGGTTGTTTATTATTGTTTATTCGTACTCGTTTAACGTTGTAATCGGATCCGGGTTTTGGGTTTCGGTTTATGGTTCGCTTAATCGTTTTACTTTCCGCTGCATTTTATAGTTCGTTTAAATGTCTATATATTAATATTGATTAATATTTATTGAAACGAAAATAATTAAATAAAACGGGTTCAAAAGGTTTATCCGTTTTCGTTCCAAACCACCGTTGAAACCCAACAGTGGTATCAGAGCTGCGGTTACAACGTACGAGTCGATACCGGGTCGTTTAAAACCGAATCTACATCTTAAACTTTAAATCGTTTGCAGTTTATAGATCTAGATTTATTTTCGGGTGATTTTAGAGTTGGTCAAAGTTTTGTTTATTTTATTTGACCAAGTCAAAACGACCCGAAATTTATTTATTTTGAATATGTAAATCCGGCCCCGACCTATGTTTGTTTGGTTGTGTTTGGTGTTTGAGCTTGTTTTTGGCCATATGGATGGTTCAAAAGTTGTAAACGGTTATTATTTATTTTTCGGTTTTCTTTTGGCCATCAAGATGGTTCAAATTTGTAATAGGGCAAATTGTTGTTAGTTTATAAATTTGTAATAAAGAAGACGCGAAGATAACCGAGGACGAGCTCAAGGAGTTATTGGAGTTAGTGGGAGTTCGGGCAAGATGACGGGATGCACGAAGAAGTCCATCCTTGTGGTTGTTTTGTGTTGTGAACCCCTTGACCCGATCGGTCTCCCTAATTGGCTCTAGCGAGACCGATCACCTTTTGGCCATAAGGATTTACATATTATTATTATTATTTGCTATTTGTGGTTGCTTGGATTGTTTATAATAGGATTATAATATCACCGACCTAATACCAAATAAATTTGAAAATAAACATTTTATTAACCAATTAGGTTTTGCAAATTAAAAGCGTTTTGATTTCCAAAACTAATAACTTAATAGATTTCTGTTAACTTAAAATTGGTTAGTCATATTGCAACAAACTTAGTTTTTAATAGGTTATTTAAAACTAAGTGTTCTGAGAGATGAAAGGGTTCATCAATTCGTCCCGATAATAAATACAGCAAAATTTGACTTTTACTCTATTTGATAATTATAAAATTAATCCCAATTTAAAACAATAGTTTATGCCAATCCTACTACAAGTCACACTTGAGGCATACTGCGAAATTTCGAGTGTTTGGAGCTACATCACCGCACTTGTTTTCTAGTCTATCCCATCAAGGTGAAAGCGTTTCGTTGACACATCCGGCCATTTCACACGTCACTATACTAGGACAACTATTACTTTACTCTCCTGTTACGTGCTAAAGCTGTCCGGAGACTTAAAGTGGGCAAATATGAGGCTAAACGTATCTATACAGACAATCGTTGTCTCTCTAGGCCTCATAACCGAGAGTTGTGCTCTATTCACAATTGGCAATCGTTGTCGGTCTGCCTAACCACTTATTAATGTTGTGTGCTACAGCTGCCTTTAATAACTGGAAGCCAGATTCTCACACTCCTATTTTATTAATGTTATTGGGTAATTGATAATAGGTCTACAACGTCGAAAATACTAATTAAATTTACTTTTGCTTAATTAATCAGATGTCGTCAAACGAAAACTCACCCTACGCCCTTAAGACTATCCTTGAGAAGGATAAACTGAACGGTACCAACTTCATCGAATGGCATCGCAACTTGAGACTTGTTCTCACCATGGCAAAGCGCCTGTATGTTCTCGATGGACCTGTTCCAACCGAGCCTGAAAACAACACAGCCGCTGCTCGAAAAGTTCTTGACAAGCATAAGGATGACTCGGCTGAGGTCTCCTGTATTATGCTAGCCACCATGAATTCTGAGCTTGCTAAAGGCTTGGAAGACTTTGGTGCCTATGAGATGCTTGAGAAACTCAAGGGCATGTTCCAGAAACAAGCCCGTCGAGAACGATTCTACACCATGAAACAACTCATTAGTTGCAAGATGGCAGAAGGGTCTCCCGTCAGTGCACATTTTCTTAAGATGAAGGGGCACATCGATCAGCTTAAGAAACTTGATTATCCCCTGCCCGAAGAGATGGCAGCTGATTTCATCCTCAACTCTCTCCCCAACTCATACGACCAGTTCGTAATGAATTTCAACATGAATGGTTGGGTGAAGATAGCGCCGGAGCTTCATAACATGCTCAAGACGGTTGAGATGAACATTCCTTCAAGGACCAATCAAGTTCTGACCATTCGATCTGCTGGTGTCAAAAAGCCTAATCCCAAGAACCGGGGTTATAAGGGTAAAGACAAGAAGAATGTTACCATTGCTGCCCCTCGTGCCACCAATGCTAACAAAGGGGTTCCAAAGATACCACCGTCGCCCCCTGAGGAGCGCCAGTGCCACCGATGCAACCAAATGGGACACTGGATGTGAAACTGTCCCGAGTACCTTGCTAGATCAAAATGAAGAGAGCCAATGGTGAAGGTTCTTCTCGAGGTATTTCCATATACGTTATTGAACTTTTTACTGTCTCTAGCAACACATGGGTATATGATACCGGATGTGGTTTCCACATCATTAATGTCTTGCAGGAGCCTGAGAAGTGGGGGAAACTGAATAAAGGCAACATGAAACCCATCATTGCAGATGAGAAGAGAGTACCAGTTCTGGCAACTGGAGTATTTCATTTTACATGTCCATCTAGCCTAGTTTTTCTTTTGAATAATTATTTGTATACTCCTGGTTTGACCGGCAACATCGTTTCAGTTTCTTTACTGTTTTGAATAAGGTCTTAAGTACGTGTTTTAATGGCACAGCTATTTCTGCTTATGTGACACTCGTAAATTTCAGGTTAACCCTGTTACTCAACTCCGTCAATTCAAACTTAAAGATCATTGAATCTATAACGCACACCTCATTACATTTAAACTATGGTTTAAATGACGCTTGAACAATTACTACATGTGTAGTCTTTCGGGAATTGCACCGAAACGCAAACGAGTTGACGCAAACAATTGGTGAATAAACGAAAAACGTCAAAACAATAATTATGTGATAATTACGTGTTAGACATATGTGTTACTTGATGATATTATGTGTAATGCTAGACAAGAAACAAGAACTAGTTAATTAAGCTAGAAAAGTAACATTTGAAAGTTGAGGGACTTGAGTGTAATATATTGTTATTAAATAATATTAATCAAGAACCCTAGCCCTCTCTTTCTCTCCTCCCAAACCCGACGGCAGCCCCCCCCCCCTCTCCTTGTGATCGGCTCACACACACACACATATTACTTGATTTTTGATCTTGTCCTTCTCAATTGAAGCATCCTACACCCGTTTCTAGCCATCTTCTACCTTCCTCTTGCTTGCTTTGGTATTTTTGAAGGTATAATTATAAACCCTAGGTCCGAAAATCATATGTATGGTGTTCATATGTTTTGTTTGATTAGATGATGTATTGATTGTGATTTGATAACTAGAATTGGTGTTATTACATGTTAATTGCTTGTTTCTTTGATTTTGAGTTCAAGTAAAACCTAATCATGTATGTGGTGTGTATTTGATGTGCATGGATAGTGATTATGGTGTCTAGAATGTCATATGAACGGATTATGGTCTATAGATGGTTAATATGTTGATTTTGGATGTAAACAGTTTCTGGACAGATTGTGTTGTTGATGTTCAATTGACTGTAACGGGGTGTGAATTTGAACATTGGTCGAGATAATTGATACTACAGTGAACTAGGTTGAGTCTAGTTTCTAAAGAATATAAATTTGCAATTTTTGAACGTGAAAAAGTTAACTTTTATGATTTTACAAAAACGTTGTGCAAATCTGAATTGTGAGACCTGCTGTTAGGTTGATTTGTAAATATTATATCTCATGAACTACAAGACCAAATGGGTTGGTTCCACTTCTGGAAGTCAACTTGTTGAGTTAATAACCTAACCCAATTAGTCTTGCATTTGTTGGATTTTCCATTTAACGGAAATTTCAAATAACATTCTGTTGCCCATGAATTTGACTGTTGTAAGTTTGCTGTAGTAAATTGATCATTGTGAGAAATATATGTGGAATAAAAATACAACAAAATATGTTCTGAAAACCTAACACATGTATGCTATTGTGGTGATTTTTGATGAATTAATGGATGAGTTGTGATCTGTGAATTAGAGTAATCTTTACTAGTAGTAATCTGTCTCGGTAAAGCTAGTTGCTGAGTTAGGCGAAAGTACATGAAATATGTTGATAATCGATAATTACTACGTGTTTGACCAAAATACCCTTGTGTTAGAACATTACTAGAAGTATGCTATGTTTATACTTGATGCTTGGGAAGTTGTTTACACGTGTAACGTATCACAAATATACTTGTTAATTCACACACGATTCACAAACGAAACACGAAACGTATTTTTGTGCTTAGGAATTATGTGCCGGGTCTAGAGACTCGATAATAGTTCCGATACTTAGAAAAATCTCATTTTTGTGTCTTAGAACGCGAGTGAGGATTTTTCTGTGACGCACATCTCTCGGACTTTGGTTTTTAGTAATCTTCGCAAACAGTGAGTTTCACTTACCCCTTTTTAAACTCTTTAAACGCTTTTCATTTGGGGGAGATAACATACTCCGAAAACATTTTTAGATTTTGTTAGTAAATTATATATCACTTGTAAAGGCTAAGTGGCAAACGAAACAATTGAAGTCTACATATCGAACCGTTTAGTATTGGAAAATAGCGAGTCACTGTTGAGTAGTACTACTGGGTTTGACAAACCCCACCCAACGCTAAACTCGACTGGAGGTCGAGTGGGTGTAATTTTGGCTAACACATTACCATGGTCTGGATGACCTGGTGGCAAGGTACTTGATAAACAGTCAGCTTCAGTGTCGAACACTTAGTAATACTTGTTGTATAGGCTAGCTACCTATAGATATATAATTGATTTAACACTATCTGGTAAACGCTAAACGCAAAACGCTGAACGCAGAACGCTGAACGCAAAACGCTAAACGCTTTATTTTATATAAACTTGTGAACTCACCAACCTCGTGTTGACACTTTTAGTATGTTATTCTCAGGTAGCCGAGGCGGGCGTGCGGTATAGGATCATGCATTGCTTGAAAACGCTTTTGTTTATGCAAACTATTTTAAACTGTTATCTTTGGGTTTTAAGTCGTCCTGCGTGACGCAACATTTGTTTTTATGGTTTTTACACTTCCGCATTAATTACTCGTAAACGTTTTGTGGTTTGAAAACTTTGTTTTATGGTTTGATTATAACTAATGAATCTGATCCTGTTAGTTCGCACCCTCTGACGGTAAAACTTCGTTAGTGGATTTTGAGGGTGTGAAAGCTTACTTAAATAACATCTTTTATTTCGAGGCTAAACCTTGAAATGATACATATTAGATTGTTGTTCAAACTAATAATAACGTGTATATATATAATCTTTCAAAACGTATCAGATCTGGCATCAATGATACAATTCTATGGCATTGCCGACTTGGCCACATAAGCAAGGCAAGAGTTAAAGACTCCAATCCGAAGGGATACTTGAATCCACAGGACCGAACTCTTTTGATGATTGTGAATCTTGATTAGCTGGCAAACTCGCCAAAAATTCCTTCACTTATAAAAGTGAACGAGGAAGAGATCTGTTAGGACTCATACATACTGATGTATGTGGACTGTTCGAAACCATGTCTAGAAACCATGAAAGATACTTTGTTTCTTTTATCGACGATTATAGTCGATATGCTTATGTGTATCTTATGAAACACAAGCATGAAACTTTTGAAATGTTCAAATAGTTTCAAAACGAAGTGGAAAACCAACTTGGTAAAACCATTAAGATACTTCGATCAGATCGAGGTGGAATGTATCTCAGCTCAGAGTTCTTCAATCATCTAAAAGAGTGTGGAATTTTTTCACAGCTCACTCCACCTGGCACACCCCAACATAATGGCGTGAGCGAGAGAATGAGTCGAACTTTGCTAAACATGATTCGATCAATGATGTGTAGAGCTAACTTGCCTCACTCCCTTTTGGAGTTTCGCCCTTATGACTGTTTCCCGCATTTGACAAATACTACTACCAGAGCAGTTATTACTTCTTTCATCCTGATACAAATATGATTTCTATCAAGAGGAAAGACCACTTCCTCGAGAAAGAATTTCTCGATCGTGGAACTGGAGATTATTTTGTCGATCTTGAAGAAATTCAAGAACCACAAACAACCGTTGAGAAGCTAGAGTGTTTGATCAACAAGTTGTTGCTGATACATCAGACATGAACACGAGCGTTCACAGAAGTACTAGGACTCTCGCACCCAATCCTAGATACCTATGGCATCTGGATGGTCCGGAAGTCTTATTAGTAGCCGAGTCTGGCGACGAAGCTACTAACTACATATCTGCATTCTTGGATCTGGAATCTGAGAAACAGCGAGATGCCATGAACGCCGAGATGCACTCTATTCATGACAATCAAGTCTAGAACTTGATTGAGCTAACCCCCGAAGGTCGGGCAATAGGGAGCAAGTGGATTTTTAAACAAGCATCTCGTAGCTGGTATCTACATTTTGATGAGAAAAATCAAAGAGTTTGATTTTATCAAAAATGAAGATGAGCCTTGTGTTTACACAAAGGCTAGTGGGAGCACTATATCATTCCTCATCTTGTATGTGGATGATATACTGATCATTGGAAACAACATTCCTATGCTTAAGGGAGTTAAGCACTGGTTGGAATCTTGTTTCGCAATAAAAGATCTTGGTGAAGCTGCTTATATTATGGGAATAAAGATCTACCGAGATAGATCTAAGTGACTTCTAGGGCTAAGTCAAAGTACATACATAAGCGAACTCATGACACGCTTCTCAATGGACAACTCCAAGATAGGAGCTATTCCATTGCAAAAGGAACCGTTTTAGCAAATCGCAATCTCCGGCAACGGACATTGAGACAAAGCACATGCAAGAAATTCCATATGCTTCAGCGATTGGCTCTGTCATGTACGCTATATTATGCACTAGACCTGACGTCTCGTATGCGTGTTTGGAGGAGTGGAAGAGGAGCTCATTGTAAGGTATTATACTGACGCTGACTTCCAGAATGACCGAGATGTTTCTCACTCATAATCTGCTTGGATGAATAAATTCATAGCCAACCTCGATCTAATTCCAAGTTTAGGAAAATGATCGACGTGATATGTGATAACACAGGTGCTATTGCTCAAGATAAAGAGCCCAATTATCATCACATAACCAAGCACATTTTTAGTTCCACTATATTCGGGAAATATTCGAACGAGGTGACGTCGTGATAAGCAAAGTAGACACAGATCAAAATCTAGCTGACCCGTTCACTAAGCCGATGACTCAGGACAAGCATGATCAGCATAGAGACGCTATCGGGCTTAGACTTGCTAGTGATTTATTTTGATTTAGTATTTGGATGTATAAACGTTTAATCAGTTGTACTTCTCTGTTCACTTTTGATTTAATGGTTAAATGCAAACGTTGAATAGTACAACCGTGTTCATTTTAATACGTTTAATCCGTGAATATTGTATTCTAAATTATCCGTAGTCGGTCAGACTCGTGGGAACGATTCTGAATTAAGACTATTCTGACTTTGGACTCAAGCAGTTGACTTCCAAACTCACAGACCTCATTATGAATGACGTTGGATGTAACTCGCATCAAATCATCTTCATGGATCTTCATCATAAGATGTTTTGATAATAGTATGCTCATTTAGTATCCTTAGACTTGAGATACATATTGGAACTTTCATTTACCGAGGAATATTCTTTGATCATGTCAACCGCTGTTGCGTAACTGCCAGCCATAAAGGCATTGATTGGGAATGTTCTGGAGTTCAGTGGGAGTTGTATGTAGTCAAAATGGAATTCTGTACTCTTACATTAAAATGTAACAGTTAGACATATTGGCGCCCTCGTTGATTCAAACTAGTAAAGTGTGAGGCCTCACCCAAACTTACTGTGTGTTTGATTGGACCACTTTAACTCTATATCGAGAACTACAATAATTGAACACTATATAAGATTGATTTGATCCATGTCTCATTGTTTAATTACTGTCTTATACATAAAGGATAGATGACAACGATTACTATAAATTCATTATCTTGCAATAAGGTATTCCAAGATACTTTGGTTGTGGATTTAAAAATGTCATATTTGATTGGGGACAGCTATGTGTAGCTAGATCGCCTCTAGCTGTTAGCGTTGTGATACTTGACCCAAATCCTTCCAAGTGGGAGACTGTTGGATTTAATGGTCGGTTCGGGTCAAGTCAACGCGACCGACCCGATGTGACCCGGTATGAGTTACACCGGGGGTTAACGAATTATAAACCCACTAAAATGTTTATTGGGCCCGACACAATCTATGATATGGACCGGATGATGGTTAAAGGATTTGTTTAGTTAATTGGGCTCAAGCCCAATTGGTTTAACTTGCTTAAACCCTAATAATATTACTATATATGGTATATGTTAGTATTATTAAACCAAGACCTTACAAAGCATAACCCTAATCATCACCATCTCATCAGCCGCCGCCGATTTCCGGCAAGTCGGTTTTCCGGCGGGTATTTTCTGGCCAATATACACCTAACACAGCCACCTCAAGTTGTTCCCCAGCCACCGCAAGAGCCACCGCAGCTCCATAATAGCTCCAGTGTTGTTGAGACCTTAAGTTTCGTTTTTCCGGCGACACGGTACAGATCCAACAAGCTCGTTTTTCCGCGAGTGTTATTCCGGTGACTTGCTGCTGCTGTTTGGTTGCCGTTTATTTCCGTCCACCGCTGTCCGCTGCTGTCCGAGGCTATAAGCTGCCGCTGCTCTGCCGAGGACCATCGCCACCGCTCCTATACCGCCGGACCACCACTCTGCCGCCGCTGTTGCTTTGTCGGACCACTGCCGTCGCTCCGCCGGATCACCAACGTCGCCAGATCTCATTGTGTCAAGTCTAGCACTTTCGTTAAGCTCTCGGTGTCTTCCCGGTTTCGATAATCGAGGTATATCGACAAACTAATCTATGGTTGTTTATTATTGTTTATTCGTACTCGTTTAACGTTGTAATTGGATCCGGGTTTTGGGTTTCGGTTTATGGTTCGCTTAATCGTTTTACTTTCCGCTGCATTTTATAGTTCGTTAAAATGTCTATATATTAATATTGATTAATATTTATTGAAACGAAAATAATTAAATAAACGGGTTCAAAAGGTTTGTCCGTTTTCGTTCCGAACCACCGTTGAAACCTAAGACCATACATGATTGTCCTTGTAGAATAATTATTACATATAAGAACATGCACAGAGATAATTACGTTAGATAAATGATGTGGCTATGTTCTATATCAAAGCCTTAATATTTATATATGACCGTAGTTACAATGTTATGCACTGTTCAATAACCGACTAAAGAATTATCTTGCTAAACCTTAAATCAATGTCTACGCTAATTAATGAACTTGTGTTTTTTTATCCCTAATTAATACCTATTCATATATACGGTATACATGAAAAAAAAATAAAAAAAATAAAAAAAATAAAGAGCTGTAGTCAAACCATGCATATGTTTTGGTTTCGATCACATGCTGACGGCAGCTAGGTTGACATATTGAGAGTCGACTTTGTGCATTATGTCCAGGTAAATTATATATGTTACGTCTTACGTTAATAAAAGAGACTTCATAACTAGTTAACTACCCATAGATATTTTATGAGGTAGTTGAAATTAAACATCTATTTTTTCTAATTCATATACTAAACATTTTCCAATTAATTACTAATCGTATGAAAAGATAGAATCTAATGACTATCCATCTTCTAATCTCATATACCTTACTAATTACAAGAAAACAATTTGAAAATACGTGAGTATGTTGCTACTGACGCTGACTGATCTAGAAACATTTTCATAATTATGTATAATTCAAAGTTCTAACTCGAAACGACTCATGGGCAACGCCCAAAGATATAGCAACTACTTATATATTATGATATATGTAATAATAAAATAGGCAAGGTAAAGAGTTCTTAAGCAAGCTTGAGTTTTTATTTTTTTTCTCCATATTCTTCATACGGCATTTGCGGATAACAAAGTAAATCAACCATATATCAAGAATAACTCAATTGTAAACTATTTTAGATTATAATTTATAAATAATAAGTGGATTTAAACTATATGTTTTGGATTCAATCACATGATAAACGGCATTTAGGCTGACACACACAGAGTTGACTTTGGGCATCTTGTCCCAACTTCAACATATTTATGAGGGACTAAATTAGCATCCCCTTTCATGAGGGACTGCTTGTTATACGTATACCTTATCAAAGTAAATATATTTAATTTTTGTATGCAAATTAGCGCATGCAGGAGGGCACACATAAATCCTAATTAACACTCGCCATGAAGGTAACTCACTACAAAGTTATCACATGAGATTGCTTCCACCGATGATTAAAAGAACCAAAGTTTATGTTTTAATAGCTGGAGTGTTGAATTTGTGAAAATTGATGTATTAACTATCACAAGAACAGAAAACAAACACGTGGAGGGTTGACTTTGTGCTTCTTGTCCCATCGATCTACATGCTGAAAAAAAACAAAGAAACGCCATCTATGCATTTGGGTTCATTAATTAGAAAAACAAATGTTGGTTATTTTAGTACTATTGGATTAACTTGTCGATCGAGGAAATAACATTAGAGATTAAACGAGTTAGGTGATGCGGAAGTGCGGACTCAATTTAATTCTAATGTTATTTGGGCTTTATTATTGGATTTTATACTTGGGTTTAAATATTTAATTTACTTGGGCTTAAGGTTAATATTAAATGTTGGGCTCATGTTGGAATCAATATAACAATATATTGATCGGTTTTCCCTGGCAGATGAAAATAATCTCTCGATGACACATATATAGAATTGAACAACGGTTAGTGGGTTCTCTCTATGATTCTTATAGAACAATAACAAATTCAATTCCATATACAAAATTCTCTGTCTTATCCGATAAATCATTGTGTGTAACCCACAAATAGGTTTATCTGATAGTGATTACACGATTCAGAGAATGATCCAGGTTGCAATTTCTTCTTCTACTTTCGCATACAAGATTACCAGGTTTATTTATTTGTTTAATTGATTGATTTTCGGTTATAGACTACACAATATTTACAACAAAGATAAACCTATTAAATGGTTAAATTTGAGACTCGTGAATATTTTCGTGTTCTGTGATTTGTGAATTAACCTTAATTATCAAGTGATAATTATTAATAATAAATAATTACATTATCTTTAAGTTAAAGAAATCGAATAACAAATACATTGGATAATGAATGCATTATTGGTGAATGTATTGTGGAAACGTTGGTTTAGAATGGATAATGATTATAAGTATCCACAATTAATATTAATTCTAAGTATGAGAAAGTTTTGTTGTTTATGGAATTGATAATTGAAAATATCTACTTTTGGGTTTGATTTGGTTATAGATTTTCAATTTTCGATTCTGGTCATTTGTTTGGTTAGACTAAATTTTGATAAAACCCTAACCGCATATGGTGAATCTACTTCGTATGATTTACTGAATTGGTGATTTTGTTTCAAGTTTCAATTTTACAAAGGAGAAAGTTTATTATATTTTCTAAAACCTGAATTATATACACGGTCTTAATGCATGGTTTTTCATGTGATTGGTTCTTCAAGTTAAATCAATTAAATAAATTAGTTATTCAATCTGATTAATCTATTGAATGTTTGCATGAATATTTGAGACAAAACAAAGTCCAGTAGATATTTTTTTTGGGATTTTATGTTAAATTTTTTCATGTTATAAAATTCACATGGTATCATGGATACTGTGTAAAAGTTAAATTACATGGTGCATGAATAATTAACTTTGAAATGCTTTGTGATGCATATTATTAGAACTAGAACTAGTTGTATTTTGCCAATAGGTTGAAACTGATATTAATCAAATTAATTGCTATTAGTATTTTAATTTGTTTTGGTGTTATATGTGAAATCCAACGGATTAAAGTTAATTTTAGAATGTACAGTTTAAATCTAGTTCAAGTTTCAGATTACAAAGATAATTCAACTAATTGGTTATGGCAATCGGAAATAAACAAAAGTTTAACCGGGCCAATGATTATCCAAAAGAAGCCTAACTAGTTATGTTGGAGACGTGGCAAGTCGTGACATCTTGAGAAAGTATAGAGGTAGGGTACCGAAAAGACCCAAATACCCTTAAATAGTGCCCGGGGGTCAACCAGAAACTCCTCATAAGACACCCGCGGGACATATGAACCACCCGCAAAATTATTGGCGGAAGAAATACTCCCGCAAAGTGTGCGGAAGCATCCTGGCACCCTCAAAAGTCATCCGCAGGACGGGACATTCGTCCGCGTAAATAACTACGAGGTAATGCCCCGGGACAGTTGTCATTAGCTAGTAACGTTCTAGAAGATCTACCAAGATGCTTTCTTAAGCAATACGTGATCCTTCAACTAACCAGATTAGAACACCTGGCAAGGCCGTTATAACCGTGCACTTGGCCAAGGTCATCCATAACCCAATCGTAAGAAGACACGTGTCCAGGTTGTTATACATGCACATGCAACGTATAAGCTGAACCTATCGCATGAGGACACGTGTCCAGTTGGTTACTAGCGCATCTTCTAAAGAGACAGCTGGCCCAATCACCTTCCCACACCCTTCGGCTATAAATACCCTCTCAATCATCATGAGGTATTCATTCACTCCCATTGTACTCTCACTGTTTACTTAAGTACTTTATCTTCATCAGAATTGTACTTATTCTCACGCCGGAGGGTGGTTACGGGAAGATCCCCCCTCTTGTCCTTCCTGTAGCGAGCTCACGGTGTTGGTTTTGCAGGTTCATGTCACTAGACTTTGAGAATTGAGTTCATATCGTATTGGCAGTTAACCACATCCTACCCTGTAGACTCATTGGATCTAGGACTCATCTAGTGGAGTAGATCTGTGTTTCTTCATTGGCGCCATCCGTATTTTTGTTAGAACAGCAAGAATTTTTTTCCATTCTCTTTACGATATGAATCAGTTACCTAAAGGGCCGACGGAGAACCAGGCGCAATCTGCACGAGATCTCAATCTTGGAACACGTGAAGGAGCAACGTCTGTTTTTCCTTAAATCACGACTCCTTGTACACGAACCGATGCCGTAAACCCTGGAGGTTTTACCTTGGGTGGTTCGACGGCTCGGGGACTGTTTGCTCAACAAGTATGTGTTACCCGGTGGACACCGGAAATATTATCACACCAATTACCGACTTGCGGCGTGTTACAGCTTTAGGGGGTTCCAATCTTGGAGATCTGGAACGAATTATGAGAGATGCTCATCTAACTCACTCAGAGTTAGGCCTGGAAGAGAATTCTGGTGATTCTACTCCAAGGAGAGTTCGACGTCATAACTCTAGATCTGAAGGAATTTTATCTCAGGACGATTGGCTCCGCATTCAACAAGAAAATTTGGTTGCTGAGTACGAACGTAGGGTGCGAAACGAGCAGTTCCATGCTCGCACCCTGACGTATGATGAATCCCCCCAGGAGATCGGTTTCTCCTCCCATACGAGGAAGTCACATTCAGTACAGTCAGCCACTAGAACAAAATTTGGATGAGATCCGAAGGTTACGCCCTTGTCCCCGTATAGATATGCGGTTACCATCTTATGAGGACAAACTTGACGGACATGATTCAACGTATCGTCCGGAAGGAAGTTATTACAGCGGAGACAGCCGTCTCACTTCATACGGAGGGGCTAGTTATTCGTGACCAGTTGTCCGCCATGCGGAATACCATAGTAACGCTGAGCACGATTTTTCCAAACCTTATCGTCCAGAATCTTTCGCTGAGAAGTCAAAGTTCATTTCAAGCATCGCGACAGCTCCATTTCCGATGAATGCAAAAATCTCGACGTCTGTCGGGACATATAATGGAATGTCGGATCCCAGCGGTCATTTGTTAAGGTTTGTAGCAGTGGGAGGAGTCAGTGGATGGACTCTCCCATACTGGTGTCATATGTTTGCATTAACGTTTATTGAGGCCGCCCGGGATTAGTTCGAAAAATTGCCCGACGGACAGATCAAGAGCTGGAATGACTTTGTGACAAAATTTTCTTAGCATTTCAGTCAACAAAAGAAACATACCCACGACCCCTCAGAAATAATATTGGATGTTACAAGGCGAAATAATGAGTCTATCGAAGATTTCATTACTCGTTTTATTAACGAGAGTCTTAATATTGGCGGGGTTAGCGAGGATATGTTGAGGGGGGCATTCCGCAAGAATGTTCATAGTGATGCTTTGATCCGCACCCTCACAGGGAGAGACGGAATGCCCGAGTCTTGGGATGAAATCATGAAAGCGGCAAAGTTGTTTGCAAGAACTGAAAAAACTTTGGTTCCAGTAGTCAAAAGCAATTACCAAGGGTCGAGTTCCAAACTCCGAGACCAAATAGGCAGGCCAAGGGAACAATTTGGTCAAGACTAAAACCGACTTCGGAACCACCAAAGCAATTCGATGCAAGGTCCTTGATCGGCAATAAGGGAAAGAGTAATTTTTCAGCTCGATCCTCTAACAATTGGACCCTATTATCAAAAACTCCCTCAGAAATCCTCACAACTGAGAATTTGACCTTCAGGACGCCTCAACCATTACCGAGGAAGTCATTCCTCTATAATAAAAAACGTTGCTCATACCACAACGACATTGGACACAACACGAACGAGTGTGTAGCCCTTATAAATGAAATTGAAGCAGCTGTTAAAAATGATAAACTTGAGCATTTGGTCAAAGATACACGACCAGGGATTGGTAAGCCTCCCGCAAGGGATAGCCAGGGCCCCGCCAAAAGGCAAGTGAAGGATCTAAACGTTCACATGATTCAGGGTGAACAGTGGGTTGGAGGAAAAAGGAAGGAGCATTTGGATAAAGAGTGGAAGAATGAGCCCATGATTTTTCCTCGAATTAGGGGCGGACCATGTAACAAGAATCCGTTGATAATCACTGCTCTCTTCGGCCACTACCGATCACAGTATGTGTTTTTTGATACTCGCAGTACGTCTGATATCATGTACGAACAATGTTTCGAACAGTTAGACGAGGAAGACAAAGAAAGGTTGAAACCAATTCATGCCCCCGTTTCTGGTTTCGGAGGAGAAATAATGCATCCGCGAGGAGTGATATCGTTCCCGGTAACACTCAGCGACGGAATCAATTCAAGAACGGAGGAAATTGAATTTTTGGTCCTACTAGCAACTTCTAAACATGACATCATTTTAGAATGAGAGGCGATTGGTGACTTCAAATCCCACCCGTCCACAGCCCACGATGCAATAGGAGTTCCAACCCGCACCGGTGTGGCAATAATTCATGTCAATCGGCATTGCTTTGCAACTGAGAGTTCAAGACCCGGGAAGGTCCCAAAGAAAATTTTAAGGACTGAACCAGAAAAATGGGTGTTGAACAAAAAGTTCCCTAATCAAACAATCGTGATTGGACCTGCTATCTCCGAGATAGTTAGGACTTTTCTAAAGCAGCTATTGACAAAAAACTTGGACATCTTCGATTGGCAGCCTGCGGACATGACTGGTGTCCCGCGGAGCATTGCTGAACACAAGCTAAGGGTAAACCCGATGTTTACCCCAATTGTCCAGAAAAAGCGGAAGATGGGCCCAGAACAAACGAAAGCTATGAAGAGCAAGTACAAGATCTTCTTCATGCCGGGATCATCCGGGAAAGTAAATATCAGACATGGGTAGCCAATCTAGTCATTGTTCCAAAAAGCAACGGAACATGGCGAATGTGTATTGATTTCAAAAATCTAAACAAAGCTTGTCCAAAGGATTGCTATCCATTGCCAGAAATAGATCTCAAGGTAGACGCTGTGGCCCATTTAAGTTTAAATGCTTCCTTGATGCCTATAAGGGCTATCATCAAATCCTCATGGCGGCTGGTGACAAGGATAAGACAGCATTTCGCACAGACTAGGGGATATTTTGTTATAATATGATGCCCTTCGGATTGAAAAATGCGGGTGCCACATACCAACGGTTAATGGACCAAGCTTTCAAAGATCAGATAAGCCGAAACCTGGAGGTTTATATGGATGATTTAGTGATCAAAAGCGTCGAAGAAGATCAAATGTTAAGAGATATTGAAGAGACCTTCAAAACATTGAGAAGCATCAATATGAAGTTGAACCCGGTTAAGTGTTCGTTTGGGATGGAAGAAGGAAAGTTTCTGGGAGTAATTGTAACAGATGCGGGCTTCAAAGCTAACCCCGACAAGGTTCAGGCTATAGCCCGCATGCCTTCTCCTTCTTCCCTCAAAGAAGTTCAGACACTCAATGGAAGACTTGTGGCACTCAATCGTTTTTTAGCAAATCATGCGGCCAAGTCTTATCCATTTGTGTCCACACTAAGAAACTGCATCAAAAAGGCACATTTTAGATGGACCGCAGAAGCCGAACAAGCATTCCTGGAATATAAAAAATGTTTGATGGAACTACCCACGTTAACAGCACCATGGGCGGGTGAACCTCTGACACTGTATTTGTCCGCTTCTGATATTTCTATTGGGGATGTGCTATTGACAGATAGAAAAAATGTCCAAACCCCAATTTACTATGTTAGTCGGACACTGTCAGACCCGGAAACCAGATATTCGATGTTAGAAAAACTCGTCTTAGCATTGGTTTATGCAGCCCGACGGCTCCAAAGATATTTCCAAGGTCATCCCATCAATGTGTTAACTGGGTACAAGCTCAAGAACGTGTTAAGTAAGCTCGAATTTTCTGGACGATTGACAAAATGGGCCATCGAGTTGGGTGAACATGCAATTGAATACAAACCCAGACCAGCAATCAAGGGGCAAGTACTGGCTGACTTTGTTACTGAAGTTCCGCAACACAAAGAAAAAGAATGTTTAATCGAGCAACAGCCCTAAGCACCTCCGGAATAAGGGCAAGTTTGGTTGTTATTCACGGATGGAGCTTCAAGTAGTGAAGGACGCGGCGCGGGCCTCAAGCTAGTCAATCCTGAAGGCCACGAGTTTACGTATGCCATAAAGTTAGACTTCAAAAGCACTAACAACGAGGCAGAATACGAAGCTTTCTTGGCAGGCTTGCGGATTGCTAAAAAGCTCGGAGTGAAACATTTGGAAGCACGGGTGGATTCCATGCTGATCGCGGGATGGATAAACGGAACGTACGAAGCAAAAAACGACATCATGGCTTCTTATCTCTCGCAAGCAAAGGTCTTAATCCGACAATTCTCCTCCTTCAACATTTTCCACATCAAAAGGAGCGAGGATAAGTCTGCGGATGCTCTTAGCAAACTAGCTTCGACAAATTTCGAACACTTTGCTAAAGACATTTGTGTCGAAGTCTTGGACCACCCGTCCGTTCCTCAAAATCAAGTTTTGGTAATCCAAACGGGTGTTGAATCATGGATGACACCGATCAAAGCTTACTTATCTTCCGGAATTCTCCCAGCAGGAAAGGCTGAGGCTCGGAAGATCAAGCACAAAGCTCTAAATTACCAGTTGAACGATGGTATTTTATACCGGAGATCATTCCTCGGTCCGCTACTACGTTGTGTAGACGCGGAAGACGCAAATTATCTAATCCGAGAAATTCACGAAGGCATTTGCGGATTACACGCGGGTCAGAGAATGACAGTTGCGAAGATCATGAATGCAGGGTACTACTGGTCGGGCATGCATTTAGACGTTGTGCAAGAAATCAGAAAGTGTGATTCCTGCCAGCGCCATGCCCCCAACACCTTGCGCCCAAAAAATGAACTGATTCCGGTGACGTCTGCGTGCCGTTTCAGAAATGGGCTATAGACAATATGGGACCATTCCCGGAAGCCCCTGGACAGGTCAAGTTTTTGATAGTGGCCATTGATTACTTCACCAATGGGTGGAAGCCAAACCGGTTGCATCGATAACGGCATCAAGTGTGAAGAAATTCCTGTGGGAATTCATCATTTGCCGGTTTGGTCTTCCGCAAGAACTAGTAAGTGACAATGGGACCTAATTTTCCGATAGCGGACTACAGGAATGGTTGAAAGAACTTCAATTTATTCAAAATTTCACCTCGGTAGCTCACCCGCAGGCAAATGGTCAGGTCGAAATGACCAACCGAACTATTAAATTTGAGACTCGTGAATATTTTCGTGTTCTGTGATTTGTGAATTAACCTTAATTATCAAGTGGTAATTATTAATAATAAATAATTACATTATCTTTAAGTTAAAGAAATCGAATAACAAATACATTGGATAATGAATGCATTATTGGTGAATGTATTGTGGAAACGTTGGTTTAGAATGGATAATGATTATAAGTATCTACAATTAATATTAATTCTAAGTATGAGAAAGTTTTGTTGTTTATGGAATAGGCTTTGCGATTCAAAAGGGGATAGCGGCGCAGCTTGTTGCTCGCTTACCCATTATCCAGATGTAGTTCGATTTGTGTTATATATAAAAGGATCAATATTTTCTCTTTATGGAATTGATAATTGAAAATATCTACTTTTGGGTTTGATTTGGTTATAGATTTTCAATTTTCGATTCTGGTCATTTGTTTGGTTAGACTGAATTTTGATAAAACCCTAACCGCATATGGTGAATCTACTTCGTATGATTTACTGAATTGGTGATTTTGTTTCAAGTTTTAATTTTACAAAGGAGAAAGTTTATTATATTTTCTAAAACCTGAATTATATATACGGTCTTAATGCATGGTTTTTCATGTGATTGGTTCTTCAAGTTAAATCAATTAAATAAATTAGTTATTCAATCTGATTAATCTATTGAATGTTAGCATGAATATTTGAGACAAAACAAAGTCCAGTAGATATTTTTTTATGGGATTTTATGTTAAATTCTTTTATGTTATAAAATTCACATGGTATCATGGATACTGTGTAAAAGTTAAATTACATGGTGCATGAATAATTAACTTTGAAATGCTTTGTGATGCATATTATTAGAACTAGAACTAGTTGTATTTTGCCAATAGGTTGAAACTGATATTAATCAAATTAATTGCTATTAGTATTTTAATTTGTTTTGGTGTTATATGTGAAATCCAACGGATTAAAGTTGATTTTAGAATGTACAGTTTCAATCTATTACAAGTTTCAGATTACAAAGATAATTCAACTAATTGGTTTTGGCAACCGGAAATAAACAAAAGTTTAACCGGGCCAAAGATTATCCAAAAAGAAGCCTAACCAGTTATGTTGGAGACGTGGCAAGTCGTGACATCTTGAGAAAGATTGTTGAATAAAGCTTGCTGGTGGAAACAAGTGTAATTAGAGGCGAATTCAGAAATTTTTGTTACAGTGGGCACAAAATAAAGCAGGTAAAAATGGGTCGGGTCAATCATTATGGAGGCCTAAAACAAAATGAACTTTCGAAGGCCTTTTATAAATTTCTTTATGAAATTTCAATATATATTGTTAATATTTAAATAAAACTTATTTCCAAAGAATTGTTAAGTGTCTTTACATGAAAACTAAATATAAACAAATTTACACAAACCAATACAACACAATTATATAAGAGGGTAAAAAATAAGCATTTCCTTAAACATTTCATTTTGTTTTATTTTGAAAGACATCACAAATTCACTAAATGAGTCATGATCAAATCACTAATTCACTAAATGAGCTAAAATAGATCTAAAAAAATTTTATGTAGACAAGAAAATAATGTTCGGCACAACTTAGAAGACTATAAAATATTATACACTATTATAAACCAACACAAAAACTTATTGGAATCAAGATTATAAAAGAAACATATCAAATTTAAAAAACTTAATTCTAGATTACTACTACTACTATTCTATTGTTTATACAAGCTAGTCATCTGCTGATATGCCAATAAATAAGTCTACGTAACAAATTAACCTAGTTATTAACTCCAAAGAAGCAAACACCTTAGATGATGCCATAGACCCGTAGAGTATTAGCACAAATCATGGATGGATTTCAAACAAGGAAACGCCACATAATTTGGCAACATATTGAAATTACCTAGAATTATTCCATATATCACTCCCCATTCATAATTATTTCCTTGTAATATATGGCCTATATAATGGCATATTGGCATTACATCTCAATACGTAAATCAACATAACCTTTTTATTAAGATTTCATCCGATTAGATGGGAGGCTAATTCCCTATCAGTTTTCATGGTGGGCACTGGGCCTTAGACTTGTAATTTTCATGGTGGGCATTGGGTCTTAAACATGAGAAATAGGCTATCTATTACATGAAAATATGGACTGGACGGTGGGCCTGAGCCCACCCTCTTTTTGGGTTGGATCCTCCCCTGAGTGTAATGTTGCAGGTTCAGGTGGGTCGAAGGACTCAAATGCTCCAAAAGGTACGTTTACTAATTCTACAGGTTCAGGTGGATCCGCCCCTGGTTTGTGTTATTAAGGTTACCTTTAGTTTTAGAAGAGTATTTTAATGCAGATTGTATAACTAAGTGGATGTGTACTCTCTTACAAAGGGAAGTTTCATTTCTTAGGTAATTAAAGAATGAATTTGCATCACTTGACAATGGAATGTGAGTTTCTAGCATTTGCAACAACTGATAAAAGTGGTTGAATGGATTTATGAAATTTCATTTCATTGTGGTTAAACCGATGTCACCAAAATCTATCAAGTGGGATAGTGCTGACTAAGGGTAATAGTTAGGTGTATAATGGAAAGTCTCTACAGTTATATATATTATACATAGCATGATTCATGAGCTCATCATGCAAGGTGTGATATCAATTGAGTTTGTAATATATGAGTATAATTTGGCTGGTGATCTAAATAAATGGTTAGGAAGAGATCTCGTGAACATATCAGTCATGGTGATGGGTTTAAAGTCCATTTTAATATCTTATGTCAAGACACCTAATTCCCATCTAATACAACGTTAAATGCTTAATTCAATGTGGCAAGCTTGTCATAACGATATTGGAACACATTAATATAATCATCCCAAGGTATGTGTTCGGACCGCGAGATAAAGTAGGTTGAAGTATAGCTTCTTAATAGTTCATTGATAAATTGCAGTGCGGGTGCGAGAATAATGAACTACCTATAAGAATATGAAGTTTAGCCGCTTCAAGAAACTTTGAACTTGAGCTTTGATATATTCTTTGAAGGATTAGGACACAGGCTAGTAAAATATAGTGTCAAGTGGAATTTGGATTTGGAAACGCATGTGTATTTACCTACAAGTGTTAAAAATGGATAACTTGGGTTCAATCCATAGTGACACCCAAGATATTCTAATATTTGTAACGCGTAAATACTAAGATGAAAATTCAATCCATAGGACATTTTCATTTATGCATAGTGTTTGTGTTTCTGTGAGGATGGTTAAGTTAATCATGGATATCACTAAAATGGGGGAGGATTGTTGGTTATTTTAGTGCTATTAGATTAACTTGTCGATCGAGGAAATAACGTTAGAGATTAAACGAGTTAGGTGACGCTGGAGTGCGGGCTCAATTTAATTCTAATGTTATTTGGGCTTTATTATTGGATTTTATACTTTGGTTTAAATAATTAATTTACTTGGGCTTAAGGTTAATATTAAATGTTGGGCTCATGTGGGAATCAATATAACAATATATTGATCGGTTTTCCCTGGCAGATGAAAATAATCTCTCGATGACACACATATAGAATTGAACAATGGTTACTGGGTTCTCTCTATGATTCTTATGGAACAATAACAAATTCAATTCCATATATAGAATTCTCTGTCTTATCCGATAAATCATTGTGTGTAACCCACAAATAGGTTTATCTGATAGTGATTACACGATTCAGAGAATGATCCATGTTGCAATTTCTTCATCTACAATCGCATACAAGATTACCAGGTTTGTTTAATTGATTGATTTTGGGTTATAGACTACACAATATTTACAACAAAAAATGCACTTGGCAAGACTATATGGAACGACCACTTCACTAGCATATTGCGGAATGACTACTTCACTAGCATATTATTCCCGATGCGTTACATTGAGAAACGTTAGTATTTGTTTGTTCAAATCTTTACTAAACGGGTCAAAGTTTGTTTAAAGAAAATGCTCCAAACTTAGTTTGTTAACATCGTTAACGTTTTAAGTAACTCTACTTGCTACTAGAGGTACCTTGTAGTACATATTTGATACAAAGGGATGCATAGAAGTAAACAAAGAAAGTGCTCAAGAAAATTTATCTGCCACTAAATGATCTAAACAGTACAAGAGGGCCCCTTTTACATGGAATTATAAATTTGTTAGACCATTTCTTCCTATTCTTCATAATAATGTAAGGGTCTCCAAAATAATGTGAGAGAAGTTTATAAATTATAGGGTGTGGTTTTGAGTGCAAATTATAGGATTGAGAGAGAAAATGTATTGAATTTTTTGTTAATTTGTGGAAACAACGTTTGCCCCTATTTAATTATTTTTTAATATTTGTTGAATTGATGTGAGTAGATGAGAGAAAAAACTATGATAATAAAAATATAAAAAGTATTATTTAATTGAACATGAGAGAGAAATGTGGTGTGTTTTAGTGTAATTATAGAGATAGGATGTGGATAGGTTGAGAATGCTCGATCTTTGAGCATTCACAACTTATCATTTATCTTCAAATCCAAAATTACACTAAAATCACTATTTTCTATCTCTCCATTTCAATTAAATAATACTTTTTTATAACTTCATCATTACATTTTTCTCTTTACTTCACTTAAAACCACTTTAAAAAATAATAAAAAATTATAGGGGGTTAACAGTATAATTTCAAATACACAGAATAATCACTGCATGTGTTTATAGTGTGTAATCTCGTGTATTTAATTTGTTTATATGTATCGAACATGGGTACTTTGAGTGGTTTTATGTTTATAGGTGCTCGGAGCTTAAAGAAACTAATTTGGTGATAAGGTCGTAGCTTACGGCCTGGTCTAACGAGAAATCCGATTTTTCTTGTTTTTCTTCCATATTTAAGCCAGGATAAACCCTAAATTGATTATTGTTCATACCCTAGCCACCAAGGTCGATTTTGGTGCAATTATCCACCATCATAACACCTTTTGGTCATAATAATCATCCATGTTATCATCCTTGCAACAATCAATGAATCTATTCAAGATCAAGATGCAAGGCTAAACCATTCGTGACCATCTTCGGGAGTAAGGTTGTGTTTGAAAGCAAGACTTTTTGGTATTTTGAATCTTTACATTGGAACTAGAGTTGATTAACATTCGGTTAATTAATCTTTTGTATTTGTTTATGCGTTTCAACAATTTTTCGTAATTGAATGTTTTGTGATTTTATCAGTTATTGATTTGTGGTCATCAACCTTTAGGATTAAGTTCTTAGAGTCATTGGCCCGTTTATCTTTAGCCATTAAATCACTTATACTTATTAAACCCTAAAACTGGTAATCAATTAGGTTATTATTCATCCAAACCATTTGTTCGGATTAAGTTCTGTCAATCAGTAAGGTTATATATTTGTCCTTTGATAATAGGTGTAATCAAACGAGTTTTCCAAATAAGTTAATCAATTGGTCTAGTTGGTTTCACAGCCTAAAACATGGAGTTTGGTTACTTTTCTCAAACTGTTTTACAACCAAACCAATTTTCAAATCGTTTGACATCTTCCGTCAACCCTATTTAATTAATCAATAAAACATGACCATGAGTTGCACTTTCCACTGATTCCCTGTAGATTCGACACCTTACTTGCTCTTGCTAGTAAATTTATTTTTATAAATGTTTTTGATTGACCTTTCGACATCGATTAAAATGGCGCCGTTTCCGGGGAATCAACACGCAAAGTGCTAGTTTAGTTTAGGTTTTAGTTTTTGTTTTATTTGTTTCTTCGTTGATTTTACACGGGGTTTGTGTGTTTTCGTGTGTGTAGAGATTCTTACAGGTCCATACACACAAGATATTCTAGAGAGAAGGAGCCACTTCAGTTTGATCTAGAAATTAAAAAACAACAAAAAGAAACTGAGCAGCTCAAATGACGGGTTTGAACCGAAAATTAGTAGCTACAACCTCAAAATCAAAAGAAGGAAATATGAATAACCAGAATAATCAAAACTCATTTGCCTATGCACCTGACAACTAAGATCAACCACTAAACCAAGAGCAACCAGTCCCTCAAAACAACCCACATCCCAACCAAAACCGGAATGCTAATCATAACATAAATCAAGTGAAACATGGGGGTGGCAACCGAAATTAGAGACTACAACTGAACTTTGATGTTAACCGCTCGGTTAGATCAGCCCCACAAAAACGTCAAAGGCCAGCAAAATTCAGAGAAGAAGGACCATGGGTTAATCAAAGTGATGCACAGGTTGAGAATTGGAACATAAGGAATGATGCGGACCTTGAGTATGAAGATGAAGAAGAGTTTGAGGATGCTCATGGGGTCAGTATCAATATTCACAAAATAACCAAGCACCTCAACAAAATCAGTATCCGGGAAATTATAATCACCAACAACAGGCACCCCGAGATACCAAGTTAACCCGGGACCTCAAGCTCCTTGTTGTGATGGGTCCCGCGAGCTAATATTCCACCACCAGTTCGGGGGGTTTAGAGCCACTTTATTCCATAATTGTCCACGAACCTCTACCGATCATTGTTCCAGTTATAGATGGGAGAACAATTTTCAGTGAGACAAAGCAGTCTAACTGGACTACCCACTTTTCGTAGAAAAGCAACAGAAGAACCATATTTATACTTGAGTGGTTTTAATTTGATTTGTGCAACCATCTCAAGTGAAGGGTTCACCGCAGATGAAGTGAAGATGGTTGTGTTTCGGTTCAGTCTGAAGGATGCACCAAAACAGTGGTTTCTATCATTACCTTCAGCTAGTATTTATACGTGGCAAGATTTGGCACAACAGATCTTAGATGAATATTATACGCCAAAGAAGCCCGAACAACCATAAAAAATAATCAGCAACGTACATGTGAAACTTTTTATGAAACCTTTTAGAGGTTTAAACTGTTGTTAAGGACTTGCCCTCACCATGGAATTGCCTTGTGGGAATTAATAAAGGCATTTCATGACAGTTTGTCTAATTATGATGTTCGAGATCTCCAAGCTACTACTAATGGATCCTTTCTTGCACATGATGAAAATGTGGACTGGAGGCATCTTGAGAGACATGAAACAAACTCAAAGAGACAAGCTCAATAAAAAATAATGGTGAAGAGGGCAGTTCTGAAGGCAGTAGATAGTAAAGGGCCAGATGACGAATGGAGAGACTGGAAAGGAAAGTGGATCAGTTGTTGGTCGCTTAAAAAAAGAAAAGAGTAAGTCAGGAAAGACATCCCAGTTTGTGAACAGTGTGGTGAGTCGGGGCATGATGTGTCGAGTTTTGGGGTTGTACAACACAAGAAAGATGATGGGAATAGGTGAATTATGTGCAGGGTGAAAGAAGGTACAATAATAATAGTAACATGAATGCACATACGTATCACCCGGGCCTCAGAAATCACCTGAACTTTAGTTATGGAAACCCGAACACTCAGCAGAACCCGAACTTCAGGGCAATTGTCATAAAATAGGTTATCAGTCGAGCCAGAGAGAGTGTGGGAACACTTCAGGTAATTGTCAGAATGGGTATAGTCAAAGAGAGTATGGAGGAGAAGAACCCCATGTGATATTGGGGAGTGGGTATAGTCAAAGACAGTATGGGAACAATTCAGGTAATGATCAGAGTGGGTATAGTTAGAGACAGGAAGAAGAACCCCGTGTGATATTGGGGAGACCGTTTTTGGCTATTTCAAATGCTCAGATTAACTGCAGAGACGGAACAGTGTGCATGACCTTTGGTAATCGTAAGTTAATATTAAATATATTTTCAAATTCATATGATTATTCTTTTGAAAATAAATATTTTAGGTCATGTGTTACTATCGGGTGTCTTTCTCATGGAAGTGAGGATGACACTAAAAAGGAGAATATTGTTGTTTGACAGGTCTAAGTGTGAGAAATAGAAGGAAGAGTTGAATGCGGTAGAAGTTCAAAATGGGGAGCTTATTAGTTCAACAAACGATACCAAGACAGTGATTGAAGTAGTGGCCAATGAGGAGAAGGATGGAACAAGCAAGAAGAAACCACCAAAGAAAGAGAAGGTAAAGAAACCACCCGGATTCGATAATGAACAAAGGAGGTTGCATGTTTTTGGCAGGGGGGGGGGGCATTAGAGGTACCATTGTGCTAGAGAAGTACACAAAGTGAGATGGAGAAAGGTAAGTACTCCATTCGACCACTATAACCACCGAATTACCTAACGGTCCGGCTGAATAACTTAACAAAAACTTAGCGTTGACCGGGAGGCAACCCAGATTTTACTTTTGGTTTGTATTTATTGTAGTTTTGTATTTTTTTAATCGCTTGTCTCAAGTGTATCACCATAGCAAAGATCAAGTGTGGGGAAGCCATAAGACTAGTTGGAGTTCATAGTTTCTACTAAGAAAGATATCTAGTGAGCGGAATCTCGGGTTCTTTTCCTGTGGTTGATTCAGGTACGTGTATATTTTGTTGTACTTCAAATTTTGTGGGTGTAGTTTCCTATAAACCCTCCCGAGACCTTACTCATCCACCCGGGCTACCAGGGGGTTTAAGGGCTTGTTGCACATGCTAAATGCAATCATGATTCCAATGAAAGTGAGTTAGGTCATTTAACATATTTACTTATTTAACAAATTTAATTATGAAATTTATTTAACCCGGCTTGGTAATTAAAATCAACAGTTTTGCAAACAGTTTAAAAGACCTATTCTAATATTGTGAGAAGCATGTTTATACACGTGTGAGAGTTTACAGATATTGTTAAGTGAGTTGAGGAGATAGGTTCGTCTAGAGCAAGCACAAGTGCACACGAGTTACCTATATCAGATAATTTCGTTTTCATAATTTTCTTTGTGTTGCTAGTTTGTTTGTTAGAAGTGTAATTGTATAATTTGTTATGACCATCACATTAGGCCCGATTTTAAAATTTATAACGAGTCAATTTTAACTTTGTCCTCAGTACTGTTCTTATAAAAGTTATATTTTTAAACATTAAGGACAATGTTAACCTCAAGTGTGGGGATGGGGGAAAAATTAAAATTGAGGACAATGTTAACCTCCGCTCCAACCCTGGCCTCGACTTCAACCGTGACTGCAACTTCCTTGTCCATATCTTCATTTACCCCTCCCACCTCCTCCATCTAACCCTCCCTCTCCAAACTTCCCAAAACGGGATTAAACTCCCAAACTTGATTTATCCCCGCTCTGTTGTCCTCTTCCCCTTCATCAGGCCTAACTCTTAATTTCCTTCATGTTCCTTTTTTGTTTCTTCTCTATGCCACTGTAGATGAGTGAAGTTTAGGCTTCACTAGATTAGCATGGTCTCTGTCCAGGCCCAACGACTCGTCTAAACCAAAAGGGTCATCCAATCTAGGCCTTTTTTTTCGATCTAGGCTTGCAAGAGATTGGGCCTTCAATGACTTGACCATAAACTCTTTCAGAACCGCCTATTTCCATGCTTTTAGCATTATAAAAAATTCCATCCCATGTGTATCCTCGTCATTAAAACCATTCTCTCGCCTCTGACCATTATTCTCACTGTTAACCTCTAAACACTCCCTTGCACCTTATTCAATGCATCATTAAATGTGTCTTGCTTCTCCATGCACCCCACTGACTTCTTCAGCGACTTCTCCACTTCCATTACCCTGATATCCGGCGCACAGTCTTCTACCGCTACTTCCCGTGACCTCTGATTAGAGTTACTAACAACCCCTTCGGAGACTCGACCCTCCCCGCACATTTCTGGTTCCCAAACTCCAAGCTCCTCTGTTATCTAAACTCTGTAAACCTTTTCTCTCTAGCGTAATTTTATCACCTCAGAGATCCTTTTCCCCGTCCTCGACTAAAAGACCAATACAATCGACCAAAAGGTCCCCATTGTTCCAAGTGATTTGAGACTTATGCATGATTTTTGCTAATCTAGATTCTATTGAGTTGAACAAATCCTCCTCCGACAGATGAAGGGGGACTCCCACAATACGGACCCAAGCAATTCGCTCAGATGGAAGGGATTGCCCCCTCCATTCATCCACCTTAACAAACCAATTCTCCCAAATCTTCTTATTCTTTACAAATTCACTAGCTCTTGCGAATCCGTTGAACGACACCAAGTGTGACATCTGCCCTGATCCGACCCGACCCAGGTACCCGTTTCTCTGACCCGATCTCTTTCTTTTATGATTTAATATTTATTTATACTTATATTTTACTTTTAATAATAAAAATATATATTTCCTTCCCGCCTTTTTCTCTCTCTTTCTTTCCGCCGTCCCCTCCCTCTTCCTTCTCTCATTCCGCCTTCTTTTCCCTCTTGTCGCCGTCCCGCCCTTAAGCCTTGTTTCCCTCAACTCTTTGCTTGTCCTTTGGTTCTTCCCGCCTAAGGATGTCTGCAGCTCCACGCGCCAGACTCCTTACATGGAAGCCTGCGTGAAGACATCTTGTTCCTGCGATGCGTGAAGAGAACTCTTCTCGCAGCGCGCTAAGAATGCATGTTCTTCCCGCAATGCGCTAAGAATGTATGTTCTTCCCGCGATGCGCTTAGAATTCTAGTTCACGCAGCACGCTAAGGATGCGATTCTTCCCGCAGTGCGCTAAGGGTTGTTGTGCCAGCCTTCGCGCTCGCGCACTCAGCCTTCCCGCGCTTAACCCTTGTATCTTCTGTTTAAATCTAGCCGTTTGCTTGTGTGTTGTCTTATCTTTTGAGCCGTTGACCTAACCCATCTAATGTCTGAATAGTTACTTTCGGCGCAGCATGCGCACCAACCCCATTGGTTGACAGATAAAGTGACTGACATAATCTTTTGAGATCTGCTTTTGCCATGCTTGACCAGTACCTTTATCTGATCCGCCCATGCTTTTTACTGTTCCCTGACAGCTTTATCTTGCCCCCTGCAGCTGCCATATCTTTTGATATCTTTACTTTTCAGAACTTTTTACCGTTGATATCTTTTCTTTTACTTTTTGAGATCTTTTCCCCTTTTTCTAGGGTTTGTGTCTCCTAGGGTTTTCCTATATATAATAATAATATTTTCATAACACATCACACACAAACACTTAATCTCTCCTGTTCTCTTGCTCCTTGCTCTCTCTGCCGTCTTCCTCTCTGCCTCCGTCTTCCTCCCTGTCCTGCCCTGCTTTTCCGGTAATATATATATATTATATAATAATTTACTTATTAATTATGCTAACTTATTATCAAGACTTAAAACAGATCGTTAAAACAATAATCTTAATTATAGGTTAACTTTGCTTGTTTAAGAGTTGATTCTTGCATATCTTTCACCGCATCGTTTATCAAGTGAGTTATCTCGTATCTAATCCCTTTTTATTTTAAATGCTTTGGGATGTTCATGTGTTCATACAAAACTTGAGTCTTAAACTGTTTATGAACTTTAGTCGCGCAGTATCCCATGTGTTGAGGACGTAGACTTGGCTGTTTATTTGTATGTGTGGATCATTAACCGTATGGACGGTCTATTCCGCAGTTTTCATGGTACCATTAGATGAACACGGGAGAACATTCGTTTATAATTTTCTCTTTTGTTTACACATGCACAGTTAGTCTTGTTTGTGAGCTCAATTGTGAGCACTGGCAGTCTTGTCTCTTAGAGTTGGTCCCGATCAGATTACACCCTTGTTGAAAACCAGACATACACATGTTGCGCGCAGATTTATTGTTATCTATGTATTGTATTAAACTTGATTTCTCACCAACACGCAAGTGTTTGACGTTTATTTTAACACATGTTCAGGTTTGCAGTAGCTGTTTTGGAGCTTGTGGACACGTAGGACGTTTTTACTTTTGGACCTAGAATTAAAATGTATCAGGACAAGTTAATGATGTTTGAATGTTATAATTTATAATATATTGATTTATGTTTGATTTATGTTCTTTATTTTCCCCGCTGCGCGTGCGCGATAAAATGTGTATTAATAAATATTGACACCAATAGTGTCACGAGTAATGAAACAATATGTGGCGCCCCGATGTATAATCCGCCTTTGGTCGGGGTGTTACAGATTGGTATCAGAGCTCGTTGACTTTAGGATAGGTGGTTAGACGTAACGGCCTAGAATACCTAAGAGTCCCTTCTCGCGCATGAGAGAAATCTCATGTTTGCGCGCTTATTGTTAATTACTCGTTATTTATGAATATGCTCGCACTTGCGCAGTATATGATTTTATGTTCTATTTCGCGATATTTCGATTTTGGTTGAATTTCGATTTTTATTGATTTTACTTACATATTCGTTTGTGGGATTTGAAAATCCGAAAAGTCATGGTGATACATGAATAGTTGATTTTCAATTTCCATTTACGATTATGTTCTGAGGTTGGAGACTTGAAAAGTCATGGTGATACATGAATTGTCAACCTCCAATACTCATTTTCTTGTATATTTTATATTGAAGATTGGAAAGTCATGGTGATACATGAATCGTCAATCTCCAATACTCGTTTACTCGTATATTTTAAATTGGGAATTCGGAAAGTCATGGTGATGCATGAATTGTCGATTTCTGATTCGAATTTGTTACCTTTATTAAGTCTGCATTTTTGGTCATTTATTTTACTTTAACTTTTGATAGCATCTAACTCCGTGAAACCAAGCTTTATAAAGTTATACTTTGCGATAAAACCAAGATATTAACTAAAATTAAAACTTTTATAGAATGCCTCCGCTATCTCGCCGATTTCAGAGAAGAGAAGCCTCGCGCATGCGTAGACAGCAACGTTCCCAGGAAATGGCCGCCGCAATAGCCCAAGCTTTGAGCCAAAACAATACCAATACCTCGAGTTATAACATTAAGACATTTAATGCGGGTAACCCTCCAAAGTTCACAGGTCTCGAAGGAGCCACCGTGATGCTCCAGTGGCTCGAGAAGATAGAAAACACTTTCCTTCACACCCAATGCCCCTCAGACAGACGAACCCTATATGCTTCCAGTGTCCTGGAATCCAGAGCGCTTACATGGTGGAATGGAGTAGCCCATGCGCGTGGCGCAGAGGCTGCTTCTAGCATGACATGGGAGGAATTCAAGGAAATTCTTACGCGAGAATTCTGCCCTCCCAAAGAAGTAAAGCGCCTGGAGGAAGAATTTTGGAACCTGAAGCAATACAGTGGAGAAGCGCGCGAGTACGCGACGCGCTTCCATGAACTAAGCCTGCTTGTCCCTCACCTTGTTACCCCTTCCCGCCGAGCCATAGAGAAATTCCTTGGGGGTCTCCCCATGGAAATTCAAGATTCTGTATGGGCCAGAAACCCAGTAACCCTCCCTGACGCTATTGAGTTGGCCGCTGTGCTCAGCGACAACCATGTCAGAGCAGGAACTCTGTTCCTGCGGGGAACTGAGAAGACCAAAACCACCAAAACTGTCCCTGAACCCGCAGAAACCAAACCAGAACCCTCAAACCGTAACAACCTCAAGCGCAGGCGCAAGGCCTATGCGCTTACCAACCCGCCCATTGTCCAGCAACCCGTTTACCAACCCCCAGTTTACGCGCCTAACCCACTGTCAACCTACCCAGCACCTCCTGTAGTCCATAACTATGCCTTAACCAATCCAGCACTCCCTGCCCCGCCAACTAAGAAACCTTACACAGGAAACCATCCCTTTTGCCCAACATGTAGATTTCACCACCCAACCCAAACCCCGTGTCGACTTTGTAACCGATGTGGCCGTACTGGTCACACTGCTGAGAACTGTAGAGTCCTTCTCGCCAATCCAATTGCGCCAACACCACCAGTCTACCCGCAGAATCCACAACCAACCTACCAAAACCCACGACCCAGATCGTGCTTTAACTGCGGTGATCCCAGTCATTTCCGGAACGCGTGCCCGAGACTGCAAGTGCAAATCACACAAGCGAATCCGGTGAACCAGATTTCGAACCAAGTGACGCGCGGACGAGCTTTTAACATAACCGCGCACCAAGCGCAAGCGAATAATGACGTAGTTAATGGTACATTTTTACTTAACGGATTTTATGCTTCTGTACTTTTTGATACTGGCGCCGATCGAAGCTTTATCTCTCGCGCCTTCGAGCAGAAGCTTGCGCGACCCGCGCAACGATTTAAAAGAAGATTTTTCAGTTGAATTGGCTAATGGTGAAATTATTTTAATTAACTCAGTGATTAAAGATTGTACGCTTAATCTTAACGAAAACGATTTTCTGATCGACCTCATCCCTATGCCTCTTGGAAGCTTTGATGTTATTATTGGTATGGACTGGCTCTCGCATAATCGCGCCGAAGTTATTTGCGCCAAGAAATTGATTCGCCTACCTCGAGAAAATGGTGATCTTTACATTTACGGCGAAAAACCCTCCAGTGGTCTTAAACTTATGTCTTGCGCCGAAGCCCAAAGGCTCATGCGGAAGAAGTATATTGCATTCCTAGCCCATGTGGTTAAGCCTGCTGAAGAGAAGAAGCTTCGCGATATCCCTGTTGTGCGTGATTTCCCTGAAGTTTTTCCTGATGATCTTCCTGGTATCCCTCCCGCTCGTGAAGTCGAGTTCCGTATTGATCTTGTCCCTGGTGCTTCCCCCGTAGCTAAATCTCCTTATCGTCTTGCACCCGCTGAGATGCAAGAATTGGCCAGCCAACTTCAAGAGTTGACTGCTAAAGGATTCATTCGCCCTAGCTCTTCGCCCTGGGGTGCTCCGGTGTTGTTCGTTAAAAAGAAAGATGGATCGTTTCGCATGTGTATTGATTACCGCGAGTTGAACAAACTCACCATTAAAAACCGGTATCCCTTACCGCGTATTGACGACCTCTTTGATCAACTCCAAGGTGCCTCTTGTTTCTCGAAGATTGATCTCCGCTCTGGCTATCACCAGTTGCGCATCCGCGATGAAGATGTTCCGAAGACTGCTTTTCGAACTCGTTATGGCCATTTTGAATTCTTGGTCATGTCCTTCGGTCTAACCAACGCACCCGCCGTTTTCATGGATCTAATGAATCGGGTGTGTAGGCCTTTCTTGGATAAATTCGTGATCGTGTTTATCGATGATGTTCTGGTGTATTCTAAGACCAAGGCCGAGCATGAGCAACATCTTCGGTTGGTGTTGCAGAAGCTTCGAACCAAGCAGCTCTATGCTAAGCTTTCCAAGTGTGAATTCTGGTCTGATGAAGTACAGTTTCTTGGTCATGTTGTAAACAAGATGGGTATTCATGTCGACCCATCCAAGATTGAAGCAATCAAGAACTGGATTACGCCATCCTCTCCTTCTGAGATCCGTTCCTTTCTAGGCTTAGCTGGTTATTACCGGCGCTTTATTTCGAACTTCTCGAAGATCGCTTTGCCTTTAACAGCTCTGACGCACAAAGGTAAACCGTATATTTGGGGCTCGAAGCAAGAAGAAGCCTTTCTGACGCTCAAGCGTTTGTTGTGTAAAGCTCCTGTTCTTGCGCTACCTGAGGGTAATGATGATTTTGTCGTGTATTGCGATGCATCCAACCAAGGTCTTGGTTGTGTTCTTATGCAACGAGGCAAGGTTATCGCTTACGCATCGAGGCAACTTAAGGTTCATGAAAAGAATTATACAACTCACGACCTCGAACTTGGTGCAGTTGTTTTTGCCTTGAAGATCTGGAGACACTACCTTTATGGTACTAAGTGTATCCTCTACACTGACCATAAAAGCCTTCAGCACATCTTTGATCAGAAGGAACTTAACATGAGGCAACGCCGATGGAACGAACTCATCAGCGATTACGATTGTGAGATCCGGTATCATCCTGGTAAGGCTAATGTGGTAGCCGATGCGCTCAGCCGAAAACCCTGCCAACTTAACTGTATCTTGCCGCGCACGCATCTTCACTTTGCGCCGATTCAAAGCAACCTTGAATCGCGTATTCGTGACGCGCAGCGCGCATCCATCAGTAACGGTAACCTTCGCGCCGAGTTAGCGTGTGGCGCGGAAGCGCACTTTGTCCCTAATCTGAGTGGAATTCTCTGCTATCTTAATCGCATCTGGATCCCCTTTGATGAGAATCTTCGCGCTGATATCCTGAGTGAAGCGCACAAATCTCGGTATTCTATTCATCCTGGCGCTGATAAGATGTACAAGGATTTGCGCATAACTTATTGGTGGCCCGGTATGAAAAAGGATATTGCTGTGTTCGTAGCTAAATGCCTGACTTGTTCTAAAGTGAAAGCTGAACACCAACGCCCATCTGGTTTGCTCGAACAACCAGAAATTCCTACGTGGAAATGGGAATGTGTAGCAATGGACTTTATTACCAAGTTACCTTTGACAGCAAGCAAGCATGATAGCATTTGGGTAATAGTGGATCGATTGACTAAGTCTGCTCACTTCCTGCCCATTCGTGAAAACTACCGTGTTGAGCAACTCGCGCAGCTTTATGTCAAGGAAATTGTCTGCCGCCATGGTACTCCTTTGAGCATCATATCCGATCGCGATGGCCGTTTTATATCTCGCTTTTGGAAATCTCTCCAATCTGCGCTAGGAACTCGCTTGGACATGAGTACGGCATATCATCCTCAGACTGACGGTCAGTCTGAGCGAACTATTCAAACTCTTGAGGACATGCTCCGATCTTGTGTTCTTGATTTTGGAGGTAATTGGGATTCGCACCTGCCTTTGATTGAGTTCTCTTATAATAACAGCTATCATTCCAGTATCGGTATGGCCCCATTTGAAGCACTTTACGGTCGTAAGTGCCGCTCCCCGATTTGTTGGAGCGAAGTGGGTGAAGCTCAAATCACAGGACCCGAACTTGTTCAAGAGACAACCGATAAAATCGCCAAGATCCGTGATCATCTGCTGACTGCCAGAAGCCGACAGAAGAGTTACGCAGATCGTAGGCGAAAGCCTCTCGAATTTCAAGTTGGTGATCTTGTTCTCCTCAAAGTGTCGCCCTGGAAAGGTGTTGTCCGCTTTGGGAAGAAGGGTAAGCTTGCTCCTCGTTATGTTGGTCCATTCAAGATTCTCGCGCGTGTGGGAAAAGTTGCCTACAGACTTGACCTGCCGCCCGCGCTCAGTAATGTGCATCCAACGTTCCATGTATCCAATCTCAAGAAGTGTTTAGCTGACGAGAACCTTCACATTTCACTCGATGAAGTTCAAGTTGATGAATCTATGCATTTCGTTGAGAAGCCTGTTGAGATTATGGATCGCGAGGTTAAGCAAACCAAGCGCAGTCGTATCCCTATCGTGAAAGTTCGTTGGGAGTCCAAGCGCGGAGCCGAGTTTACATGGGAAAGGGAAGATCAAATGAAGATCAAGTACCCGCACCTGTTCTCTGCGCAACCTACTTCGAGATAAATTTCGGGACGAAATTTCTTAAAGTAGGGGAGACTGTGACATCTGCCCTGATCCGACCCGACCCAGGTACCCGTTTCTCTGACCCGATCTCTTTCTTTTATGATTTAATATTTATTTATACTTATATTTTACTTTTAATAATAAAAATATATATTTCCTTCCCGCCTTTTTCTCTCTCTTTCTTTCCGCCGTCCCCTCCCTCTTCCTTCTCTCATTCCGCCTTCTTTTCCCTCTTGTCGCCGTCCCGCCCTTAAGCCTTGTTTCCCTCAACTCTTTGCTTGTCCTTTGGTTCTTCCCGCCTAAGGATGTCTGCAGCTCCACGCGCCAGACTCCTTACATGGAAGCCTGCGTGAAGACATCTTGTTCCTGCGATGCGTGAAGAGAACTCTTCTCGCAGCGCGCTAAGAATGCATGTTCTTCCCGCAATGCGCTAAGAATGTATGTTCTTCCCGCGATGCGCTTAGAATTCTAGTTCACGCAGCACGCTAAGGATGCGATTCTTCCCGCAGTGCGCTAAGGGTTGTTGTGCCAGCCTTCGCGCTCGCGCACTCAGCCTTCCCGCGCTTAACCCTTGTATCTTCTGTTTAAATCTAGCCGTTTGCTTGTGTGTTGTCTTATCTTTTGAGCCGTTGACCTAACCCATCTAATGTCTGAATAGTTACTTTCGGCGCAGCATGCGCACCAACCCCATTGGTTGACAGATAAAGTGACTGACATAATCTTTTGAGATCTGCTTTTGCCATGCTTGACCAGTACCTTTATCTGATCCGCCCATGCTTTTTACTGTTCCCTGACAGCTTTATCTTGCCCCCTGCAGCTGCCATATCTTTTGATATCTTTACTTTTCAGAACTTTTTACCGTTGATATCTTTTCTTTTACTTTTTGAGATCTTTTCCCCTTTTTCTAGGGTTTGTGTCTCCTAGGGTTTTCCTATATATAATAATAATATTTTCATAACACATCACACACAAACACTTAATCTCTCCTGTTCTCTTGCTCCTTGCTCTCTCTGCCGTCTTCCTCTCTGCCTCCGTCTTCCTCCCTGTCCTGCCCTGCTTTTCCGGTAATATATATATATTATATAATAATTTACTTATTAATTATGCTAACTTATTATCAAGACTTAAAACAGATCGTTAAAACAATAATCTTAATTATAGGTTAACTTTGCTTGTTTAAGAGTTGATTCTTGCATATCTTTCACCGCATCGTTTATCAAGTGAGTTATCTCGTATCTAATCCCTTTTTATTTTAAATGCTTTGGGATGTTCATGTGTTCATACAAAACTTGAGTCTTAAACTGTTTATGAACTTTAGTCGCGCAGTATCCCATGTGTTGAGGACGTAGACTTGGCTGTTTATTTGTATGTGTGGATCATTAACCGTATGGACGGTCTATTCCGCAGTTTTCATGGTACCATTAGATGAACACGAGAGAACATTCGTTTATAATTTTCTCTTTTGTTTACACATGCACAGTTAGTCTTGTTTGTGAGCTCAATTGTGAGCACTGGCAGTCTTGTCTCTTAGAGTTGGTCCCGATCAGATTACACCCTTGTTGAAAACCAGACATACACATGTTGCGCGCAGATTTATTGTTATCTATGTATTGTATTAAACTTGATTTCTCACCAACACGCAAGTGTTTGACGTTTATTTTAACACATGTTCAGGTTTGCAGTAGCTGTTTTGGAGCTTGTGGACACGTAGGACGTTTTTACTTTTGGACCTAGAATTAAAATGTATCAGGACAAGTTAATGATGTTTGAATGTTATAATTTATAATATATTGATTTATGTTTGATTTATGTTCTTTATTTTCCCCGCTGCGCGTGCGCGATAAAATGTGTATTAATAAATATTGACACCAATAGTGTCACGAGTAATGAAACAATATGTGGCGCCCCGATGTATAATCCGCCTTTGGTCGGGGTGTTACACCAAGACCAATAAACCTCCAATGTAATGAATGTTGACATCGAAGACACATGCTTCCTTAAACAAAGATTTGAGGTGTCTTAGGGTAGTCAAATCTATCGTTTTCCCAACTAAAGCTCTATGGTGTAGATGGCTTATGGCATTGACTTCCTCCGGAACCGTCACTTCAACCTCCTTCACCCCCTCGCCAACCCTACCTGCACACACATCTTTATACGACCTCCCCAAAGACCCCGGAACATACTCTGTCCGAGTAATAATCTTCTCTGACTGTTCCTTCTCAGGTTCCTTTACCCGTTCGTTATTCTTGTCCACCCCGCCTTTGTCTTCATTATTTCTCCCACGAACATTGCAACCTTGATGAACAACTTGTTTGAACCCATTTTTAGCTTTTTTAGGATTTCTTCAAGAATACCCACATCCCTAACTCTCGAAAACGAGACAAAACCAAAGATGTTTCCCCTTTGTCCTTCTTCTTGGAAATGTAAACGTCTCTCACCGATCCAAATTCCCCCAAAAACTCTAACATTTCCTTCCTGCTGGACTTATCCGGCAAATTAGAAACAAAAAATCTCACAGTGGCTTCTCCTCCGCCGTATCCGTTACACCCTCCTACTCCAAGCTTTCGTCTTCTTCTATCTCTGGTGGCTTCTTCCCATCCCTCCTCAGAGAGTCTTCTAGAGGGTTCTTAAACCGACATTAGTCACTCAACTCTTTTTGAGAGTTTTGCATATATGCTTTAAGTATTATTAATAGCAAGTACAGACTTAAAATTTTAACAACAAATTTTATTATTAAAACCATCATGAGACTAGCAAGTACCATATGCTCACCTTATTACATCATGCAAATCAAACACGTCTCCCAATCTAGACCGGCCACCCCCCCCCCCAATTCTTGACCAGTATAAACACGAGTCTTATTTAATTATAGCCTCTTTAATTGTATTAATCAACACCCGTTGTAACATCCCCAAATTTGGGTCCAAATTTGACAACTTAGTAAAGAAAAAGGATCAAAAATATTCTCTAAACTAAGTAATAAGAAAATTTAACTAAGATCATTTGATAAGAAAATAAAAAAACATTCCTTAATAAAGTCATCTTATGTTAAGAATATGGAATAAGGAAATTCCATTCCACATGGAAAGATGCAAAAAAGTGAAAGCATTCCACTTGGGTATAAATAAGGAAAATGGAATCCATCCCACATGGAAAGTGGTAAAGAAATGGAAGCTCTTTATAAGAAATAGATTTTCCATAGTAATATTCTTTTATGCCTAGTATGCACCCGGTGGTCCTAGCAGAAGGTGCAAAGCACCCGACGCGCACGGGCTCGGGCGAAGGCGATGGGCGCAATGTGGCGCTTTGATAGCGCACTTTGAACTTTGCACTTCGCACGCCGCATCGCCACTTGAGAGCCGCCTTAGTATTTTTGGACAACGGGAGTTAAACCTAGAAGTAACAAGCTACCAAAAGACAATGGACAAAAAGTGAAAATTTGAGTTCAGGGACCCATGGCGCTACGCGATGAGCCGAGAACACAGGTCATCGCGTATCGCGATGGACCTTGATGAGTCAGCAGACACGTGTCAGCAATGTGGTATGGTGTCGAATTTTTGCGGCGGCGCGATACGCGACGGGGTTGAGAAAACCCATCGCGTATCGCGATGGGTTGCAAGTTCAGCCTATAAAAGGGGGGCTCACGGCTCCTTCATTCTCACACCAAAAACCTTTCTCTCTCTAGAAATACTCTCTCACTACCTCGGTTTCCGTGCCTGACCCGGCAATCATCACCTCGTTATCCATGCCATATACCGACGATACCTCGAAGTGCGTGCCACCCAAAAATAACTCGAAATTCTATCTCGAAGTACGTGCACGACACGACGACCACCATATGTCGCCTCGTTTTGCGTGCCAAGCTCTGAGGTTCCGACAGCCTAAGCTCTAGAACGCGATAAAGAGTGGAAGTGTTGCTCAAATAATCTTAGTAATAAGAACTTCGAATACTCGTGTAAGGTAGGGCTTCTGCCTAAGTCATTATTTTAATATATTACATGGCTTAGACCATAGTCAGGGGTATAGCCCAAACCTTGATCATAAATATGTTTACATATGCTTTAAACATATAAGGATTATAGTAATGTTTCTTTACAATTAAGAAACACATATTTTTCATTCATAAGAATATAGTCAAATTATAGTTTTTTCACGATTAAGAAACATAGCATTTTATGTACATGGAATATAGTTAATCTATTGTTCTTTATGATTAAGAAACATAAGATTTTACATTCAAAGCTAGCAGTCAATGAATGTTTCTTCTTGAAGAAGAAACAGATTATTGATGTTTCTTCATGAAGAAGAAACTCAGTATATGATTGGTAAATAAACCAAAAGACTATAGGTCTCAATATTTTATTCAAACAAATGATCAATCAAGGTTTAAAGCTATCAAAACTAGACTAAAGGTCTATAGCCGGATCAAGAAACGATCCGGGTATTTATATAAACCTATTTTATAGGTCAATCATCAATCATTCATTCATTCACAGTCAAGGTTTCAAACGAGATCACTATATCATTCAGAACAGACAGTCACAGGTGAATACGTTAACCTTTTTAAATCAGTCAAAACATATCTATACTCAATAAGACGAACGAGTGTTTGTCTTAACGAGTAAACAATGTCTACATGAGATCATGTGATCTCTAAAACGTTATAATACAAAGTAGAGAATAATATCAACTCAGACCGAATACGCATGTGTCTGGATCCAAACATAACTGTTAAGCCCAATCAATCAATCAAAGGCGAGGTAGCCACGGGCTAAACGGTCATGACTAGTTTTCTGATCAGGGCCGTGTGGCTCAGAGAATACCTTTATGTGTGTAGGGCAGTGGTACATATACCGGAAGTAGAAATACTTCCACTGAATTTGTCGAGAAAATTATGTTTGTATTGTAATCGTCATTCATATATTTTATAGAGTCATATGTGTTCACCCACATTTTAGGGAAACATATTAGCACATGTAGCAAGGGATATAGTCATTCATGAAGATAGACGCTCGCGAGGTAGTGATGGCTTAGTTTTAAATTATTAAAATATTATAAACAAGATTTATAAATCAAACACTCGGTTATTTATTATCCGAGCAAAGTTTCAAATAAATTAATATTTTATTATAACCAAAGTCTTACGCTAAAATAAACCGCAACTCTGATGTATTTACAAAAGAGGTACCAACTTAGTCGTACGCTGTGACATTCGTCAATTTTCGACCTAAACCCAACCGATTCGATTTTCAAAACCCTAAAATTTACTAATATCGTAACGAATGCGTCGGCTTTTACAAATGGTTATAGTATTTTAGCATTATTTTTTTAAATGTAAAAATTATATATTAATTATAAAAAAAAGATCAATAGTGTTGAAATGCCAAAGTCTTTAAAATGGAAACTTGAAATTTGTGTGAATTATTAATTTTATTGGCGTCAGTGTAATGTTGACTTTGTCAACATTTTGAAACTTATTATTATTATTTTCAATTTCACAAAGCTTGCAATGTGTAAATGGCTCTATCTTCGCCAGAAAATTAATTCCTTTATTATGGCATCAATTTTTCCTACAATAATAATTTACCATAATGGATACCCCTTCTCTTAGTCTTTGTATATATACTTCTATAGAGACCTGGTCATTATATATTTCATGTGATGTTGTATAAGACACACACACTAAATAAATAACATAAACTTCAAGCCGGCATATCTTTGAAGTCTAGGGTCATGATCAATATATTCAAGACATATATTGAAATAATTCAAGTTGAATCTTCGTTTTTTTTAAGGTATGGTTTACCTATTAATGTTACTTTTGTCATATTGTTAAGTGTTAAAGTTATAACACAAATTTTGGGTTGAATTGGGGCGTTTTCTAGTGTTTGGCTAATGAAAAAGATACAATTTGTATGTTAATTTTATTAATTTTTTTTTGGTTTGTTTTGGAGTCTGCCATTTTAGTCCCCAATTGAGTTATGATTTTTTTCTTTCTTTTTATTACTAACTAAATGGAATTTTGTAAATAGTCTAGTGACATATTTATTTTACAAAATAGATATATGCATACCTTTGAAGATTTGTAGATGCACATATATAGAGCATAAAGTTTTGAAACTTTAATTTTCTTTTTCACCATTTGTAACTCCAAATGTAGGATGATCTTACTTTCTTTTACCATGATTTTCTTTATTGAATAAGATTAGCACATTTCCTTATTATTGCTTTTACAAGGTCAGATCCAAGTTAAATTATAACTGTATTTCAAAATTTCATAATAAACAAATTTATTTGATTATGAGCAAACGGTGCTATAAATATTATTTTGATAAGATATGTATGTAAATAAATTTCGGAAACTTTAAGTTTGCTTTACAAATAAAAATAAGGAATATTTCTATGAAAGTATGTATCTTACCTTAAAATAAGAAAACAACTTTATATATTTGGATTACTGGGCTATAGCAAATAGTTTTCAAATTTATAACGATTCCGTTTTTTCTTCTTTTCTTTCTTTCCTTTTCTTTTTTTTTTGTTGGGAAACTATTCACATGCTCAAGAATTATAAATATAGTTATAAACGATTAAAAGGTTACATGCGGATGTCAAAAGGAAATTAAAGTATTTATCATAACAATGATTATAGGCTTTGGCAAGATTTACTTCTCTCGCAAGGATACATTTTACTGTTAAAATAAGGCACAACGTAACACACGACTTTAATACATGTGTTCTCTGAAATTCCTATCAGGTGAGTTTATATATCCCATTTTCCATCTTTTAAGTTTTGGGGGTGGCATGTATACCCTATTTACATTACACATTTTTATTTCCACAACTATTCTAAACACAATTTAATATATGTTTATGTGTGATTATTGCATGCTCTATGATAATGCTTGATGTGCTTAATTGTTTATTTTATGTTTGGTGGTTGGTATCTCATCCTCATCTATCCTCATATAGTATGATCATACACTTACCCGAGTACTTTGATTTCGTATCAATAGGAACGAGTCCACATCTATTTAGTTGTTTACTTTTTCATAAGAATTGTAATACTCATCATTTACATGTGAATTGTGATTTCTCTCTCTTTATATATATATATATAAACTAAAACTTATGTATTCTCACCAACATTCGTGTTGACAAACTTTATTTTTATACATGTTACAGGTACAAGTAGTTGATATTATTAAAGATTAAAGACAATGGTTTGACCTTAGGATATCTATTCAAAGAAAAACAATAAATATGATGTATTTGTTTTGATTATTATAATTGTGTACTTGTTTTGATATTAATGAATTAAATAAGTATTGTCGCTTTAATTAGTGTCTTTTGAGCTACTGTCCAATCAATGCGTTACGCCTCGACATGTTCCGCCTTTGGTCGGAGTGTGACATACGCCTAGGCCTTAAGCCGAGGTGTGACCCATGCGTTGTTGAAAGTAGTTTCATGTCTTCCATAAACTCCAACATGCTATGATAATGATCGATTGTATTGCTCTTTGTTTGCCTTTATGTTCCTTGACAATAACATGAATCTAGCAAATCCTTCACCTTGAATGCATAGATTGGTGGAATTCCACACTAATTACTAACGAAACTGTTTTATAACCGAGGCCGCTGGCGGATCCAGACAATTAATTCAGTGGGGAAAAAATAACCAATAAAACTATATGTAAAAATGAACTTCATTAAATATAAATATGTTTTATGTTTTCCACTGTAAAGATGGATTAGAATACAAAAAATAAAAAATCAATAAATTAAAATTGTCATCTGTCTACACAACTACATTATATGAACCATTTTCAAAAGAAACAATATATAATATATTAACATATGAGATCATATTATCTTAGGTTTTGTTTTAATAAAACAATATTCATTAACTAATATGGACCGAATGAGTGGACATTTGTTTATCAATTAATTGGCTAGGTTGGTAGATATTTAGAGCATGGGGGCTTGGAAAAATAATAAAAGGGGTGCCTAGTATGTTTTTTCACCATAGTGACACTAAATAATATAATATGAGCAAACCTAGCAAAATTTGAGTGGGGGTCTTAACCCCCCTGACATATGCCTCCGTCCGCCCGCCTGTGGCCGCATAGCATGATAGTAGAATGTGGTCCACCGACTATAATGAATCTTCACATAGTGAGCAATCAATTACGTAGTGAATATATATTGACAGTGTACTTCAATTCGGTATATAATTGGGAATATATAATACCAAAAATCATCATGGCATATTGGCATCATTACATTCAAGTATGCATCTAGTTTTTTGGAGGGCTAATTGCATCAAAAGTGTTATATGTTCCTTTATATGTTTGGAATCTACAAATTAATTACATACCAACGTTTAAAAATTTAACCATATCAATGCTATTAATCCTGCTAGACAGCAATTAGGCTAGTAAGGCTCTTGTACCATTAAAGAACTTTAAGCTATGAAATCAATAAGTTCAATAAACTGTAATGTCATGACGGATACAAAGAGGTAGAGGTGGAAAAAAACCCCGGTTCCGGACCCGACCTAAGGGTACGGACCAAGTTTCGGTTCTTCTAGAAAAATCATATCCGGATCCGTCCTGAACCCGCTAGAACCGGTTCCATCTCTACCTAGTCAAAACCTGGACGTGGCCCAGCCAAATCCGGACAAAAACCCGGTCAAAACCCGACCATACCCGGAACCGGTTCATACTGACCCGGTTTTTGACTTTTGTTGACCATACCCTGAACTGGTTCCTACCCGATTTGCCCACCTCCATAAAGAGGGTGAACAAATTATCTTAACAAACTACAAATATAGCTGACTCGCATACCCCTATAATTTAGACAAACTATTTCTATTATCTTAGACAACTTGTTGATAACATATCTCCACATAAAAATAAACCACATATTAATTACAAACTTACATAGCACATACTAATTACATAGCATTTAAACTAATTATATCAATACCTGAGCCTCCAACTCGGTTATTCTTTGTAAAGCTCTTTCTTCTATACATGCACGTTTTTGTATTCTTCTTCAAGCAATCCAGTTAACTCATGTCTTAACTCAGCCATTTCCCGAGCTAACTCTTCAGCTTCTTCATTTGCCTTCAACTTTTCATCTTTTAGTTGTCCCTGCCAACAATATGAGACAAATATAAATAAAGACTGCGACCCGTTTGTTATTTCCTATCACTTAAAGTTTAACATACCTTCAGCTGGTTTAGAAGAAGTTCATACTCTTGTATTTTGGTTTCTGAATTTGCATTGATTTCAAATATTGTAAGCTTCTCCCTCAATTCTTTATTAATTTCCTGCAGTTTTTTAGCTTCAAGAAAGCTATGCTCCATGATCATTAAATCAAGTTTCATGCTCTCAATGCCACATTGGAAATCTAATGCAATATATGAAATGGTCTCTTCTAATTTCTTTATGTATAATGTTGAATTATGTAACTTGTGTTCTTTGTCCTCTAATTTCTTCATTAAAGTTGAATTCTCTAACTTGCATGCCTTCAATTCTTGCTTTAAGTTTCCTACGGCGGCGCGTATGCTCAGACGAGCGTTGCGAAAAGTGGTCAAGCGAGCCGTTTGGATAGTCATGCAGGCCGAATGATAAGGTGAAAAATGTCATATTAGAGCCAAATCATACAGCCTGTGTGATCTTTTTGGGGACAAATACATGATAGATGTTACCACTAACAAAGCCATACGGGTCACTATGACCTTTCTTTGCCAAGTCATGTGTCACGTATTATAGGCCGAAAAGCTCACACAACTTGTATGATGTGACATGTAAGCTGGTGTACACTTTTGGGGGTAGTGTACTATAGTATGTCCCTTCAACTAAAACAGGCTAGTTTTTAGTACCTATTTCTTGGGAGCAGTTACTAAGTTCCTTTTCCAAATCTTCGATACGCTTCTTGTCATTTGATCGAGTTTCGGATAACGTTCGAGCATGAGATTTCAGGCTCTGTAGCAAGTAAACCATCGGGTCAAAACTAGTTCACACAGGTTTCCATACAATAAAAACAAGGATAACTGACCCGAATGAGTTCAGAACTTGATTGCTTCAACATGTCTTTTTCTATCCTCAACTACATTGATCCAAGAACGATATGAAAGACACATAAGTAATTTTAAGTGCCACATTACTTGAATGTAAATTCTAAAACTAATTAACATGGGATTTGATCAGCATGAAATGTACCTCTTTACATCTTGCCTCAAACTGTAATAACTCATCATCACCCAAAAAGCAACTGCAACTACTAAAAAAAGTAGACATCTAGCTACAATATATATTAAAAAAAACAATCAAACATTTATGAACAAAAGAATCATTCTTGATGATGAATATATCTGTTTTGTCAAGCACAAGGTTATAAAATAAAAAACAAGTGACCACAAAGTCTTGAAATTGCAAATTCACAAAAATCAGGCTGAAATATAATTATAATTGTGAATGCTACATCTACTTTCAGTGTAAGAAATTTGTCCCACAAAAACTAGCAGTTCAGAGAATCTTGAAAAGGGGTTAATAATTACCTTCTCTAAGATTTTGAATTAGACAATGTAATTTAGCAGAAGAATTCGTGATGAAAGAGGGGATGCTGATTTGTAATCTTCACGTATGAGTATTACACGAGTTTAGTCGAATGGAGTTTGATTAAAAACAGGACAGGAGTTGAGTTGAGTTTGCTAAACAACATAACATTTGACCAGTGTCCGGTCAAAATCACCATTCTACCTGGATTTGAAATCATTTACCCTCGTTTTGTCTTTAAAAACATTATATAAATATAAATAAGATGTGCTTAACACTAGAGATGCAATCGGTACCGATACTATACCGCTACTTCATGCAAAATTCGGGAAATACCGGTACCGAAAACTCAAATCTAGATATCGATAACAAGTTGGGTTGGGTGGTGGTAATGGAGGTTGTGGAATGTGGAAGGAAGAATGTGATGGTGTGGGGCCCACACTCTGTTTTTTATTAGTAAGAAAAGCCATGTCATCAAAAAAACTAACGGAGTTATGGTTCGTTAAGTTCGGAAGTAACAAAAGAAAACAAGTTAAAAGTTGGGAGACAAATTATTAGTTGGGAGTTTATTGGCCAATAAGTTAAAGTTGAGAGTATTAGACTATAAAAAGGTTAGGCCAACCCTCGATAATAACTTTACTCGTTCAAGTGAATACTTTATAATTTTGCGTATTTGTATAAATCAGGTATTTGATAAATACGAGTATTTTATTTACAGTTACTTTAAAATATCCAGTGGTTCTTGTCTGAATATACCTTAACTATTGCTAGATGATATAATACTTACTATTAGGTAAGATAGAATTCACTATACACTACAAGTTGTCGTACCAACTTGTTCACTTGCTTAGTACTAGTATTAGCCCGTGTATCCAAATAAGGATGTTCATGTACTTCATAAATTGAGAAATACAAGGGAGTTATTCTCTTCTGTCCAGAATCTGAATACCAAGTTACAACTATAGAGGTAAACTATGCTGCGCTATGGTTACCTTAAGACATTGAATCATGGATGACTGAATATAAAAAAAACAAGAACAAAAACAAAAACAAAGAAAGAAAAGAAAAAAGAAAAATAAATCAACCTCTTTAAATTGAGGCCTTTAACAAGTTCCATCCATGTAAAAGTTTCCTATCATAAGCTCTTTTCTGGTATCATTTTAAACAATTAAGATTAATAATTCATAATTGAACAATCATAAATTGTTGCTCATGTGATTGAGAAATACAAATGAGTTATTTATCTTTTTCCTGATAAATGACCTTTGATTCTCGCAGAAGCTTCTTTGGCAAGATCTTCACAAGACCTGCAGACAAGTTAATAAACGACTATTAATATTTTTAAATGCTCAAAATATAAACAAACGTATCTAGGAAAATCTCACTCGTAACAAAAGCTATCGGTATATATGGGGTGGGTGACCATGGTAAAATACATATATCAAATACTTGTTCAACTTTTCATGCTTCTAAAAAAGCCAAAACCTTAGAGAAACTATGCAATTTCAGACTTCAAAAGAGGTATATATATTAAATCTTGAACTTGTGAAACTAAAGCAGCTCTATTGTTCATAATAATTTTGCAATAGAGAGAAGGGAATTACCGAAAGTCCGAGTCTTCAAGGCCAGGTACATTAGTTGCTTCCACGAGAGCATTTCGCCATACTTTTATCTTCGGGTGTATGTCATATTTGGACATGGCTACGCCGAAAAAACCTTTTTGTTCTCTCACCTCAGAGGGGTACACATCTCAAAATATAGGTATAACAACATTTCTTTTTTCTTTCACACACTCTATAATCTCTGCAACTTCATCCAAGTTCCAGAATTACCAGAGAAGTTCTTAAAGAAAATAATGATAAAAGACCTTGATGGTTTGATGGCCAATCGGAGTACTGAATCCCAACGCGAAGTTGTGATGTTGTCCTTGTAAGTGGAAAGTCCTTCTCTTTTAAGAACGTCACACACGCGATCAACGTATGCCCCAGAGGTTTGATCTCTATAACTTATATCTACATCATGAATAAAACCACTTGATGCCTACGAGAAAACAATACTTCAAGAATCATGAATGAATATATGAAATGTAGATAAAGTGAGTTACAAAAACTTACTTGTTGATAACCTAGTGCTTTCTCTAACGCTTCCACGACTAAGCTCATTGTAGGACATTCTTCTCTAAGATTCTTTAAGCATTGATAGATGATGTTCAAAAACACGCTCAAGGAAGCTCCGTTCATTTGATTTCTTAGATCAGGATCAATCATCATATGCATTGTATTCTTTTCATAATGCTTTTAGACCATTTCGCCTGTAAAATGACGATCATCAAGATGTCCTGGAATACTCACAAGCTTTCCAAACAAGACTTCGGACAATACAACCCCGAAAGAATAAACATCAGATTTTTGTGTGAGAGTATCATCTAGTAATTCTGGATCAGTATATCCCAATGTTCCACAAGCAGCAGAGTAAATGACTGAAATGGGTGCATTAATAAGAGAAATTTTAGACAATCCAAAATCTGAAATCTTGGCCTTCCAACTCTCATCCAAAAGAATGTTTGAGCTCTTGATGTCGCTTACTCTATGTTCAGTTCCAGTTTCATTATGAAGATATCTCAACCCACGCGCAGCACCAATGCAAATCTGTAGACGATGCATCCGTGATATGTGATATGTCTTTCCTATGCAAATTTTTGTCAAGACTCTGATTTGCTTCATATTTGTAAACAAGGATCTTCTCATGTTTATATTTTGAAAGCAGTGCAACCTCCGTCCCAAATTCATGATCTCCTTGGCCGAGCATAGGATTCAACCGTTTTACTGCAAGCATGCCATGTTGTCTTGATTGGCATCGGTAAACTTTGCCAAATCCACCCTTTCCAATCACGTTTGCTTCTGCAAATTTGTTAGTGGCCTGTGGCCAGATGTATGTCTTGGAAAGGAATCTCAAACTTTTCTTTTGAGGAAGACATGATATATCTTTTGATTTATGATCGCAAATAGGTAAATATATGATTATAGCAACAAAATGCTTAGAAGGAGCTGATGCTCATGATGTTTAAACACAAGGCAGATAGAAATTGATATTCAACTAATGGTGTCAACAAATAGGATGGCCAAATGCTTTAAAGTCAAAGTATGATGATTAAGTGTTAAATTATGATAAGTTTGATTATTATGTATGAAAATCGGTCAATATAGTGTTTTAATAATATAATTGAAGATAACAGCCAACACATTATCAATTGCAAATATATATTTTTAATTGTATTGCAACTAAAATGCTAACTGTTCGGTTATTCAATTGAATGTATATACCTATATAATAAAAGAGTGGACTTTCCATAAAATCCTCAATTTAGTTTTCACCAAAATTCTTCAATTTGCCACGTGGCATTTTTTAACTTTTTTTTCATTATTATTTAAAAAATATCATATTTTCACAAAAAAAAACATTAATTCTCTCTAACAAGCATTCTTAGAAAAATCTAAAAGGCATTTTGGGTAAGTTTTATTTACAAAACAAAAGATTGTTTTGGAAACTTAAAGATGATTATTAGATCACTCCCATCGGTGGCTTTTGATAGAGAGTCGATCGGCTCTTTTCAGGAAAAAAATTGGAAATTCAATAGTTCAACCAACCAAAGCCAATCTAAGTTGTTCCACCAACCTTGGTTGGCTAATTTTTTATTGGGTTGTTTCATCACAAAATACTATATTAGATTCATTATATATTCTATTTAAGTAATACTTATGAAATTAAAATTTTCATAATATCTTATTCAAACTTGAAAAAAATATACACCCTGCTTGAGGTGCCCGCATATTATGTATATATGTGTAAACCCTCGGGTGGGCAAAAGTGAAATTGCACTAATTTTAACGTTATTTTACTAATCTCGTGAAAATAACGTTAAAAGTGGCGGAAAGTTAATCAGGCATCATGTGGTGGCGTTGATAGCCGAAAGACGAGGGTACATGCACCAATCAGCCGGTATCCCGATGATTGAGTGCTATGTGTTTTATGTCCAAGGCTTGATGCAAAACTACTATCGAGCCGGGGGTCTCACCGGAAGCAGCCTCTCTATCCCTATGGGGTAGAGGTAAGGCTGTCTACATCTTACCCTCCTCAGACCCTACCATAGCTTTGCTATTGGTGGGATATACTGAGTACGATGATGATGATTATGAAACTTGAAAAAAATAGCTACTTATTGTAATTTTTGAATTCATAAGTTTTCCCAAACTAAAAAGAGCATATTATATTCACGTAGTTTGATATTTATCAATTTTTTATTAATAACGGTTTTAATATATTAGAAATAAACAATGAAGAAATAGGAACACTTAAAATGGCCCGTCTACAAGTAAGTATTAGTTTTTAAACAAAACAATTAATTCTAATCTTTTTATTAACTTTATATAATAGATTACATAATATTATTTTTTTTAGTTTTCCATTATTTTTTCAATAGAATAAAACTTATTACAATATATATTACGTTGAATTTAAAGTTAGATTGGTTGGATTGTGAATGAGAGTGAAAACTGTGTTTAGTTGGGTTGTGTAGGTGGAGAAGAGAGAGATTAGTTTTTTAATGAAAAGTTGTGTTGGGTTTGGTTGTAAATGGGAATAACCTTAATATTTTTTTATTATATCCCATGGTATTATAATTACTTAACACTAAACAAAACATAACGTACATAATTCCCCGATTTATGTAACATATTGAGATTTATGGTGTCTTATATATTCAAACGTAATAAATGTCATGTGTATTGATTATACCCATATTACCGATATTTCAAATTTAAGTCGATCTAATATTTATTTACTATAACATAGTTACAACATGTAAGGATTTAAAATTCGGTTCCCATTTTTAAAATTATTTCCATTATATTTGAATATGAATTCATAGCTACATAAATTAAAGATTTAAGCTTTCTTGCATACGTATTGTATATTCCGTTGTCATTATTTTTTGTTGTTTATTATGTGCAGGCATGCTTCTTGGATTGTTGCAATGGCAACATAAAATGTAAAAAACTTATATATCTTCTGCAATCTTTATAGACGATTAGTTATAATTTGGCCCATGCATTGTATTTTGGTTGTATCTTATTAATTTTGGTTGCATCGTGACTCGTGAGTGGTGATATGGGCTATGGCATTTACTTTGCTTAATCATATTGAGGTCTAAAGTAGTAGTATGCATGCTTCTCTTTTTATAATTCTTTGTTCATGTTTTATTAGATTTATGGATGTTTGAACACTGAATATGAGTTGATATGTCTTTCATTAACAAAGAGTACCATTTTGAAGTTTTATGCATTTTGATCACTACAACAATTGTTTTATAGTTAAATATTTTTTTTTCTAACTATTTCAATTAGCAACTAGCATTTAGACAATTTCTAGAATGTGTACATTTAGGCAATTAACTTAAAATATGACGTATTTTTATATGATCTTTTATTTATTTCGGTTTTTTATATGATTTTGTTGAAGATGGTCTTTTTTACATGATTTTTTGTTGGTTTTTTGAGATATTTTTTTTTGTAAAAACATTTGTTAACTACTACAAAATACTAATGTTTAATTTTATATAAATTAATACTAATGTTGAAGTTTATTAAGACACAAGGTTGATTGGTTAAAAGTCAAATTTAGGATTAGGCAAGTTGTTAACAAAGAATTTTCCTAATTTGAATGATAAAAGAGTCTATGCCTCAATTTGGAATGGTTAAATCAAGGGTTAAAATGCATTTAAAATTTCAATTGCAACAAAAAAGAAGAAAAATAATAAGAGTTTTTTCTAAATTTTGATGATAAAAGTCTTTGTCTCAGTTTAAAATGGTTAAATCAAGGGTTAAAGTGCATTCAAAATTTCAATTGTAACAAATAAGAAGAAAAAAAGAAGTTAAGTGACTTGTGAATATTTTTTTTTCATGTTTCACATTTTGTAATTACTTATACTATTCTTTTTTGTTATTTTATTTTATTACAAACCCGTGTATTACACGGGTTCTAACCTAGTATGTATATATATATATATATATATATATATATATATTATAGGGGAAGGATCAAGAGAGAACTTCATTTTAGGGAGAGAACTAGAGAACTCCTAACTATAGGGTTATAATTTTAAAATTGTTTTTCAATAGATTTGCCTCCGTGCTTCCCCTGTTCAACAAAACCCTAACCATGTGATGGTTTCAACAAATCGATTCTATACCTGTATGTCGATTATTATGAGCCCTAATAATTGAAGATCGATTCTATACTTGTGTGTCGTTACATCTCGATTTCCATTGAAGATTGATTCAAAACGATTTCATTCGTTTTAACATTAAAATTGAAGGTAATTCTGATTCGACGATTATCCTCTTACTGATTCATGTTTGTTTTACTAATTTATAATCGTTTTAATGCTAAATCGATTAGACGTTGCTTTGCTTGAAAGTTTTATAAGAAAAATCGACATTATAACTCAAAAAATTAGATGATTAACTGTTTCTTATTGATGAAACCCATAAATTGTTTAATCTTAGTGCCTGACTAAGCTCCTTTGTTGTTATTGATTCAAATTCTGTCAATTTTAATGGTATACCAGTGTAATTTGCTGGTATTGATTAACAAGGATATATATATATATATTACATATATGTAATAAGATTATATGTATTACATATATGTAATATATATTTGCATATGATTAAAATATATATTTATAATCAACATTAATTTGTACATTAATAGTTATTACTCAAAGTAAAAAATCATGTTCTGTTTGATTTGAATGCCTAATCGAGCTCCTATGTTGATGTTGCTGCAAGTACTATTCATTCCACTGTAGCATCTTATTTTATGTAATACATGTATGCATTATAATCTTTTGCAATTAGCTGGTGCCGAACAATAAGCCAACAAGCAAGTCGTGTAATGCATACGTGTAATACTGATATATAGATATAGTAAGTATACAGTTGTCTAATTATTACCCAAATGTAACATTACTTTTATGTCTATTTCACAACTATTTTATTTTGTTATATGTGTATTTTACCCATATGAGTTTATCTGTTTAAATTACTTGAAGTTTTGCAATTCTAATGATTTTTCGCTGCGAATAGATGATGTTGATCAAAAAGGTAAAATATTATTTTGTATACTACATATATGCAATATTTTCACTTACACAATTTGGAGCATGTGCAGCTTTCATTAAGAGTATAAGCAAGAACATATAAATGAAAATTATTATCATTTTAGTGTCTTTTAGTAAAGACAAGTTAGCTAAAACATTATATTGTAGATTATTTGATTGGTACACTAAGAAAACCTTCTTTAATAAACTTGTGGTGTTTAATTTTTTATCCTTTTCGTTGTTTTTCAGCCTAGTGAATAAATTCAATGTATCAATCGGACAAGATGCGGGTTCAAAATCTCTTGTTGGCGTGCTTGATATCTTCGGCTTCAAGAAATTTAAGAACAATAGGTAGTAGAAATAATATGTTTTTGCTTTTTGATAAATAACCAGTTTTGATGGTTGTTATATTTGAAAGACGTCATACGCGTGCAACTTTGAGAAATTTTGCATTAACTTCACAAATGAGAAACTGCAGCAACATTTTAACCAGGTAATTGTTGAGTTTTTTAATTGGTGTTAGCAATAAAATTGTTGTTAAAAAACTGAATATAGTAAGTGTAATGTTTAAATTTCATAAGGTCTTTAAGGTGGGGCAGGAAAAATATAAAAAGGGAGGTTATTAGTTGGAGCTACATTGAATTTATTGATAACCAAGATGTTTTAGATCTCATTGAAAAGGTATAATTAATTAATAATTTATAAATTTTATATTATATGATATTATAATTGTCTCATCTTATATTTTTATTTGCAAAAACAGAGTGGTATCATTACCCTTCTTATTAAAGCCTAAAGAGGATATGTTTTTTTTTACTATTGGTCCTGATGAAGTTATATGAAGCGTCTTTATAATAAGAACAATGATTCACTTATTACAGTTTATGTATATGCTGCATAAAACTTGAATTCTTTGAAATGTGTAACAACAAAGACTGATTATGCGATATCTTCATATTTTATTTATTTTTTTAACTGAGTTTATCTTCCATCATAATGTGACAAATGCATAAAACGAGGTCAACCCGATTTTGGTTTTTCTCTATTCGAACTGGAATCTTTAAAGTGTCACATATTTGTAAGGTGTTGATACTTGGAGAACGTAAATACCAAACTCATAACCCCTGTGTAGGCTTATATAATATTACATAGTTCATTGTATTTTTACTCGTATGTATGTAATACAACATACCCTCTATGCGTTTAAGACAAATACTTTACACATGTAAAATAGCAGTCTACATATGCATATAATATCTAAATTCATATATGTATTATAACCAATTGTATATGCACTTAATAGATAAGTGATGCGATAGTTATAAGTGTTGCATATATGCAGCGCCGACATCACTCAATAGATAAGTGATGCATTAATTATAAGAACTTTCCATGTAGTTAGTCGAGGTCTCACTATGTGTGCACTACATAATTTGCAGCATTCATTCAACGTTATATATTTGTATTACATATATGTAAGGCATACATTAATGCACATATGAATACGAGTTTCTACCATAACGGTCGGCTAAAAATTTCATCCATCAATTAACACCACCATGTAAATATATACAAAAACATCCATATTCAAATTCACTCACATGTTTCAACAATCGATGAACAAATTCCATCATACACGACAAAATAAAACTACTAAAAATACACCCTTTTAACTAGTGCCATTGTTGGATCTTCCATATTTGTTTTTTATTGCATATTCTATCATCCCTTGCTTGCGTATGCTAATATCAGAAAGCAAAACACTCGTGCCATATAATTATCTAACAAGCTTTATTTCTTCAATCTTTCCGATATCTTCATCGTTGAAGCCTTAATCAAAAACTTCATTCTTATCCTTGAAACATTCCATGTGCCTCATAGCAACATACGCCTGCGTATATGTTATTAATAATGCATATATGTTATTTGTCGATTAAAACACAAGTAATGCATATATGTTATTAGTAGTTAAATAATAATAGCATTACATATGCAATACAACAGAGTCATATGCATTTAGTAGTTAATAACTACAAATATGCAATATAACAGTAATGCACAAATGTAATACAACAAATGTTATGCAGTACTAATGCATATAGGCAATACTATAGTACCGCATCTATGTAATACAAGAGTACTGCACATATTGTATTATTACATATATATGATACAATTGTAATACGTATATCCAAATATTATTGCATATGTGTAATACAATAGTACTGAACATATGTTATATGCAATGTTACTACACATATGTTATGAAGTATTGCTACATATATGTTTTCTATCACCACGATTTTTTACTGAGGGAACCGAGCGTATATATCGGGCATCTAAAAATGATGAAACAAAGAATTGGATTAGAATAAAATCTACAGTTTGAGAGGAATTAGGTGAGCTGAGATTCTGGCGATGCGTGGCTAGCATCTCCCCTGTCATGTTGCTGTGCATTATCGGGAAACTAGTGATGAGTAAGTTTTTTATGATTCAATTGAAAAACGAACCCTATGTACAACTATAATCGTTATCAAATTTATTCAAGGCATGTTAACCTATAAGACTAAGTATCTTGAAGTCTTAAAATAATAATTTTGTACAAAATAGTCATTCAAACATGTTAGTATCAAAACGTGTTCATTTAGACATTTCATCAAATAGTTGGAGGGCATACCAAATGATACAACAAATTAAGCATATAATGATTAGATACACACCAAAAAATTGAACAATCATATATGCAATGTAACTAAAAGAAGATCATTTAACATATGTATTATAATAAATTCATACAATTACACTACATATAACCAAAAAATCAGTAAAATATATCATTTATGTACTACATATATGTAATATTCGACTAATAATCAAATTATATGAACTGATGTCAAAATACGCTTCAATCATGACTTTTGTATCTAGTTATTACGTCTTATTGTTCTTCGATTGAAGAAAAAAACACAAAAACAGATACTATCGGCTTGATTTCCATGTGATACGCCTAATTTAATCATATAATGTGTGAAATTGGCTCTTACATTTGTTTACCTGATGGAAATCTTTGTATAGGTGTTTGGTTTCGCATTCAAATCGCTTAATTGTGCAGCCATATTGATAATTTGCAAGTGAAACCCTAGATTCATAGAAGATGCAGACGACGGGAATGGGAGAGGGAGAATTGAGAGGAAGCAATGGAAAATTAAAGACAATTTTACCCTTCATCATTAAAACCCCCCTTTTATTTTCTTTTTTCCCCTTATGTTTTTCTAAGCCTTTGATCTATTAAAATCAATGGTGTTAAGAGGAGTTCTTTGGTTCTCTCTTTAAGAGGAGTTCTCTCTAGATCCCACCCATATATATATATATAGAGTGGGGTTATAATAAGAAATGGAGTGTGTCTAAAAAGTGTAAGAACTAATATGGTGCGTTAGATATGTTGATCTGACGGTGGATACGGAAAGTGTGTTTATTGTGCGGTGTGTTTTATTTTAGTTACGGTGTGTTTATTGTGCAATGTGTTTTATTAGATCTTATGGTGAAAATACGCTTCCTACACTTCTTATAAAAAATCTACTTCTTATTATAACTTTGCTCTCTCTTTCTCTCTCTATACACACACACACAAGTTTTTATCCCCGGTATTACGGGGTTGTTTTATATATTCGTTTCTAATATTTATACATATTTTTTGAATTTTAATTTTATTTATTATAAGGAAGTTAATAATAAACTTAGGATTTGATGATTAAAGGGTTTTACAAATAAATGCGATGTTATAACCCGGTTTAAAAACTATATATGTTTGGTGAGACACATGACCCACTTATTATTTTTACTATAATTTTTTTTCTTAATTATTAATTATATCTTTTTTTTTAAATAAAATCATATTTTATAGGATTTTCATATCAAATATGTGGTGAGATTAATTAATTTTTGTTTTAATGAGCTATTATAAACCGTTGAAAGACTATCTGGGTTTGGTGAGACCCATACTCGGGAATTCGGGTCAAATGCATGAGAAGCCTCCATTTACAAATAATGCAATATGGTGGCTTGAGAGAATGTAGAAAACAACTAGAAAGCTTTTAAAGATTTCGTGTGTATATATATATATATATATATATATATATATATATATATATATATATATATATATATATATATATATATATATATGGTGGGGTTAAAAAAGAAGTGAAATGTGTTTAAGAAGTGTAAGAAGTAATCTGGTGCATTAGATATGTTGATCTAACGGTGGATATGGAAAGTGTGTTTATTGTGCGATGTGTTTTATTTTAGTGGTGGTGTGTTTATTGTGCGGTGTGTTTTATTAGTCTAATGGTAAATACACACTTTCTACACTTCTTAGGAAAAATCTACTTCTTATTATAACATTGCTCTCTCTCTCTCTCTCTCTATATATATATATATATATATATATATATAGGTGAGTTCATTAGATCCCACAAAAAAGTGAAGAACTAAGGAAGAAGGGCATTTTTGTCCAAATAAACTTCTACACTTAATTAAATTACCAAAGTCGGAACAAGTCAGTCTTCCCCAATTTAGGGTTCTTCACATCGTACTATGATCCACAACAAACATGACACAAAAATCAATGAAAAGTTTCATTGATGTAACAATGGTGGATCAGAGCTTGTTCGTGGCTGGAGGAAAGGTAGTGAGTCCTCTTGTTCGCAGAGGAAGTAGTTCATCACAATGTGCGTCATCTTCACATATTGAAAACCTAGATTTGAAAGAAATCAAAGGTTAAACCAAAAAAAACTAATCCATTATCTTCTTCAGTTTAATTGTTAATTTATGATTAATTCCATTGTTCAATATCAGTTATTAAATTTTGATTAATGTGTTAAAGTTGATTGCTCATATTGGTTAGAACAAATGGGAGGGTGAACAAACTTAAGTTATAGCACATCTTTTCTTCCCTAAACCACTTCCCAGGTCAAATCATGCCCTGATTTTTTGACCTAATTTTACGTCCTGTTACAGTTTCCTCATTTTTTGTTCATCCTATCGAGTGAATTTTGTTCGGATCCAAATATCGCAATTAATTTGTTGATTTGTTTGATAACTGACAATTAAACATATTCTTTTGTGTTATCGTGAGCTCTGCTTATTCTAATTGTAGTGTGGTGTATCCAAGCTTAGGTGTTTCCGGAGATTAGTATACAAAATCTAGTTTTTGTACATGTGAAAATATATTTTTTTCTAAGATTATGCAAATATGAGTAAAACATTTCAATGCGTTCGTCGATACAGAGTAACATATATTTTTGAACGATACATACTAACACATTGACCGAGTTAAATTAAGTTTTTATCTTACATGTAAAATTATGTAAAAATAAATTGTGCACATGTAAAGTAAAGTAATGTTAAAGTGAGAAAGTTACAATTAAAGAAAAAGTAATGTTAAAGCGAGTTTAATTATGTACATGTCATTAATTATGAAATGAGAGTTTCATACAAGTTTTGAAGTTGGTGTAAAATTAGTTATTTATTATTATTATTATTATTATTCTTTCTTGATGTGTAAACTAATCTTAACTTCTTTACTTTTTACTTAATGATGGTCAATGCTCTTTATAAAGTGTTGAGGAACAAGCTATATGTGTTGTTGGTTTGGTCACAACCAAACCTAGAAGTTTGTCAAAATTATTTAAAAACTCTTATTTTTCACAAGAGAAATCCGCAATTTGCCTCCCTGAAATGTATCGTCGCTGGATGGAATAACCACTGAAAACAAAATTGCGAAGGTTCTGCCACTGTGATACTTTGGCGGGACAGTCTGTGCCCTTGCCGTCAGTTGACCGTGATTTCACTGACCAAAAAAGGTTGAAATGACTATTTTAGCCCAGAGTCTTTAATTATACCATAGTATAAAAGAAATCTTCGGCACCACAGTTAAGTTTAAGCCATTTATGCTAACATACGCCTAGCCAATTATAAGAGCCCATCTGTTGATCCCACTCACACCACCGCCACACCTGTATTCTTCCTTGTCATCGTCTATACAGCCACGATCCCATTTGCAATTGAAGGCACCTGTTACCTCTACTAAATTTTAATTCCACTTTAATTACTTTTGATGCATCTCTATTCCCCTCTGTGATCCCTTCGGTCATCATGATGAAGACTGCATGCCTCAGTGGTGGTCACCGATTACGAATCACCACGATTGTTGTCGGGTTCGTTCTTCGAACCCTAGGTAGCGGTTGGTTGGTGGTGGTCTGCTGGAGCGACGACTGTCTTCATGGTGGTCGTTGATTTCGATACACACCGATTTTTGCCGGGTTCCTTTTCCGAACCCTCGGTGGCGGTTTGTGGTGTGGTCTAAAGCGGCGATTGTCTCTATGGTGCTCGCTGGTTACAATTCTCTGTGACGATTGTGCTTGTCTATGAGTTAGACGACCGTAATGATGGGTTTTAGTGGTTTTATCCGTTGCTGTGGTTGGTGCTTGTGTCCCGTAACAGTGGCTATATCGGTTTTCGGCGAGTCCGATAATAATTAATGTTTCTGTGGTAGTCACCAGTTACAATTCCAGGGGACGATTGTGACTGTCAATGACTTAGACCTCCGTTTCGGCGGGCTTAGGACGCGGCTTAGGAGTTTTATCGGTGGCCTTTAGACATCCGGTGACCCTATGTTCTCCAGAGATTGTCGATATCCTTACAAGGTATGTTGATTATTTTATAATTGCATGGTGATTGTTCTTTTAGGTATTAGTGTTGTTTTTGTATATTTTCACTTGCTTTGAGCGACATGACTTGCTTGAATGTTTGTGTAATGATGTTTGATGTTTTTGGGATTATGCATGTTGATTTTAAGATCGGTTTCGTCACCACTTTCCTTTGGTTGTTTTATGCATTTATTCTATTGCAAGTGACGACAGGAGTTCGGTTATAGCTCCATTCTTTTCATCTGTTGTTCGCAGAGAATAGTTGATTACGGAATGGCAGGTTTGGTTTCTCGATTCGAAGTATCATCAGATTTAGGGCTTTTGGGTTCTGGTTGTGTGCGTTTACCACATAAGCATAGACATTTTCCTATATCCGAACTCTCAAAACTGTTCACAAAGAAATTGATCAGTTGCTTAGATAAGTAGTTGGACAACAAAGTGGATCGTTTGTTAAGATAAGCAGTTCAAACATTAATATACCGACCCGGACACCGGTTAGAAATAAAGGGTTTCTATATGATTTTAATATAAATTCACTTGTATAAAACTCAATTTAACATTCAAATATTTTTTCTTTTGTTATTGCGCTACTGACTGTTACTGTCCGCAGTTGTTGCTTTGTTCATATTGGTATGTATATGTATATACGTGTATTAACTCAAAACGTTAGGCCGACCTGTTTTATCCCTTCTACTCATTCAGTTACTAAGGCTTACCTAAATGTGCATAATGCGATAACGCAAAGTGGCCGCTAGCTCAGGATCAACTCTGCAAAAAAATACCAACTTTGTGAAGACCAGCAGCCATGTTACCAGTAATGTTGCTGGCTTAGCAATATATCCAATTCCCAGGGATAATATTACGATTTGTATATATGTAAAGAGCAGATTTTATAGGCATTTTTATAAGCCACTTAAATAGTTACATTCTAATTAGTCTATCACTATATACAATTATCAGGAATGAATATATCTGAACTTCTTATGTATGCAAAGATCAGATCAAGTTGAATATTTAGCATCTCTAGCAACCTCATTTTGCAATAATTTACCGCACCGCGGTAAAGCATTTGAAGTAACCAACCATTTGAAGTAAACTAACATTTGAAAAATCTATACAATATGTAATATATATTCCTCACTCAGTAAGGAATTCCTCATCATCATCTCCCAACTTTTTTTTGTAAACCTTTTTTTTAACATTTTTTACCCGAAAACAACCATTTTTTATTTTTTTTGTAAAAAACTTAACGATCGTTTCGGTAAACTTTTCGCCCGAAAATAACGAAACGGACCGTTTTTTAGTAATTTTTTACCCGAAAACAACGAAACGGGCCGTTTTTTAGTAAACTTTTCGCCGAAAACAACGAAACGACTTGTTTTTTAGTAAACTTTTCGCCCGAAAACAACGAAACTAGCCGTTTTTTAGTAAACTTTTCGTCCGAAAACAACGAAACGGGCCGTTTTTAGTAAACTTTTCGCCCGAAAACAACGAAACGGCCGGTTTTTTAGTAAACTTTTCGTCTGAAAACAACGAAACGGGCCGTTTTTTAGTAAACTTTTCGTCCGAAAACAATGAAACAAGCCGTTTTCTAGTAAAATTTTCGCCGGAAACAACGAAACGACTCGTTTTTTAGTAAACTTTTCGTTCGAAAACAACGAAACGAGTCGTTTTTTAGTAAGCTTTTCGCTCGAAAACAACGAACAACCGTTTTTTAGTAAACATTTCGCTCGAAAACAACGAAACGACTCGTTTTTTAGTAAACTTTCCGCCCGAAAACAACGAAACGACTCGTTTTTTAGTAAACTTTTCGCCCTAAAACAACGAAACGACTCGTTTTTTAGTAAACTTTTCACCCGAAAATAACGAAACGGACAGTTTTTTAGTAAACTTTTCGTCAGAAAACAACAAAACGGCCGTTTTTAGTAAACTTTTCGCCCGAACCCAACCACCCGAACCCGAACACAATGAACACAAACATTTGTTTTATATATATAACATGAATACAAAATACATATAATAAAACACACGAATTATAAACTTCGGGATTTTACATACATAACATACTTATAATTATTCACCCGAATTATAAACTTCGGGATTTTACAACGGTAGCCTACTGAGACGCGCCCAAGATTCCACATACGGTGGAAGTTAATTTGGTTTTGGCCAGCGAAGTTGACCAAAAATCGAACCGCAATCGCTCGATTCCGGACCTGTATCCGGAGATTGAAATCAATTGGGACTACTAATAGAGCCCGATTGAAGTTGAGGGTGATTATTAGAACCATCTTGAAGAGGTGTGACGGGGAGCCGGGAAGCCGGGGTGCGACGGGGAGACGGAGCCAGGTCCGACGGGGAGACGGTGGGAGCCGGGAAGCCGGTGCGTTGGGAAACAGAGCCGGTGCGACGGGTTGCAGAGTCGAGTGCGACGGGGAGATGGTGGGAGCCGGTGCGACGGTGGATGGTTTTCGGGCTGCTACGGTGGAGGTGGGTCTTGGATGAAGATGAAGATGGAGGTATGTATGTGTATATATATATATATATATATTGAGTGTAGAGGAAGTTGAGAGGGGTAAGGAAAAGAAGGGGGAAGTAGGGAGGAGGAAGGCGTACGGAGTAAGTAGGGAAGAAGATAATACTCGGTGGTCGGACTGTCATTTTTCCCGGCAAGCTGGTTTTTCCTAGCTTTTGAAAAAAATAATAAACAGAATGGTACACACTGTGACCCGCCAATTTTGTATTTGTAAAAGTCTAAAACACCCTCCATCTCAACGGTCATTAACGAAAATATTTAACGGAAGGGCACATACTTCCCCGCCAAAATATTACAGTGGCAGAACCTTCGCAATTTCGTTTTCAGTGGTTATTCCGATATTGTAAGGCCTCGTTACCGGTGCCCCACATTTGGACGTTGGATTTACTCATCAACATAGTTCTATTCATCGGAGTTAATAAAAACATACGCGGAATATTAAAACTTTCATAAAATATTACTTAAATCCATAATATTAAATCAAAACAAACATCTTGTCTTTCGAAATACAAATCATTAAACATAAACGTCACGAGTCTTCCGATGCCAGCCTCTTATTCAATGCCACGTGTTCCCCTCAAGCGAGCTGCCTCATCATACTCACCTGCGTGCATACTAAAAGTCAGCTACGCTGAGTGATTCTAGGTAATCACACATCATACAATACATTCACATACTTATTTATAGGTATCCGGAGATACATTATACTTACTTATCTTGTCATCTTTCTTTTATATAAGTACATACCTTCATTCATTCTTTCTTTCTTTCTCTCTTTCTTTCATACGTTCATATTTTAACCTTCCTTTATATATATACTTATATGTTTTAACGAGCCTTTCGCCCTATAACCTCACAGATATTATTACGGTCTGCCACCCTCATTCACAGATATTATTAGGGTCTGCCACCCTCCTTCACATATATTATTAGGGTATGCCACCCTTTATCGTCAATTCCTTCGTTTCATACTTTATTTTCTCTTATGAATCATTTATATATAAATATACTTTCTTACATACTCATTAATCTATAACATACATCACACATATACTTATATCATCAATCATATCTTTAAACAATCTCTTAACAGTACATGCAATATCCGAAGATCGTTCATATACCGTCAAGCAAACGTTCATAACTTTCACGTATATCATAATAGGCATACACTTATCACTTAAGGTAAGTGTATTAACTAATCACATCGAGTATGCACACAGCCCCGAAAAACATAACAATGAATGGGGCTAGAAACTCACCTGGATCATGTTGCGTTCACCGTTAATCGTTATCCCCTTCTTTAATTGTGCACGGCTAACTGTATAACAATTACACGTATCAATCTAACTATCACTACCCACATCGCGTTTCTAGTTTAATCATTGCCCTCAACGAACGTGGGTCCGGGGGCAGCGCCTCTGGCAGCGGGATTCTAGGGGCGGCAGCCCCTAGCGGGGTCCAAGGGGCAGAGCCCCTGGCTGGGGTTAAGCTGAGCTTATTTTCATTAACTGTCTTAACACATTTTCCATTAACATTTTAAATTATTTCCTAAGCTGAGCTTATTTGCTAAGCCTAAGATAATGGGCTGGTTTGTTTTAATTTAGGTATGGGCTTAGCCCAACTGTCCATTATGGTACCTGGGCCCAACTGGATTTAGGCCCAAAACCCAATAGAGACAGCTCGGCCGAGAACCCATTTGACAGAGAACTCATGACCGAGAACCTGTTTGACCGAAAACACATATTTGGCCGAGGACTGTATCTGACCGAAAACCTTTGGTGACTGAGAACCCCGAGAACCCTCGTTGGCGAGAACCCATTTTGACCGGAAACCCTTAGTCCTGGCCGAGAACCTTCAGGTCATATGCTTTCAGCTCATTTTTCTACCTTATCGTTTCTTTCCTTAGCTCAGTTAACCATTTTATGGTTTATACCATGAACTTAACCATTTTTCTCCACCATTTTAGTCGTTATACATCCATTATCACCATGGCTCCAAGATCTAACCCGCTTTAGACATAAAGCTTAAACCTTTATAGGGTTAAAACGTTGTAAGCTAGATCTAGGGTTTATCTATGAGCCGTATATTGCCATAGGCCTATTAAGTTCATTCTAATCATCAAGTTTGCATTTTTATGAATCATTTAGACCCGACCTACTCTAGGGTTAAGTTTCATAGCAAACCGTTCATAAAAACGTAACCTTTAAGGTTAAAGAACATACCTTTAGATGTTTCTAAGGTCATGGCTAGCTTGGTACGTGATCGAGGACTCGTTAGCTCACTTGTATGATCAAAGATCCTATGTTATGATGCTTGGTTTTGGGTTCTGATGGTGGCCGACGGCTATGGAGGTATACTTGGCTTAAGTGTGTGTATTAAGGTGTGCAAGGAATAATATGGATAAGATGGATGGAAATGAAACGATTTAGGGTTTAAGGGGGGTATTTATACTCCCTTAAGCCCATGGACCTAAGGCCCATCTTTCCTTTTTAGTCCATGATTAATTCTATTTAATAACCTACTTATCCTTCCTTTTTACCATTTTACCATCTATTTATTAACTCAAGTAAACTTTTCCGTCATAACGAGTCAATATGCAATATTATTATTATTCGAAATTTTGGGATGTTATAGATATATTTCAGGGAGGCAAATTGCATATTTCTCTTTTCACAACTACAACTAAGGTAATCAATTTTACCCTTTTTCTTAATTATTTATTTTCATTATTTACTTAAGTTTGGTTTTCTCAGTTGCTTCTAACTGAATAATATTACTTTGAAAGTGGTGATGGATTTGCCCAGGATGTAGAGGTCTCATTGCAAACACGCAATAACATATGGTGGAGTCACCATGATATGTATCGCGTGCACAAATAGAGGTCATATTTTGTAGGTGTTGTGACAGGCATATTTACAAGTTGCAATATATTACTAGCTTGGGTTGTTAGTGTGTAGTAAATTTTGTTTGACAACTATCCTTGGTGGTGGTGGTTGAAGGTACGATGGTATACATATGAGTATTTTACTTGAATTTGATAGTATGTTAAATCATGTTAATACTAGATGGGGTGTGATGGTCGGGTATTTTGTATATATATTAGTGTATTAATTATGTAGTTTAGTTGAATATATTGTTAGAACTTTGGTACTTCATACGTGCTTTTGTATTTCAGGTTGATCGATAAAAATGCTAAATGGGAGACCTGTACGAGCATGGAATGATATCTCGGGAAGACCGAAGCATTATTTGATGTCTTGGAAAGTGTTACAAGGATTCGGGAAGAGCATGGATGAGAAATCATAAGCCGATGCTAAAACTGAACAAGATTGGTTGACAAAATGCGACCATGAAGTAAAACGAGCATATCCTGAGCTAGAAAATGAGTTACGGGACCTATAATATATGAATTTTGGGTTTCTCGACGAGAGGAATCCAAATATGAGGTTTTCTTAGGTCTCGGTACGCGACGGGTAGGGTCTATGGCCATCGCGATACGCGATGGTCTTACAAAACGTGAAAAAACGGATTTTGACCTATATCTTCTATTTTTCCGAACCCTAATCAAGATCGACGACCAGCAGCAACTATTAGGAGATTTTGGGTGAATTCCAGGGCTACCAATCATCTCTTGATCAATCCTAATGGCCTTCCTCATCATAATTGAAGATCTATCGATGACGATGCTCGGCTAGTCTTCTCCGAATCATACCTGGGATGTAAAGTTTGTAACAATTTCAGTTTCCTCATGTGACTAACAACATTTATGTATAATTGTTTATGGTTAATCTATGACTATTGATGTTTAGTATTTCTGTGTGTTCAGTCGGTTTCGGTTTACGTTGATCTGAACGATTAGTTACCAGTTGCTATAATAATTGATCATAGGGTTGTTTGATTAGGTTGAATACGACAAAGCATATAATTGCCCTTAACCGAGTCACACCGGCAGGGACCGTTTGATAACCAGTGCCGTGTGTAAAGCAATTATTGTTGCCTAAGGTTTTGTCTAGTTGATCAGTCTGTAGTTAACTGTTAATGATTAATCTGTTAGGTTGCATGAGATTATTGTAAGTTACCTACTTGAAGTCCCGGGTTTGATTTGCTTTGTTAATTGATTGAAACTCGTTTACTTGTTTGTTTGCTTAATTCTCTAAATTCAACTTAATTGCTTGTGTGATCAGCACTAAATCTGTTTCTTCATAATATTGAAATTGTTTACACGATTACATTAACCACATACTCCTGGTGGATACGATACCTTACTTATCCTATCTATATAGTTTAACTAGGTTTTTGATTGACTCAAATGACGGTCATCAAAATGGCGCCGTTGCCAGGGAGTTAGTGCGCTTAGTGTTTTTCGTGTTATTTGATTTTGGTGTTTAATTTTAATTTTAGTCTTAATTTTTGTTTTCAGTTTTTAGTTGAAATTTTATTTTTCTATTTTACGCGAGGTGTGTTGTTTGTGTAGATAACATGTTTATGCGCACCCGCCACTCGGGCAAACAGTCACCATTAATTTTCGAGCCCGAAATCGAGAGAGTAGCTCGGCAGAACCGAGTTCAGAACAGAAATTCAGATATGGAAGATCAGAACCAGAACCGAAACCTGAACCAGAATGAAAACCAGAACCAAAACGAAAACCAAAACCAAAACTCACTTCCAAAAAATAACGAGTTTCACCTAGATAACATATCTCCACCACCGAACTTCAATAACCAAAACAACCAAAACAACTCAGCTCAAGCTTCTAGAACCCGAAACCGAAACCGAATCCAAAACCTATACCTTGATCAGACTGAACCAGCATTTCCACACAACACCCCTAACCGCAGATTTCGGCTTAACCTGGATGATGCTATTCCTAGTATTCCAACAGATGATGAAGAAAAGGGGGAAGATAATAATGGAAACGAGGGTTTTGAGGTTGTAAACGAGGTAAACCGGTGGGTTAGAAGGAATCGGGCAGTTGAGCCCGAGAATGAGGGTTTTGAGATGGAAAATGAGGGAAATCAGAATTGGGATGAAGAGTTGGAAGAGCCAGTGAATCGAAGACGGGTTGAAGCGGTTAAAAGAAATGGTTTGGGTCAAAACAGAGTGAATCGGGAGGAAAGACCCGAAAGAGTTCGTCGTATTCAGGTTAACCGGGGCGGTTTGGTGAACCCTGGGGGGCTAAGAAGGAACTTTGTGGCCCCGGTTCAGGGTGTTAACAGTCGGTTCATACCGGCTATCTCAGATGTAGCATGCCCGTTGGTCCCACAGGTACGAGTGCCGAGACAACAGACTTTTAAGTCCCGACCATCTTACATTAACATCGTACCACATTTTCACGGGATGGCTTCCGAGGACCCGTATTCTCATTTGTCCGATTTTTCGGCTATTTGCGGGTGATTGGTGATGGCACTTATGATCATGATGAGGTTCGGTTGCGGTTATTCCAGTTTACGTTAAAAGATAAAGCTAAGCACTAGTTTAACTCGCTACCGATGCACAGTATTGGGAATTGGGCCGAGATGCAGCAAGTGTTTCTAAACGAGTACTATTCGCAGTCAAAGACGAGTGAGGCCCGAATGGAAATTCGCCATTTTTCACAGTTATCAGGCGAATTATTTCACGAAGCATTCACCAGGTTTAAGGAGATGATCAGAATATGCCCACACCACCAGATTGAATTGTGGGAATTGGTGAAGTGTTTTGTGGATGGGTTGACTTACGAGGACCGAAAACATCTGAAAGCCTCATGTAACAGTCAGCTCCTGAATCAACCCGAAAAGGATTATTGGGATTTTTTGGAGTTTATGTGTAAAGATTCAAAGGTAGAAGCAGCAGCTGAAAGACAAAGACATGGTACTTCTTCCAGGTCAATAAAGTCAGTCACGAGTGAGTCTGAAAGAATTGCTGAGTTAGAACGTGAGCTGGCTGGGTACAGAAAGGGTAAGAAGAAGGAAGTCAGGAAAGTTAGAGTAAAAATCCCGGTTTGTGATGATTGTGGTGAACCCGGGCATAAGGCAGAAAATTGCCCTGAGTTTTATGATGACGAGGAGGATGACACCGAAGAGGTTAATTATGCTTACGGGGATTCCAAGGGCCAAGGGTTCAATTCGTACACGTATCACCCGTGCCTGAGGAACCACCCGAACTTTCGTTACGGGAACGTGTCTACTCAGTTGAACCCGGACTTTCAGGGATCGAGCCAGAACAGGTTGCAGGGTAATTACCGCCAAGGTGGTTGTCAGCAGAAGCAGGGTTCGTGTAATCAGAATCGGGGGTATAAGAGAGAAGATAACCGGGGCGAAAATTCATCGGGTAATTAGGACCAGCAGAGGGGGTCCTCAGGAAATGCGGATGAGTCGGTGCACTCAAAGTTGGATGCATTAATGAAGATTATGACAGATCATAAGGCTAAAACGAAGAAACGGTTTGAGCTACATGTTAAATCGGTAGATGCAATGTCAAAACAGATTGGTCAGCTCGCAGTAGATGTGGCAAAATTGCAAAAGAGTGCAGGTCAACTCCCGAGTGATACTACAGTCAACCCGAACCATTACTGCTCAAGCTCCAAGAAGGGAAACAATGTGCACATCAATGCTATAAGTCTTTTGCCTCATTTTGAAATTTCTTGTGTTGAAGTTGATTCCCCACCACAGTTTGTTGAGGGGGTGGTGGAAGATGTTAGAGATGAGAGTGATTGTGTTGGTCAAAATGAATTAATTTTTCAAAATGAATCAGAACCAAAAACATATGAAATGTCTTTTTGTGAAAATTGCTCATGTGAAAAATGTTTAAATGGTAAATTGACCAACATGGGAGATGAGGATGTGGAGAATAATACCACCTCAAGTAAACTTCAAGACCCGAGAGTACAGCTTTTATCAATTCAAATTGGGAAATTTAAAACTGATCGGGCACTTCTAGATCTTGGGGCATGTGTTAGTATCATGCCTGGTAGTTTATATGATCAGTATGAATTTGGCTCATTAGAAAGGGTAAACACCACCGTGGTGTTGGCGGACCAAACTCATACACTTTCTCGGGGCATGGTGACTAATGTAATGGTTCAGGTGGAGGAATTTTTCTACCCAGTTGACTTTCTTGTACTTGACTATGCTAAACGTGTGAATAATACACAACCACAAGTCATATTGGGTAGGCCATTCCTTGCCACAACACATGTGGTGATTAATTGCGCTAATGGGATATTGGAAATTACGTGTGAAGACCGTGATAAATGGTTATTATTGTTTGAAAATGTTATTAACCCTCTTGTTGACAAGTGTGTATCCTTGGACAAGGATCACACAAAAAAGGAATGTTTTGTGATTGACAGGATAGATAAGAGCAGATTTGAGAAACAACATAGTGAGAAGATGAAAGAGAAAGGTAACCGACCAAGGAAGAAGAAAGTGAAACATCCACCCAAAAAAAATAATCGAGAGTTGAGATTGAGGATGTTCGGGCCAGATCCTGGCTTATCTGAAGACTGGCAACAAATGATTGAAGAAAAGCGTGCTTATAATGAGAATGTTGCATGGGAGCGGGCCAGACGCCCACCTTAAATGGCATACAAATTTCAAAAGGGTGGTAATTGTACATTTTGTATATTTTTAGTTTCTATTTTGTTTTAGCTTTTATATTACTAATTGTATTTTAAGCGTACCATCATAGCAAAAGCTAAGTGTGGGGATACCGCACGAGAAAAGTTGGGATTTTGATGCGTTCGGTAAAGTTTTTTTTTCCGACAACGAGGTTACAGTTAAACTACCCAGAGTGCTTTCATGTTCATTTTGCTATGGTTAATCCAGGTACGTGTATATTTTGTTGTATTTGGAACTTTGTGGGTGTAGTTCACTATAAACCCTCACGAGACCCCACTCGTCCTCCCGGGCTACCGGGAGGTTTAAAGGGCTTGTTGCATACGCTAAATGCAATCGTGATTCCTACGAAAGTGAGTTAGGTATTTTAACGTTTTTAACTAATTTAACAGAATTTATTATGAAACGACTTAATTTGGCTCGGTAATTGTTTTAAATAAAATAACAGAAAAATCATTTTCATAACTCTTAAAAGACCTATGTCTTACACTTGTGAGAAGCTTGCTTCTACACGTCTCCAGATTTTGCAGGTTCGATTGTCAGTTTAGTAATTGGTTGAGGCGAGGATATACAAGTGTTTACGAGAGTTCACGAGCCGACTGGTCCTTTTCCAGTCCCGTTGATATCAGGTGATTTCAGTTTCATAATTTATTTTGTTTTTATTACTTTCAATGTTAAAAGTGTAATTGTATAATTGTTAGTTGAACAACCACATTTGAGCCCCGAATTTTTAAATTGCTTAATAGTCAAAAAGTCAATTTCAACCTCGTCCCTCAAATGTTCATTAATCGTTTTATCTATTTTAACTTTGAGGACAATGTTAAGTATACTTACATTGAGGAAAATGTAAACCTCAAGTGTGAAGATGGGGGAAATTTGAAAAATTTTAGCCCGATAGTACCTCGAAGAGTGTTCAGAAACCAAAGTTGTTAACTGTTAATTATTGCCATTAATGCCAAGTCATAGGTTTCTGGTCATGATTGGTTTGTCAGCTTCTCATTAGTCTTACTCACAAATGTTTTTATAACAGAAGTTGAAAATGGGGTCGTTTAGGCGGGGATAACAAGTCATAGGGACAGGTACACATGTTTATATCGTCAACCCTATTCCTCCGGTATGTGTGTGAGTTGACCCAAATATATATAATACACATATAATATATAGTACACACATGTCATTTGAGTGCTTTCATTGATGTTCATGGATTACGGGATCGTAGTTGGCAAGATGCAAAAGTGATAGAGGCAATTAGGTTAAGCCTCGTCTGGATAAGCGTGAGTGTGGGTACTGGGGGTTTGGGGCCTCATACATTATACATATGAGGATGGTTAATGTGAGGGGCGGGGGTTTGGGTCCCTTAGAAAACCTTTCTTGGACTTATTTTTCAATTGTTTGACCCCCGACATTATGTTACGAGACGATCCGGCTTACTAGGTTTATTTATAATTGTATTTGTTTTTGTTTTTGTTTTTGTATTTGTCCCATTACTAAGCATCACGTTATTATGCTTAAAAAAACAAAAAAAAAACTTGAGGAAAAGGCCAAAAAGATGTCTGTTTATATTCAGTTATGTATTCAGTAGTTCGTTTATGTAAAAAAAAGAAAAAAAAATATGAAATCAGTATGTATGTTAGTTTGCTTATTTAGAGTTTTATAATAAGTCAGTCAGTTTGTATAGCAGTTTCGTTTATTTAGATGTTTTGTAACAAGCCGGGTCGGATCGTTTGAGCTACTTAAATATTTCCCTTCCATACCCTTACACCTGGCCCCGTTACAACCCTTTTAAGACCTCTTGATTTTCTTTTGTGTCAAAGAAGTTTTATGGATGGATACCTGTTTATGAGTGATACTGAAAGCAGAGTGATACTAGCACATCTTTTGCTAGTCCAGATATTAAACCGAGAGGAGAGTTATTATATTATGAGGGGTATGAGCATGTGTGCCTTAACCGGAAAAAAAGTACACTTGTCTGGGCGGCACTATTGTTTTTATTATAGCAATTAACCGTATTTGTAGGATATCAATCTAGAAAGTGTCAGTCTGGTAAACTGGGTATGACCTTAAACCTTACTAGTATTAATGGTGATAATTCACATACCTATGATGGAGGTTAATGTTTATTTTAGAGTTTTGCTTGAGGGCAAGCAAAAGATAAGTGTGGGGATGTGATGGTCGGGTATTTTGTATATATATTAGTGTATTAATTATGTAGTTTTGTTGAATATATTGTTAGAACTTTGGTACTTCATACGTGCTTTTGTATTTCAGGTAATTGATCGTTAAAGATGCTAAATGGGAGACCTGTACGAGCATGGAATGATATCTCGGGAAGACCGAAGCATGATTTGATGTCTTGGAAAGTGTTACAAGGATTCGGGAAGAGCATGGATGAGAACTGAACAAGATTGGTTGACAAAATGCGACCATGAAGTAAAACTAGCATATCCTGAGCTAGAAAATGAGTTACGGGACCTATAATATATGAATTTTGGGTTTCTCGACGAGAGGAATCCAAATATCAGGTTTTCTTAGGTCGCGGTACGCGACGGGTAGGGTCTATTGCCATCGCGATACGCGATGGTCTTAAAAAACGTGAAAAAACGGATTTTGACCTATATCTTCTATTTTTCTGAACCCTAATAAAGATTGACGACCAGCAGCAACTATTAGGCGATTTTGGGTGAATTCCAGGGCTACCAATCATCTCTTGATCAATCCTAATGGCCTTCCTCATCATAATTGAAGATCTATCGATGACGATGCTCGGCTAGTCTTCTCGGAATCATACCTAGGATGTAAAGTTTGTAACAATTTCAGTTTCCACATGTGACTAAGAACATTTATGTATAATTGTTTATGGTTAATCTATGACTATTGATGTTTAGTATTTCTGTGTGTTCAGTCGGTTTAGGTTTACGTTGATCTGAACGATTAGTTACAAGTTGCTATAATAATTGATCATAGGGTTGTTTGATAAGGTTGAATACGACAAAGCATATAATTGCTCTTAACTGAGTCATACTGACAGGGACCGTTTGATAACCAGTTTCGTGTGTAAAGCAATTATTGTTGCCTAAGGTTTTGTCTAGTTGATCAGTCTGTAGTTAACCGTTAATGATTAATCTGTTAGGTTGCATGAGATTATTGTAAGTTACCTACTTGAAGTCCCAGGTGTGATTTGCTTTGTTAATTGATTGAAACTCATTTACTTGTTTGTTTTCTTAATTCTCTAAATTCAACTTAATTGCTTGTGTGATCAGCACTAAATCTGTTATTTCTTAATATTGAAATTGTTTACACGATTACATTGACCACATACTCCTGGTGGATACGATACCTTACTTATCCTATCTATATAGTTTAACTAGGTTTTTGATTGACTCAAACGACGGTCATCAGGGTGGTATCGAATGCATTCAAATTTGGGGTTGTGGACCCCATTGTTGAAATGGTTGTTGATAACGAGCGACACATCTTGTAAAACCAAAACAAATGTATGAAAATTCAAGTATATTTAATTGGTCTAAATGGTAACGGGCCAGATAAAAAAGTGAAAAAGGATACATAGTGGCAACAACATCATGGTCTTCTGGCATATTATCAAAAAGTTCTTTAGTTTCAATGTCTCCGATCTACAGTAGTGTCAAAGTGGTTAGATATAGTTGCAATATTATCTAAGAGCATAATAATGTATCTTACGACTACTGAATCGAGCACCTCCATTGAAATTGGGTTTCTTCACTACTAATTAAAGGACATACATTGATTGTAGCTGAGTCTTACCGTTACCTGATACAACTGCAACCGTGTAATCATTGTATCCAAAGCTTGAGTTTGTTGTGATATTATCATTTTGGTGTGTCATTCAATAAGTTAGCTGGATATTATGGGCTATAGGTGATTTGCCAACTCAACATATAGTGTGATATAGGCAAATGATTATACAAGCAGATAATGAAAGTCGTTTTCAATCGACTCGTTGAAATAATAAGAGTCTTCCTCGAGTCAAACTTGCCAAGACCAATACTTGGGGACTTTTCTAACCGACTTGGCTCAGTGAGGCTGCTGCAATATGTCTAATTTGGGTTGCACGCAACATCTACATGGAAAATTTCACACACTATTGTTTTTGAGAAAGCAGCTGAAGTGTGTAAAGGTGTATTAGCTAACACTTTGGCTGCATTTGGAGGGTTTAACATAGGTCAGTTGCTTCACAATGATTGTTGGTCTTGTAATCTTGTTTGTTTGTGCTACTTATTGTTAGGCCCATTTCTGTATTAGTCTTTGGTATTTGTATTTAGTTTCGTTTATGTTTCTAGTTTGTTTACTTATGTATGTTTGGGCCCGAGGTCTTATGTATTTGGAGCCCATTGGGCCGATTATAATGAAAGAGTATATGGGAATACACACACACATATATAGTGTGTGTATCACATACACCAATTAACCTTTTGCCATAATATAGTTCATAACCTACAAACTTTCTCTCCCTCCCTTCTCTAACTTTCGGCCCTACTCACCAACACCACAAGATCCGAGATCTCGGTCCTAGCTAGTTGTTTCCGCCAACTAGTTGAGAGGATGATCAAAGACGACTAGTACTTATTTTGTTTGTTGTTTGATCCTGCCACGGGACCTACACTTATTATATTTTCTAGTTATGTTACAATTAGACTCAATATCATAATTTTGTTCATTTAAGGTTATGAAAATAAGTTTACTACAGATATTTCTTTAAGAATTATTTTTAAATTCAAACAAGTTGCAACAAACCATAAAAAAGACCAAATAATTCATAAGAATATGAACAATAAACCGCTACAGATTTATTTTACATTCAAAAAAAAACTTTCATTAACATTTAACATGTAAAATAACAATTTTCATTATATTTTTTCATGTAAAATAGTAGTTTTCATCAACATTAAATATTCAAACAAAAACTTTTCATTTAATTTTTATATGTAAAAAAACACGCTTCATTAAATTTTATACACAAAACAATATTTTTAATTAATATTTAACATGTAAAATAACATTTTTCATTATAATTTTACATGTAAAATAATAGTTTTATTACAATGTTTCTCACGTTTATTTCGATACCGGAACTAAAACAATAACCAATTTCCCTCACCACATTGATAACCATAAAATGTCTTCGACCTAAATCATGACTATTTAAAACTTTCTTTGTGGCTTATTCTGACCTTAACTCATTTGTGTGGCTTTAAGTGATGACTACACCATAACTATAAATTCGTCGGAAAGATAATGACCCTGGTGTTATGTGTGAAGCCACTTTGAGGTTTGTCAAAGATTGTGGCAGAAAATAGGCAGCAGAGAACAAAAACATTTGTGACTCCTCTAAATTCAAGCCTCGTTCCATGGTTTACGGCATGTTCCGTGGTTCTTGTTTTTTCTCAATCTCTATATAAGATATCTTTGTATTTGTAAATTGTAACAACTCGTATTTTCAGACATTAATATTCACTAAACGTAACCCGACGCGTTTTTATATTCTGAAATTTTTACCAATAAAATATCACGTTTATCGAGTCATTATTATTATTTTAATATTATTGTTTAATATTTATTGAATTATTAAAAGTACTTTGAAATATATATAATTTTAACCTTAAGCAAACCTTTAACCAATTTTTGTTCCCTTATTCAAAATAGAGGGACTAAATTTCAAAATCTGATTATATTCCTATATTAATTAACCAAACCCATATATCATACCCGAATACCAAACCGGTGACCCGTTTAGATATCTTGTGCCTTAATTCTCGTCCAAAGTATGGAAATTAGTTGTGTATTTGATTCATATTACCTAATCGATCTCACCACCATAATCAATTAAGAAACAACAACCTATTTGATATGTATTACTCACATTAACGAACCGTCTTTAACCCATTAATCAATATCTAGCATAACGATATTCATAATTCAATTAAACGTGCAGTTAGAACCCTAAATCTATCGCCAATAAAACCCCCAATACCAATTTGATTATTGTGACCTTCATATGCCCGTTTCTCATCGCGCTAGTGCCGTCGGGTTTATTGTGCCGTTCTAGATCAATCCCACATCGTTGCAGGTAATTATTTATATGTTTGAATTCGTCGTGACTTGCTCTTCAAAACCCCTATGCTTAATCGGCCAATCGATTATCAATCTGGCCGATTAAGATAATTAGGGTTCTTAACTGGAATTGATTTTTGCGTTTCTGGTTATCTAATTTTCAGATGATAATAATAACAACTTACATAGTAGCTCAGCTGGTGGTGCATGTGTTATTTTGGGCTAGAGGTCAGGGGTTCAAACCCTCCTCCAGACCTGTTTTAATTTATTTTTGGTTCTTTTCTTTGTTTTGATCAAACCATTTAAACCTCGTATTAAGTACCTAATCAGTTAGATTTAAAAATGTCTTCAAATATATAAACAAATTAGTATTTTGTAAAACCGACAAATTAACCGATGTTAAAACCATATATATATATATATATATATGTTTATATCTATATAATTGTGTGTGTATATATATTTGTGTGTATTTTTAGTATTAAAATTATTAAAGAGTTTTAATTTAAAATATATATATTTAAATTTAATATTGTTAATTAGTATATTAAGACTTAGTTATAAAAATTTTATAAAATCAGATATTATATAAGTCTTATTATTTATTATTTACGATAATTATTTATAAGAAATCGTTATTAGTAATGAATATATTAAACGTATTTTAGTTTAAAATAAACTTTTAAAAACAAATCTCTTTATATAAACTTTAAAATCCTTAAAAATATTAATTTAAGTATTTTTATGTATTGCTATATAATTAAATCGTATTATTTATCATAAATCTTTGATAATAAAATTTATAATAAATTTATGAGATAAGGAGCTTTTGTAAGGTTTTCCTCGATCATCAAATCCCGAACCTTTATCTAATCTTAGTTCCATTATTCAATCCATATTTATTTCCCTCAATTATTGTAAATAGGATTCTTGTCGGTAATTCCCAAAGAGCTTCGTTTACCGTTTTCTTACCTCATCATTATCTCTTGCTTAATCGCTAAGGTGAGTAATCACTCCCCTATTTTACTTATTTTTAAACATTTTTTGGGGACATGTGCGTATCTTATATATTTAACTATTATCTAGTATTTAAAACCGCAACTGTTAATCCTTGTGTGTATATCAGTTTATGCTTAACTTGCTATTTGCTTACTTGCTTTATTTGAACACTATTTGCTTACTTCGGCAACCGAGGTCCATTTTTATGGCAACGGTTTAGTCCTTGCTTGGTAACCAATGTCCATTTATATGGATTGGTTGAGCCCTTTCTTTATGGTTTGCTTTCTTTATAGTTTGCTTGATTGTTTATGTGATATGGCTTAACTGTTTATTCTCACAGGAACAGTTTGCATCTTTATTTATTTATTATATAATATTATTGTTGTGTCTTAAACTGGTGTTTTACTCACTCAACATGTGTTGTTGACAAATATTTTATTTTATACGCATATGCAGGTTATCGTAGAAATTTAATGCAGGTTGGTGAAAACTTAGTGAAGAAATTAGTTAGAATAATATTTTAATCAAGAAATATAAAATTTGTATTGTTGTATGAATTATGTACTTTTTTGTAATTGATTTATTTGATAATTGAATTTAATTAATAGATATTGTCATTTAAATATTGTATGATAGTACCTTAAGAGCTGTGACAATCAGTTCACGCCCCAGCATTTCCGCCGTAGGTTGTGGTGTGACATAAATCTTGCACCATCACAAGTAATAAAAACTCCTAGTTACCTGGTGGATGTAGGTTGCAGCGTAGCGACCGAACCACGTTAAAGCTTTGTATTCATCTTGTGTTCTTGAGTGGCAGAGAGTGAGAGAGTATGGCCCGAGTGTTCAGTTGTTCGTGTGTGCTTTAGATCCTAACAATTGGTATCAGAGCTTTGGTTGTTACACACAGAGAAGGAGGTGTACAGGAAAGAGAAGATACTAACATGTGAAACTGGAACCAGGGTTCCGACCAGAACCACCACCGCCGCTCGTTCCGACGCCGCTGCTCACTGCCGACGTCGCTCGTCAGTCGTTGCCACCGCCGCCGCTGTTCACCAGCCGCAGTTGTTTCGCCGCCACTAAACCCAGCCGAACGATCGCGACTAGGGTTCTGTCAACCACGAAACACCACCAGTAACCACTGTTAATTATTTGCGCCGTCGATCAGTTCGTTTTCGGCAGTTCAATCGCCGACCAAAGAAGATCAAAACCTGTTGTGATAGTGTGGTCAAGGTGCTATCGTTTGGAAGAAGAAGTTTGAGCAGTCGGCAATATTTGAGCAGAAGAAGAAAGTGGATTGTGGGTAAAGCTTTGGAATTTTTTTTTCTTTTGTGGAGAACCACGTGACCAGATTCCAAGTCCCAAACCAAATAATTCAATTTTTTAATCAAAAGGAAAAGAAAAGATTCTTTTTTATTTTTCAACAAGTCCACCAATTTAGTCATTTGACGCAAGAGACCCCTCAACTTTGATAAATGGCAGAAAGTAGTAAACTTCAGATTGAGAAGTTTGATGGTAAAGATTTTGGTTGGTGGAAAATGCAAATGGAGGATTTGCTCGTTCAAAAGGACGTGGATGTGGTCTTGGGTGATAGACCAGAGAAAGTGGTAGAAGACGAATGAGAAACTTTGGATAAAAAGGCCAAGGCAATTATTAGATTATCGCTGACGAAGGATGTTGCGTTCAATATTCTGAAGGAGACCACAGCGCGTGGGATTATGGATGCGCTTTCTAATATGTACGAGAAGCCTTCGGCAGCAAATAAAGTTTTCTTGATTCGTGAGTTAATTAACAGAAGGTTAAAAGAAGGAAGTTCAGTAACTGTACACATCAACAATATGAACTCGATTTTGTCCAGACTTGGGTCAGTTGGTATAAAATTCGAGGATGAGGTGCAGGCTCTACTACTATTATCATCCTTGCCTGATAGCTGGTCAGGAACTGTTATAGCGATTACTAATTCTACCAGCAAGTTCACTTTTGATGGGATTCAGGATCTCATTATGGGTGAAGACATCAGACGAAGAAATTCAGGTGAGTTTTCTAGTGGACTATTGCATGTTGGCAGAGGAAGAAGAAATAACAGAGGTAGTGGGAGTGGGAACAAGAAAAGGAGTCAGTCGAGGACTCGAAATGATGTGACCTGTTGGAACTGTAAGAAGTTGGACATTTTTTAGGAATCAATGTCTAAATGAGAAGAAAGAAGTTAACGCTGCAGTGGACCACTTAGATGACGATGTTTTGATCTGTTGTGTGGAGAACAGTGTGGATTCCTGGGTTATGGATTCGGGTGCTTCATTTCACGCTACCCACAGCAGTGAAGCACTGCGAAATCTGAAAAAGGTGATTTTGGTAAGGTAAGACTAGCGAACAATGAGGTTCTTGAGGTGACGAGCATGGGTGACTTAGATATGAAGACTCCAGTCGGTTCATTGACTTTGAAGGATGTCCGGGTAATTCCAAGTCTAAAGAAACAGTTGATTTCTGTTGGGCAGCTGGATGAACAGGGGCACGAGGTTAAGTTCAGGAACGGGCAGTGGAAGGTTCTAAAGGGAAATCTTGTCATAGCTCGAGGAAAGAAACCAGGTTCGCTGTATATGGTCAGTTTACCGTCTGAGGGAGTAACCGTCCCAGTTCAGAAGAAGACCAAGATCCGGTTCACAGAATCTTGTGGGCAGAAGAAGGTTTGCTTTGCAGATGGCAAACCCAGAGTCACAGGTCAGATTCAGGTTGAACGTGCTAAGAAAAGTTCAGGGAAACCAGTCAGGGGCATTCGTGGTAGTGGGAGCACGGGACGTGTTTCAGTCAGAGTTACCAGACTACAGTGGGTTAAGAGAACCAGTATTCCAGCTGTCAAAGTCTCTCTAGTTGATTATTTGCTTTATTCGGGGAGTGTTTATTCTCGGGATGTTACAGGATCAGGCAGTTCGTATCAGTGGGAGCCGATAGGGACAGAAAATGGGTCAGTGACAGTTTCAGTCATGACTGATGGGTTGAAGCTCAGTGGGAGCTTCAACGGGCTTTCAGGTTAATTGTAGAGAAGGCCGGGGTAACTAGGAAGATACTGAAGATGAAAAGTTTCTTACAAAAATACAGATGCACAGTTGAAGCATTGGTGAGGATTGTTCTGTGGCTTCAAGTGGGAGATTGTTATGTGTGAAGCCACTTTGAGGTTTGTCAAAGATTGTGGCTGAAAGTAGGCAGCAGAGAACAAACACATTTGTGACTCCTTAAAATTCAAGTCTCGTTCCATGGTTTACGGCATGTTCCATGGTTCTTGTTTTTTCTCAATCTCTATATAAGATATCTTTGTATTTGTAAATCTTGCACCATCACAAGTAATAAAAACTCCTAGTTACCTGGTGGACGTAGGTTGAAGTGTAGCGACCGAACCACTTTAAATCTTTGTGTTCATCTTGTGTTCTTGAGTGGCAGAGAGTGAGAGAGTGTTCAGTTGTTCGTGTGTGCCTTCGATCCTAACACCTAGAAGTTGGTTTGGTGGTGAAAGCTTCATCATCAACAACTATCTAATGCTGAAAGACACATAATAACACATATACTAAAAAAATTGAAAAAAAGCATTTGTATCTTCAGCAGAGTAGCAAACCCTTGAACCATGGTAACAATCGGCACACATCTTCTAAAGTAAACATCACAACCATCCAACCAAACGCATTTTCTATGTAAATGAACAAAACTATTACCAAATATATTAAAACATATGAGTGTGGCACAAAAGTTGCTAAACACAAGAGAACCTGTTTGGAGAATCAACACGTGTTTATCCCCTTTGCCTTTGACACTTTTGGTTTCTTAGCTCCGAATGTCGTAGACCTTTTGAACAAAGTTCAGAAAGTCGTGCATAGTAACTTATCGACTCATAAGAACCGGAATTTTATTTGTAGTAGGACTGAGTTTGTGATCCAGAAGGGGGTTGCGGCACAGCTTGTTGCCCGCTTACCTGCCATTTCATTGTAAATCGTTTGGATGTTTTAATTATGAGTTAAACTAGTTTATTTACTAATTAGATAATTATTTAGTTTAATTGGTTATATATAGTTAAGGATATTAATGGTTAGATTAAATTAGTATATTTAATGAGGTTGAGCGTGAATATGTTTAGGTTTAGGATTTAGTCTAGTATAAACATTGAGTCATGTAATGTAATTGAATTTAAGTGTGTCGAGTTTGTTTATCAATTAAAGGTCGTTTACCGAGTTGGTAACCATTTTATGTGTGCTCTTCAAATCTGATCGAGAAATCTGGGCCAACAAGATGGGTGTTGTTTGATTGCAAATTGGATTTTAATAATCTCAACTTAATGCACTTGACTGATAATAATTCAAACTTAGAAAATAGTTGTTACGGGTCCTAACTTTCGCACTGTTTGTTTTTAGTGGACCTCCGTTAAAAAAACTTAACGGCATTAAGTTTTTTTCAAATTTCAAATTAATGTTTTAGGGCTTTCGCTCGTAATGAGGATACAAGTCGATTGGTGTAAAACTTACCTCAAAACGGTGGTCCAAATGACTAAAGAATGCTTTAATTCCGGTGTGTAAACATTTAATTAACATTAATTAAGTTGTTTGGAGCAACGCTTCGAGGTAAGTTAAGCCCTAAAACGTCAATCTGAAATTCGGAAAAAACTTAACGTCATTAAGTGTTTTTACGGAGGTCCAACGAAAACAAATTGTGTGAAAGTCAGGACCAATGACATATATATTTTAAGTATGGATTTTTATCAACCAACTGCATAAAGTTAGGATTATTAAAATCCAATTCCTTTTGTTTAAGCATAATTAGCGTCTAAAGTCAACTATAGAGACATGATAATCCTAAACTTTAAATAATATATCACAACTGGAATTAAACATTATTTTACATTCAATAATTGATCACAGCATCTAAGTTTACACACATGGAGGTAGTTGATTTTGGGCATCATGCCTCAACTTCTACAGGTAAATTAACATATTCACAGGGTTTCTTACTAGGCCTTGTTAAAGTAGACATCCTTTTAAGCTAATCGCTTGTCTCAAACTCACTGCCATTATATATATATATAATTGTCAACTTTCTTATGCATCACAACTTGTACGTTGTGCATACAAAGTTTTTTTATTTTAATTTTAACCTTATACTTTTAATCTTGTACAACTCTGTTACAAAACATTTTTTATTTTTAACCCTAACTCTTTTACATATTCATCTTTGGCCCTTAATACTTTTTTTTATAATTTTCGTTTAACATTTCGGTTTGAATTTTGTGAGTTATAACACTGAAACGCCCGTATGTGGTTCAATGGTTTTGTCTAATTTTCCACGTTATATATATATCATGTTTATGATTTTATTCTTTGTCACTTACCACGCCCTACGCCCGGGTACCACAACATGCGGGTCAAACCGATGTATGTCGAGGTCGAATGGTGCACTCACAAAAGTGTTATTTTTGTTCAGGCAAACTTGGGTTTAGGCCGAATTGGCTTTGGGTTGGGACCGGTTTTCCTTGGTTCGCGCCGCAAAGCGCGCGGGTCAATATTCTAGTTAATTTATATAAAGCAACACTGCAACACCAATGATTTCGGTAACGTGCAAATGTAAGTAGCACAATCTACATATAATTAATGCCTAATTAACCACACAAAATTTTTGATATTGTATATGCCAACAGGTGATTGTATATGATAGTCGCATCTAGTCTGGAACGCATAGAAGGTTAACTTTCACCATAACATGTGCTTACTACCGGTTAAAAGAGCCATTTTACATAATGTCTTATGTCAATAAAAGAGACTTGTTAACCACCCATAATTTTTTAAGGCTATAAGAGCATTGTTGATCATTCTTCATCTTCATCTCCATCTTTATAATTATATTAAAAACAGAATATTTTCTCTCTAGTTTTCAGTTAACTAATACTTTTTTTAAACTTTTATCATTATATTTTTTCTTTCATTCACTCACAATCATTTTCAAAAAATATAAAAAAATTATAGAGGTGAACAGTTTGTTTCTCCAAAATTAATCATGAACGGTAACATTTTTTTCTGTCCTCATCTCACAACCACTTTTAACCATCTTTAAAAAATAGAGAACCCCTCACATAATTTGGAGAATGAATTGTCAATGTTATTCCCTATTCCTAGATCCAAAATAACACTAAAACACACTACATTTTCTCTCTTCTTTTTAATTAAATAATATTTTTTATACCTTTATCATTACCATTTATCTTTATATCACTCACAACCACTTTCAAAATATATTAAAAAGTTATAGAGAATGAACAATAGCTTCTCAAATATACATAAATATAATCGCATTCTCTAAAATATAAAAACTATTCACTCATAACACTATAAATCATTCTCTAAATTAAAAACACGACTCAAACAATAGGGGGCTGGATGAGAATGCTCTAAGCATTCTCAACCTCCCTAAAAATATGTGAGGGGAATTTGTAAATTATATGATATGGTTATAAGTGGTTATTAGTAGAGGATAAAGAAAATGTTATACAGAAAAGTTAAATTTGAGGTTTCATTGTTAACAATTTATAATATTTTTTTAAAATGGTTGCGAGTGGAGGAGTATAGATACGATAGTGATTTTTAACATAATTGGAGCATTCTCAACATATTCCCTAAAAATATGTAAAGAAAGTTTGTAAATTATATGGTAAGGTTATAAGTGGTTTTGAGTAGAGGAGTGAAAAAATGTTATACGAGAAAGTTAAATTTGGGGTTTTCACTATTCATACCGTATAATATTTTAATATTTTTTTAAAAAGTGGTTATGAGTGAATGAGAGATAAATGATAATAATAAAAGTATAAAAGGGTATTATTTAATTAAAAATAAGAGAAAAACCATAGTAAATTTTAATGTAATTATATGATATATTGATATATAGTAAAGAACTAAATATGAATGCTCTAGATATGATATATATGGATATTCGGTTGGAAACCGAATGTGAATGCTTGACAAGTGACATTAAACATCTTTTTATAAAATCATGTGACAAGGATATCTGAGCTGACACACAAAAACACACACATGGTGGGTTGACTTTTGGCATCTTGGAAACGTAAAACACCATCAACGCCTTTGGGTTGGTAGACCAAGTTAAGAAGTCAGTTTAACTTGCTTTTCATTGAACACACATCTTTTCTGTATTGAAGTGTTTCTTTCTTCTTCATGCTCAACCAATCTTACAATTCCTTTCACACAAAGAATACATGTTAACACCCACCGGTGTTGGTTCTTCTACAATACTACATTGGGTGCATTACTATCTGTAGCTTTCATCTTAGAAACTTTCTATTGATTGGAACACTTGATTTAAATTTTCAAGATCGCTATTACTTGATCCACAAATAATGGCGCCCATCCTGAAGAAGTTTGAACATCTTAAAATCCAACTAGAAGATATAAAATTAGCCATTGACAACTTCGGTGAAGACAAGGTTATCGGAGTTGGAGGATTTGGGAAGGTGTATCTAGGAGAAATTTCCCACTCTAAGGGGAAAAGCAAGGGTACTTTTAAGCGCCTAGATCCAAGGCATGGGCAAGGAGACCCTGAATTCTGGAAGGAGATCGTGATGCTTTCCGATTACAAGCACGAAAATCTGATCTCTCTACTGGGATTTTGCGACGATGGAGGGGAGAAGATAATTGTGTATGAGTATGCATCTAATGGAAGCCTTGATCGTCATCTAAGTTCAATTGATCTCACATGGAGCCAACGTATCAAGATATGCCTTGATGCTGCGAGAGGGTTGAGCTTTCTTCATGATGACAAAGTGAAGAAACACTAATTGACCCCGGGCAGATTACGGATAATCTGGGGGTTAAATAGATGTTTCCCACGAGGGGTTAGATCCGACAAAGATGATTCTTCAGATGACCTGCAAAACAGACACCGTGAGTTCGTCACTGAGAAGGGAGGGTACCTCCTTGTGACCACCCTCCGGCGTGAGAATCAGACTAGATTGCTCTTGAATATGTGTATATTAAGAGAAATGACTAGAGCAGATATGATGGTATGAGATGAGATGATAATACCGTTCCAAGGTGTTGGAGTTTTTATAGCCGAAGGTAGGTTTCCAAGAAGGTACAGCCGGCTGAATAGTATTCCTGTTCTGCCAACTGTGGGCTACGCACATGCCATGCTAGTGGTTGGTGGGTAGGCAGCGGCTGATAGTGACCAGGCCGGCTGTGTACTATTCCTGTTCCACCAAGTGCAGGCTATGCACGTCCTCCGACAGGTTGGTGAGTAGGCAGCGGCTGATAGTGACATACAGTACAAGAGCGTGCTGCTCGTCATACTGTTGTCAGTGAGCTGTCGTATCTTTGGTCAGATCTTTGTCCATACCTCGTCAGGTACAGTACAAAAGATCCTCCAGTATCGTACGGACTGGCCCATTTGGGCGGGAGTTTTCCCGGATTTGTGCGGGAGTATTCCCGGCTTGCTCACTCCTTCAGGTGACATTACTGAATTATTTAAGAGTTAAGTGCCTTGTGCGTGTAGCCTTGCTGCGCAGGTAGCCTTCCCTGATGGCTTGTATCCGCAGCTGCGGGAACAGGCGGGGTACTTCACCCTTGGGAGGCTTTTCCTGCGGGAACAGCTTGCGTACTGCGCGTAAGGACGTCACGTCTCTGAGCATGGTGGGTCCTGCGGATCCAGTTGGTTTCTGCGCAGACGTCTCTCTTCAAGGTGAGTTGCGAGTTTAGCCTTTGAGCAGACGTCCCTGTTGAAGGTGAGTCTTGCGGGTTCAACTGCGCAGACGTCCCTCTTTGCGGTGAGTCTTGCGGGTCCAACTGAGCTCTGCTGGGACCTACCTCTTCAAGTCCCCCCAGTCCAATGTTCTTCTCATGAATTGTTAATAAGTGAGGTGAACTTTTGGACTTAAGCAAAGGGTTTTGAAAAGGGTTTAGTTTTAAGGTTTTCCATGGGGATTCTTCCCGCGGAAGTCCTAATGTCACGTGCAGAAATTCCCGACTTTTCTGCTTGATCTTTGGGTATGATGCGGGTAGGTCTGTAACCTCCTCGCAAGTCAGGAGCGTTGAGTTCCACTTGTATAGATTCTCCATGAGGTTTTGGTAGTTTTGAACATAGTGATCAATTATGTTAAAACAACCAATTCCATCTTGGAGCTTCAAACAATCTAGTTCTCGACGTTCCCGCTATGCGGGGATGTTATTCCCGTTTCCGCAAGCATGGCCCAGAAGATCCTTCTTGGTTTCAATTCCCTGCGGAGTGCTAGGTATGTGAAGGGTTTCGCCTTGACACTGTACCCGCACTCGTCTTATAGTTACTTTACTTCCAAGGTATTCCTAGCTTCAATTCCCTGCGGGTGCTAAGTATGTGAAGGGTTTTGCCTTGACACTGTACCCGCACCCGTCTTATGGTTACTTGGTTGCCGAGGTATTCTTGGCTTCAATTCCCTGCAGGTGCTAAGTATGTGAAGGGTTTTGCCTTAACACTGTACTCGCACCTGTCTTATAGTTACTTGGTTGCCAAGGTAAGGGGTATAGTCCCGCTTACTTTTGAATCTTTTTGAAATTCGAAGAGTTGGTGAAAGGATAAGAACAGTCCAAACTATTGAAACGTCGTCCGACGGTTTCTTCTGACAGTGTCAGGACGTGCAGGAAGTTATGGCGACGTGACAGTATATGGTCATTCCAGAGGCTTTTTCAGGCGCGTGGGCGCGAGTTTTCAGGCGCGTGGCCGCGAAGTTTACGGCACGCGTCCTGTTAACAGCTGTTGCCAGCTTGCTTTTTCCACGTGTCATAGTTTCATTGCACCAGCGTTTTCCTCTCTCTTCCGCATTAAATTCATCGCATTCATTGCGATGAGTATATAAAGGAAGGAGAGGTTGCATCTTAACTCACAGTTTCACCTCTCTTCTTCTTCTAAACGATTTCCGGCGAATACTCTAACTTTTCTGTCGAACATTCTTCTGAAATCGTTCTTGTTTACATTCAAAACATGTCTTCTCATGATCTTGAAGTTACTGCTGAAGAGTCGGACGTGTATTCTGAGAACCCGACGTCCACTTCTGATAGGGACGATAAGAGTACTGCTGGCGAGTGCCAGTGTGCTCTTCCTGTCGACCAGTATCAGTACATCGTCAGGAAGTTCATGCTCGAGCCTTTCGAGCCTGAGTTTCCTGAGCCACACCAGACGGTGTACGATGCCCCCAAGGGCAAAATAGGGGTGTATGCTGCATTCTTCATCTATGGGAATCTCAGGTTCCCATTGACGAAGTTTGTATACCGTGTTCTGGAGAGACACGGTGTGCACCTGACGGAGGTACACCCAATGGCGATCGCAAAGATCCGCCATTTTGAATGGGTGTGCCTCATTCTGGGCGTGGAGCCCCATGTCGACCGCCTGATGACCTTCTATTCCTGGAGGTGCATCCAGGGGTGGTATACCTTGGTCACTCGGATCAAGGGTTTGAAAATCTGCGCTACCGAGCGCAGTCTTTGGTCTTGGAAGCGGGAGTTCTTCTATATCTCCGCTCGCGTCGTCCACCTAGCGATGACGTTCAAGAATGGGAGAGCTCTCCCGAACCTTCACGCCTTCAACTACGAGGAGGCGGAATGGTTCTCCAAGATTTCCCGGGTCCAGTCTCCGGTTTACCGCTTTGTGGAGTCCGGGATGGTGATGCTCGGGATGAGCCGGGTGTGGAAAGATGCTGGGGCGGAGGTGCCACAGATCCCCATCGTCCTCGAATACGGTTTGAACTCTATCCCTTACGGTATGCTCCGTCTTCTTTGCTGACTTAAAGTTTTCTTCTAACTGTTTTTCTTTTGTTTTCAGAGGGAAACGACCTACAGTCGCTCCTGCATCCGCGGGAAGCTGGTGGTCCCGCTCGGATGGGTACCCGTGCTCTTGATGAGAACGAGTTGCCCATCTTGGAGCAAACGGCGGATCGGTTTGTGGAGGTCTACCCGCCGGGCCACCCGATCATGAGCGCCACGCGGCCAGGTAAGGAGTTATTTAACCCTCGCCCTGTGAATGCTCAAACCTCTGCTGGAATTCCTCTAATTTTGTCATCTTCTGATGAGGAATCCGCAGATGGTCCTTTCTTGGTGAGGAAGAAGAAGGCTGCTGGCGTGAAGGGTAAGGCGAAGGTTGCCTCTACTGCCGATCCGGTGAATCGGTCTGACTCAGAGACCGAAAGCGAAGAGGTGGCGGGGAACCCTGGTGGTGGTGAGACAACAGTCTCGGAGGTTGAGACAGCTGCCACTGCCGCGCGACCAAGTTCTACGACGGTGACCGGCGTGAAGAGGCCGGCTCCGTCGGGTTCGTCCCCGCCGGTCAGAACCTTCAAGTTGAAGAGAACTCGTAAGTATAAATTAATCTTACCCGCAATTTCTTTCCGCCATTGTTTTTAATATCTTGTCTTCATGCAGGCGTGGATGCTACCGCATTCCAAGGTGATGCGGGGAGGAGCAGCTCTGGACCCATGACGGTAGGTTTGGTCAACCTACCCGAGGCGATGACCCAGGCGGCTGCGCCTGCTTCAAGTGTTGGTTCAGTTGCTCACTCGGTTGAGGCAACTGTTCCAACTGTGACGTCGTCTCCGCCGGCTGTCAGTGCCATATTCACTGATTCCTTCACTGAGCCGGCGGTGAGTTTTTTTGCGGGCTCTTCCGCAGCGGCGACCATGGTTGTGAGTTCACTTCCGGTGAGTTCACCCCCGTTGGTTCCTACGACGGCGGCTTCAACCGCGCCTCCGACACCGGCGACCACCTCGCCCCCGGCCGGTTCAGCAGGTATGTTTGGGGTTGGGGCGTCTAGCCAATCTGCCACCTTCCCATCTGCCTGACCTCTTGGATGGATATCCGTTAGGTTCGGGTGATGGGTTTGGCGGCTACAGGCCTGTCGTCGACCCTACAGGTGCGTAGGGTTATTTTGGCCTGTCATGTTTTTTTTATCATCTTTTCCTAACTGCTTTTTGTTTTTGCAGTGTCGGATTCGAATGAGGTGTTTGTTCCGCGGTGGAACATCCGCCGGGGAACCACCCTTCGGACGACTGTGGATTGCTTCGAGTGGGCGCGCCACGCCTCCCCCAGTGGTGCACTGGGAGAAGCTATGTCGAGCTACCAAGAGGGTAGGCTGACAAACGAGCTTCGAATTCTCCTTGCCCGGATGCAGCCGCGCGTCGAGCTGCTTTGTCGTGAAAATGACAAGTTAAAGGCGGCTCGTATCCAAGAAGTAGCTCAGGCGCGGGCTATCCGGGAGGAGAACAGGAGACTCTCCGCCGTCGCTGCGGAGAAGGAGAAGGCCTTCAAGGCCCTTGAGGTTGAAGTTCAGGCCCGTCTCGAGGCCCGTTCCAAGGCTACCCAAGCTGTTAATGAACAGCTTCGGTTGGCTAAGGAAACTGTACGGAACGCAACTGAGAGGGCCACCAAGGCTGAAGCTGTTGCTGAGCCTCTACGCACTGAGAATGAGGAGCTCAAAGCCAAATTAGAGAGGCTCCAGCAGGCTCATGATGTCTTGGCCATGGAAGATGCCTAGAAGCTCCAAGAGATCTTGGACCAGAGGGGGGTGCTTGACCACACTGAGCGTAAGCTAAGGGGCGTCGAAGAGGCTGCAGCCAAAGATGTGTTGCTTGCCAACCTTACAAAGAATGAAGCCGAACGCGCCCGTAATGAAGCTCAAGCTGCCCTCCAGGAGGCTCTGGTTACCAAGGAATGGCTTCTACGAGAAGCGTTGTCGCAGGTATGCATAGCTTCATAATATCTTTACGCTTTTCTTTGTACTTAGAAAAGGTTTTGATACTTGTATTTTTGTTTTGTAGGTTGTGCATCGGGTCTTCACGGACACATCATATGACGATGCCATGAGCGCAGCCCTCAACGCTTCTCATGAGGATGGGGAAAAGGCTGGCTTCCTGCTTGGTCTAGGGTTCGTTGAGAAGGGCATCCCGCCTTCCAACTTCCCTTTATATGATGTGGATACTGAAGCTGTATATGACCAAGCAGTGAACCAGTATGCCGCCTTCCCGCACCCGGTGGTGGAGAAGGTGAACGAAGTTGCTGCTGCTGATGATGGGCTAACCATTCTCAAGACCTTCCTTGAACTGCCACAGCCAAGTGATGGTGCGGGTACAAGTGGGTTTGGAGGGAGTGGTCCTGAAGCTTGAACCTTTAGATCCTTCCCACTGTTAGGATAGGTCTATATCTTTGTATAGATTTATATTCTTGTAGGCGGATAGATATCCGGCCATTCTTGTAACAGTTGAATTTTTATGGAATATAAATCTTTTGTGCGGGTAGGACCGTCACTCTTGCTTTATAAACCTTATACGACTTACTCATGCATATTATAGTTTAATTTGGCACTTATTTTGCCGCATAAACAATATATGATTCGCTTGTGCATATTTTAGTTTAACTTAGCAATTTCTTAAGTACTTTGGATAAGTTAACCTATCAACGTGCAGATAATAGGTTAAAGTTTTGCTTCCTCTTTCGTGATTGTGCGGGTAAGGCCCTCACTTGCACTTTGTAGGATGGCTAAACTTTACCTATATCTGACCTGCGTGGAGGTTTTCCTCATTTTTTCCTTGAAGAGATTTTCTAAGTGTTCCGAATAAGTTAACCTTTCGACGCGCGGTTGTCAATAGGTTAATGTTCAGTTTCCTCTATCATGATTGTGCGGGTAAGACCGTCACTTGCATTTAGTAGGATGACCAAACTTTACCTATGACTGACCTGCGTGAAGGTTTTCCTCATCTTTTCCTTAGAAATTCTTGCCGTTTTTTGTGTTTATGCGGGTTTTGCCGCCTTCCACACGCAACGACTTCTTTTCACACTTATTTATGCGGTGAATACCGGCATATCAGTGTTTTGGATAAGTTAACCGTTCGACGCGCGGTTATCAATAGGTTAACGTTCAGTTTCCTCTATGATGATTGTGCGGGTAGGACCGGCACTTTCATTTAGTGGGATGACCGAACTTCACCTATGACTGACCTGCGTGAAGGTTTGCCGTTTTTTGTGTTTATGCGGGTTTTTCCGCCTTCCACACGCAACGACTTCTTCACACTTATTTATGCGGTGAAGACCGGCATCAGTGTTTTGAGTAAATTAACCGTTCGACGCGCGGTTGTCAATAGGTTAGTTCGGTTTCCTCTATCATGATTTGTGCGGGTAGGACCGGCACTTTCATTTAGTGGGATGACCCAACTTTACCTATAACTGACCTGCGTGAAGGTTGGCCGTTTATTGTGTTTATGTTGGTTTTGCCGCCTTCCACATGCAACGACTTACTTCCCCACTTATGTATGCGGTGAAGACCGGCATATCAGTGTGGAAAGTTCATAAGTATAAATGTAAGATTATCAGCGTCAATGTGATAAGGAGAATCATTTCCATTAGAAGTGGCTCTAGGTCTTTTCTTTTACAAGTTTGGAATTGATCTACATGCAGACTGTGTAATTGAGCACCCTTCCATGTTCTTGGGAGTGTCATCGAGCCTTTCGAGCCGATATGCACTTGGTTCGGAATCTCGTTGTTTACGCATTATGTAGTCTCCGACATTGAAGCTGCAGTTTTATTCGTGTTTTCCCCAACTGGGGTTCTACACGCATTAGCCTGCTCAGCGTTCATTACGCCACGAGGTGCGTCAGCGTCCCATCTCTGACAAATGCTTCGACGATGTCCTTCAAGTCTACGCATTCCTCGGTGTTGTGGCCTCTTGTCCTGTGGAAGTCACAGAATTTGCTCTGATCAGCGTTGTGACGCTCTCGGATTATTGGAGCCTTTGGCCATGGGAGCCTCTCGGTGTCGAATATCTCGGTGACGCTTTTGGTGAGTGGCGTCCATCTGGAGTTCCGGTTCGACGACTGCATGTTATCCTTTCCGCCTAACCGAGGGTGCGAGCCGGATGAGGTGTCAAAGTTTACCCTTGACTGCCAAATGCCTAGCTTCCTCTTTTTGTTTAGTCGGGCGGTAAGGACATTGTTTTCTCTTGTTTTCTGGGTGTAGAGGTTTGTGCTCTGGGGAAGATCTCTACCCAGTTGCTTTTCCGTTTCCGCGAAGCGTTTAGCTGCTGTCATGATGGCATCCCATGTGGATGGCATGCCATCTTTACCCGTTAAGGTGCGGATGAGCTCTGGGTCTTTTGCACCCTGGATGAAAGCAGCGCGAACAAGATCTTCGCTAATACTACCCAGACTTAGCTTCTTTGAGTTGAAGCGAGTGATGAAGTCTAGCAAAGATTCATCTTCCTCTCGAATGCAATTGAGGATTGTCCATTGCTCTTCGGTATACTTTCTTTGTTGGATGAAGTGTTGGCTAAACTTCTGTTGGAAGTCTGCCCAATCATAGATGTGGTGGACCGGTAGACGGTCAAACCACGCTCTAGCCGCTCCAACTAGCGTCATCTGGAACATATAACACCACGTGGGTTCCGTCCAATTGCTGACGGTTGCCCCCGCTATGAATCTGTTCAAATGATCGTCTGGGTCGGATATACCATCATAAGTGCCGATGTTGGGCATCTGCTTGGCACTCTTCGGGGCGATTCCTTCCGCAATGTCCCTTGCAAACTTGGACGTTCCCGCATTTGCAACAGTTGGTCTAAAAGCTTTGGAGAAGTCACGTGGGTTTCTACCCGCGTTTTTTGGTTTGAAAGTCTCTCCAAAATTTCTTCTCGGTTGGAAGTCCGTGTCCTTACGCTTCCCTTTCGCCCTATGGCGAGGGTTTACGTCGGTGTCGGATTCCTCCCGATCATCGTCCGAGTACTCGCACTCACTGCTCATGTTGAGCTGTTGTCGAGTACTTCCGAATTCTTCAGCCTGTTGAAGTGAACGCAAGCGTTCATCCAACTCAGCTTGGAATTCCTTCTGACGTGCTTCCGCCCACGCTTTAACTTGTTCAAGTGTTTGGCGGGGGAGCCTCGTCTGTTGTCTTTCCACCTGGGTATCAATGAATCCCTGGGGATGATTGTTTACTGCACTTGCCCCGGCTCGAGTGACCGGGGTAGTGTACATAAAATTTACTGCACTTGCCCCGGCTTGGGTAACCGGGGTAGTGTTCGTAAAACGTGTGCATTCGCCGGTGTTCCCACCAGTAGCTGGGGTTATGGTTACCGGGGTTTCTTGGTTACTCCCTGGCCTGGGGACTGGAGTAACGTTAACCATCTTTCCAGAAGTTTTGAAAAAACTGAAAAAGAATAAGTTCTAGCTTTATGCACGGATGGCGCCAATGAAGAAACACTAATTGACCCCGGGCAGATTACGGATAATCTGGGGGTTAAATAGATGTTTCCCACGAGGGGTTAGATCCGGCAAAGATGGTTCTTCAGATGACCTGCAAAACAGACACCGTGAGCTCGTCACTGAGAAGGGGGGGGGGGGTACCTCCTTGTGACCACCCTCCGGCGTGAGAATCAGACTAGATTGCTATTGAATATGTGTATATTAAGAGAAATGACTAGAGCAGATATGATGGTATGAGATGAGATGATAATACCGTTCCAAGGTGTTGGAGTATTTATAGCCGAAGGTAGGTTTCCAAGAAGGTACAGCCGGCTGAATAGTATTCCTGTTCTGCCAACTGTGGGCTACGCACATGCCATGCTAGTGGTTGGTGGGTAGGCAGCGGCTGATAGTGACCAGGCCGGCTGTGTACTATTCCTGTTCCACCAACTGCAGGCTATGCACGTCCTCCGACAGGTTGGTGAGTAGGCAGCGGCTGATAGTGACATACAGTACAAGAGCGTGCTGCTCGTCATACTGTTGTCAGTGAGCTGTCGTATCTTTGGTCAGATCTTTGTCCATACCTCGTCAGGTACAGTACAAAAGATCCTCCAGTATCGTACGGACTGGCCCATTTGGGCGGGAGTTTTCCCGGCTTTGTGCGGGAGTATTCCCGGCTTGCTCACTCCTTCAGGTGACATTACTGAATTATTTAAGAGTTAAGTGCCTTGTGCATGTAGCCTTGCTGCGCAGGTAGCCTTCCCTGATGGCTTGTATCCGCAGCTGCGGGAACAGGCGGGGTACTTCACCATCGGGAGGCTTTTCCTGCGGGAACAGCTTGCGTACTGCGCGTAAGGACGTCACGTCTCTGAGCATGGTGGGTCCTGCGGATCCAGTTGGTTTCTGCGCAGACGTCTCTCTTCAAGGTGAGTTGCGAGTTTAGCCTTTGCGCAGACGTCCTTGTTGAAGGTGAGTCTTGCGGGTTCAACTGCGCAGACGTCCCTCTTTGAGGTGAGTCTTGCGGGTCCAACTGGGCTCTGCTGGGACCTATCTCTTCACAAAGGCACAATGCAAAGAGTTATTCACCGAGATATTAAAAGTTCCAACATCCTCCTGGATGACAAATGGAATGCTAAAGTTTCTGACATGGAGTTGTCTAAAATAGGACCTGCTAATCAACGACATACATTTCTTATCACCGGAAATATTGTAGGTACGCGTGGATATTGTGATCCACAATATATGAATTCAAACACCCTAACGAAAGAATCAGACATATACTCTTTTGGCGTTGTCTTGTTTTAAGTCTTATGCGGACGATTATGCTGCAATTATAGCAATGGTAATGTTTTGGTGCCTGCGTGGAAAAAAGCCTACAAATGAAAGAAGTTACATGAGATTCTCTTTCAAGATCTGGTGCAACCAATGGACCCGACTTCTTTGGAAGCATTTTCAGGCGTTGCATATCAATGTTTGGAAGAAGATCATGAAGAACGACCAGCGATTGCACATATTGTGAAAAAGCTAGAGACTGCACTTGAATTTCAGAAACTAAAGGTTAAGCATCTATTGCAAGTTACAAGTTTAAGGGTGGGATCTTCATCTATATTTGATTCAGCCCACATTTTTACAACTTTAAATAGAAAAAATAATAAAATAAAAAAAATAAAACTACAGTTAGATATGTCATCCTACCTAGACTTATAAATGCCCCGGTCAAACCATATTATCCCCCACCCCCACTTTTTTTTAATCATTCCAATTTCTTTTCTTTTATAATGGTTAACGAATCTTCAAATGAGTTACTCTATACATTTATCATATTAGAATACACTCGCCTTTTGTTTCACGGAAAACCCTCATTTAAAGGCCAATGTCCATGAACACTCACTCGAAGGCACAACAATGTTGTTAGATAAAAGTTATTCAGTTTAAGGATCCGACTAATGAACGACATCTACTCGTTGCATGCCGCTGTAGCATCTGCCCCGATCCGACCCGACCCAGGTACCCGTTTCTCTGACCCGATCTCTCTCTTTTATGATTTAATATTTATTTATACTTATATTTTACTTTTAATAATAATATATATTTTCCTTCCCGCCTCTTTCTCTCTCTTTCTTTCCGCCGTCCCGTCCCTCTTCCTTCTCTCTTTCCGCCTTCTTTTCCCTCTTGTCGCCGTCCCGCCCTTACGCCTTGTTTCCCTCTTTTTCTTCTAACTCTTTGCTTGTACTTTGTTCCTTCCCGCCTAAGGTTGTCTGCGCAGCTCCACGCGCCAGACTCCTTACAAGGAAGCCTGCGTGAAGACCACCTGTTACAGCGATACGCGAGACGAACTCTTCTCGCAGCGCGCTAAGAATTGTAATTCTTCCCGCAGCGCGCTAAGAACGGTAGTTCTTCCCGCGACGCGCTAAGGATTTGTAGTTCTTCTCGCAGCGCGCTAAGAATCGTAGTTCATCCCTCGACGCGCGAAGAATTATAGTTCTTCCCGCGGCGCGCTAGGAATTTTAGTTCCTCCCGCGGCGCGCTAAGAAATGTGAAGAATTATAGTTCTTCCCGTGGCACGTGGACGAGCTTTTAATATAACCGCGCACCAAGCGCAAGCGAATAATGACGTAGTTAATGGTACATTTTTGCTTAACGGATTTTATGCTTCTGTACTTTTTGATACTGGCGCCGATCGAAGTTTTATTTCTCGCGCGTTTGAGCAAAAGCTTGCGCGACCGCGCGATAACTTAAAAGAAAATTTTTCAGTTGAATTGGCTAATGGTGAAACTGTTTTAATTAACTCAGTGATTAAAGATTGTACGCTTAACCTTAACGAAAACGATTTTCTGATCGACCTCATCCCCATGCCTCTTGGAAGCTTTGATGTTATTATTGGTATGGACTGGCTTACGCATAATCGCGCCGAAGTTATTTGCGCCAAGAAGATGATTCGCATACCTCGAGAAAATGGTGATCTTCATATCTACGGCGAGAAACCCTCCCGCGGTCTTAAACTTATGTCTTGCGCCGAAGCCCAAAGACTCATGCGGAAGAAGTGTATTGCATTCTTAGCCCATGTGGTTAAACCTGCTGAAGAAAAGTTGAAGCTTCGCGATATCCCTGTTGTGCGTGATTTCCCTGAAGTTTTTCCTGATGATCTTCCTGGTATCCCTCCCGCTCGTGAAGTTGAGTTCCGTATTGATCTTGTCCCTGGTGCTTCCCCCGTAGCCAAATCTCCTTACCGTCTTGCACCCGCTGAGATGCAAGAATTGGCAAGCCAACTTCAAGAGTTGACTGCTAAAGGATTCATCCGCCCTAGCTCTTCGCCCTGGGGTGCTCCGGTGTTGTTCGTTAAAAAGAAAGATGGATCGTTTCGCATGTGTATTGATTACCGCGAGTTGAACAAACTCACCATTAAGAACCGGTATCCCTTACCGCGTATTGACGACCTCTTTGATCAACTCCAAGGTGCCTCTTGTTTTTCCAAGATTGATCTCCGCTCTGGCTATCACCAGTTGCGCATCCGCGATGAAGATGTTCCGAAGACTGCTTTTCGAACTCGTTATGGCCATTTTGAATTCTTGGTCATGTCCTTCGGTTTAACCAACGCACCCGCCGTTTTCATGGATCTAATGAATTGGGTGTGTAGGCCTTTCTTGGATAAATTCGTGATTGTGTTTATCGATGATGTTCTGGTGTATTCTAAGACCAAGGCCGAGCATGAGCAACATCTTCGGTTGGTGTTGCAAAAGCTTAGAACTGAGCAACTCTATGCTAAGCTTTCCAAGTGTGAATTTTGGTCTGATGAAGTACAGTTTCTTGGCCATGTTGTGAACAAGATGGGTATCCATGTCGACCCATCCAAGATTGAAGCAATCAAGAACTGGATTACGCCATCTACTCCTACCGAGATCCGTTCCTTTCTGGGCTTAGCTGGTTATTACCGGCGCTTCATTTCGAACTTCTCGAAAATCGCTTTGCCTTTAACAGCTCTAACGCACAAAGGTAAACCGTATATTTGGGGCTCGAAGCAAGAAGAAGCCTTTCTAACGCTCAAGCGTTTGTTGTGTGAAGCTCCTGTTCTTGCGCTACCTGAGGGTAATGATGATTTTGTCGTGTATTGCGATGCATCCAACCAAGGTCTCGGTTGTGTTCTTATGCAACGAGGCAAGGTTATCGCTTACGCATCAAGGCAACTCAAGGTTCATGAAAAGAATTATACAACTCACGACCTCGAACTGGGTGCAGTTGTTTTTGCCTTGAAGATCTGGAGACACTACCTTTATGGTACTAAGTGTATCCTCTACACTGACCATAAAAGCCTTCAGCATATCTTTGATCAGAAGGAACTTAACATGAGGCAACGCCGATGGAACGAACTCATCAGCGATTACGATTGTGAGATCCGGTATCATCCTGGTAAGGCTAATGTGGTAGCCGATGCGCTCAGCCGAAAACCCTGCCAGCTTAACTGTATCTTGCCGCGCACGCAGCTTCACTTCGCGCCGATCCAAAGCAACCTTGAATCGCGCATTCGTGACGCGCAGCGCGCATCCATCAGTAATGGTAACCTTCGCGCCGAGTTAGCGTGTGGCGCGGAAGCGCACTTTGTCCCTAATCTGAGTGGAATTCTCTGCTATCTTAATCGCATCTGGATTCCCTGTGATGAGAATCTTCGCGCTGATATCCTGAGTGAAGCGCACAAATCTCGGTATTCCGTTCATCCCGGCGCTGATAAGATGTACAAGGATTTGCGCATTACTTATTGGTGGCCCGGTATGAAGAAGGATATTGCTGTGTTCGTAGCTAAATGCCTGACTTGTTCTAAGGTAAAAGCTGAACATCAACGCCCATCTGGTTTGCTCGAACAACCAGAAATTCCTACGTGGAAATGGGAATGTGTAGCGATGGACTTCATTACCAAGTTACCTTTGACAGCAAGCAAACATGATAGCATTTGGGTAATAGTGGATCGTTTGACTAAGTCTGCTCACTTCCTGCCCATTCGTGAAAACTACCGTGTTGAGCAACTCGCGCAGCTTTATGTCAAGGAGATTGTCTGCCGCCATGGTACTCCTTTGAGCATCATATCCGATCGCGATGGCCGTTTTATATCTCGCTTTTGGAAATCTCTCCAATCTGCGCTAGGAACTCGTTTGGACATGAGTACGGCATATCATCCTCAGACTGACGATCAGTCTGAGCGAACTATTCAAACTCTTGAGGATATGCTCCGATCTTGTGTTCTTGATTTTGGAGGTAATTGGGATTCACACCTGCCTTTGATTGAGTTCTCTTATAATAACAGCTATCATTCCAGTATCGGTATGGCCCCATTTGAAGCACTTTACGGTCGTAAGTGCCGCTCCCCGATCTGTTGGAGCGAAGTGGGTGAAGCTCAAATCACAGGACCCGAACTTGTTCAAGAGACAACCGATAAAATCGCCAAGATCCGTGATCATCTGCTGACTGCCAGAAGCCGACAGAAGAGTTACGCAGATCGTAGGCGGAAGCCTCTCGAATTTCAAGTTGGTGATCTTGTTCTCCTCAAAGTGTCTCCCTGGAAGGGTGTTGTCCGCTTTGGGAAGAAAGGTAAGCTTGCTCCTCGTTATGTTGGTCCATTCAAGATTCTCGCGCGTGTGGGAAAAGTTGCCTACAGACTTGACCTGCCGCCCGCGCTCAGTAATGTGCATCCAACGTTCCATGTATCCAATCTCAAGAAGTGTTTAGCTGACGAGAACCTTCACATTCCACTTGATGAAGTTCAAGTTGATGAAACTATGCATTTCGTTGAGAAGCCTGTTGAGATTATGGATCGCGAGGTTAAGCAAACCAAGCGCAGTCGTATCCCTATCGTGAAAGTTCGCTGGGAGTCCAAGCGCGGAGCCGAGTTTACATGGGAAAGGGAAGATCAAATGAAGATCAAGTACCCGCACCTGTTCTCTGCGCAACCTACTTCGAGATAAATTTCGGGACGAAATTTCTTAAAGTAGGGGAGACTGTAGCATCTGCCCCGATCCGACCCGACCCAGGTACCCGTTTCTCTGACCCGATCTCTCTCTTTTATGATTTAATATTTATTTATACTTATATTTTACTTTTAATAATAATATTAATTTTCCTTCCCGCCTCTTTCTCTCTCTTTCTTTCCGCCGTCCCGTCCCTCTTCCTTCTCTCTTTCCGCCTTCTTTTCCCTCTTGTCGCCGTCCCGCCCTTACGCCTTGTTTCCCTCTTTTTCTTCTAACTCTTTGCTTGTACTTTGTTCCTTCCCGCCTAAGGTTGTCTGCGCAGCTCCACGCGCCAGACTCCTTACAAGGAAGCCTGCGTGAAGACCACCTGTTACAGCGATACGCGAGACGAACTCTTCTCGCAGCGCGCTAAGAATTGTAATTCTTCCCGCAGCGCGCTAAGAACGGTAGTTCTTCCCGCGACGCGCTAAGGATTTGTAGTTCTTCTCGCAGCGCGCTAAGAATCGTAGTTCATCCCTCGACGAGCGAAGAATTATAGTTCTTCCCGCGGCGCGCTAGGAATTTTAGTTCCTCCCGCGGCGCGCTAAGAAATGTGATTCTTCCCGCGGCACGCTTAGAAACGTAGTTCTTTCCGCGACGCGTTAAGGTTGGTTCTGTCTGCCTTCGCGCTCGCGCTCTCTTGACCTTCTGTGTCTGCCTTCGCGCTCGAGCTTTCTCGCGCTAAACCCTTTGAGTTTTTCTTCTGTTTAACCCAGCCGTTTGCTTTTGTGATGTCTTATCTTTTGAGCCGTTGACCTAATCTGCTTTATGTCTGAAAAGCCACTTTTGGCGCAGCATGCGCACCAACCCCATTGGTTGGCAGAAAAAGTGACTGACATTATCTTTGGAGATCTGCTTTTTCCATGCTTTGACCAGTACCTTTTTCTGATCCGCCCATGCTTTTTACTGTTCCCTGTCAGCCTTTTTCTCTTTTTCCCTGCTGCCATATCTTTTGATATCTTTTGCTTTTGGAATCTTTTGCTTTTTGAGATCTTTTTCCCCTTTTCTAGGGATTGTGTTCCCTAGGGTTTCTCTATAAATAATAATAATATTTTCATAACACTACACACACAAACACTTAATCTCTCCTGTTCTCTTGCTCCTTGCTCTCTCTGCCGCCTCCTCTCTGCCTCCGTCTTCCTCCCTGTTCTACCCTGCTTTTCCGGTAATATATATTATATATAATAATTTACTTATTAATTATGCTAACTTATAATCAAGACTTAAAACAAATCATTAAAACAATAATCTTGTTTATAGGTTAACTGGTACTTGTTTAAAGTTGGTTCTTGCTTTATCTTACACCGCATCGTTTATCATGTGAGTAATCTCGTACCTAATCCCTTTTTATTTTTAATGTTTTGGGATGTTCATGTGTTCGTACAAACTTGAGTCTTAAACTTGTTTATGAACTTTAGTCGCGCAGTATCCCATGTGTTGAGGACGTTTACTTGGCTGTTTATTTGTATGTGTGTATCATTAACCGCTTTGTTCGGCCTATTCCGAAGTTTTCATGGATCCATTAGATGAACACGGGAGACCTATCGTTTACGGTTTTCTTTGTTTACACTTGCACAGATGTTTTCTCGTTTTTGTGCTCAATTGGGAGCACGGATTGAACTATGAACTATGAGCTATGATCTATTTAGGCTTGATCACAATCTGATTGCACCCTTGTTAAACACCAGACATACACGTGTTGCGCGCAGATTTAATGTTATCTATGTATTGTATTAAACTTGATTTCTCACCAACACGCAAGTGTTTGACGTTTATTTTAACACATGTTCAGGTTTGCAGTAGCTGTTTTGGAGCTTGTGGACATTTAGGAAGTTTTCTTTATTTTGGACCTAGATTAAAATGTATCAAGACAAGTTTTTGCTGTTCGAATATTATGATTTATAATATATTGATTTTTAATGATTTATGTTATCTTGTGTTTACTCTGCGCGTGCGCGAATGAATGTATTTATTAAATATTGACACCCAATAGTGTCACGAGTAATGAAACAATATGTGACGCCCCGATGTATAATCCGCCTTTGGTCAGGGTGTTACAGCCGCCACCCAAATTAAATGATGAGATCATGAATCAAACCTGAGCTAGTCACATGAAACAGTAGCAAGTCTCTTACTTACCACACCATTATATGCTAATTGGCTGTCATACATTTTCTTACACCCCACAAAGTTATTATTATTATGAGTTTGGATCAAATACAAATTAAATGAACGTACTAACAATGAGAATCAAGTAGTGTAATTATGTATATATACAACATAGTGTAATTGAATAACGATGTAATTACTAATCACTATGTTGTATATATAATTACATTGTTTGATTATCTAAAAGTTAACACATTAATTTATTTTATATGTTAACTTTCTCCTTACTGTTGTATTTATTTATTTTTTCATTTTTTTAATATTCTTTGGTTTTCCTCTCATAATATTTCAAGGTTACCAACCGTGTCTTGCAAGAAAGCTTGCGGGAAGGATTGCAAACACCTGGAGATCCCCAAAGGTATTCCAGTCTACCTTCTAGAATACTTGGACCCCCACCACCACCACCGCCACCTCCGATCCGCAGAGCACCTCCAACTCCATCACAACCAAGCAGTAGTTCACCGCCACCGCCACCACCTCCACCTCCACCTCCAATCCGCAGAGCACCTCCACCTCCATCACAACCAGGCAGTAGTTCACCGCCACCACCTCCACCTCCACCTGGAGGCCGTGCGTATGGACCACCAAGACCTCCAAGTGCTGGCCCTCCACCGCTTCCCCGTGCACCTGCATTCATGCGTCCAACTCGAATGGCTACGACACCACAAAGATCTAATCTAAAGCCACTGCATTGGGTTAAAGTTACTCGTGCCAAGCAAGGAAGCTTGTGGGACGAATTGCAAAGACGTGGAGAGCCCCAAAGGTATTCCATTTTCTGCATCCTTAATTTGGTTTTCTTTTAACTACGTTTCTGCATATTCATCATGAGAAATTAAATTATGATCATAAAAAATACAACATATAGGTTGGAGGGGAATACGTCTTCCACATTAGTGTTACTTCACTTTTTTAAAATCATTTTATTACAAAACCATAGAAATATATTTATAAAATACTCCATCCGTCTCATTATAAGTGTTATAGTTTGATTTTTCAAGTTTTTCTTGTTTAACTTTGACCGACAATATTTTTGTTTGCCTTATATAATTCTTGATGTAAAATATATGAATGGATTGGGTTTTAAATGTATTTTACATTGATATAATTTTCATCAAGTATGATATGACACGAACAAAAATATTTACGGTCAAAGTTGCAAATAAAAGACTTGAAAAGTCAAAATATGACACTTATAATGGGACGGAGGGAGTAACTGGTTTTCATAAAATAAATGATTTTTAACGTAAAAAAAACAACTTTTTTTTTACAATTTTAAATAATGTAACTTGCAAATTACCCATATTTGGAAACAATATCATTACTTTTAAAACATTTGTAAAAAATGTTACTTTATAAAAACGAAATTTTATAATCATCAATTGTAACTATTCATACTACACTACGTATGTGTGTAATAGTATTGCATACATGTAATATCCGATTACGTACATTTAATATTTTATTTTGATTACGTGCATTTAATATTTTATTGCTACACGTATTTAATGTTATGTCAAATTGATACAAATTTAATCATTTAGACATAAAGACCTAATAACTATTATCAACAAAAAAAAATTGAAACCAACTTGTACTTCATTATTTGAGCATCTCATACCATCTTTGAACACAAAAGCCAAACAACTTGTTCGTCATTTATTGACCATCTTCAAACTATTATTGTGCATGTAGGTTGGCGTGTTTCCAATTTTTGTATACATGCAACTGGCGAAAAGATAGAAGTTTATTTTTTAAATAAAAGTTCAGATTTTTTTATGGTCAAACGTATCATTTAATTACACTGAATTAGTCAATGTATGTTAACTTACTTGGTATAGGCGCTTGCCTCTATAAAAATAAGTGCTCATGTTTAAACTTGAGCAATAGTGTAGAATCATTAGTGCAAAATGTAATATGTATAACTGTTCCAAAAAAATTGCAGTGAATTCAATGCGTCAGAACTTGAGTCATTCTTCTCTGTTATAGCCCCAAAGCGAGAAACTTCTGAAGGAGGGCGGCACAAATCTACTAGTTCAAATTCTAAGATAGTCCGCTTGGTAATGCAATTTAAATTAGTTAAATATCTTATTCATGAAATTACGTTTATTCTTTTTGTTACCCGTAATCACCTTTAAAATATAGAGGATTTTTTTGTTATAATACTTCCTGGTTAAAAGAAAAAAAGATTAATTTTCTTTTAGTAAACTTTTGAGAACTGGTTACGGGGTGGCTTTTACATACTGATCATCCAATTTTGGCGTGTCTTTTTTTCCAACCAGATTGATTTGAGGAGGGCCAATCACACGGAACTCATGTTCGCGAAGGTTAAGATGTCCCTTCATGACATGATCGTAAGTGCCGACTTATCATATTAACATAACGCCTTAATTTATTCGGCTTCGTTTCTGGATTTTAATGCTTATACTTTTTCCTAAAATATTAGTGACGTGAATAAATATAATTCTTTTGTACATGTATATGTTTGTGCAAGAAGATTTGAAGAAAACACAGTTGTCCTAGTTATATGCCAACATGGCGATGCCAAAAGAATTAGTATCAATTTGTTACTTTGTTTGTTTCACATTAAAAAGGTCTTTACCATGTTTTCGGGATGTTGCATATATATAACCTCAGGTGGCTGTCCATAAAAGCCTAAACGGCTAAAGGTTTGTTAGGCGTCTATAGCACGTTGGTCAGTTGGTGGTATCTAGATTTGATCTGATATGTTTACTAAAGTTAGAGTAACCCAGAAGATCAAAATTTGTCCAACTGTCATATAGATCAACTCTTACATTGGACGCTCTGGTACATTTGTTGCAATGTTATGCTATTTTTTAATGTTTTCACTATATCTCCAAGATTAATTATTTGTGCTAGAAAAATGGAAGTGTTTTCCACTCTTACTTGCATGCCAATGATTCGAATATTTGTATCTACAGGTTGCAGCTTTAGCTATGGATGAATCAATCTTAGATGCTGATCATATAGAGAATATGATCAAGTTTTATCCTACTAAAGAAGAGATGGAGCTGCTTAAGGTACTACAATATATATATATATATATATATATATATATATATATATATATATATATATATATATATATATATATCATCATCATCATCATCATCGTACTCAGTATATCCCACCAATAGCAATGCTATGGTAGGGTCTGAGGAGGGTAAGATGTAGACAGCTTTACCTCTATCCCATAGGGATAGAGAGGCTGCTTCCGGTAAGACCCCCGGCTCGATTGTAGTTTTGCATCAAGCCTTGGACATAAGGCACATAGCACTCAATCATTGGGACACCGGCTGATTGGTGCATGTGCCCTTGTCTTTCGGCTATCAACGCCACCACATGATGCCTGATTAACCTTCCGCCACTTTTAACGTTATTTTCACGAGATTAGTAAAATAACGTCAAAATTAGTGCAATTTTACTTTTGCCCACCCGAGGGTTCACACATATATACATTATATGCGCGCACCGCATATATATATATATATATATATATATATTACATTACTAGATTTACGATATGCATGGGTATGATAGACATGACCGGGCGACCGGCTAAGGGTAGGGGCTAGGGGCGTTCAATGAATCGAATTTTGAATATTTGAATCAAGTTATTTGAATTTTGAAATTTGAAGATGGATTCGAATTCGAAATAGACTCGACAAATTCGATTCGAAAATGAAGTTCGAATTCGAATCCATTCGAATTCAATTAAAAAAATCTACTCCCTCCACCCCTCTACAAGTGTCATAGTTTGAAAAACACAAAATTTAAGAAAGTTTGAATGATTGCATTTTTTGCTTAACAAATGACTATAATGCCTTTGACATATATAAAAAGACAAAATTTAAGAAAGTTTGAATGATTGTATTTATGTATGGGTAAACTTAGAAATTAGTTTATTTTAAATTTTAAAAGTGAACATTTGTAATGAGACAAACTAAAAAGGAAATGTGGACACTTTCAAATAGACGGGGGAGGAAGTATTTCATATTCAAAATCATTACAAATCTGAGTTTTTTAATAACAAAAGTTTAAACGCATAAAATAAATAAATCATTTAAAGATATAACATCATAAATATTCAAAATGATAATGTTCAATTACATTAATTATTGACTAAAGCGATTAACTTTCAACTTTTAATCTCTATAACTCAAAAGAATTATGTGGTTAATTTATCTTTTCATAAGTATGTATATATATAACAAAAATAAAATGTATAATTTGAATTCGAATTTCGAATCGAATCGAATTTAAAATCATAAATTCGTATTTGATTTCTAAAATCGAATTTGAAGCTTCAAATTCGAATGCAAGTCGAATCAAATTTTGAGTTATTCGAGTTCGATTCGAATATTGAACACCCCTAGTAGTGCACTATGGGTAACCACTCTGGGGCCAAAATTTTCTATAATCTTTATATTTATGGATATAAAATGCTCCTTTAAAGCTAGTTAGTTTGTTATATTTATGGGGTGCACTAAACCAAAATCAACCCTTAGTAACGGTTTGATTTGGTTCGGTTTTAGATCTTAATGGTAAAGTAAACATTTAGAATCACTTTAGAGTTTAACAACAAACTCTATCGTCATCATCGATCTAAGAATATCACCATCAAATCCAAAGCTTGGAAATAAGAAACCAAATATAATAGAATCACTTTAGAGTTTACCAACAAACTCTCAAGAACAGTAAAGTAAACATTTGATAAAAATAACATATCAGTTTCTGTTATAGCATGAATCGAAAATTTCACAATCTAAGCATCATAATCAGTTTTGACTAATTTTGTCATAAAACCCTAGAAGCTGTGTAATAGGATTTGCATCAAAATTTATCAAATTAGAATCAAACTGGGAATTACAAACCAGCAATATGAATGAATTACAAAAGATATATGGATTTAAAGATGAATTACATGAGAATGAAGAAAGAATATTTGAGAAGATGACCTAGAATCACGAGTGTTTGATCATTTGATAGCCAAAGAAATCAAGACAGTGAAAGTGAAGGGTTTTTTTGTATCTTGGCTAATAATACCCAATTTGATTAAGTCAAAGATTGAGAGAGAAAAATGAGCGCTAGAAGACAAAAGGCAAGAGAATGAAGGAGGAGTTGAAAATGGAGTATTGTTGTGGCTTGCTCTAAATTTGGAGGGTTACTGTAGCATTTCATTAAAATATCGAGATGAAGTTTGGAGATAAAGAATGAGTTGGAGTAATTATTTAGATATTTTTTTTAAATTTTAGAAATAGAGATGTGTATGGAGAACCCATTAGAAATGCTTCAAGAGAGATCAAACATTAATAATTAAATGGGCTGTAATCAAATTTATTATTAATAATTTTTAATCATTTAGTTTTTGTTATCTATTTATGTATTAATGGTTGTGCAATGCATCTGTTCAGAGCTATACAGGTGACAAGGTGATGCTAGGCGAGTGTGAACAGGTTGGCAGTCAAATATAATGAATCATTATATCAATTTTTTGTTAATTTGTATGCACCTCTTACTTGCTCTTTTGAAAATTTTGTTTTATCTCATAGTTCTTCCAGGAGCTCATGAAGGTGCCACGTATGGAATCTAAGTTACGTGTTTTCCTTTTCAAAATTCAATTCAACACTGAGGTAATTTTTACGGTATAGATTGAGTGTTCTAATCATATAACAATGCTATACATGTATTTTTTTTTTCTTTTATTCGATATTACTATTATTATCATTTTTAATTGTTTCATTTCAACCTTTCTTTCAGCTTTCAGATTTTAAGAAGAGTTTGAACACTGTAAAAAGTGCATGTGATGAGGTACCTTGATCAATGTAGTAGATGACATTGTTTGTAATCCTTAAATATTTATATATATTTTATCTCATATAATCCTCTTTCTTATATTAGGTTCGAAACTCGGTTAAACTAAAGGAAATCATGAAGCAAATTTTGTATTTAGGGAATACATTAAATCAAGGAACTGCCAAAGGTAAGAACATCATCAATCTGGAATACTACATATATATAATATATATAGTAATATTAATATTACTAATTATAGAACAAGAATGAAATTACAATCGAATGAATACTCCTACAGCTCTCTCCTTAACGTGTATTGCATCTAACAACTAAACGGTTACCAGTTACCACAAACATAAAGGAAAGAGAATCTTTTGTTGCACTCGGTAGAAAATACTAGCTACCGAAGTCGATCTTGATTCTAAATCTCCTCAGAGTCGAACACACGCTACCAAGCTTTAATCTCTTTAGATATCAGACTCCGACATTTCTGTAGCAGCACTACACCAGCGGTATCATCACCTGATTTTCTCCCTATCAAAGGACCGTTACGTAACGTACAGTCCCTACTAACTGTCTGAGTAGACTTAAATATGTGTACTTTATCACTGTATAATCCGACGATATCCACCTTAGTGCAAAGTTAAACCCAATCAAATCGCCATATGTGCAATAAACACTATAGAAACTGTTGACCTGATAATGCTTTAGCCAACATACCGGCCAGCAAACATTTTCATGATTATAAACCTTGTCAGCTTTCACCTCCTTTGAGTTTAGAGATGAGATCCATGATAAAATAGCAATCTAACGTTGATATGTTCGGTCCTCTCATGATACATCTGGTTCTTTGAAAACTGGATTGCCCCTTGATTATCACATAAAACCAATGCATAAAAGTCAGAAACAAAGCCCTTCAACCATATAGATTGCTTTGTTGTTTTAGTCAAAACAATATACTCTGGTTGACAAAAATACCACGCATGCTGTGCGTAAAGATGATTTCCAAGTGACCAAGCTTCTATGAACTTTTAATGCATAACAAGTATCAAAATCCTTTGCAAAATCAACATCCACATAACCAAGAACCATACTTTCTTCATCGTGAGCATTACCAAATTCCAGCCCAAAATCTCTAGAAGCCATTACCAAACTCCTTAGCCACGAACCTAGACTTGACCCTCGAATACCTTCCTTCAACTTCTGATCCTTTGGCTTATTAACTAGAACCTGTAAGAATAAATATATTTTATATATTTATTTATATGGCCATCATTATCATTTATATAATAATAGATCAAAATAATTAATTATACCTTATTATATATTAGCTTGGTAATTGTTGATGAGTCATATTACTCTTAATAGCTAATAAAGGGTTTCCCCTTGGGTGTATATATAGAGAGAATAAATTAACATCATAACCTAATCATACACACATAATAATATTGTGTGCCTCCTCTCTCCTAAACCGGGTTCCTCTCAAGAACCCTAACCATCCTTAACAATACATCCTAAAGGGGAACTCGATCAAGATGACAAGCATGTCGACTACATCATACCCTGCTGCGGTTACGACTCTTCATGCTGTAACAGGTTCATATGTTTAATATTTATCATGTTTTATATTACTTACATGAAGAACTGATCAACAGAACCCAAGTTTCATTCGTGAACAATCATCTCCCATTGCTTTAATTGACTTCTCTTTATCAACAGAATTACTGACAACATCACTAAGTGATAAAGGCTCAAGACTACTTCTAAACATAAAAGCACATATGTCTTTATTGCTCCTATATTGTAGGAGGAACAATTTTCGTGCTTGGTATATCTCAAGCCAAGTTATAACCACTTAGCTGTTGAATATTTTCATTTACACCACCTTTCACCGTTGGATTGAGAGCTCCACCTCTATATGAATACCCTGGTCACTATGTTTTCTTAAAAAGTTTTACCACTTTTGCTACCGGCCAGATCCTTATACAATGTGTCTCCTTTAAGCACCACATCCCTTCTAACAATAAGTGAGAACTTTAACAATATTATATCCACAGCCTATAGCCTTTGACTCCATTAGAATATCCAAGAGAAATACACTTTTGGACCCTTGGTTTAAATTTCCGTTGGTTAACATGGCATAAGCCAATGATCAAAAGACCTTCAAACTAGAATACTATGTCTTTTTCTCAGATCACAACTGATTTATTGGTGTGTTTCATACCCACCGCTGATGATGGAGATCTGTTAATATTAACAGCTAGGTGGTTACAACAATCATAAACGAAAGAGAATCTTTCTGTTACATTGGTGGTAAACATTAGCTAGTAGCTACCAAATTCGTTATTCTAAACCTCCTCAGTAGTGAACACAAGCTATCGAGCTTTATTCTCTTCCGGTAGCAAATTCCAACATATGAAACACCTACATCAATGGTAGCATCACTTGCTCTACCTTCCTGCCACACACTCCCTATCGAACTTCCCACTTGACTTAATTGCTAATTTTAGCACTATATTCCTACAAAATGAATGCGTTTTATTAATATATTTTGTTTGGATCTATACAATTCTGCAGGTTCTGCAGTTGGTTTCAAGCTGGACAGTCTTTTGAAACTCGCTGATACACGGGCTTCTAACAGCAAGATGACCCTAATGCATTATCTGTGCAGGGTACAAGTCTCTTTTTCATAAGTATTGCTATTTGTACATCTTAATTTCATTTTTGAGAAATTTAGCAACTATATCACCATTTTGACAGTTTCTTGCCTCTAAGTCGCCGGATCTTTTAGATTTTCATGCGGATCTTGTTAGTCTCGAGTCTGTGACTAAGGTTCACATTCACATATTTTGTCAAATTTTTAATCATCATTTATTGTTGGTAAAGGAAAAATGAACAAAAAAGGTTGAATTGCAGATACAATTGAAGTATTTAGCAGAAGAAATGCATGCAATCATTAAGGGACTGGAAAAGGTTAAATAAGAACTAGATGCATCAGCAAATGATGGCCCTGTATCTCAAGTTTTCCATAACGTAAGTAAATATCTCGCCAAATTATTACCTTTTTGATACATTTTTCAAGACTATAAATGTTGTCAAAATTACATTTTTAACTTTGCATTCCCAAGTAATTTTTTTACTTGAACTGTTAGACATTAAACGAATTCATTGGCTTTGCCGACTCAGAAGTGGCGTCTGTGACAAATTTGTATTCAATTGTGGTAAGAATCAAGAACCCTTTCACAATGACATCATCTTACTTAATTTGTTTCCCTTCACAAAAGTCACTTTCGGATATTTTTAATTTCTTTTGTATTAATTACAGGGTAGAAACGCGGATGCGTTAGCCCTATACTTTGGTGAAGACCCTGCACGTTGCCCTTTTGAAGAAGGTAACATATATATAAACTATAAAGGGTCTTATTTTCTTTTATTACAATTCTGTGTTGAATAAATAACCAATGATGACACATGGTTTGCAGTTACTCAGATTCTTTTAAACTTTGTGAGGCTATTTAGAAAAGCTCACGAAGAGAATTGTAAACTAGCTGAACCAGAGGAAAAGAAAGCACAAAAAGAGGCCGATATGGGAAATTAAAGGGTATTGATTTTACAAAGAAAAGCAGGAAATAAGCTGAATCGGATCTACTCTTCAAATGATCCGGTCAAAGGGTCGGGCGTGTTAGGCTCTATTTGTACAATTGTACATTAATCTTTTGTATTATTTAGAACTATTCACGATGTAATTTACTAGCTTACGGTTTTGTTTATGTATGTTTGGCCTGAGACCTTGTAACTTTGAGCCTAATGGGCCGTTGATAATGATATAGTGGTACATGGAGCTGGCAATATAAATAGTGCAAGCCTCCATGCATAACACAACTTTTTATATTCTTTACCTCGATTATATTTTGTTTACTTTAAAACCTTACTTAAAAACTATTCTTTCATTATTTTATAAATTAAAAGTCTTTCTTTTAACTTATATTCTTTTATAAGATAAACCTTTAATTAAATCTTATTTTCTTTAAAACCTTACGTTTCTTCTTCTCTAAAAATCGTATTCTTTTCTTTTCTTTATTATTTAAGAATATTCATTATTACTTAAATAATATCTATAACAAAGAATTATATAAATATCACATTGACATATATACATATATTCATATTACTTTCTTTTCTTTTCTTTTCTTTTCTTTTCTTATACTCTCTTTTATTTATCGAGATATCGAGTATACCCTCGACTTTAGGTTTTAAGTCTTTTTAATAATTTATTATTATTTTATTCGGACATCATGCCTACCTTTGTTGGCTTTATAACAGCCTACACGATTGAGCAGCACTTCGTCGCCACTTCATTTTCCTAACACCTTCCTTTCAACACCTTTTCCTTCGCACGTATATCAAGACACCAACACTTCTTCCCACGTCGGCATGCTTTACGAGACGGATCGTCGGGACGTCGGAATGGTAACACCTTCTTTGTTGGAAACGCCGTTCGTGTGTTGCACGAATATCAAGGAACGTCTGTATTTTGGCACGGTTTACGAGGAATTGGGGGCACGTACTCGTGGTAATCGAGGGTGTACTTTTATGGGGTCTAGAGAGATGTTAGAGAGAGAGTTGTAGGTGAAATTTTGGTGTGAAATGTGAGATGTCCATTCTTGCTATTTATAGACATTTCCAGGAGGGGCATCGCGATACGCGATGGCCATTGGTTAGCCCGTCGCATATCCCGACGTAGGCATGACCAATCACCCCTATCTCTGCCACACGGCGAGACCATGTGCCACCAACTGACACGTGGCAACACGTGTCTTGGCTGTCAGACCAAGTCATTGCGATACGCGATGACGTTGGTTCATCAGCGATCGCGTGTCGCTATGGACCACTTTTCTTGGGTTTATAACCATGCCCATCGCGATACGCGATGGGCTTGTCTTCTGTGTCGTTGCGTATCGCGACGGGACAGGGAATCAAAATGTTTCATTTTTGGCCCTTCATCTTTTTGGAACTTGGTATTTTAATCTCGAAATTTTCACGATGTTACATTGAGTTATAACTTATTATGTAGCAAAATACATATACATAACTTATTAGGGACTCCAAATATCGAGTTAGGTAATACGAGTTTCTAAACGCTTTAAATACGTAACACAGTATAAGTAACGATGTGAGGTAACGATTTTCAATTCATCAAAACTTGCAAATTGTAAATATGATATAACTTTAGTATATGTAGAGTCCATTTTGTATATTTAGTCTTATGTATTATTCCCGAGATCGACATAAAAGTATTTATAATAATTTACTTCCCGAGGCCATATGTTTAGAGCCCATTGGGCCGTTTGAATAGAAAACTAGTATGGCATGACCTCACCGACATGCCCATACTACACTTAACTTTTTGACAAAATCTTATCCATCTAACTCTCTCTACTCCCTCTCCTCCCTTTCTACTTCCGGAAATAACTTAGCCACAACAAGATCTGAGATCTTGGTTAACCACTAGTGATTTCCGCTAGCTAGGTGGTCTAGATTGATCCAAGAACATTAGTTGTAGTTGTTTGATCCGTAAATAAGGACCTACAGTATCAATATCCAATAACATGATTAAAACATAGACATCCAACGTTTCATTGATTATAAATGTTTAAAATCACATTGAAAACTAAAACGAGTCGGGTTTCGGATTTGAAAATAAACGAATGTTACACAACCCGAGACACTTTTTGTCACTTTTTATTATGAATAATTATCAAATGCAATATTATTACTAATTAAATCCCTATTATCTCAATAATAATTAAATTTTTAAATAAAAGAATTCAGGAGGTAACATGCATTATAAAATTTCTTGAAAAGTAGTTTATTTGATTTTGCCCATTTGACTCATTAGCGATCAAATATAACTCAAATCGAACCGTTGATGGGTAAATGGGCTGAAATCAATAGTTTTATATCTGTTAGCTTTTGTTATATATTTATGTATTAATGGATGTGCATTGCAACTGTTTAGAGTTATACAGGTGACAAGGAGATGCTAGTCGAGTGTGAACAGGTTGGTACCCAAATAATGGATTAATTTATCATTTTCTATAATTTGTTTGTCACCTCTTTGCTTAATCGTCATTCTTTTCCAAACAAATTATCTCTTAGTTCTTCCTGGAGCTCATGAAGGTGCCATGTATGTATGGAGTTAAAGTTACGTGTGTTTCTGTTCAAAATTCAATTCAACAGTCAGGTATTTCTTATGGTATAGATTGAGCATTGTAATTACATAATAATGCTATTATATGTTCTTTATTTGATTTTATTATTTGTTAAAAGGTAACATTAAATATGTTGAATTTATCTCTTCAGTTCATTTTATATTTTATAGTTACTAATTTTTTTTTTATTATATTTGTTTGTGTAATATTGTTGCTGAGTGGTCGTCAAACTAAAAGAGCGTTTGGGCTTTGGAAGCTGGATTGCATTTGGGTTGCTAGAAGTTTGTGTCCAAGATTACAAGTCCAAGTAGAAGCCCGGCCCAGTACAAAACAACTGATCTGTAATATGGCGAGTTGAGTTTGAGAAAGAATTCAGACGATTAATAACTCATATTATTACTTTCTCTCGCTAGTTTTATTTCATCTAAGATTGTGGTTTCATTTCATCTCTTCGATCTTCAGAATTATCGATAGAGTTTTTTTGTTATTATTCAAATCATCTTGTTGATGATTTGAGTTCAGTTCTTCTGGTTTATTTTGAGATCTTCATTGTAGTCTGGTTTATATTGTATCTGTCGATTGTGCTTTAATAAGATGAAGATTTCAATCTCCGTTTGTGACATTATTATTATTATTATTATTATTATTATTATTATTATTATTATCTCATTTTGACAATTCATTCAGTTTTCAGAGCTAAAGAAGAGTTTGAACACTATAAATAGTGCATGTGATGAGGTACTTTAATATAAACGTTGACACTGTTTGTAATCCTTACATATTTATTTCATATAATCCTCTTTCTGGTATTAGATCAGGAAATCTGTTAAACTTAGAGAAATCATGAAGAGAGTTTTTCATTTGTGGAATACATTAAATCAAGGAACTGATAGAGGTGAGAACCACAAAATTTGAATACCATTTTTTATGATTATTTCACATATGGTTCTATACAGATTTTGCAGATTCTGCAGTTGGTTTCAACCTGGACAGTCTTTTGAAACTCTCTGATACACAGGCTTCTAACAGCTACATGACTTTAATGCATTATCTCTGCAAGGTCCAAGTTTATTATCTGTAAGTCTTGCTATTTAATATTTATACATCTTTTGTTTCTGATAAATATGTCACCATTTTACAGGTTCTTGCCTCTAAGTCACCAGAGCTTTTAGATTTTCATGTGGATCTTGTTAGTCTCGAGTCTGCAACCGAGGTTCGCATTCAATTTTTTTTTTCAAATTATAATCATTGTTTGTTCAAAATATGAACAGAAAGGCTTAAATTGCAGATTCAGTTGAAGTCTTTATCAGAAGGAATGCAAGCAATCAGTGTGGGACTGGAAATAGGTGAACAAGAACTATATGCATCACCAAACGATGGCCCTGTATCTCTAGTTTTTCATAAGGTTAGTAAATGTTGTCAAAGATTATATTTTTTATTTTACATCATGCCAAGTGATTCTTTGTTTTAACTGTTAGACATTAAAGGAGTTCTTCCGCTTTGCTGAGTCAGAAATGCGGTCTTTAATAAGTTTTTATAGTAATGTGGTAAGAATAAACCACTTTTTATTAAGGGCATCATCTTCCTTTTTTTTGGGTTTTTTTTTTTTGTCGATGGTAAGAATAAACCACTTCACAAAATTCACTTTTAGGTTTTTTTTTTTTTTTTTGTATTAATTACAGGGTAGAAATGCTGATGCATTATCCCATTATTTTGGTGAAGACCCTGCTCGATACTCTTTTGAACAAGGTAGCATATAAAGTTATAAACAATGAATGGTTTGACATTTTCTTTAGTTATAATTTTATTTTTGATTAATAACCGGCGTATGACTCGTGGATATATCTTATGGTTTGCAGTTACTCAGACCCTTTTAAACTTTGTGAGGCATTTTCAAAAAAGTCATCAAGAGTACTGTGAACAGGATGAACTAGAAAGGTGAAGAATAAGCTGAATTGGATTTATTGTGCATTCATATGATTCGGTCACCAATGCTAGTCACAACCATGGGCGGATCTAGTTAATTGGGTGTGGGTTCACGGGAACCCACTGAGTTTCGGATTTTATATAGAATGCCTATATAAAATATGATAGTGAACCCATCAGATAAATTTGTGAGTGAACAAATAATCAAAGTTGAGCCATGATCTAATGGTAAAAACCTTACTTTAGTATTGTGAGAACCTGGGTTCAATTCCCACTTATAGCAAATCAATCAATCAATCAATCATACCCAGTGAAGTCCCACCGACAACAAAGCTATAAGTAGGGTCTAGGGAGGGTGGGATGTAGACACATCGTACCTCTATCCAAAGGGATAAAGAGGTGGCTTCCAGAGAGACCCTCGGCTCTAAGTCATATGTATGGAGCAAAAGAAAGGAAATCAAAGTTCAATAGTTATGTAAAGAGCTAATACTACTACTACTAATAATAATATGTATGAAGTAGAACAAAGGGAATTAAAGTTCAACAGTTATATCAAAACTAATAATAATAATAATAATAATATATGAGGGGGAATACCATTATAATATGTGACCTAAATAAGTTAAGTATAAGCCCTAAGGTATTCATTTATTTCTAAAAATCATTAACTTTAATTCTACTTTTCCAAAGATTCCTATTCTCAACCATGTCCTCGGAGAGGTTTAGGTCTATGAAATCATGCCTAATCCTTTCATCCCAAATCAATTTAGGTCGTCCTCTACCCCTTCCCCCCTCTATAGTAATGTTTTCTACGGATCTAACAGGATTCGTCGACTGTCTTCTCATCACATGCCCAAACCATCTCAATCTCCACTCTCTTATCTTGTCAGCTATGTTTGCTACCCCTAATCTCTCTCGAAACATGTTTCTTATTCGGTCTAGCCTTGTGTGCCTACACATCTAACGTAGCATTCTCATTTCTGCTACCTCCATCTTCCGTACTTGTGCCTTCTTGATGGCCCAACAATCTGTTCCAAATAGCATTGCAGGTCTAACAACAACCCTATAAAATTTTCCCTTTAGTTTAGTCGGGAAAGTCTTGTCGCACAGTATACCTGTGGCTGCTTTCCATCTACACCATCCTACCTGAACTCGATGAGTCACATCACTGTCTAATTCCCTATCGCTCTGAACAAATGATCCTAGATACTTGAACTTCGCTACCTGCGAGACCACCTGCCCTTCGATGGTGATCTGTACGTCCTCATTGTCATTTATCCCACCAAAATCACAGTGTAGGTACTCTGTCTTAGAGCGTTTTGTCTCTAAGGTTGTTCGCCACTCCTCAAGCCTCATGTTTAGATCTTGTTTTCTCTCAGCAAGTAACACAATATCGTCTGCGAACATCATGCACCACGGAAGAGTCCCCTGAATCGTCTTTGACAAGCAAAAAGAAACATACTCAACGCTGACCCCTGGTGAAGACCCACCTCTACAGGGAAGAAATCAGTATCCCCCACCCACTGGCGCACGAACACTTGTTTAACTCTTTGTATACATATCCGTAATTATCTCTATGTACTTCGTGGGTACCCCTCTACCCACCAGGCACTCCCCAAGAACCTGTCGTGGCACACCGTCGTAGGCCTTTTCCAGGTCAATAAACACTATATGTAGATCACGCTTCTTCTCCCTATACTTTTCCATTAATCTTCTTATAAGGTGTATTGCATCTGTTGTGGAACGCCCCGGCATGAAGCCAAATTGGTTGACCGTAACCTGAGTTTGTCGTCTAAATCTAACCTCAATCACTCTTTCCCTTAGCTTCATAGTATGGCTTAGTAGTTTGATTCCTCGGTAGTTACCACAACATTGGGTGTCTCCTTTGTTCTTATAGATAGGAACTACAACGCTGCTCCTCCACTGGTCCGGCATCTTACCTGATTTGAGAATACTATTGAACAGAGTAGTTAACCACGTGACTCCTTCCTCTTTACCTAATTCCCACTTATAGCAGATTCTTTAAATTTTTTATAACTTTAGTCATTGGTGTGTGTATCTTACTATCTTATGCTTGGCCCAACAACTTAGCCAGCATGCAAATCTGATTGCTATGTGTTACATAGAAAGAGAGATAAGCTTAGCCATTCTAAAAAAATGTTATGGTCATTATTTTGAGGAAACAAATATGATCTTTAGTAAAATCTCATTCTTGGCACACTGAATCGACCCGAAACCGTCGAATTGAACCGAACCATCGAAGCGATTCGAACAGTCGGAACGACCTGAACCGTAAGACCAACCCGAACAGTGAACCCATTGAAAAATATTCCTAGATCCGCCACTGGTCACAACCACACGTGAAGTGAACCAAACTGTAAAGCCCTTTGAATTGCAAACACGTGAAAAGAACATGGCAAATATATACATAGAACAAGGTGCACTTGCGATCGGGGATATATTAACCAAAGTGACATTAAATACTACCTCTAGTTAGCCACATCAGATGGGGGGTTATTCTTTGAAATAATGAGCCCAGCCTTAAGGACTTGTGTCAATTGAACTATAGTAGCTAACATTTAGTTAATTCAAGTCAAAAAGGTTTGTTTTGTAAATTCTTAACCACTATTTAAAGCGGCGGAACATGCTGGGATGCGACGGATTGCCCATAAGCGCTTGACACTATTTAAAGCGACAATATTTAACAAACTCATTTCATTTCACAACATCAAAATGTCACATTACAATATTCTTAAGACAAATATAACAAAACATAACAAAATGTAGCAAATCAAATATTGTTCATTGTTACTAATATCATAAAGGTATTTGTGACGTTTTTCTTCAAGCTCCATAATCAACCTAAATGCAAACCTATAACATTTTATAAAATAAAGTTTATCAACACAAAGGTTGGTGAACAATTAATAAGTTTGAGCATCTAACATCTCTAATAAACGAATCCAATATTAGACACATGTCCTCTTACTAATCCCCCAAATGTTTTATTTTCCCGCCCATATGTTAAGTTGATTATCCAATCTCCACAGGTGATTAATATTAGAAATTGTTCCTATTCTCCAACATCGCCTGTTTCACAATTACACTGTGTTCCAGAGTCTCATTTAGCTGCGTTCCCAAGCTCCACTTAAGGAGAGAGAGGAAAAGAAATAGATGGAAAGATAGATGTTGGAGTGTTCCCAAGTTTTTTTTATGGAAAGAAAGGAATAAAAAGTTCAAAATTTGTGTTCCCAAGTTTCATTTAAAGGGAGAAAGGAAAGGAAAAGTGAGGGAAATGTAAGGTTTTAATGGGTGAAAGTTTTCTTTCCAAAATGGAAAGAATTGAATGGAAAGGAAAGGAAAAGAGTTAGGAGGTGAGAAAGGAAAGGAAAAGAAAGTTTTCCTTTCATTTCCTTTCTTTTCTTTCGTTAAGTTAACTCGGGAGGGAGGGGAGGGGAAGAAATTAGGAGAGAAAAGAAAGGAGACGAAAAGTTTTTTTTTTGTGTTCCCGAGTTTAATGATTAGGAAAGGAAAATCAAGGAATTTACATATTTCATATGTTCCCGAGTTTGAGAGGAAAAGAAAAGAAAGTTATAGTTTTACTATCATACCCTTTAAGTAAAACTAAAATAAAATTAGTTTTAAGGGTAATTTAGTAATTGAAAGATTTTCTCTCCTAATCTCTCCAATCTAGAAGGATGAATATATGTTTAAATTTTATAGTATTTTCCCTCCCCTCCCATTCTCTCCTTAAAAAATCTCTGTAACATGATATTTTAATATTTTCTCCTCATTCCCTCCCCTCCCCTCGGTTAAATGAGACTCTGGAACACAGTTAGGGTTCATTCACAAATAACTCTTCGATTCTTCAACATCATTTTCAATTTCAAGATCAAGCCCTAATTCTTCTATATGCTCCGGATTCACAATATCGGAAGGCTATGTTCGGTTCAGTTCAGTCGATAAACACACAACCACTGATTAATCATCTCTAGATTCACAATAGCTGAAGGTATGTTATTTAATATGCAATTTTGTTAGTTAAGATGATTCCATTCAATATTGTTAGGTTAGGCTAAATGTACCCCCCTGGTTGCTTGTCATACCCCCCCCCCATTGGAAAAACCAACTTTCATATTAACCATTGAAATCATATAATTACCAAATTAGCACAAAATAAGGATTTCATATTATTTTTTTACAAGTTGCGTTTTTTTTATGATTTCGAGTTTAGAGTTTCGGGTTCAGGTTTCGGGTTTAGGGTTCGGGTTCAGGTTTCGGGTTTAGGGTTCGGGGTCAGGGTTTATGGTTTAGGTTTTCGGGTTTAGGGTTTCGGGTTTAGGGTTTCGGGTTTCGGGTTTATTTTGTAAAAGATAAAGAGGTAAAATAAGGATATTATAAATATATATACTATTAAAATTAAAAAAAAATATATATTATAAATATTTACAATATTAATACTAAAAAAATAAATTAATAGTAATACTTGATAGTTTTTAATTTGATATATGTAGTATTGATTATTAACTATTAAGTGACAAAAATGTTGTAGGGACTAATATGTATATAAAAAATTTTAGGAGGTAATAGTAATTTATCTAATAAGGTAAGGGGGTGTATATTTAGTAAAAATGGTGTGAGGCGGGGGGGGGGGGGTACGTTTAGCAGCACCCATATTGTTTTACCGATTTTCCCTGTTAATTTGTATAAAACTTATACTTTGGCACGCTTATTGAGTTGATTATTGACTGATTTTTGTTAGAAAGGGGATGAGATTGGGGTTCTTTTTTTAAATTTATTACTATTTGAATTGTGAGAGATTAATAGGAATAATTTTATTGCTTTATTTTTCTTTTAATTGTAGCTTTAAGATTGATGATATTAAAAATAAGAGAGTGGATTACATCTCAAATGAAGTACCAAACCATGATGATCCATCAAAGGCATACAAGTTAGCTTATTTTTTTCATTTGCTTATTTAAGTTTTTACAAAAATATATTGTTATTTTTCTTAAGAATGAAATGGCTTTATATGTGTAGCTTGAAGGATTTGTAAAGCAATTGAAAGGTGTTGAAGATCATGATATAAGTAAGTAACTATAAATTTCTATTCTTTTAGTTTGGTATGAGTAAGTAGCAGTCCAAAAGCACATAATTAGTTTTAAGATTTTTTATACTGCATGTTTTCCGTTTGTTTGTTGTTACATTATTGATTTATGTACTAATTCTTCATATCTAAAATCATGAATCTTGGTATATAGTATTACATGCCCCCATAATATTAAAGCCCATTACTTTAATAGCTTTTAATAAAATTCATTTGAAATCTGTACATGTTCTCATTTTTTTTGAAATTACCGTATTTACCCTATGTTCTAACATTTCTTTCGATAAGAACTTATATATTTTCCTTATAATGAGCTCTCTCTAAAGCTTCTATCAACAGTTATCTGACCTGTAAAAGCAAGAATGAGTTGACTCACATTGATTTTCTGCATTTTATTTATAAGGAATTAAGTAGTCCAAAACAAGAGGAAGTCATACTTGTCATTTGATAAACAATTTTTTATCACTAGAAATGGTAAAATGGTCATGCCTTTTGGATTTAGATTTTATATCACTATGTTAGAAACGGTATGATTACATCTCATTAACTTCCTGAACTTTTTTTGTGCAAGCTCTTTGAGTTATTTATAGTGAAGACTAACTGTATTTTTGTGTCTGACACTAACATAATTAGAACTTTAGTTTTGTGACCTTAAAATTTGGACGGATTTGTACAAATTATGTTTCTAGCAATCTTTTTAAGTTTAATACAAACTTTATTCAGTTCCTTGTATGTGAAGAGTTGCATCAATTTAAGAGAGTATGAAGCTATTGATGGTGAAATATTGCTTGATGATGAAGATAATGATGGATGGTTGGCTACTTACGGGCAACCAAAAGGTATGCATAATGCATATATCCATCTACAGATCTTTATATAAACTTTCTAATATATATTTTGAAATTGGTTTAACTATCTTTTATTCTTTATAGACAATTAGACACCAAGAGTTATGATGAGGAAAATGTACCTTCAATGTTTTTTTTCTTATGATTAGCTTGGATGGTATGCTCTTGTAGTGATTGAATGCTTTATGGGAGAGTTTTTCGTTTTTGGTGTTTGACTTTTGTGGTCAAACAAACCAATAACCTTTTACCTTAGTAAAAGGGTCAAACTCATAATTTTTAATAAACATGTTAAGCTCATCATTTTTAGTAAACGGGTCAATATCATTTTTAGTAAACGAGTCAAAAATATCATTTTTAGTTAACGAGTCAAATTATAATTTTATTGAAAGGATAAAAAGTAAATGGGTCATGAAAAACATACTTTTGACTATCTTTGGCTCATTAAAATTTTTACCTATTTCTTTCTTGACTTATAAATTTTGACCTACTTTTTTATGTACGTGTTTATTAAAAGTTCGCATGATAAAACGGAATCCCTTTGACCCGTTACCAATAAAAATGGAGTGAAAGTTAAAAGTCATATTTTTTATTTTTAAAGTATAATGGATTTTAGTTTAAACAAATGAGTAAAGAAAGACTGTATGCCCAATTTATAGCTTCATTTTCATGGCTATTTAATTGGCATTTAGTTATACTAATTTCTTATGTTCATGTTTATTATGGTCATTTATCACATTTCAAAATCAACATGGTTTTGACTTTTGAGTCAAATGACTAAAGTTCACACTTCAAAATCAACATGGTTACTTCATAGAACCAGGAAATTCTTAGTTACGATATTTGAACATCATGATACGCATCTATTTTGAGAATATTTAGGTGTTGGTTTTTGCTATATAACAACTATTCTGTATAATCCTGATATAAAAACATTTTTCATTATGATCTTTATTTAGATTTTTAACCATAATTTGAACATTTTGAACTTGCAGGTACTATTTTGACCATAAGTTTGTGGACGGCCTAGCGTAAGAAAATATCCAACAATGTTTGTGGGGTGAAGTGGTGAACCAAGTTTGTGAGGACATGCAAGCCATAGAGTTTTGTGAATTATAATCACATTTTTCCTATTATATATAACTTGTAATATAATTTATAATATGTATTTACATATTTTTGATATATATGTTGTTTTCATTATTCAAACGATGTAATACGCTGAACTATACAAAATATCACAATGTCGTATACAATAAAATCTTAGATTTATGAATTATTTATATGTTTGTGAACTATAATTGTAGCTTAACATTTTATTTAATTAATCTAATATGATTTCGAATTTTTATAGAATTAAAATTATTCAACCTGTGTATCACACGGGTATCTAACCTAGTATAAATATATACTAAGAAAAGCCACAAAACTTGTATACGAAACGTTAAATAAAAGCAATAACTTGGATAAATAGATATCGCTAACACATTTGCGACACCTAGCTATAAGGGGATGCCAAATAGTCTAGGACTTTATAGTTATCGTTAATTGTATTACGTTAACGACACCTTGCTATAAGGGGTTGCCAAATAGACTAGGATTTTATAGTTCCACCAACCAAAAGCGATAAACACATAGGCATATAATCATAGAACACCAAATCGAGCATTTATTTAAGTAAGTATACAATAACATTTGTGGGTTAAGATTCAAGTATAAAGCATTTGATTGAATAAGTATGAAATGTCACCCGATAGCGCACCGGCTAAAGTGATTGCGTCCTCAAGGTTCACGGGTTTGCTACTCATAACAGAGTCCCGGATTTGCATCGGTAGCCCCCCAATATATTTGTCAAGCTCGCGCTCAGTCGGGGTAACCAAGTGAGGGACAAGAATGCTCAACTCGTGAAAACGAAGTGAATAAGCGGCGTTATCACCACTTTCTTGCTTTAGGTTCCAAAATTCTTCCTCGAGCTTTTGAAGTTCGTGCTTGGAAAAGAACTTCTTCATCATAAGTGCCTTAGATCGGACCATGGAAGAGCCATAGCCGTATCCGAACCTTGGAGGTGCATAACACTACCCGCCATGTTAGAGCGATTTTTCTAAACATGTTTGAAGCGAAATTTGTCTTTTTCGCTTCGGGGAATTCGCTGTGTCGAAACACACTCTCGATCGATTCGAACCATTGCAACAATGTAGTCGCACAGTTGGTTCCAAGGAACTCGGACGGGTTGGCACTAGTAAATTGCTTATACAAATAGGATGCGGGTTTGGGTTCAACAGGTGCAACAACGGGTGGAGGTTGGGTAGCTTGGATTTGGGTTTTAAGTTTGGGAATCACAGCGGCCATTTGCTTGACGACGAAAGCAGCCATACGTCGGTTGGAGTTCTTGCGTGGATGACGGCTAACCGGAGACATGCTAAAAGATTATAAAGAAAATGGGAAAAGTTTGAGATAAAAGAAATGAACATGAGGGTGTATAAAATAAAATAAGATTTCAATTTTTTTTTATTGTGAATCCTAGAGTTAGTGAGGAGAAGATGTTAGTGTTAGATAAAATATAAAACTTTGTATATAAATAGCAAAACCGAAACAAACGTAAAAGATTTTTGAGATGTCGTAGTTTGAAAATTTTGAGATTTTGAGATTGGTAGAGTCGGGAAATCGTTCACGAACCACCGTGATTCGATATTCCGACGCTAAAATATTTTCTAAAACACCACGTTGGAGTCTAAACATGTTCATGAACCACCACGACTTTTTCATGTTTTCGACTCAAATAGCGATAATAACACAATAAATCGAGATACAACGTCATGTCAAAACACTAGTCTACGAACCACCGTAGTTCTATTGTTTTAACACCGAAAATTAAGATGGCGACCGGAACGCTCGCATTCGACTACTTAAAGAATTGACATGTATAACACGATTTGTGGCCTAGAAAACGAGAACTATAATTCAACCATCCCAGGTAAGTAAATCACCTTCGATTCTTGGAATCTTTTTGTCAAATGGTCGTTTTATAATGTCTCGTTTTCTGTGATGGCTACAAATCCTATATAAAGCAACCTTTAAGGGATTTGAAACAACGGGATCCAAGTTAATCTTGTAATTCATAAAACACAATGAAAATACACTTTTTGTGTTTTAAGGTAAGGATAACTTGGAAATACTATGATATGTGAACATTTATGATATGGTGAATTTTAAACAAGTTTATAAATAACATGCGATATGAACAATCAAAATAGAGTAAATACGTATAAGCACACGTATAGGACCCTAAGCATAACAATACTAGGTCGTTACGTCTAACCATATATCCTATTGTCACGGCTCTGATACCAATCTGTCACACCCCGACCAAAGGCGGCGGAACATGCCGGGATGCAACGGATTACCCATAAGCGTATGACACTATTTAAAGCAATAATATTTAATCATTTCATTTCACAACATCAAAATGTCACATAACAATATTCTTAAGACAAATATAACAAAACATTACAAAATGTAGCAAATCAAATATTGTTCATTGTTACTAATATCATAAAGGTATTTGTGACGTTTTTCTTCAAGCTCCATAATCAAGCTAAATGCAAACCTGTAACATTTCATAAAATAAAGTTTATCAATACAAAGGTTGGTGAGCAATTAATAAGTTTGAGCATATAAATATATAGTAAGAAAAGCCACAAAACTTGTATACGAAACGATAAATAAAAGCAATAACTTGGATAAATAGATATCGCTAACACATTTGCGATACCTACCTATAAAGAGATGCCAAATAATCTAAGATTTTATAGTTATCGTTAATTGCATTACGTTAACGACACCTTGCTATAAGGGGTTTGCCAAATAGACTAGGATTTTATAGTTCCACCAACCAAAATAATCATAGAACACCAAATCGAGCATTTATTTAAGTAAAGTATACAATAACGTTTGTGGGTTAAGATTCAAGTATAAATCATTTAGTTGAATAAGTATGAAATGTCACCCCAAAACGAAAGGTAGAAAAATGGGGTATGAAAGTATTCACGTTCAAGTAATAGACTTGAAAGATTGGATGATTTGGAGTTTAACCGGAATGACGGGTTTAAAGAGCAAGGCCTAAATGAAAGTAAAAGTCTTGAATTAGGAAGGTTGTTTTAGGAAACTTTAAAATACAAGATACGAAATGTAAACAATTTAAAGTTTAAGGTTTAAAACGTAACTATTTAAGAATTTATAATAACCCTTTAAAAATGTAATTTTGCTCGAAACAGGGTTAAAGTATATAACCTTAATATTTACTCAACCTATGTTAAGTAATAAGGTGGGTAAAAATGCAAGAATGCAAGTCCCTTTGGAATAAAGATACTAAAACGGGTCTTTAAAGAGTGTTCGGGTTGTTGGTTCGGGTCTTGGTAATTGGTCAAACCCAAAGTCAACTTTCCAAAATAATGAATGTTATAAGATAACTCAATAAAACTTAATAAGACTTAACCAAGTATGTAGTTCTATTGTTTTAGAACTAACAACGCACGTTAAGCGAGTGTTCGGTTTTGTCGGTCCAAACTTTGTTATGAGATCAAATTGGATCCAACATTTTCAAGTACTTAATAAAATAATTAAAATCAGTTTGTAAACTACTTTTAAAGAAATATACAAGTCTTGATAGCTAAAAACACACTTGTGTGTCTTAAGCGAGTGAAAATCGGTTTAGTTCGGTTTGGTTCGGTTTCCATCTCATAATAAGTTCATAGATGGTTTCCACATGCCCAAATATCAAAGAACTTGTATAATAATTTACAAATGAAAATACTTAAGTTTTACAACCAAAAAGTTAACAATAAAGTCTTTTAAACAAAAGTTCGGTTTTCGGTTCGGATCTTGGTTCGGGTTAAAATCGAGGTAAGATTCTACAAACCCATAACCACATAACTCAAAAAAAAAAATGATTTTAAAAACTTAAATCTGACATTAAACATGTTTAAACAATTATTGAACAAAAACTAGTAAACAAGTTCGGTGTACGGTCTAGAGCTATTTACGGTTAAACCGAGGCTAGACTCTTAGAACCCATAACCATGGAACTTGTAAATAAACTAAAATGAACAGAAGTTAAGCATGGTTAATATGTATAAACAAGTTATATATATATATATATATATATATATATATATATCAAGAACACGAAGTCCTTCATGAAGCCTTGTCCTACGAGGTCCGGAACTTAACCGACCGGGATCGGAGAAGTAGCTACCAAAGGTAACAAGGGGTGTATATTATATATATGTTGTTCCACCATATTCAAGTATTAATAAGACCATATGAACTAATTAGAATGAAAGATTAAACTCAGTTTGACTTTTGGAAGTCAAACCTTCAAGAACACTAAGAAAATAACCTTGAATCGTTGATGTTTGAGAAAGTTTTGGAGTTGTAGCAGGGGAAAATGGATGGAAATGGTGGTGTATATATAGGGGAAAGATTTGGGTCAAACATGGGTGTAAATATCTAGAGTTTGCATGCAAAATGGATCAAAACAAATCACAAAACAACAACATCCGAGTTTTGCTGCAGACTGCCTTTAGCGCGGCGCTAAGGTCTCTGCCCTTGACCTTAGCGCAGCGCTAAGGTCACCTGGTGGAAAATTCTGACTTTCAAAATTGGCAGTTTTGGCCCCCGGAGTTGGTTTTAAGCGTTTTAAGGCCATTTTATGGACCAAAAAGGGTGTTTTCAAGACCCAACAAATGTAAAACAATATTGTAACATAAAATCCATCATTTTGATTATATCGAAGGTTTCGGTTTACAAAACGGGTCGGTTTACATAATAAACGAATACAAATAAGACCCGAATTGACGAATGTCACAAATATAAAGACACACGCAGTCTTAATACTAATATAGAATATTAGCCCTATATATATACCCAACATCTTTTAGGGTAGGCAGGGAGGGCAACAGCCCAAGGCCCAACATCTTTTAGGGCCCATAAATATTTTTTGCATTTTTTATACAATATAAAAACAAACCAATATAAGTTCATAAGTTGAATTTGGTTCAGCTGGTAGGATTCCATTCTGTCATGTTGCCCGCTTAGGTTCGATTCTTGCATCTGGCAGTTTTTATGAGTTTATTTTTTGGGAAGCACAAGCCTCACTTAAATTTGGGGTCTTAACTATGTATGCTTATTAGTTTATTTAATATGCCCCCTCTTTTATCTAGTCACCGTGTGTCTTATATTTTGTTAATGTTTTTTTACCATATTATTTTATTTTTTGTATTTAAAAACCAAAATGACTTTTCATTTAAAATAATAAACGTTAGAAGAGACTCGCGATTTATTTAAGTATACGAGTTATAATTAGATCAATGTTACAATAACTTTATTTTGTTAGTTTTATCATAAATATCGTTGTAGTATTGACCTTTTATGTAAGGTCCCGTTCCCGGTAGCCCTACTTTGGACGTCGGATTTACTCATAAACACAGTTCTACAAATCAGAGTTAATCAAAACTTTCGCGGAATATAAAACTTTAACCGTTTATTACAAAACATTAAATCTTTTCTTTGATACTATAACACAAAACATTATATTTAAAACATCTTTTCTTCTTTCTTCAGATGCCAGAATCCATGCCATGTGTCATCTTCATGTAACTCTACAATCAGCTCACCTGCGTGCATACTAAAAGTCAGCTACACTGAGTGAGTTCTAGTTAATCAAGCAACTTATCATACAACCACTACATGCATCATATACGTATCCGTAGGCACGTAGCCCACTATCTGACCTGCTCACATTACCACTTAACCTCTTATTTACCCCTACCACTTAGCCACTTTAATAACGAATGACGTTATGCCACTTTGCCACTTTAATAACGAATAACGTTATGCCACTTTGCCACTTTAATAACGAAGTCACGTATAGGCTTACCCTACCACGTACTATCGTCATGCCACTAACACTCTTACTAGACTCTTGCCACTTCTAACACACTCTACCTCTACTTGTCTACAACACACTTCATATCATTATATAATAAGCAAGTCACATCATAACATTCGTACACACTACAACCACTTGGAAATCACTATCCTTGGCGATACGTGTTTTGGACAAAAATCTTTTAAGGATCAAGTATCCAAATCTGTTAAGTGAGGTAAGGTGCTAACTCGGTAACAACTAAGGTATGAATGAAATCTTGTTGAACTCAGTGATGTGATTACGAGGGAAAAAGCCCTTAACCAAGATAGTCTTACTTCGGTCAAAACTTATCAAGGTAATCTTTGATAAAATGACTTCGGTCAAGGATTAATAAGCTAATTTTTGGTCGAATCACTTCAATCAAGGATCAACAAGGTAATCTTTGGTCGATGAGTATGTGATTATCGTGATCTCCGGCACAAAAAGCCCCCGGACGGTGAAAACTATCACCGTCAAGTTTATTAATGGTAAAAAGTGGTTACAAGTGTTGTGGAGTTGTTGATCAACGATTACAAACGAGCTAAGTGTGTGTGAGATTACAGAGAATTTGTGAGCTAAATTCTATATTAGTAAAGCTAGTGAATCGTGTGTGTCCTAGGGTTGATCACAACTCAAATCTTTATAAAGAAAAAATAACATAACTAACTAACAATAACTCCTAAAAATCCGCAAGTCCTCCACTAGCCACTCCCATCACTTTGACCATGTGCCATAGAAGTCCAGTAGCGAAATAAGTGGAAAAATAAGTCTAGGAGCCGTTAATGTTGATAAATATCAACATTCATATGAGAAACAACCGTTAACAGCACCAAATACCGAGGATCAATGTAACGATTCCGGCAAATTCAGGTATACCCTAGCCGGTATATACTATTTATGTGTCATTTAATACTGAATATATGAATTTATACGAGTATGTATGATTCACGGTACGAATTATACTCGATTATACAGTTAATCGTATTGGAAGTACGGTTAACCGATTGACGGTTATTGAAACCCGAATGAATCGGGGATTACATTATAGACGAAATATATAATGTTTAGTGATGTTTACGAAGTATTAAAGCTTCGGGATAAGTGAAATAAAGCACAGAAAAGAATTTCGATTTAATGGTACGTTGGTACGTTAAACGAAATCTTTTATACCAAACCAAGCAAGAAATGATCGATCAAGCCGAAAAGATGCACAATTATTAACAATATGATGTTTCAAGTAAATAAATGTCATGGTTTAAGTTTTTAAAGTTTTAAATCGGTTTTATATAAATTTTATTTTTTTTAAGCCGAAAAAACGACCGTTTTGGCCTCGTTTTGAGCGGAATTAAACGTTTAACCGAAAAACGAACTGAACCAGATTATCCACAACATTATCCAGATCACGTAATCCGAATGTGTGGCCAAGAATGGAGGTGTGGGCCCCACCCCACACCCTTATGGAGACCGATCGGATGAGGGTGTTCCCCTCATCCCTTTCATTTTCTTTTTTCTAAAACCCAAACTCCCAAATTCTCTCAACCCTTCAAACATTCATCCAACTTCCCTTTGATTTATACCAAGAAACCGAGGTAAAGATCGGATTATAGTCGTGTTCATCTTCTTTTCTCGAGTCATTTACAAGAAAATGAGGTTTCAAGTGAAAAATGGGTGAAAACCCGAGATGAAACCGATTCTTGCGTGATCAAGTGATGTATACAAGTTATACAAGGGATCTTGGTCCAAGAAATGAGTTAAAAGGGTCAAAAACGAATTTTTACGGTTAAAAATCTTTGTTTTGATGTCTTAACCGAAACCATGAAAGAAATGGCTTGATTGTGGGTGTAACTTGCTTGGTGTGGTGTTATTGTGCTTGTAGGTGTTATATCTAGTTGCTAGCAAAGGCTAGAAAGCAAGATCTTTGTGATCTAAAGCTAGAAACACAAGGTAGTTCGGTTTTTCGTATGATTTATATGATTTGGACAGATTGTGATAGACTTAGAGTTGGGTCATGAAATTTCACAGAGATGATCTACACATGAAAATATGAGATCTATGAAAATTTGGTAATTTTTGGACAAAGGATGAATATTTGGTGAATTTAATGCTCGGTTTTGGCTAAAAATGATGAAAAATAGTTAAACATCATGAAAAATTCTGGAAAATTCCAGATAAGCTTTTTATAACATATAAAAGTCACACACAAATTTCAGATCCGTTGGAGAAGTCTAAGTAGGCTTTTCGGTAAAATGAGTTCTAGGGTTTTCTAGCTCGGTTTTGGTGAAAATGGCATGAAAAATGAGATTTTGGTTCTGGAAAAATTACAGGGAACTATGTGAATGGCAGGGGTCATCCCAGAAAAATTTGGGATTTTTTAAGGTCGTTTGGTATTTTCGATATATTTGGTGTTTAAATGACGTTTAAAAATAGATAAATAAATGTTAAATATAAAAATTAATTCTGGAAATATTTTTATAAAATTCCTTACTGTCAAAAAGTGATCTGTACAAAATTTCAAGATCCGAGACTAAACGGATAATTATTTGTGCTAAAAAGAACATAAAAACAAACTTTTAAAGCTTAAAACGCGTAAACCGGCAAAGTTCGCCTAAGCGAGCTGACTGGTGTATAAAAACCTTAAAAATGAACTATTTTCATGAAACTAAGTTAATCAAGTAAAAATAAATCATCCGAAAATAATTCGGATGATTTGGGTATTTTTATCCGAAATAACAGTTTCCGGTACCCTAAAGACGGAAACGGGTCCCGCGGCCAAACGGGGCGTCTAAACCGAGCTCTAAATTCACGGTTTTAACTAAAATATCAGTCAAACACTATTTTCGGGTCGTGTGTGACCAAACTCATTTTTGAAACATAAAAACGGATAACCGTGCTAGGCACGCAAAACGGGGAAAACATAATAATAATAATTTTGACGGATAAACTCTAAGAGATATCACAATCTGAGTCCTGAGAAGTGTCTCTGGGTTAATATTGTCCCCGGATCGAGTACAGTACTGGGTTAACAGTGTCCCCAGATGTACCGGTTGACACGGATTTAATTTATGGAAATTGTATAGTAACGACTTAGGTATCATATTACAGATTCAGGCTCATAGCTGTTCACTGTACTACATACTGACTCACGAGAAGGTGAGTTTCACGAGCCCCTTTTTACTGAACTGTTTTAAATATTTTCCCGGGGCGGAAAGCATGTTTCTATCAAAATGTTTAAGTACATGCTGATCGCATGGAAATGAATGTATTTATATAATGTTTATTGTACGGGAATCGTACGGTAATGTATTAAGATGGTAATTGTCTGAGTTGCTAACAGTGTAAGGCCCGAAACAGTGTTCTGGGTTAACAGTGTCCCCAGAGGTTATTAAATGGGTTTCTGGGTTAACAGTGTCCCCAGAGGGTATTAAATGTGTTTCTGGGTTAACAGTGTCCCCAGAGGTTATTAAATGTGTTTCTGGGTTAACAGTGTCCCCAGAGGTTATTGGATGTGTCTCTGGGTTAACAGAGGTTTCACTTGTAGGCTTAGCATAATTACATCGCTATTATATGATTATTATAATGATTTGTCATCGTTTACTTAAATTAGTGAAACTCACCAACTATTCGTAGTTGACCCGTTTTCTTTACATGCTTTCTAGGTACACCCAAATTGGAATGAGTGATACGTGCTTGATGATGTGTGCTATTTTGTGGAAGCTTAAGGATCTTTATTTTGTATTAAATATGCTAATGTACTATCGGTAAAACTTATGTGTTAACGCCTAGATGATAACGAAACTCGGAACAATGTATTGAGATGTAAATTAATGTAGTGGTGTTTTCTTTATAAGCAATGCTGTTGATATCAGATGCGTCTGTTGCATCCCGTTTACGTTTCCGCTGCAGTTACGGGGTGTTACAATCAATGATTCTGACATAGCTGTGGAACTCTTCAGAAGGATAATTGATCCAGACACGTCTTCAAGAATAACATATCCTCAGTACTCAGTTATTTGTGATACAATAAGAAGTCCAATAAATGCGCCACATTCCCACTATCTTCATCCACGACTTTGACCACGTGTTTGACAAGTTCAATAGCGAGATATCCGGTGGAATAAGTCTTGGCGCTGTTATACTTATTAAATAACAACCTACACACAAGAAACAATTGTTAATAGGAAAATTGGTTATAAATAATCCAAACTATGGCCTGTTGGTAAATATCCCTCCCAACTTTACACTTGCCTGCTGGCAGTACCAACTACATATGCATTTGTTTTAAACCGGCCGCGACTAACGGATGTTAACTCCGTTAGTCTTTTGCTGACGTGGCCATCCGAGCTGTCAATAATTAAATTAGGTGGACGTCTACATGGCCTACTGACTGTGTATAACAGATATGTATAACATTACGTGGCCGGATCACTTTATACAATCTGTATAAAAATACAAGTCCCTAACTTAATATAAATCCCTAACTCAATACAATCCCTAATTCTATCTCAACAACGGTAATACTCTGTAGACGAAGAATGAACCCTAATTGCTCGACGATTGAACATCATTAGGGCCAGACGATTGAAACAATGGGTGATAAAATCAATATCGACTTCAAGACTGGTGGGAAATTTGATGTCAATCCTCCTAGATTAAGGTATGTTGGGGGGAAAACAACATCATTAGGGTTAGATGTTGATAAGCTTTCGTATTTTGAGATACTAGGTTATGCAATGGATTATGGTTCATATGAAAAGAAGGAGGATTTCTTCTTATATTTCTTAATACCTGGTGATGGTCGGGTAAAACATTTAAATAGTGATGGAGTAGTAAACGAGATGGCATCTCTGCTTGGAGCTGATGAAAGGTTAGTTGTATACGTTCAAACCGAAAAACTAAGGAAACCCAAACCACAACCCAGTAGCCTTGAATCCCAGCCCACTAACACTCAATCCCAGCCCACTAACACTGAAGCCCAGCCCATTATGCAGTCCACTAGCCCCTTAACTCGTCCAACAATGCATAGTAAACCACATTCCCAGCCAACCATTTCTCATCCAACATTGAGTCCTGTGAGGTACAGCAAGCTTACAGCAAGAAAACAGGTATTTCCAGCTTCACCACCTAGTAAACTACCACAAATTATCAGTACTTCACCACCAATTGAACTACCAGCAGTTACAAACACTTCACCACCAGTTGATAGTAGTTCAGATGAGTTAGATAAAGACTGTGATGATTCTGATGATGAGTCTTACAATGTTAATTTGGATGATGATGAATCTGATGATGAGGAGCTGAGAGATTCAATTGTTGCAAGAAAACAAGTACGTGAAGAGGTTGTTGCAACCCAAAATAAGGTGCTTGAGGAATGCTTGAAAGAAATTGTTAAATTGGTTGATGTAGGTTTGAAAGAATCTGGTGATGCAAGGCCCTCATATGTAGAAACTTACAGCAGCTACGAGGATTCAGATGATGATGTTAACTCACCTGGAGAGAGTGAAGATGATAACATCAGAGGGAACAAGTACAAACAAGATGTTCCAGTTGTAGGTCAGCAAACTGAGTGGGAAAATTTCAAGTGGGTTGTTGGTATAAGGTTCCCTACTAGGGATGCTTTTAAAGATGCTGTTAGGAAATATGCTGTAACAAATGGTAGAAATTTAGTCATCAGTGACAGTAACAAGAATAGAGGTGGGAGATTACGTATCAAGTGTGTGGCAGGGTGTCCTTTTAATTTGTATTGTTAATTTCATAAGGGCAAAAGTTTCTATATTGTTAAAGGAGTAAAAGACAAGCACAACTGCCAAAGGAACATGATAAGGAATAGGCAATTGACATCTACCTTCATTGCTAATGAGTTTATGCCAATGTTCAAGGCAAAACCTAATTGGCCTGCTGCAGACATTCAAATAGCTGTTAGAGAAAAGTATAAGGTGATCATTAATAAATGAATGGCTTATAATGCTAAAAGGAGTGCTTATAAGAAGCTTCATGGGTCAATGAGGGACCATTATAGTAAACTTGGATCATATATAGCAGCTTTAAAGAATGCAAACCCAAGTTCCACATTTGAACTCCTAACTGCCCCACCAGGGTTCCTTAGGGAGGATTCAGATGCATCTTCATCATTGGAGACTTTTTTCAGGTACAATCTCATTTTCATTAGAGTTTATTAAGTTCATCTTGATCATTAGAGTTTATTTTAAGGTTGTTTGTGTGTTTTGATGGTTTGAAGAAGGGATTCCTAGCAGGTTATAGGAAGGTGTTATGTCTAGATGGGTGTTTCCTTAAAACCTTTCTAGGAGGTATTTTATTGGCTGCTGTAGGTAGGGATGCAAACAACCAAATGTATCCTGTAGCATGGGTTATTGTTGAAGGTGAAAATAATGACGTTGGGAGTGGTTTATGAATCAGCTGAGTAAATGTTTAGAGGTCACAGATGGTGGAAGAGGTTGGACACTTATATCAGACCAATAGAAGGTAAGTATATATTCTCTTAACTGTGTCTCAATTACATATATTTTCTAACAATTATAATGTGTCAGGGACTGATTAATGCTGTAAATTTGGTGTGGAAGAATGCTGGGCACAGAAATTGTGCAAGGCATATTTATGCAAATTGTAAAAAAGAGTATAAGGGTGAAGATTATAAGGAGGTTTACTGGAGGGCTTGCAGGGCTTATAATGAAGCTGATTACAATGTTGCTATGAAGGATATGTTAGAGTTGTCACCAGATGCAATTGAAGCTTATGTCAAACAGAACCCTAAATGTTTTTCAAGGTGTTTTCTTGACACTAATACAAAGTGTGATGTAATAGTCAAAAACATGGCTGAAACCTTTAATGGAACCATAGTTCAGGCAAGATCCAAACATATCATTCACATGTTAGAGGATATAAGAGTGTCAGTAATGACTAGGCTAACTAAAAGGTACACTGAAATGTTACAAAAATATGTTTTTGTGTGTCCGAGGGTGCAAAAGAAACTTGACAAAGAGAAAATTTGGGCCCATAAATGTAAAGTATACCCATCATCCCCAACTGTGTTTCAAGTTAGTGATTGGGATGATGTTTCAGTGGATATAGGTAACAAAACTTGTACTCGCAAAAGGTGGGAATTATCTGGTATACCATGTAAGCATGTATGTGCAGTGGCTGGCTTTATGAAAAGGAATTCTGAGGAGTTTGTTCATGAATGTTTTCTTAAGGAAAAATACTTGAAGTCTTACCAATTCACAATTCCACCTTTGCCTAGTGAAAAGTATTGGCCAATTGTAGATTACCCCATTGACCCACCTCCAGTCAAAGCTATGCCTGGACGACCAAAGAAAAACAGAAAAAGAGATCCACATGAAGATCCAAAGAGGCCAGGAAAGTTGACAAAACATGGAGTTCAGATGAAGTGTAGCTGTTGCAAGTCAACATTGCACAACATAAGAAAATGCCCTGATAAGGCCAAGGGCAAAGTCATTGATGATGGTGGTGGTGTTAAAAGATCAAGGGGAAGGCCATAGGGGAGGTCAAACAAAGATTCTGAAAAGTCAACTCAAGTTTCCCAACAGTCAAATCAAGTTTCCCAGTCAACTCAAGCTTCCAAAAAGTTATCAGGTTCTAAGAGAGCAAGGGAATTGCCAAAAGGAAGGTTCTATCAAGCAAAGCAAAAGTCAACTCAAGCTTCACAGAAGTCAACTCAAGCTTCCCAGTCAACTCAAGCTTCACAAAGGTCAAGGGGAAGCACAAAGGAGAAGGCCAAAGGGAATGATGCTTGATCCTTTGAATGTTTTTTTCACTGTTTGATGTTTGAAACTTATGTTTTTTGAACCTTTGAATGATGCTAAACTTAGCTTTTGAAACAATATGTATGATGGTAAACTTGTTTGTGTGTTTGATGTTTGAAACTTTTGAAATTGTGTATTGTAGGTTCCTGGACGGATCGTACACGGGATGTCGCTATCTGCGCAGGTGCGGAATCCCTGCGTAGTTAGATACGAGTGCAGAACATGTATAAAGAAACACACGAACAATGAAAGCACACGTTATATTGATAACCGAACACGTGACTCGAGGTCACTATTACAGACACTGACACGTAACTCGTTTACTGAACAACTGAAACGAAACCCTAAAAACCAACACCCGAAACTGTTCCGCTGAACAGTTTATATACACGACAACTTCGCCATAGGCGAAGTTGTCAATAACTTCGCTTGTTCAACAAGTTCGCCTGAGCGAACTTGTTGACAACTTCGCTTGTTACAAAAACATAAACATAATTATAAACATAATTACATTACAGACTCGATTACAATTGCTAGACTATGAACTACTGACACACATGTACCAACAGACTCCCCCTTGGCAGTAGCTTCATATCTTGATCTTCAAATCTTGAGTCTTGTAATCTTGCATCTCTACGCGTGCGCTCCTTCTCTAACACATACCGACACCACCCTTTGATATTTCCTAGCTTGATCCTTCCAAGCAGGAATGTAGAAGATCTTCTTCTCGTTGAGCACTTTCAGATCAGCCTGCGATAGATTAACAAGATGCATCGGGTCGTAAACCCTAAGCACTTCTTGTTCATCCTCATCTTCCATTACCGCCTCCGCTGTCTCACAATCCACGAACCACCATTTCAGGTCTTTGAGCACGTCCTTGGGCATGAGCTTCATCGGTACTTCTTTAAGGCACCGGATCGGTTTATATTTCATAACCATCCAAGGTTTTCCATCAACTCTCAGACCTCTATCCTTGTCTTCGACAAGTTTCCCCTTTTGTGGTTTCAGTAGCTCAAACTTTTTCTCTTTAACGCACTCTTTCCACACGATCTTCCCGATGATTCTAGCCATGTTGTCTTCACTTCTGTTTATCAATCCCAGTCTGGCTAAATCTTTTACCTCACATTCTGGAAGTGTGTTTAGAGATCTCAACGTTCTCCTGAAGTACTGAATGCCATCGTATCTCTTGATCACGAAGAGCCGCAGCTGCTCGTCATATAACCAGCAGATAATACCTTTCTTAGCTTCTGCGTATCCCTTAATATTGTAACTTTTTCTGAACATCTTAGGGACCGCCGGCTTCTTCGTCTTTATGAACCAGTGAGCACAACTCTCCTTCCAATTCGGTTGTTCCTCCCATTCAGTATCTTCCACCACGCTCTCATCACCCAACTTTGGTCTCTCAACCTCCGGAATCTCGTGTTCCACGGAGTCATCTACAATCTCACCCTCCTCTATCACGTTTTCAACAGTAATCTGCTCTCCGATCCTCTCGATCTCATCAACAGGCAGCACATCATCTTCATTCATAAACTCATCATCCTCCTCATCCAACTCTTTCAACGCATCTATTACATCTTCAACATCAGCATCATCATCCACATCTACAACGTCGTCACCGGCTGCACTTGTAGACTCCCCCTCAGCTGTGGAAGCCCCAAGAGCCTGAGAGGTTCTTGGCAGCTCACCACCTGCACCTTCCGGTGCATTGGGATCATCGTCATGATCTTCTCTACGTTTCGTCCTCAACTCATCACCCCTACAAGTCTTCTCCCCCTGAGATGCCAAGAATGCCTTGAAGGCATCTATTACTTTTCCGTGTTCAACCAGGAGGGCTGCTTGTAATCGATTGGATTCCACTAGGCTGTGAATGGTCTTTGTCTGTTCAGCAACAATCCGCTCTAGCGATGCAATCCTTTCGTTGTCAGAAGTAGGCGTTGGAGTTGGCAGGACATCAGCAGCAGAAGTGACCGCAGGTGGTACACTTGGTAACCCTGCAGTAGTGGTGACGGTCGACTCAACAAATCGTGCAACTACCACCGGTGGAGTAAGCGATTGGGGTGGTAGAGACACAACTGCTGGGGCCGACGTCTCGACAGCAGTAACCTGTGCTGTAGTAGGAATAAGAGACATACCAGACAAGGCAGGTGGAGCAAAACGTACCAGCCTCGAAGATTCTCCAGCTCCCGAACCCATACCTGTCCGTTCTCTTCGTGAACGTCTGAGCACAATCTGAACTGCTTCCTCTTCATCAACTTCCTCATCATCCTCGTCAACACTTCTCGGCCTCTTTCCCGTAGTTCTCTCCCGAGACACCATCAGTCGTCTCGCTTCAGCAAACGTTTCGTCAAGATCGGAGTCAGCTACCGAAGTAACTGCTCTAGTAACATCCATGACCTGAGAAACTGATACATCCATATCAAACAAACCATGTCCACTAAAAGCAGCATCAAGATCTACATCTTCAGAAGTAGGCACAGCAGAAGATGCAGCAGCTGGCACAGCAGCAGAAACCACAGTAGATACAGCAGGCGCAGCTGGTACAGCATGGGGTGCTGCCGCCTGATGTGGCTGTGGGTCTCTGAACTCGTCCCCTCCTGCAGGAACATACCCCGGGTTGATGAGATACCCGAATAATGGAGTATGCCTGGGACGCAGCTCAGGCTTGCTACGAGTGCTCGAAGTGCGGCACTGAGCAAAGATACGTTTCGTCACGCATTCGACGTATCTAATAGGGCGTCTCTGCGGTAGCGACGGAGCGACATGATTTAGAATCATTTGTAAGAATCGAGGATACATGATAAATCGCTCGCGCGCCACAGCCCTCCTCTGACGATCGATCTCGTAAAAGATCATCTGACTAAAGGAATATCGTCGGTTGTACGTCAGTGCAGCCATGGCAGACTGCATCGTCGCGCCCATCCCATCCGTTCCTGCCTTCCTCCCAGACATGCATACAATCAATACATGCATCAGGAAGCGCCATTGATCCAGCAAAAACCCTTTCCTCTTCTGCGTGTCCCCCAACGGTCCTGAATAACCCATCCTCAGGTACGCTCCATCACGAAAAGGAGCTACGAACTCCGTTGGGTCATCTCTTGTTTCTTCCCCAAACTGCAGAGCTAACCGTATATCTTCCGAAGAAAACTGTATGTCATGACCATTTACGGTTGCTCGCATCACCGGAGGCTCAGGCCTGCAATCATAGTACACTGTCTGCCAAAAGTCTTCAATGTTAGGCAGTGAAATGGGCAGTGTGTTTGTGATCGCATGAAAGACTCTTGATCGCTGGAGAAATGTGATTATCTCCCTGTAATCTTCTACGCCTCTTGCGTCTGGATCTAAAATGATATACTGATTATGGGCCGGAAAGAATTGTCGTTGATCATCACCGTCGTCACCACCAGCACCGCCAATAGCTGCCATATCTGCACAAAACAAAACAAGTTATACAACGTTTAAGCAACTCACAAGTTCGCTTTGTACCACGAGCGAAGTTGTGATTAAACCTGTATAGGCGAACTTAAAGGTGAGGCGAAGTTGGGAATAACTTTGCTTCAACTGTAAGTTCGTCTAAAAACTGTTAAGTAAATTGGTATAGGCGAAGTTGATGATAACTTCGCCTTATCACAACATCGCCTCAGGCGAAATTGAGTTCAAGGCGAAGTTACGGATAACTTCGCCACAGGCGAAATTAATCTCCTGGCGAAGTTGTGGATAACTTCACCTAAACCTTAACTTCGCCTGAATCTGAAACGGCGACTGTTCAGATTCAAAGGGCATAGATCCGATGTTTTCGCAACGATTTGACGATCCAGGAGTAGAGAACAGCTTATATTAATGGTTTTGAGACGAAAAGGTCGTCCATGAACGCGTAATACACGGTTGAAAAACTAGGTTTTGAAGGTTCGACGACCCGAGGTCTCGAACCGGGTAAAACTATAACGAACGAGTAAGTTTGGGATCGATATTGACCACACATACCGTCAATAAACACTAGAAACTGGAAACAAAGATCGAAATCGAAAAGTAAACAAGATCGCCGAAATAACCGTTTTTGTTTTTGATTATAAGTTCGCCGGAATTATGAAAATAATGGTACTGTTCCAGTTTTAAAGTCCTTATATAGGGCAGATTCTGTTCAGGCGAAGTTACGCTTAACTTCGCCTAGGCGAAGTTAAGCACAACTTCGCCGAATTCAACAACTTCGCCCGTAATTTCAAAATCAACCCTTTAAGTTTGAAGAAACTAGCACTTAACATTAGAAGCTTCCAAAAAGAGTTAAACAAAAATGATCATGTCCAAGTAACCAGTTTTACAATAACACAACTACAAAAATAGAAAAACTTATAAAAATTTACGAAATAAGGGATCAAATTTCAGTCTAGTCAGGGACCACTACGTTTTTAGAAAAGATCCGAACAGGAATCATACTAACTGCGTGACTGTCACTTGGATCCGTGTTTAGCTGTATTATGACATAGAGAAACAGGTTGTAGGCATGTAAATAACTTAAATGGTTTTCATCGTTTCTGTGATACGGATTAAGGTTCAGTTAAGCTCAAAATTTAAGTAGGCAACAACTCAGAGATAATGATGCCTTCTATCTATTCTCAAAGCGTATTTGGCTATACCCAAGTCATCCCGAATTGACTTCGACCCATAGTGTCTGATTAACTTGTAGAACTCGTTGTCTGCTTCCCGTTCTCTTCTTACTCCAGAATTAAGAAGTCTGGATTGTTACAATGACTCATAAGTACTGAAAAATATATACATTTTTTTTTTAAACGAACATACTTATAGACTTCGGAGTACTAAACTACTGCAAGTCCCGAATCTGGATCACTGCAGTGTCTTGAAATGCTTTCTTTACGGGAATCAGAACACTCACGGGCTCGTGTATGACTGGGTAGTCGCTTTTCTGCCTATCATTCGGAAAGATATGTATGAAGACATTCAACACTCTTAAGGAGTTTCCACGTAAAATCGAGTAGTTTAAGTTAGTATCACATACACTTTTACGCACCATAAAAATTACCATGACATACAATGACTGTTCTAAAGCCTTTTAAGCTTAATAACTTCACTAGTTAAGCACACACAATCAGTATATATATCATTTTCCAAGGTTGGATCTATTTTCTGTTAAACATAGCACATTTACTTCATACGAAGTAATAGACTTGAAAAGTAATTTCATTTCCCTATAAAATTTTTGATTTCAATCGCCCCGATCATGTCAAAGTCTTTAGGTAAACGGCAATCCTGAGGATCCAATGGATCAACTGGACCGACCACATACAAGAATGTGTCATTCTTGCTAAGAATGACCGACTAATTTTCAGCAACTGAAAGAACACACGTCATAACTGCCCCGGTGACTTTCAGTCTTCCGGTTAATGGCGATCCTCATTCTCTAAGTCGAAACGAGGACCAAAACATATCCGAGGATATGCCCATCAAACTGAGGTAACCGACTAATTTTAAGCAATAATGACACAATTTTTTTTTTTTTTTTTTTTTTTTTAAATACACACAAAGACATGGTTACTCGGGATTGATCATCCCGTTCAGCTCAATTAGGTTTTGAAATCTGGATTTATCAAACGCTTTTGTAAACAAATCAGCAAAGTTTTCCAGTGTATCAACCTTTTCGATCTTGATCAGTTTCTTCTCAGCACAATCCCGTATGAAGTGATGACGAATGTCAATATGCTTAGTTTTACTGTGCTTCACGGGATTGTTAATTACTGAGATGGCGGCAGTGTTATCAATTAAAATAGGAGTGAGTAAGAAATTCAGACCATAGTCGCGTAATTGTTGCTGAATCCACAAAACCTGAGAGCAGCAGTTGGATGCTGCCATGTATTCAGCTTCGCATGTTGAAATTGCAACTGATGTCTGTTTCTTGCACTGCCAGGAAACTAATCTTCCTCCAAGAAACTGACAGCCTCCTGTTGTCGACTTCCGACTCTGATTGCATCCTCCATAATCAGAATCTGTATATGCCACCAGTTCAACGTCTCCTCCCTTTGGGTACCACAACCCTAGCTTCGGCTTGCCCTTGAGATACCGTAGTATCCTCTTTGCACCTTTCAAATGAGATTCTTTCGGATTTGCCTGAAAACGTGCACAAAGACAAACATCAAACATTATATCAGGCCTAGAGGCAGTTAAATACATTAATGAACCTATTATCGCCCGATACAGAGTTGGGTCCACATCTGCGTCACCATCTGTTTCAGCGCCCAATTTGTGATTGACGCAGATTGGAGTGTCATATGGAGAACTGTCCTCCATCTTGAATCTCTTCAGCACATCATGAACGTACTTCGTCTGATGAATGAACATCCCATCCTTCTTCTGATCAACCTGCAATCCTAGAAAGAAAGTTAGTTCACCCATAGCACTCATCTCGAATCGTTTCTTCATGACAGCCTCAAAATCCTGACACATGGATACTCTTGATGCAGCAAAAATGATATCATCCACGTAGACTTGAACCAGCAGGAAGTCACATCCTTCTCTCTTCACAAACAACGTACTGTCGATCAATCCCCTTTCAAAACCATTTTCCAGCAAGTAGTCTGATAACGTTGAATACCAGGCACGAGGTGCCTGATGTAACCCATACAACGCCTTGCTCAACCTGTATACGTGATCAGGAAAGTCTGGGTCAGGAAAACCCGGAGGTTGCTCAACATACACAACCTCATCAACTTTCCCGTTTAGAAACGCGCTCTTCACATCCAACTGAAATACCTTCATCTTTTTAAATGCAGCAAACGCCAAAAACAATCGAATCGCTTCTAACCGGGCAACAGGAGCGAACACCTCATTGTAATCAATACCCTCTTGCTGATTAAAACCTTTAACAACCAGCCTCGCCTTATTTCTTACGATAATTCCCTTATCATCTCTCTTACACTTGAACACCCATTTTGTGCCTATAGCATGCACATTCCTTGGTTTTTCAACCAAAGTCCAAACTTCCATTTTCTCGAACTGAGCCAACTCTTCTTGCATGGCTTCGACCCACGAACTGTCCTTTAAAGCCATTTGATAATTCTTTGGTTCAATTTGGCTTATAAAGCAGGAGTACAAACATTCGTTCAGTATACCCGTTTCCTTAATGCTTGTATAAACACAGGTGTGCTCATTCAAGCTACTTCTGTTTGTACACCGGAGGACACATCACCTATAATATTCTCCAATGGGTGATCTTTGTGAATTCTCGTGGTCGGAACAGCACCGACATGCAAATTATCTTCCAAATTTGAAGAGATCTCATCTATGGTTGTTTCTGGCTGAGAGTGAAAAGGATTGATAAACTCATCTTCAGTTGAGGCAGTAGGGGTACCAATAGTGTTTGATGTGGAAGGTTGAGATTTCTCAATCAACTGTTGTTGCAATAGATTCTCTTCCTCATCAAATATCATCTTCGTCACAACTCTTTCGTCTTCTTCAGAATTGTCTAAATCGGGTACGTTAAACGACTTAAAGAGCTTAACATAGTCGAAAAGCTCAGCAGGTCCATTGCTTGGTTTTGGCGATTGGTAACTAGTAATGTCGGTGTTACAAACCACCTCCACCTTGCAATTCGAAGTATTGAAGACCCGTCTGTTAGGAGTCCCAACTACATAACCGACTAAGATTCCTTCATCGGCTACTTCACCAAATTTCGAATTAGTCTTCAAAATCGAACAAGGAGACCCAAATGGTTCAAGACCGCACAAGTTGGGCTTCCTTCCATGCATAAGCTCGTAACAAGTTTTTCCAAGTCTCTTAACGGTTAACACCCTATTCAGAACATAGCAGGCTGTAGCAACTGCTTCAGCCCAGAACATCACAGGAAGCTTCGAGTCTGCCAGCATAGTTCTGGCTCCTTCAATTAACGTTCGGTTCTTCCTTTCAGCCACTCCATTCTGTTGCGGAGTATACGGAGCGCTGTATTGATGTTCAATTCCCTTCTGAAGACAGAAGATTTCCATTTCAAAGTTCTTGAACTCTGTCCCATTGTCACTTCTGATGAATTTAACTGATTTACTCATGACGTTCTCAACTTTTGTAATTAGATTCTTCACCATCTGAGCCGTCTCGTCTTTCGTTTTCAGAAAATATACCCACGAGTATCGCGAGTAGTCATCAGTTATCACCAAGCAGTAAGAAGTACCACCTAGACTTTTTACATTCACGGGACCGAAGAGATCCATATGAAGTAGTTCTAGAGTACCGGCAATTGAATTGATCTTCTTGGTGAGATGGGATTTCTTGTGTTGTTTTCCCTTCTTGCAGGCTATGCATTTGTCTTCAAAGTTAAAACTTTTTAAGGGAACGCCCATCACAAGCCCATTTTTGACAATGAAGTTCATCTTCCGAAGATGAATATGTCCCATTCTCCTGTGCCACAATTCTGATTCTGATTCGCTTGCTTTTGTCATTAAACAAGATTCTCCGGTGGCCATTTCAGTAGACCTCATGTCCATCACATATGTATTCGTTTCACGTGGAGCTTTCATTACTATCCATTCGCCTGGTATCTGAAAACCAGGCTTCAATACTATCGCTTCATTCTTCGTGAAATGGACAGTGTAATCTTTATCACAAATCTGCGACACACTCAGCAGATTGTGCTTTAACTCCTCCACAAAGTTTACATTCTCAAGTGTCATTCTCCCATTCGACACTGTTCCTCTACTAGTAATCCTACCACCGCTCTCACCAGCAAAACTAACTCTTGCTCCCTGAACAGGTTTTAAATCTTGCAACAAGTGTTTGTTGCCCGTCATGTGCCGGGAACAGCCGCTATCTACAATCCAGAGATTGTTGGCAGCCCTGTTCAACTGTTCCTGCACAATAAAACAAAGAGTTAGAATCTTGGGACCCAAGACCAATTGGTCTTGGATCGATACGTCCCGTACCCTGGCTTTCTCAAGTTAGCATCAGGATAATTTCTGTAAGTCCTGTTAGGAAATCTCCTTACAGATTGAGGGTAAAGCCTCCCAAACCTTTGTGAATTGTAAGTGTTATATCTTGTGGTTTGGTTGTAAAACTGAGGTTTGTTTTTATGAAAACTTGAATTCGTTACATTTTGGCATTTTGTAAAGTTTTCATTTTTAGCAGTAACACAATGACGCTTATACTCAGTTTTATTTGGCTTCACACCTCTGAATCTCGGCTTCAAAGGGCAATCTGCAACTAGATGTCCTAACTTGTTACATCTAAAGCAACATCGACTCTCCATTTTCTTGTCAAATGTTGGTTTGGATGTAGAGGCTGTGTTACCAGCCGTTCGTCTCACATAAGGTGGGACGTACGGATTGAGTGGAGAACTCTTTTTAGAAATTTTATTTTTATCTCCACCGGTGGGTAACCCTACCTTCTCTTTTGTCTGACCAGATTCGGACAACTTATCCGAATCCGATGAGACTGGAATCGAAACAGAAATATTCACACTAGAAACAGGCGAACTCGTTTCGCCACAGCTAACACTTGATCCATATGAAGTAGTTCTAGAGTACCGGCAATTGAATTGATCTTCTTGGTGAGATGGGATTTCTTGTGTTGTTTTCCCTTCTTGCAGGCTATGCATTTGTCTTCAAAGTTAAAACTTTTTAAGGGAACGCCCATCACAAGCCCATTTTTGACAATGAAGTTCATCTTCCGAAGATGAATATGTCCCATTCTCCTGTGCCACAATTCTGATTCTGATTCGCTTGCTTTTGTCATTAAACAAGATTCTCCGGTGGCCATTTCAGTAGACCTCATGTCCATCACATATGTATTCGTTTCACGTGGAGCTTTCATTACTATCCATTCGTCTGGTATCTGAAAACCAGGCTTCAATACTATCGCTTCATTCTTCGTGAAATGGACAGTGTAATCTTTATCACAAATCTGCGACACACTCAGCAGATTGTGCTTTAACTCCTCCACAAAGTTTACATTCTCAAGTGTCATTCTCCCATTCGACACTGTTCCTCTACTAGTAATCCTACCACCGCTCTCACCAGCAAAACTAACTCTTGCTCCCTGAACAGGTTTTAAATCTTGCAACAAGTGTTTGTTGCCCGTCATGTGCCGGGAACAGCCGCTATCTACAATCCAGAGATTGTTGGCAGCCCTGTTCAACTGTTCCTGCACAATAAAACAAAGAGTTAGAATCTTGGGACCCAAGACCAATTGGTCTTGGATCGATACGTCCCGTACCCTGGCTTTCTCAAGTTAGCATCAGGATAATTTCTGTAAGTCCTGTTAGGAAATCTCCTTACAGATTGAGGGTAAAGCCTACCAAACCTTTGTGAATTGTAAGTGTTATATCTTGTGGTTTGGTTGTAAAACTGAGGTTTGTTTTTATGAAAACTTGAATTCGTTACATTTTGGCATTTTGTAAAGTTTTCATTTTTAGCAGTAACACAATGACGCTTATACTCAGTTTTATTTGGCTTCACACCTCTGAATCTCGGCTTCAAAGGGCAATCTGCAACTAGATGTCCTAACTTGTTACATCTAAAGCAACATCGACTCTCCATTTTCTTGTCAAATGTTGGTTTGGATGTAGAGGCTGTGTTACCAGCCGTTCGTCTCACATAAGGTGGGACGTACGGATTGAGTGGAGAACTCTTTTTAGAAATTTTATTTTTATCTCCACCGGTGGGTAACCCTACCTTCTCTTTTGTCTGACCAGATTCGGACAACTTATCCGAATCCGATGAGACTGGAATCGAAACAGAAATATTCACACTAGAAACAGGCGAACTCGTTTCGCCACAGCTAACACTTGGTTCTATATTTGTAACCTTGATGGGAGTTGTCTGAGTAACCTCGAAATCAACAGATTTCTGAACACTCGGATTATAAGTATAGTTGTGGTTAAAGGGTGGTGGAACTTCGTGATAACCGATTCCTCCCCTCTTTGCAGAGGTACCTTGATCACTCACGAGGTGATCAAGGATGGCCGAGGAATTCCTGAACTGCTCAAGTTTGCGGTTCAGTTCCACCACCTTCACCTGGTGGTCAGCAATCTGTTTATCCCGATCAGCAATCACTTTAGTTTTTTCTTCTAAAACTTCATAACTAAGATCAATTATTTCAATTTTCTCAGCAAGTTTAGTTTTTAAGCTTTGAATGTCTTTTTCACATGCTTTTATTTTAATTTTATAACTTGTTTCTCTTGCTTTCGTAAAATGGTGATCTTCTTTAATAGTTTTAAAATCAGCATCTAAACGGACGTACTGATCAGTCATTGTTGTTAGTTGCTCAGACAAATTTTCACAATTAGTACAAATATTCTTATTACTTACCTCGGAGCGAGTGTCCTTGTCATCTGCCATGAAAGCTGTTTCTTCTTCAGTAGCTTTCTCATTTCCATCAACCTTCTCACATTCTTTAACTTCAGCCTCAGCCATGTTCGCTTGCTCACCAGATTCATTTGAATGCAGGTTCCAGTTGTATTCACCTGCCTCTCTGGTCAACATGGCATTAATCTCTCTATTAACTCCAGAGTGTTGTGTAGGCCGACCTTGTCCACGTTCAACTCTTTCATTTCTGCATTCTTTGGCAAAGTGCCCGTATTGCTGACAATTATAGCACCTTACCTTAGATTTGTCGAATCCAGGCCTACCACCAACAAACTTTCTCCCAGTTTTATTCATAAACCGTTTTACTCGCCTCACAATCATTGCCATTTTCCATTGCAAATCCATCTCCTCCAGATCATCAGCATCGATCTGGTCGTAATCCTCATCCAGAACAGCAGGGTCCACAATCTTCCCCTGGATGTAGTTTTCGTAGGAAGCAATAAATGATGCATAGACTGCAAACTGCTCTTCAGCAGATTTTACACTCATAGGCATCTTGGAATAATTATTGCTTGAGGCATTTGCAGAGAAACCACTTGTGGATGCTTGAGGCTTTGAAGTACTTGATCCTCCAGCAATGAAACAGACATCACCATTCGAGTTTACAGAAACGTTTCCTTCATGAGAAGAGTCAGAACCTGACTCCCCTTTTGAGTAATAAGCAGCAGATTCAGGCCTCGAACTTGAGCCTGTGTTAACCTTTGCACCATACATACCAGGGTCTTGTATCTGATCTGTTGGTGTTTCTTTTCGAACCATATTAAGCTCATAAGTTCTGAGCTTGTTTACTGCCGTTTCCAGATCATAATTTGGAAAGTCTCTGTCTTCCCTCATAAGAACGGTGTACATTTCCCACTTCGGTGGGAGAGCATCGAGAAGCTTTTCAACGATCTCTTCTTCTCGGTAAGCAATCGAATAATTGCTAAGCTCTGTCATTAGATGATAGTATCTAGTGATAATATCATCCAGTGATTCGTTCTTCAAAAATTTGAAGACGGAGAACTGGGTCTTCAAAAGTTTAATCTTCGATGCACGGATACCCACATTCCCCTCGAATCTATTTTCAAGAGCATCCCAAAGCTCTCTCGCAGAAGTGTACTTTCGGAACGTATGGAGAACCTCTTGAGGAAGTGCCATTGTTATCACAGCATGGGCCTTGCTCTCGGCCTCATACATTTTCTTTTCTTCGTCCTCCATTTTGCTATACTTCTTAACCACATCACGACCTTCGTATTGCATAGTTGGGGGGATATATCCATCCGGGATGCACACCCACATTTTTGCATCCTGGTATTTAATGTATTGGATGAATCTGTCCTTCCATGCCACGAAGTCAGTTCCTTTCATCAACCTCGGGGCCTTAGTGGCTGACCCCGCTTCTACTTCCATCTTGACCAAATCGGAGATGTTAATTGACGACATCTTTGCGAAAACACGAAAAATCCGAAAATTTAAAAAAAAAAAACTTCCAAACAGCACAGTAGGCGAAGTTAAGAATAACTTCGCTTGAAAGTTAACTTCGCTGGAAAGTGTAACTTCGCTGGGTCTGAAATTCGCTTGACTGGGCGAAGTTAAGAATAACTTCGCTTAGAATGAGAGAACTTAGGAGGTAAGCGAACTTGGGAGGTGAGCGAAGTTGAGGATAACTTCGCTTAGGCGAACTTATGAGGATAGGTGAAGTTGTGGTTAACTTCGCTTAATCCTTATATCTTCGCCGAAACCCTATTTCCGGTGACGGCAACTTCGCCTGAAGAGATAACTTCGCCCGATGAACAAGGAAACTGTTCAGATCTGATTTCGTCAATCTAGCAGTTTCCGATCGATGTAATGGCTTGTAAATTACTGTCAAACACGAGTAAAACACAATCCCAACAAAAACACGTCTCGCGAATAGGTCAAACGAGACGTTTTCTACACCCGCGTGAAATCCCGAACCTCACAATCGAGCCGATGGCTCTGATACCAATTGTAGGCTCCTGGACGGATCGTACACGGGATGTCGCTATCTGCGCAGGTGCGGAATCCCTGCGTAGTTAGATACGAGTGCAGAACATGTATAAAGAAACACACGAACAATGAAAGCACACGTTATATTGATAACCGAACACGTGACTCGATGTCACTATTACAGACACTGACACGTAACTCGTTTACTGAACAACTGAAACGAAAACCTAAAAACCAACACCCGAAACTGTTCCGCTGAACAGTTTATATACACGACAACTTCGCCATAGGCGAAGTTGTCAATAACTTCGCTTGTTCAACAAGTTCGCCTGAGCGAACTTGTTGACAACTTCGCTTGTTACAAAAACATAAACATAATTATAAACATAATTACATTACAGACTCGATTACAATTGCTAGACTATGAACTACTGACACACATGTACCAACATGTATGTGTATTTTGTAGTCTCTTATTCATGTATTTTGCAGTCTCCTATTCATGATTGTTTGTTAGTTGTTTAGACAGTAGTCTGTTTAGGGAGGTAAAATGGTCAATATGGGCATAATGGTTATTAGGGGCAAAATTGTCATTAGGGAGATAACATGTGCAACAGCTTGTTTAGAGGTCAAAATGTATCAGTTGTGATTGGTCACAACATGTGCAGCAGCCTATGATTAGGGCCAAAATTGTCATTAGGAGCAAAATGGTCATTAGGGAGGTAACATGTGCAGCAGCATGTTTAGAGGTCAAAATGTATCAGTTGTGATTGGTCACAACATGTGCAGCAACCTATGAGTAGAGGTCACAACCTGTTAAGATGTGCAGCAGCACCAGTTAAAACTGGTCAATATGGTTGGTCAATATGTTGCAGCATGTATCAAATGGTTGAGTTGACTGTTGTGCAACAAAAATGGTCAAAATGTATCAATATGATAAGTCAACATGTATCAATATGGTTGGTCAATATGTTGCAGCATGTATCAAATGGTTGAGTTGACTGTTGTGCAACAAAAATGGTCAAAAATGTATCAATATGATAAGTCAGCATGTATCAATATGGTTGGTCAATATGTTGCAGTCAACTCAAGTTCCCCAACATTCAACTCAAGTTGCATCAGCCTGTTAAACATGGTCAATATGTTGCAGCATGTATCAAATGCTCATTTATAACATATGGTTGGTCAAAATGGTCAATATGGGCATAATGGTCATTAGGGGTAAAATTGTCAGTAGGGGCAACATGTGCAGCAACTTGTTTAGAGATCACAGATGGTCTTTAGGGGTAAAATGGTCAATATGGGCATAATGGTCAATCGGGGTCAAATTGTCATAAGAGCAACATGTGCAACAATCAAAGACTATGTATCAAACACTAACAATCAAAATTCTAAAACAAAGATTAACAAACAAATATTCCATTACTTAATTAACAACTAACATTACATAACAAGGTTCCATACATAACATTACCAACACAGATTCAATTGATTGCCATTAACATAATTAACATTACACATGTAATATCCACCACGTTGCTATGAGAAAGACCACTAAACCTAAAACACATTTATTCTTCCAATTGGACTTCAATGACAACTGTTGTTTCAGGTTTTTGTTCTCTTCTTGCAAGATAATATTGTGCAACTTCAAATTCTCTATTTTTATATCTTTAAATTCTTGATCTTTTCTTGCATTGCAGTTGCATACTCCACGTTGCTTCAAGAATTCATAAATTTCTTTTTTCCACATGAAGAACTTACAATCTTCATTCTACTCATAAAATCAATTAACCTAATTAGATTTGTAAATAAAAACATGAAACTTAGATAAGTGATGTACCGGCCATAAAGGGCAACCATAAAACTCATGCCAAATTCGAATACTTCTACGCCTAGCAATCCTTGGAATGGCAAGGATATCATGATTGCAGTAAACGTTTCCATCGAAATCAAGCTTAAACCTTTTAGGGTTTTTCTTGGCACGAGATGAAGACACGGTGGATGAGCTCATTTCCATCTATCGATTGTTGTTCAATTGATTGATTTCGTATTTTAGGGTTTTTCAATTGAACAAAATTAGTGTTTTAGGGTTCAAAAATCGTTATATAAAGTGAGCCGGCCACGTAATGTTACACATATACGTTATACACAGTCAGCATGCCACGTAGACGTCCACCTAATCTAATTATTGACAGCTCGGATGGCCACGTCAGCAAAAGACTAACGGAGTTAACATCCGTTAGTCGCGGCCGGTTTAAAACAAATGCATATGTAGTTGGTACTGCCAGCAGGCAAGTGTAAATTTGGGAGGGATATTTATCAATAGGCCATAGTTTGGATTATTTATAACCAATTTTCCTTGTTAATAACACCAATTACTGATCCTGACAGGATCTGTCTAAGGATAACCGATCCAAGAACATATGTCAGGATAACGTATCCATAGTGTCAAATTTCCGTGCCCTAACAATACGTGCAATATCCGAAGATCGTTCACGCATCGACAAGCATTATATAATAGCTACCTCGTATAACATCTATAGCATACACTTACCACTTAAGGTAAGTGTATTCACACTTTACATCGAGTATGCACACAGCCCCGAAAACATAACAAGGAAATGGGGCTAGAAACTCATCTGATCTCGGTTACGTTCACTGTTAATAGTTATTCCCTTCTTGGGCTGTGCACGGCTAACTGTATAACAATTACACATATCAAATAACTATATCTATCCATATCGTATTTTCTAGTTCAACTACAACCCACAATGAACGGGGGTCCGAGGGCGGCGCCCCTGGCAGCGGGGTCTAGGGGCGGCAGCCCCTAGCAGGGTCCAAGGGGCAGAGCCCCTGGCTGGGGTCGAGCTGATTCGTTAACCGTCTTAACACATTTTCCATTACGATTTTAAGTTATTATTTAATTCGCCCACTTGTTTTACTATAAAGAATTAAGCCTAATTCGTTATCAAAACACCGTCTAATTCGTTATCAAAACACATGATCTGATTCGTTAGCTGGTTTTAGTTCGTCATCCTTCATAACGAATTGGACCTTTATAACGAACTAGTCCTTTAACGAACTGACCCCTGAACCCTTAACGAACTGGGGTTCATTCGATAGTTCTTCCTTAACGAACTACTTAACGAAATGGAGTTTCTTTGTTACATATCCTTAACGAACGACTTAACGAACAGCTTCTAGTTCGTTACTTCCTCTTAACGAAATGGATTAACGAATTACCTTCTAGTTCGTCAAGTTGCCGCTAACGAACTAGGGTTAGGTCAGAATGTCAGAGAACATTCTCTAACATTCTTACCTCGTACACCCAACTCCGACGCCGCCTTTCCGGCGCCGCCTTCACCGGAAAACCGGATATCGCCGGAAAAACGATATCTCAGCTGTTTCACCACCGTTTTCACCGTTTGTCATCCCGTTTGATCCAGATCTGAGCTAGGGTGACCCCTAAGCTCATCTTAGGTTCGGTTTATACCCGATTTCACCCGGATCTCGCGACTTTAACGGTTTAAAGGTGTCGGCTCGTCATTTCGTGACTAGATCTAACAACTTCATCATCATACTAATCTTACCTCGGGTCGAAAACCGATTCTCCTTCTTCTTCTTCTTGGTTTCTGTTAGTGCACAGAAATTTGACACTGTGGATATGTTATCCTGGCATATGTTTTGTATCAGTTATCCTTAGCGTGTTTTCCAAATCCCGTCAGGATCAAGGATCCACAATACTTATTATTTATTAACGGTTGTTCTCATGTGTAGTCTCATATTTAGCAGGTGTAACAATTAGAAGACTCAGTCTATGCACTAACTTGCGGTCAAGAAGATATTGACGTGTCTGGATCAATTATCCTTCTGAAGAGTTCCAGAGCTATGTCAGGATCATGGATCCTCGGTATTTGGTGCTATTAACGGTTGTTTATTATATGAAGGCTGATATTTATCAAGTGTAATGGCTCCAAGACCTGGTCTACCCCCTATTTCCCAGCCTAAGTGATGGAGCACGTGGTCAAAGTGGCTGTTACATTTGCATTCAAGATAAAGGCGGATTTTTAGGAAAATTAGTTAGTAGTCTTAATTATTAATAACTCCAATGAGTTATTATCTTATATATATAATTGAGATATGATCGATTAGAACAACACATGTATTCTCACACACACTAGAGCAGAACCATATATTCTCTCTACACACTAGCTTACTTTGTAACATCGATCATCAACTCCACAACACTTGTAACCATCTTTTATTATCAATTTAATCGACGGTGGTAGTTTTCACCGTCCGGGTGTTTTTTGTGCCGGAGATTACTATAATCACGTACTATCCGACCAAAGGTTACCTCGTTGATCCTTGACCGAAGTGATTCGACCAAAGATTATCTCATTAATCCTTGACCGAAGTCAATCGATCAAAGATTACCTTGTTAAGTTTTGACCGAAGTAAGATTATCGTATTCAAGGGCTTTTTCCCTCGTGATCAAATCCTCGTGTTCATTAAGATTTCGATTATACAATTATTATTATCATCATATCACTAGACCTCACAATTATGAATTTGGATATATTATCCTTAGCAGATTTTTATCCAAAACAATTTGGCCCCAACCGTGGGGCAATTGGTTCTATAATCCAGATTATTTCCTATCAATTTTCAACTTTTCATACACATATCACCATCAATGGCATCTCAATCAGCCTCTGCTTCATCAACCATGCCATCCTCGGTTTATCTCTCATCAAGAACTTTGCCGCCGATGCTTCCTCCAATTAAGGGAGCACCAAGGACCACCGCTGCTGGAAACAAGACACAAATTCCAGTCTTCCAGAGCTCAAAAACCACTGCTGCCTGATGTGCGAATATATATATATAAATAAAACACAAGTCGCAACTAAGCTTTAAAAACCAAACAATCTATCCTAGTTCACACAAACGGCAAGTGTATCGGTCGCGTATAGCACAAATGAAGAAAGTCCGGATATCGAACTCAAAGACACGTGAAAACGTTTATAATCACTAAACTCTAACCAAGACTCACCAAAATATTTAATTGATTTTTTTTAGATTTATTTTAACTACTTAACTTAACTAAATGAAAACTTTTAACAAAACTTCGGAAACTTTGACTGCAATGATAAAAAAGTCTACCTAGGTAAGAATCATATTGAAGGAGATAACAAGACAATGGATTGAAAAACTCTCACGACACCGGTTCTAAAGGATGACACAACTAAGGTTCACTCAAGAAGGTCAGATCACCTCTCGGTCTCACTAACAAACTCTAACTTATCTTAGTTGATTTTAAGAACAAACCGTGAAAACAAATTATTAACGAGTTCTAATGCCGACTCACCTCTCGGTCTCACCGACACACTAGCCTAATGGAAACGAATACTACGCAACCAAGGATAGAGGAACAATTCAACTTAACTTAAACTAGACCAACTAATCGCTCAAACACCCAAACCCGACAAGAACAAAACCCGCTCTCGCGCGATCTTAATTCTAACAAGCAAAAGTAATGAGACGAGTTTACTTCTTATCAGCTCTCGGTCTCTAAGAAGGTGTTTCACAACTGATTTTATTTAATTAATTTACCCACTTATCCCTACGGTTGTACACCCCGAAAACAAACCCTAAACACAAAGTAAAGAGCCTTAAACATGCAGCAACTAATCAAAACCGATTCAATTAATTAAAGCACGAGGTTATTAGGTATAATCAAACAAAACACAGCCACCAAACACAATCTAATTTACTATTAAATCAAACTTTACATTAACAATTTAAGCCATGATCATTAACAATCCATATTACTAGTCAAAACCTAACAATATTCATCAAACCTAGGTAGAACAAACAAGATTAGCTACTCATTAATTTTGGACAGCCATTAACATTCAAGTAAATCATCATAAACATCAACATAAACATAATCAAACTCATTCAAGATCCAAGAATAACTAAATCAAAGTCAAAAAATCAATTACTTGCAAAACAATCCAAAGAAAAAGATCAATTCAACTAGTTAGGGTTCTTGAACAATAAACAAAGTTTAAAGATGATTACTTAGGGTTATATGGCTGAGTTTATGGATGTATTTGATGCCTAGCAGCTGCACAAGACTCTCCTTGATGTTCTTCTTCCTCTCCAGCCGTCACAGCTACCGCAGCCGCCTTTTCTTCTTCTTTTTCTTCCTTTTTATGCTGCTGCCGATCGGAACTTATTATAGGAGTTAGGGTTTTTTTATTTTCGGGTTTCTTGGCTGGAGTATGGCTGAGAATTAAGTTTATTAACTTAATATAATATCATGCAAGGCTTCTAACTTGTGGGCTTGGGTTGGGCCTTGAGTTGTAGCTTTGAAACTTGACCAACAAGGCCTCTAGAATCTTCCAAATTAACTCTTTTTTCACCATCTTTCATAAACCTACAATTAACATTTAAACTTTGTAAATTATTGCACTTAACCCCCAATACTTTCATAAAATAAACAATTAAGCACAAAAACCATGATAAAATCATAAGGAAAGTAAGTGTGTTTTACTACACATCACTGCCACTACGGTGGTCAAATCTAACAATGATGTTTCTGCTATGTTTTCACAAGTTAAGGAATACATGGAGCAGCAGAACAAAACCAACCAGAGAATCATACGTGAAATTGAAAATCTCAAGAAAAGAAAGGGGCCAACGGAGGATCAGACTCCCTTGATGCCTAGGGTGCTGGATTTCACAACTGCAGGATGCGTGGCTCAACATACTCAAGGATCCTCGATCCTTCAGAAAGGATCATCCATCCTTCAACCAGGGTCCGTTGGTCAACAAACTCAAGGATCCTCGTTCTTTCAACCAGGATCATCTATCCTTCAACAAGGGTCCGTGGGTCAACAAACTCAAGGATCCTCGTCTTTCAGCCAGGATCATCTATCCTTCAACAGGGGTCCATGGGTCAACAAACTCAAGGATCCTCATTCGTTCAGCCAGGATCATATATCCTTCAACAAGGGTCCATGGGTCAACAAACTCAAGGATCCTCGTTCCTTCAACAAGGATCATCTATCCTTCCACCAGGATCCTCTGGGTTGTATCCTCAAGGATCTTTCAGCTCACAACCTCAAGGATCCTTCTGGCAGAATCAAGGATCTTCCGGAATTCACCATCAAAGGTCTTCAGAGGTCTATGAAGGGGACATCATCCCCATGCAGACCATTGCCTCTGGTGGACCTGCTACTGTAGTAGATGCCTCTCATCTTAACTACACTTCTGGGATGCCAACGTTCAACCAACCCAGAGGTAATGCCTATAATCACATATCCTCAGACACTAACCTTGGCTCTATGCAGGATACATGTATCAATCAGGCTATGGCTAGGGAACTTCAGAAGCTTAAGGATATGATATCTAGCGTGCCAAGAGTGGTCCGTCCAATTCCTGAAATAGCAGATGGGAGCCACAAGCTGACCAGATTTGCTCCACCGATATGCGATGCGGAGATCCCGAAACGCTTTCAAACCCCCAGCATGAAGGTGTATGATGGGACCACTGATCCGTAAGAACACGTGGCTCAGTATAGGGAAAGGATGGAGATCAATCCAATTCCTGAAATACTCAAGGAAGCTTGTCTATGCAAGGGTTTCGGATCCACACTAACAGGATCTGCACTTAAATGGCTGCTAAGTCTTCCTCCTTATTCTGTTATATCTTTTTCACATTAAGTTAACTTGTTCAACAGCCAGTTTTCTTGTAGTAGGAAATTTGAGAAGTTAACTAGTGATTTATATAGAGTTGTCCAACCTTATGGTGAATCCTTAAGGGATTTTGTTACAAGGTTTGGCAGGGAGGCCCTAGAGATCCCTAATCTTGATATAGCTACGGCTGTTGAAGCATTCAAGATGGGACTTTAAAGGGGCTCCCAATTTTATGATGATCTTGTGATGACTCCATGCAGGACTTTAGAAGAAGTCAAAAACAGTGCACTCAGATTGTTAGTGCACAGAAATTTGACACTGTGGATATGTTATCCTAGCATATGTTTTGGATCAGTTATCCTTAGCGTGTTCCAGATCCCGACAGGATCAAGGATCCACAATACTTATTATTTATTAACGGTTGTTCTCATGTGTAGTCTTATATTTAGCAGGTATAACGGTTAGAAGACTCAGTCTATCCACTAACTTGCAGTCAAGAAGATATTGACGTGTCTGGATCAATTATCCTTCTGAAGAGGTCCAGAGCTATGTCAGGATCATGGATCCTCGATATTTGGTGCTATTAACGGTTGTTTCTTATATGAAGGCTGATATTTATCAAGTGTAACGGCTAGAAGACCTGGTCTACCACCTATTTCGCAGCCTGAGTGATGGAGCACGTGGTCAAAGTTGCTGTTACGATTATATTGAAGACATGGAGGATTTTTAGGGAATTAGTTAATAGTCTTTATTAATCATAACTCCCTTGAGTTATTATTTTTGATATATATAATGGAGATTGTGATCAGTTGGAGAACACATTGTAGACGCACACTAGAGCAGAACTGATAATTCTCTCTACACACTAGCATTTCGTTGTAATATCGATCACAATCTCCAAACACTTGTAACCACCTTTTATTATCAATATAATCGACGGTGATAGTTTTCACCGTCCGAGGGTTTTTTGTGCGGGAGATAACGATAATCACATACTTATCGACCAAAGGTTACCTTGTTGATCCTTGACCGAAAAGATTCAACCATCGATTATTTTGTTAATCCTTAGTTGAGGAAATTCGACCGAGAGATTACCTTGATAAGTTTTGACCGAAGTAAGACTATCTTGGTTAAGGGCTTTTTCCCTCGTGATCAAATCATTGTGTTCACCCAGATTATGATTACGCGTTCGATATTATCGAGTTAGCACCTTACCTCACATTTACGAATTTGGATACTTGATCCTTAACAGATTTTTATCCAAAACAATTTGGCGCCCACCGTGGGGCAATTGGTGCTATAATCCAGAAAATACCATATCAATATTCAACTTTTCATACCCATATCACCATCAATGGCCTCTCAATCAACCTTTGCTTCATCAACCATGCCATCCTCGGTTTCTCTCTCATCAAGAACTTTGCCGCCAATGCCTCCTCCAATTACGGGAGCACCAAGGACCACCGCGGCTGGAAACAAGACACAAATTCCAGTCTTCCAGAGCTCAAAAACCACTGCTGCCACTTCGGTGGTCAAATCTAACAATGATGTTTCTGCTATGTTTTCACAGGTTATGGCATACATGGAGCAGCAAAATAAAACCAACCAGAGGATCCTACGTGAAATTGAAGATCTCAAGAAAATAAAGAGGCCAGCGGAGGATCAGACTCCCTTGATGCCTAGGGTGCTGGATTTCACTACTCCAGGATCCGTGGTTCAACATACTGAAGGATCCTTGATCCTTCAGCAAGGATCATCCATCCTTCAACCAGGGTCCTTGGGTCAACAAACTCAAGGATCGTCGGTCTTTCAGTAGGGATCATCTATCCTTCAACAGGGGTCCATGGGTCAACAAACTCAAGGATCCTCGTTAGTTCAGCCAGGATCATCTATCCTTCAACAAGGGTCCATGGGTCAACAAACTCAAGGATCCTCGTTCATTCAGCTAGGATCATCTATACTTCAACAAGGGTCCATGGGTCAGCAAACTCAAGGATCCTCGTTCCTTCAACAAGGATCATCCATCCTTCAACCAGGATCCTTTGGGTTGTATTCTCAAGGATCCTTCAGCTCCAACCTCAAGGATCCTTCTGGAAGAATCAAGGATCCTCAGGAATTCACCATCAAAGGTCTTCTGAGGTCCATGAAGGGGACACCATCCCCATGCTGACCATTGCCTCTGGTGGACCTGCTACTGTAGCAGATGCCTCTCATCTTAACTACACTTCTGGTATGCCAATGTTAAACCAACCAAGAGGTAACATTTATAATCACATATCCTCAGACACTAACCTTGGCTCTATGCAAGATACAGGTATCAATCAGGCTATGGCTAGGGAACTTCAGAAGCTTAAGGATATGATATCCAGCGTGCCAGGAGTGGTCCGTCCAATTCCTGAAATACCATATGGGAGCCGCAAGCTGTCCAGATTTGCTCCACCGATATGCGATGCGGAGATCCCGAAACGCTTTCAAATCCCCAACATGAAGGTGTATGATGGGACCACTGATCCAGAAGAACACGTGGTTCAGTATAGGGAAAGGATGGAGATCAATCCAATTCTTGAAAGATTCAAGGAAGCTTGTCTATGCAAGGGTTTCGGATCCACCCTAACAGGATCTGCACTTAAATGGCTGCTAAGTCTTCCTCCTTATTTTGTTACATCTTTTTCAAGTTTAGTTAACTTGTTCAACAACCAGTTTTCTTGTAGTAGGAAATTTGAGAAGTTAACTAGTGATTTATATAGAGTTGTCCAACCTTATGATGAATCCTTAAGGGATTTTGTTACAAGGTTTGGCAGGGAGGCCCTAGAGATCCCTAATCTTGATATAGCTACGGCTGTTGAAGCATTCAAGATGGGACTTCAAAGGGGCTCCCTATTTTATAATGATCTTGTGATGACTCCATGCAGGACTTTAGATGAAGTCTGAAACAGGGCACTCAGATTTATAAGGCTAGAGGATGATAAGAAGATCCAGGAATGGTTAGGAGCTCCAGCAAAACAAGAGTTACCTAACCAGAAACAAGGATCCTCATTCAGGAACAATAACTCAAAGCCGTACGCCAAGTTCAACAACCAAAACGTCCAGGCAGTTGAAGAAGGAGATGATGATGAGAACTACCCAAGTATTTCTGAATATTGCTTCTCTGTTGATACTCATGGTCTGATTTGTGCCATGAAGGATCTTGGAGAGAAAGCAAGGGGACCTCGGAAAATTGAGAAAACAACATACTTCAAAGACAAGTCCAAGTGGTGTGCATTCCATGAAGATTGTGGCCACATGACGGATGATTGCATCGGTTTAAGGAGGGAAATTGGATACCTCCTGAGTAAGGGCCATTTTAAGGAACTGTTGGGAAGAAAAAAGTTCAGGATCCATGATCCTGAAGAGGTTCCTCAAAAAGCTACTCCGCCCCCACCAGATACTTAAGTAATCAACTTCATCTCCGGTGGATCGGATATATGTGGTACTTCCTTCTCCGCAGCTACGTGACTGGCCAAAGAAACCAAGTTGGATAACGGGGAACGACCGGTTATATCCACCACTTTAACGACTGATAAAAGAATCTTCTTTGATGAAGAAGACAAAACCAGCATCCAGGATCCTCACCAAGACGGTTTAATTGTTACTTTGTTTTTTGCTAACCATTATGTTCGCAGGATCCTAGTTGATGGTGGAAGCTCGGTCAATATCATCCAACATGATGTGCTTCAAAAGATGAACATACCAGACTCGGAGATCATTCCGAGGACGTCAGTGCTAGTTGGTTTCAGTGGAGAAACCAAGAAAACATTGGGGGAAATTAACCTCCCAATGTACATCGAAGGGTTAAACTCTTACCAAAAGTTGTGTTATTGACAATCTTTCTTGTTGCAATGTTATTCTTGGCAGGCCTTGGCTACATGGGATGAAGGCTGTAGCCTCTACTTACCATCAGTGCATCAAACTACCAACTCCTTGGGGAGTAGTAAGGATAGATGGTGACCAAATGGAAGCCAAGAATTATTATTCTTCATCCATGAAGCCGACAGCTAAACTGACGATAGCATAGCAATTACAGCAAAATCCTAGGAATGTACTGGAAGCTCGAGAACAGGACCTAAAAGAAGTATCCTTAGATCCCCGAGGATCCAGATGTAAAGGTGTTCTTAGGATCCAGTATCCCTAGCGGAATCGAGGAGGATATAATATCCTTCCTGAGGCGAAGAAAATCTACCTTTGCCTTCAAGCACTCAGACATGACAGGTGTTTTGGACAAAAATCAGCTAAGGATCAAGTATCCAAATCTGTTATGTGAGGTAAGGTGCCAATTCGATAATAACAAGTGTATAAACATGATATCGGTGAACACAATGGTTTGATCACGAGGGAAAAAGCCCTTAACCAAGATAGTCTTACTTCGGTCAAAACTTATCAAGGCAATCGTTGGTAAAATAGCTCCGGTCAATGATTAATAAGATAATCTTTGGTCGAAGAACTTTATTCAATGATCAACAAGGTAACCTTTGGTCGATGAGTATATGGTTATCTCGGTCTCCGGCACAAAAAACCCCCGGACGGTGAAAACTATCACCGTCAAGTTTATTAATGAACAAAACGCGATTACAAGTGTGTTGGAGAATATGATCGAGATTACAATGAAAGCTAGTGTTGAGAGAGTGTTTAGTTCTGCTCAAGTGTGTGTATAAGTACATGTGTGTTTTCTATTCGATCATTACTCGATTAAATAAGAAAATATCAATAACAACATTTCCTATCTATCCGGAAGTCTTCCACCTAGCCGCTCCACGACCTTTGACCACGTGCCAATAGTCACCCAGTAGCGAAATAAGCGGAAGAATGAGTCACACAGCCATTGATGATATTAAACTTCAATTTTCTAGAGAGTTCGTCCATAATCAGCTATGTTGAATTAGGATCCTATATCCATGTTCCAGCTATAGGATGTTCCATGAGGATAATTGATGCAAATTCATCTTAGAGTTGATACACCTGTCTAACACATCACCATACTAAATGCAATCATTAGTTAACAAACAATACCGAGGATCGTCCATCCTTTATATCCTGACAAAAATTTCAAGGATAAACTATTCATAAGATAGTTAAGGATAAAGGATCCTCAGTATAAAAATCGTGGCCTAACAATTGCCACCAAATCGGCGGGTGACAGTGGAGCACAGCTGTCATTATGAAATTCAAAATCACTGTGAAAATTGCATGATGGGACGGTTTTACCAGAAAATTTACCATTTAGCCCTCAAGGTTAATTATAACCGTCTATATATGCCGCCCTACATCTTTGATTATATACACCTTCATCCGACGCATCAGGTATTCTTCTAACCCTCGTTTCTTATTTTCTTTAATCATGTCCGCCGCTTCTTCTTCTTCTCCGGCCCCTTCTAAACCTTCCGAACAGTCATCCGGTGGTTCCGAACTGGTCGAAATGGAACCCCAAGGTCTGCTTTCCAACCCATCTTCTGAAATTTGTAAGCTCACGGATCCCGAGGTCGACAGTTTTTGTACATTATTTCCTCCAGAAACCCTGTTCCGACCCTATGAATCCAGCATTAGATGCGACATTTACTCCAAGGTTTGGGTCTACTTTCCGGCAAATCCCTTTCTTATCGGCTATAAATACCCCTTTCCGCCTTTTACCCAAAGTTTTTTCGATTCAACCGGCATATCTTACATACAAGCCATGCCGATGATTTGGAGGGTTCTCAGCACCATCGAAAGAATCAATAAGGAGGAAAAAATTGATTTTGGCCTTCCGGAGTTGTCTTATCGGTATAACCTCACTACCTTCGTTTCTGCCCGTTTTATCTTCAAGTCCAAGCCCCGACAGCCCCATCCGATCTTAAACTTCGCCTGAACATGCCAGGCGAAGTTGTCGTGTTTATAAGGTTTAGGTTACGGCGGTTTTAGGTTAACAGAGGATTCGTTGTTAATCGAGTTGTAACGAGTCAGAGAGTTTGTGTAATCAGTGATCATTATATCACGTGTTTCCAGTTGCAATACAACGTGTCTTTGTTTATTGTAACGTGTGTTCGATCGTGTTAGCTCGTATCGTGTTCTACGCTCGTAACGTCTTACGTAGGGATTCCGCACCTACGTAGAACGAGATATTCCGTGTAGATCCGGCTGGGAACCTACAATTGGTATCAGAGCATTGGCTCGTGATTGTGTGGTTCGGGATTATCACGCGGGTGTAGAAATCGTTCCGTTTGACTATTCGCGGGACGAGTTTACCGAGTTTTTGTGTCCTACTCACCTCCCACCATCATAAACAACCCATAACACCTTCACATACCTCGCAAAATCCAGAAATCAAACCTGCAAAATCATCGTGTTCATCAGGCGAAGTTGTCGTCACTGTTTGTAGGGTTTAGGAGAAGATATAAGGTTAAGCGAAGTTATCCACAACTTCGCCTACCTCTCAAGTTCGCTTATCTCAAGCGAAGTTATCCAGAACTTCGCCTACTTCACAAGTTCGCCTATATCAAGCGAAGTTATCTACAACTTCGCCGAATCAGGCGAATTTAAAAAGGGGAGCGAAGTTAAGAATCAGCGAAGTTAAGACTTAAGCGAAGTTATCCACAACTTCGCCTACAGTACTGTTAAGAATAAAATTTTTATTTTTCGAGTTTCTTTGTGTTTCGTGAAAGATGACTTCAATAAATATTACGGAACTGGTGAAGATGGAAGTGGAAGCGGGTTCAGCTACTAAGGCACCAAAGATGCTTAAGGGAACCGATTTTGTGGCGTGGAAAGATCGGTTTGAGCAATATTTCAAGTACCAAGATGCTAAAATGTGGGTGTGCATTCAAGATGGATACATTCCACCAACTGCTGAGTATGAGGGTCGTGATCAGATTAAGAAATACAATAAGATGGAAGTAGAAGAAAAGAAAATGTATGAGGCTGAAAGCAAAGCTCATGCAGCGATAACTATGGCTCTTCCACAAGAGATTCTTCACACCTTCAGGAAGTATAAAAGTGCTAGAGAACTTTGGGAAGCGCTTGAAAGCCGATTTGATGGTAATGTGGGGATACGTGCATCAAAGATTAAACTACTTAAAACCCAATTCTCGGTGTTCAAGTACTTGAAGAATGAATCACTTGATGATATCATCACGAGATATTATCATCTGATGACAGAACTCAGCAATTATTCAATTGCTTACAAAGAAGATGAGATCGTGGAAAAGCTTCTTGATGCTCTCCCACCGAAATGGGAGATGTACACTGTCTTGATGAGAGAAGACAAAGAGTTTGCCGACTATGACTTGGAAACAGCAGTCAACAAATTACGAACTTTTGAACTTAACATGGTTCGAAAAGAGACACCTACTGATCAGGTTCAGGATCCGGGAATGTATGGTGCAAAAGTTAATGCAAGTTCAAGTTCGAAGTCTGAATCATCTGCTTACTACTCAAAGGAGAGTCGGGCGCTAACTCAACACATGAAGGTCATGTATCTCTCAACATGAATGGTGATGTGTGTTTTGTTGCTGGTGGATCAAATGCTTCTAAACCTCAAGCAAACAAGAGTAGTTTTTCCTCAAATGTTCCAAACATCAACTACTCTAAGATGCCCATGAGTGTTAAATCTGCCGAACAGCAGTTTGCTCTCTATGCATCTTTCATTGCTTCGTATGAAAATTACATTCAAGGTAAAATTGTTGATCCTGCAACGTTAGACGAAGACTATGATCAGATCGATGCTGATGATCTGGAAGAGATGGATCTGCAGTGGCAGATGGCGATGATTGCGAGAAGGGTTAAACGGTTTATGAAGAAGACTGGTAGGAAGTTTGTGGGTGAAAGACCAGGGTTTGATAAGTCGAAGGTTAGGTGTTACAACTGTCAACAGAATGGCCACTTTGCGAAGGAGTGCACAAATGAACGTGTAGAACGCACTCAGACCAGGTCTACACAACAGAGTGGTGGAAGTAATAAGAATAGAGCCATGATATCCAGACAGAACGGGGAGTACAACTGGAATCTGCATGTTGAAGAAGTGTTCGAACATGCCAATTTGGCGAACATCGAAACTGCAGATAGTGAGAAAGTGACTGGCGAAAATGAAGCTTACATGGCAGAAGTGGTAGACCAGCTCACCGAGGTAAGTACTAAACTCCCTTGTACGAAATGTGAAAATCTGTCTGAACAATTGACAACTATAACTGATCAGTTTGTTAATTTGGATGCTCAATTTAAAACATTAAAAGAAGATCATCATTTCACTAAAGCTAGAGAAAATAGTTATAAGGTAAAAATAAAAGCTAGTGAAAAAATATTAGAAGTCTTAAAGCAAATCTAGCTGAAAAAATTCAAGTAATTGATCTTAGCTATGAAGTGTTAGAAGAGAAAACCAAACTAATAGCTGAAAGGGATAAACAGATATCTGATCACCAGGTGAAAGTGGTGGAACTAAACAGGAAACTTGAGCAATTTAGAAATTCCTCCGCTATACTTGATCACCTCGTTAGTGATCAAGGTTCCCCAGTTAAAAGGGGAGGAATTGGATATCATGAAGTTCCACCACCTTACAATCATAACTATACTTATGATCCTAGTAATCAGAAATCTGTTGATGTTGATTTTGGTCAGACAGTTCCGGTTAAGGTTACTATTAAAGAACCAGAAGTTAGTAAAGGTGAAACAAGTAAGCCTGTTTCGAGTGTTAAAATTTCTGTTCCTAGTCCTGTCTCATCAAACTCGGACAAGTCATCCGAGTCGAGTGAAACAAAAGAAGAAGCAGTGTTACCAAAAGGTGGAGAGAAACATAAATCATATGAAAAGAATTCTCCACTAAACCCGTATGTCCCACCATATGTGAGACAAACGGGAAGTAATGCAGCCTCAACATCTAAAACAACTATTGAAAAGAAAGTTGAACACAGGAGTTGTTTCAGATGAAATCAATTAGGACACCTAATTGCTGATTGCCCTCTGAAGCAGAGATTCAGAGGTATGAGGCCTTCGAAAACTGAGAACAGAACTAATAGTAAGTACAATAATGGTAAAAATGAAACTCATCAAAGTTCAGAAATTAGACTAATCCAGGTTTTCAAAGAAAACGATCTCAGTTTTTCACTGCTAACAACCAAACCATAAGTAATAATTCATTTAATTCTCGAAGGTTTGGATGGCCTCATAGTCAATCTACAAGAAGGTATCCTTTTAGGACTTAAAGAAATTATTCTGATACTAACTTTGGACAGCCAAAGTACGGGATGTATCGACCCAAGACCAATAGGTCTTGGGTCCCCAGATTTTAATCCTCTGCTTTAATCGTGCAGGAACAGTTGAACAGGGCTGCAAACAATCTATGGGTTGTGGATAGCGGCTGTTCCCTGCACATGACGGGTAACAAGAGTTTGTTACACGAATGGAAACCTGTTCAAGGAGGAAGAGTGAGTTTTGCTGGAGAGAGCGGTGGAAGGATTACTGGAATTGGGACGGTGACTAATGGAAAAATGACTTTAGAGAAAGTGAATTTTGTTGAAGAACTGAAGCAGAATCTGCTGAGTGTATCGCAGATCTGTGACAAAGATTACACCGTGCACTTTACCAAGAATGAAGCGATCGTGCTGTATCCTGGTTTCAAGATACCAGAAGATTGGATAGTAATGAAGGCTCCAAGGGAAAAGAATACGTATGTTATGGATATGAGGTCGACTGAGATGGCAACAGAAGAATCGTGTCTTCTGTCAAAAGCAACTGAATCGGAGTCCGAATTATGGCATAGAAGAATGGGGCATATTCATCTTCGGAAAATGAACTACATTGTCAAGAATGGGCTGGTGCTGGGTGTTCCCTTGAAGAATTTCAACTTTAAAGACCAATGCTTATCGTGCAAAAAGGGAAAGCAACACAAGAAATCCCATCACACCAAGAAGGTTAATTCAATAGTCAGTACCCTAGACCTACTTCACATGGATCTCTTCGGTCCCGTGAATGTAAAAAGCCTAGGTGGAACATCATACTGCTTGGTGATCACTGATGATTTCTCTCGATACTCTTGGGTATATTTCCTGAAGTCAAAGGATGAAACGGTTCAGATGGTAATAAATTTGATTACCAAAGTTGAGAATATTATGGGGAAAAGAGTTAAATACATCAGGAGTGACAATGGGACTGAGTTCAAAAACTATCAGATGGAGATCTTCTGCTTATAGAAAGGGATAGAACACCAGTACAGCGCTCCGTATACTCCGCAACAAAATGGGGTGGCTGAGAGGAAGAACAGAACGTTAATTGTAGGAGCCAGAACCATGCTGGCTGATTCGAAACTTCCTGTGGTGTTCTGGGCTGAAGCTGTTGCAACAGCCTGTTATATCCTTAATAGAGTGTTAACTGTTAAAAGATTGAATAAAACATGTTATGAACTTATGCATGGGAGAAAGCCCAACTTGAGTGGTCTCGAACCATTCGGGTCCCCGTGTTCGATATTAAAGACAAATTCTAAATTTGGTGAAATAGCCGACGAAGGTATTTTAGTCGAATATGTTGTTGGGACTCCCAACAGACGAGTCTTTAATACATCGACCAGCAAGGTTGAGGTGGTGTGTAACACTGATATCACAAGTTACAAATCACCAAAACCAAGCACAGGACCCGCTGGGGTTTTCGACTATGATAGGCTTTTTAAATCTTTTAACATACCTTACTTGGATTGTGCAGAAGTTGATGAAAGAATAGCTACGAAGATACTTTACGATGAGGAAGACAATGTTGTGCAAAGACCGCTGTACGATGAATGTCAGCCTTCCTCGTCAAATACTGTCGATACCCCTGCTACCTCTACAGAAGAGGAATTCTTCAATCCGTTTCACTCTCAACAACAATCACCCATTGATGAGCTACCTTCGAACCTGGAAGACAATCTGCAAGTCGTTTCGGTTCCGACTACGAGAGTTCACAAAAATCACCCTTTGGAGAATGTGATAGGTGATCTGTCCGACGGTGTACAAACAAGACAAAGCTTGAATGAGCTGTGTTTACACAAGCATTAAAGATACGGGCATAATTAACGAATGCTTGTACACCTGCTTCATCAGCCAGATTGAACCAAAGAACTATCAAATGGCTCTCAAGGACAGCTCGTGGGTCGAAGCCATGCAAGAAGAGTTAGCCCAGTTCAAAAAGATGGAGGTATGGAACTTGGTTGCAAAACCGAAGAATGTGCATGCGATTGGCACCAAATGGGTTTTCAAATGCAAGAAAGATGAGAAAGGGATTATTATCAGGAACAAGGCGAGGCTGGTTGTAAAAGGTTTTAATCAGCAAGAGGGGATTGACTACAATGAGGTGTTTGCTCCTGTGGCGAGATTGGAAGCCATTCGATTGTTTTTGGCATTTGCTGCACACAAGGAGATGAAGGTATTTCAGTTAGACGTGAAGAGTGCGTTCCTTAACGGTAAAGTCGATGAGGTTGTGTACGTTGAGCAACCTCCGGGTTTTCCTGACCCACACTTTCCTGATCACGTATACAAGCTAAGTAAAGCACTGTATGGGCTACATCAGGCCCCTCGTGCCTGGTACTCAACACTATCCGATTACTTGCTTGAGAATGAGTTTGAAAGGGGAAAGATTGATAGCACACTGTTCTTTAAGAGAAAAGGGAGCGACTTTCTTCTGGTGCAAGTCTACGTGGACGACATCATCTTTGCTGCATCAAAAGTCGTCATGTGTCAGGAGTTTGAGGCCGTCATGAAAAAGAGGTTTGAAATGAGTGCTATGGGTGAACTAACTTTCTTTTTAGGACTGCAGGTTGATCAGAAGAAAGATGGGATGTTCATTCATCAGACTAAGTATGTCCATGATGTTCTCAAACGCTTCAAGATGGAGGACAGCACTCCATTTGATACTCCAGTCTGCGTCAACCATAAATTGGGTGCTGATTCAGACAGTGATGCAGACATGGACCCAACCCAATATCGGGCAATAATAGGTTCTTTAATGTACTTAACTGCTTCTAGACCTGATATTATGTTTGCAGTTTATCTTTGTGCACGCTTTCAGGCAAACCCAAAGGAATCTCATTTGAAGGGTGCGAAGAGGATATTGCGCTATCTCAAAGGCAAACCTAAGCTGGGGTTGTGGTACACGAAAGGAGGAGACTTGGAGTTGGTCGCCTACACGGATTCTGATTATGGAGGGTGCAATCAGAATCGGAAGTCAACAACAGGTGGATGTCAGTTTCTTGGAGGCAGATTAGTGTCATGGCAGTGCAAGAAGCAGACCTCAGTCGCCATTTCAACCTGTGAAGCAGAATACATGGCAGCATCGAACTGCTGCTCCCAGGTTCTTTGGATTCAACAGCAATTGCGCGATTATGGTCTGAATTTCACTCATACTCCTATTTGCATTGATAACACTGCTGCTATCTCAGTAACTAAAAATCCCGTAAAGCATAGCAAAACTAAACATATTGACATCCGTCATCATTTTATACGGGATTGTGCTGAGAAGAAACTGATTGTGCTCGAAAAGGTTGATACATTAGATATTTTCACTGACTTGTTTACTAAAGCGTTTGACAAAAATCGTTTTCAAAACTTTGTTGAGCTAAATGGGATGATCAATCCCGAGTAACCGTGTTTTGTGTTTTTGTTTAAAAAAAAAAAAACATCACTATCGCTTAGAATTATGTCGGTTGCCTCATTTTGAAGGACATATCTTCGGATATGTTTGGTCCTCATTTCTACTTGTAGACTATGAGGATAGCCATTAACCAGATGACTGAAAGTGACCGGGCGGTTTATGATGTGTTTTTATTCTTTCGCTGAAAATTAGTCGATCATACTTAGTTAGAAGGACACATACTTGTATGTGGTCGGTCCAGCTGATCCATTGGATCTTCAGGATAGCCGTTTACCTGAAAACTTCAATTTGATCGGGGCGATAGAACTTAAATTTTTTTTTTCGGGAGATGAAATTATTTTTCAAGTCTACTACTTCGTATGAAGTTCCTTTACTATGTTTAACAGAAAATTGATCCAACCTTGGAAAGTGATATATATACTGATTCTGTGTGCTTAACTAGTGATGTTATTAGGCCTAAAAGACTTTAGAACAATCATTGTATGTCATGGTAGCTTCTTATGGTGCGTAAAAGTAGAAGTGATACTAACTAAATCTACTCGATTTTACGTGGAAACTCCTTAAGAGTTGTGTATGTCTCCATATATATCTTTCCGAATGATAGGCAGAAAAGCGATTACCCAGTCATACACGAGCCCGTGAGTGTTCTGATTCCCGTGAAGATAGCGTGTCAAGAAACTGCAGTGATCCAGATTCGGGACTTGCAGTTGTTTACTACTCTGAAGTTGTTTAAATGCTTAAAAAAAGGGTGTGTTATGAGACATTCTAGAGTTCATAATGTTCATACTTCTCAATCAAGATGTAAGAAAGAGAACGGGATAAAGAGTCTAAAGATCGAAGAGTACTTACTATTTAATCAAACACTACGGGTCGAGGTCAACTCGGGGTGACTTGGGGAAAGCCAAATACGCTTTGAGAATAGATAGGAGGCATCATAATCTCTGAGTTGTTGCCCATTTAAGTTTTGAGCTTAATTGAACCTAACCCGTATCACAGAAGCGATGAAAACCATTTTAAGTTATTTACCTGCTTACAACCTGTTTCTTTATGTCATAATACAGCTGAACACGGATCTGTGTGACAGTCACTTAATTAGTATGATTCCTGTTCGGATCTTTTCTAAAACATAGTGGTCCCTGTTGAGACTGAAATTTGATCCCGTGTACTTTATTGTTAAAATTCTTTTTTACTTATGTAGTTGTATGATTTTATACCTGGTTACTTGGTCTTGATCGTATCATTTAACGCTTTAAAGGTTGTTTTAAAACTTAATTGCAAATTGTTCAAATTATGGGGTTTGTTTTGTAAAGTTCAATATATCGGCGAACTTGTGCATAACTTCGCCTGCAATAGGCGAAGTTATCCATAACTTCGCCGGTATAACTCTGACCCTATATAAAGGAAATTAAAGGTCAAACTGTTCATTATTTCAAAAACACGCGAACTTGTCTTTCTTTAACCCAGCGAACTTATCTCCTGAAACCTAAGAGAAGTTACATATCATTCCGATCTGTGTTATTTTCTCGATTACTATTCCGATTAAAGGTGTGTAGGCTTGTAGTGTCGTAGAATCACTATCCTTGACGTTAATCATCGGTCGTATCGACCCGATTCACGACCCCGTTTATTCGGAACTTCATTACCCGATTTTCAAACTTGTTATTACGTGGTCACAATCAACTTGGACGTCTAGATCGTCTTAAAAACATGTTCTACGAGATCCGTAATCTCCAAATTCACCAACTACACGTCGATTGAACAGATTAAACTGTTGCCGATTCATATTCGGCGAAGTTACAGTTTAGGCGAAGTTATCCGTAACTTCGCCTGAGGTTTAACTTCGCCTGATAATTAATTATGTAACAGTATATGAGGCGAACTTGTGGTTAGGCGAAGTTATCATTAACTTCGCCTGGCCCTTTTAATTTTAATTAACTGTTAACAGGCGAAGTTCAAGTTGAGGCGAAGTTGTTCCCAACTTCGCCCCACCTCTAACTTCGCCTATACAGAATAAATCATAACTTCGTTCATGGTAAGAGGCGAACTTGTGATTTGCCCTGACGTTTATCTAACTTAGCCTGTTTGTTGCAGAAATGGCTGCTGTAGCTGGAGCAGGCGGTGCAGGTGGTGACGAAGGAGGAGATAACCATCGACAGTTTTTCCCGGGGCATAACATGTACATCACATTGGACCCGGATGCGAGCGGTGTTGATGATTTCCACGAGATCATCACGTTTCTACTACGCTCGCGTATATTCCACGCGATTACCACAACACTGCCGATATCCTTGCCAAACATTGAGGATTTTTGGCAGACAGTGGAATATGACTGTCGAGTCGAGCCCCCGGTTATGCGAGCAACGGTCAACAATCAGATTGTTCAGTTCTCATCTGACCAGATCCGGGCGGCTTTGCGGTTCGGAGATGAAACAAGAGACGATCCGACAGATTTTGTGGCTCCATTCCGAGATGGAGCGTTTCTGAGAATGGGATACTCTGGTCCCTTGGGGACACTCAGAGACGCAAGGGGTTTTTGCTCGACCAGTGGCGCTTTCTCATGCATGTGATGATAGTGTGCATGTCAGGGAGAAAGGCTGGTACTGATGGGATGGGCGCGACCATGCAGTCGGCGATGACTGCTCTGACTTACAATAAGCGTTACAGCTTCAGTCAGATGGTCTTCTACGAGATAGATCGTCAGAGAAGAGCGGTGGCGCGTGAGAGATTTCTCATGTATCCAAGATTCCTCCAAATGATCTTGAATCATGTTGCTCCCACGTTACCTCAGCATCGCCCGATTCGATACGTGGAAAGTGTAAGCAAAAGGATTTTCGCCCAGTGCAGATCTTCCAGTGCAAGGAGTAAACCTGAGCTCCGTCCTCGACATACTCCATTATTCGGGTACTTGATCAACCCGGAGTATGTTCCAGCTCGTGGGGACGAGTTTCGGGATCCTCAACCACAACAGGCTGGAGCACCTCAAGCTATACCTGCTGCTCTTGTTGTGTCACCGGAGGAGAATGTAGACCTTGATGCTGCGTTTGGCGGTCAAGGATTCTTTGATATGGAGAGGGTTGACCCTGAGGAAAATGTGCAAGTCTCAGTTGAAAGGGTTTCGAGTGTGAATGTGACTAGGACAGCTACAACGGTGGCTGATTCTGATTCTGATGATGATGTGGCTGAAGCGAGACGAATTTTGGTAACTCAATAACGAATTCATGGGAAAAGGAAGAGAACCGATGATGACAGCGAGTCAGATTATGAGGAAGAAGTACATCAGTTGGTTCGCAGATCAAGAAGGGAACGGACAGGTGCAGGTTCAGGAGCTGGTGAGAGCTCAAGGGTGGTTCATTTCACCCCACCCGCACTATCCGGTATGACTATGGTTCCTACACCATTACCAGTTACAAGGCCAAGCGCCACGGACGTTCCCGTGGTGGCTACCTCATCCTCATTCGGCCTCCCGCCCACTACATTCCAACTATCGACTCCGGAGATTATATCTTTGCCACCTCCAACTCTTACTCCATCGGAGGTCGTCACAAGATTTATTGAGTCGACGGTTGTAGCGACTGCAGGGTTGTCAGTTACGATACCACCTGCGGTTACGTTTATGCCTACTTCTGAGGTCCCGGTTACATTGGAAATCCCTCCTCAGTACACTCAAGATATATCACATCTGAGGTTTGATTTTGATGCAACCTTATCCGACTCGGAAAAAATAGCAGCGCTTGAAAGGGTCATGGCAGAACAATCAATGGTAAATCTTATCCAGACCCATGCTATTCAGCGCCTCGTTGCAGAGAATCAGATACAGTCGTCCCTGCTGATAGAACATGGCAAAATCATTGATGCTTTGAAGGAGTTCTTGGCATCTCAGGGGGAGACGAGCTGTAAAGGCGATGAGCTGAGGACTAAGAAGCGAAATGATCGAGACGATGATCCCAATGCATCGAAAGGTGCAGGTGGAGAGTTGCAAAGAACTGAACAAGCTCTTGGGACTTCCACATCTCAGGGGGAGTCAACAAGTGCAGCGGGCGGTACAGGTGATGAGGTGGTGGTCATGGATGTTGAGGAGATGGATGATGAGTTTATAGGTGATGATGATGTATTACCAGTTGAAGAGATAGAGAAGATTGGTGCTGAGATTGTTATTGATAGTGAGATTGAAGAGGGAGAGATTGTAGAGGAGAATATTGAGCATGAGATTCCGGATGTTGATAAGGCAGATATGAGTAAAGATATGGGAAGTGATGAGACGGAATGGGAAGAGCAGCCAAGATGGAAAGAAGGCTATGCTCAGTGGTTCGTAAAAACGAAGAAACCAGCGGTCCCTACTATGTTTAAGAAAAGTTACAACATTAGAGGTTATGCTGAATCGAGAAAGGGGACTATATGCTGGATATATGATGAGCAGTTGAGGCTCTTTGTGATTAAGAGGTATGATGGTGTTCAGTACTTCAAAAGGCTGTTGAGATCGTTGAATACATTGCCAGAGTGTGAAGTGAAGGACTTAGCCAGATTGGGGTTAATAAACAGGAGTGATGATAACATGGCTAGAGTCATTGGGAAGATTGTTTGGAAGGAAAGTATAAAAGAAAAGAAGTTCGAGCTGTTGAAACCACAAAAGGGAAAACTTATTGAAGACAAAGATAGAGGAATGAGAGCAGATGGCAAGCCTTGGATGATCATGAAGTATAAGCCGATCCGGTGTTTGAAAGAAGTGCCGATGAAACAAATGCCCAAGGATGTGCTGAAAGATCTGAAGTGGTGGTACGTTGATTGTGAAACAGCTGAGGCAGTAATGGAGGATGAAGATGAACAAGAGCTGCTGAGAGTTTATGATCCGATGCATCTAGTGAACTTGTCTCAAGCTGATCTGCAGGTGCTGAATGAAAAGAAGATATTTTATATTCCTGCTTGGAAAGACGAAGCGAAGTAATATCAAAGAGTTGTTTCGGTATGTGTACGAGAAGGAGTTCATGCTTGAAGACGAAAGATACAAGATTGTTGAAGATTACAAGACACGTGTTTGAAGATAAAGATATGAAGCTACTGCCAGGGGGAAGTCTGTTGGTGCATGATGTCAGTAGTTCAGTATATAGTGTCAGTAATCGAGTTAGTTGGATTTGTGTTTTGTATGTAAGCGAAGTTCTCACAAGTTCGCTTGTATAGGCGAACTTGTGGAACAAGCGAAGTTAGGAACAACTTCGCCTGAACATGCCAGGCGAAGTTGTCGTGTTTATAAGGTTTAGGTTACGGCAGTTTTAGGTTAACAGAGGATTCGTTGTTAATCGAGTTGTAACGAGTCAGAGAGTTTGTGTAATCAGTGATCATTATATCACGTGTTTCCAGTTGCAATACAACGTGTCTTTGTTTATTGTAACGTGTGTTCGATCGTGTTAGCTCGTATCGTCTTCTACGCTCGTAACGTCTTACGTAGGGATTCCGCACCTACGTAGAACGAGATATTCCGTGTAGATCCGGCTGGGAACCTACAGCTAAGTCTCTGAGTTCTTCTATAGTATCCAAGTCTTCAAGAAGGGTTTCTTCATTGGCTTCAGGATCACGGATGCTGGTTCTCACAGTAGGAACCACCATTTCTGTTGGAATTACTACATCTGATCCAAAGACCAAAGAGAAGGGTGTCTGGCCTGTTGCATTTTTTGGTGTAGTTCTGTATGCCCAAAGAACATAAGGAAGTTCTTCAGCCCATTTTCCCTTCTTGGATCATAGCTTTTTCTTTAGATTGTTGATGATGATCTTGTTGCTAGACTCTGCTTGGCCATTGGCCTGAGGATGAACTGGAGTGGTAGTAATCATTTTGATGCCCCAACTGTCACAAAAGTTAGTGATTCTATTCCCGATAAATTGGGAACCATTATCACAAACAATTTCAGCAGGAATACCAAATCTAGTTATAATATTTCGTTTAATAAAAGATATTACTTCCCTTTCTCGGACTTGTACAAATGCTTCTGCCTCAATCCATTTGGAGAAGTAGTCAGTCATAGCAAGCATAAAGACCTTTCCACCGGGTGCTTTTGGTAGCTTGCCCACAATATCCATACCCCATTTCATGAAGGGCCATGAAGAGGATATAGGATACAGAGGCTCCGCCGGTTAATGAAGGATGTTCGCGTGTCTTTGGCAAGCATCACATTTCCTTGAATATTCCACTGCATCCTTCTTCATTGTTGGCCAGAAGTATCCAGTTCTGAGTATCCTGGAAAATAACGCTCTTCCACCTGTGTGATTACCGCAATCTCCTTCGTGAAAATCCTTGAGTACTTCTTGGATCTCAGGATCCTCGATGCACCTCAGATATGGACCTGCAAGAGATTTTCTATATACCATATCATCTAATAAAATATATTGGGATACCTTGAGTTTGAAGGACTTGGAATTTTCTATGGCTGGAATTTCTCCAGTCTGAATGTAGTTCTTGATAGGATAGATCCATGATCCTCTGTTATTAGAGGATAAAGATCCCAGAGCACGATTTCTTTATCATTCGTTATCTCTCCAACTTCCTGTTCTCCTATTGCTGGCGAGAGAATGTGGATTATTGGGATTTTCAAATCCTCATGAATCTTCAGAGATGAGGCTAAGTTTGCTAAGGCATCTGCCCTAGCGTTTTCTTCCCTCGGTACCTGTGTAATACTAAATATTTCGAAGGATTTCGATAACTCCTTCACAACATCTAAATATTTCATTAGTTTCTTACCTTTAACAGCATACGAGCCATTAAAGTGGTTAGTTATCAATAAAGAATCTACATAAACTTGAAGATACCTGATCCTCATGTTTTTAGCTAATTGCAAACCTGCTATTAAAGCCTCGTACTCTGCTTCATTGTTTTTGTTGCCTGAAACTCACAAGCTATGGACTGGGGTAATATGTTCCCCTGTGGCGATTTCAGTAGGATCCCTAATCCTGTTCCTCTCACATTGGATGCTCCATCCGTGAAGAGTATCCAAGGGTCCTTGGTCTTTTCCAGTTGTTGGACTTCCATGTCAGCTTCTTTTTGTAGATCACTAGTGAAATCAGCCACAAAGTCCGCTAATGCTTGAGACTTTATTGTTGTTCTTGGCTCGTATTGTATATCATATGCACTTAACTTTACAGCCCACTTAGCCATTCTACCTGATAACTCTGGTTTTCTAAGAACATTCTTTACAGGATAGTTAGTTCTCAAAATAATAGGGTGAGTTTCAAAATAATGTCTCAGTTTAGTAGAAGCCATAATAAGTGCAAGAATTAGCTTTTCTAAATGAGAATACCTGGACTCCGCATCTAAAAGACTTTTACTTACATAGTATACAGGATGTTGTTCACCTTCATGATCTTTTACCAAGACTGCACTCACTGTATTTCCTGAAACAGCAAGATATAGATACAAGGATTCTCCATCCACATGCTTCATCAGAGCTGGAGCCGAGGATAAGTAATCCTTCAGGGCTGTAAGAGCAGCTTCATGTTTTTTAGTCCACTCAAACTTCTTGTTCTTTCTAAGGATATCGTAGAAGTCTTTGCACTTCTCGGAGGATCTTGAGATGAACCTATTCAGGGCTGCTATTCTTCCGGTGAGTCTCTGGACGTCTTTGGCATTTGAAGGAGATTTGAGATTGACAATAGCTTCGATCTGCTCCGGGCTTGCTTCAATTCCTCTCTTTGTGACCATATATCCTAGAAACTTTCCAGACTTAACACCAAAATGGCATTTGGACAGATTTAGTTTCATGTTATACTGGTCAAGGATATTGAATGCTTCCTCGAGGTCTCTGAGGTGATCCTCTGCCTTCTTTGATTTTACCACCATATCATCTATGTATACCTCCATAGTCTTGCCCAATTGGTCCTTGAACATCATGTTGATTAGTCTTTGGTACGTTTCTCCTGCATTTCTTAGTCCGAACGGCATAGAAGTATAACAATATATGCTGGTTGCAGTCATGAATGTTGTATCCTCTTGATCAGATGGTTCCATCTAAATTTGTTGGAATCCAGAGGAAGCATCCATAAAGGTGAGCATTTCATGTCCAGCCGTTGCATCCACCATGGCATCTATATGTGGTAATGGGAAAGGATCCTTGGGGCATGCCTTGTTTAAATCCGTGAAATCGACACACACCCTCAACTTTCCATTCTTTTTTGAAACAACGACCACATTAGCTAGCCATGGAGGATAATGAACCTCTCTGATCATACCGGCCTTATGAAGTTTTTCAACTTCTTCTTGTATGATCTTGTTCCTCTCAGGAGCGAATTTTCTTCGCATCTGATGGACGGGCTTAACAGATAAATCAAGGCCGAGTTTATGAGTAATTACCTCTTTCGAAATACCTGTCATGTCTGAGTGCTTGAAGACAAAAGTTGATCTCCTTCGCCCTAGGAAGGATATTATATCCTCCTCGATTTTGCTGGGGATACTGGATCCTAGGAACACTTTTATCTCTGGATCTTCGGGGTCCAATGATACTTTCTTGAGGTCTTTCTCCCGAGCTTCCAGCACGTTCCTAGGGTGTTGTTGTAGTTGCTATGCTATAGTTTGCTTGGCTGTTGGCTTCATTGATGATGAATAGTAGTTCTTAGCTTCCGCTTGGTCACCTACTATCTTTACAACTCCCCAAGGAGTTGGTAGTTTGATGCATTGGTGATAAGTTGAAGCTACGGCCTTCATTCCATGGAGCCAAGGCCTACCTAAAATAACATTGCAACAGGAAAGGTTATCTATAACACAATTTTTGGTATGAATTTAACCCTTCGATATAAATTGGGAGGTTGATGTCCCCCAATGTCTTCTTGGTTTCACCACTGAAACCGACTAGCACCGATGTTCTAGGAATGATTTCTGAATCCGGGATGTTCATCTTTTTGAGGACGTCATGCTGGATAATGTTAACTGAGCTGCCCCCGTCCACCAGGATCCTGCGTACATAATGGTTAGAGATAAATAAAGTAATAATCAAACCGTCATGATGAGGATTCTGGATGTTCAGCTTGTCTTCCTCATCGAAGAAGATTCTCTTGTCTGTTGTTAATGTAGTTGAGACTATTGGGTGATCTCCGTTATCCATCTTGATCTCCTTGGCAAATCTTTTGGCTGCGGAGAAAGAAGTTCCGCATATGTCTGAACCCCCCGAGATGAAATTAACGGTTGGCACATCTGGCTTGTTTTGTTGAGAATCCTGGATCCTTGAGTTGAAAAAGACTCTCTGATCAGTCACCCGAGTAGTAGGGATGAGTGGTCTTCTCTCATTGTCCAACTCGAATTCCTCTATGGGGCTTTCTTCTATGGCACAAGAGTCTCTGAATAATTCGTAGTCTCTGGAGACAAAGTTGATCACATGAGCATCTGGCGGTGGTGGTGTTGCTTTCTGTGGAAGGTCTTCAGGATCTTGGGTTTTGGATTTCTTCCTTCCCAAGAGTTCATTAAATTGACCCTTGCTCAGGAGGTACCCAATTTCTTTCCTTAAGCCGATGCACTCGTCTGTCGCGTGGCCAAAGTCTTCGTGGAAGGCGCACCACTTAGACTTGTCCTTGAAGCCGACGACCTTCTCATTCTTTCGGGGCCACCTTGCTTTTTCTCCCAGATCCTTCATGGCACAAATCAAGCCATGAGTATCTACAGAGAAACAATAGTCAGAGATGCAAGGGTAGTCTTCATCGTCATCTCCTTCTTCAACTGCCCGTACGTTCTGATTGTTGAACTTGGCGTATGGCTTCGAATTGTTGTTCCTATTCCAAGATCCTTTATTCTTCTCAGGAGTTTCATGTTTTGTCTGTCCCCCAAGATGATCCTGGATCTTTTTATCTTCTTCCAAGCGGATGTACCTTAATGCTTTGCTTCTGACTTCATCTAATGTCCTGCACGGAGTCATCACTAAATCATCATAAAAAGGGGAGCTCTTTTGAATTCCCACCTTGAATGCTTCAACAGCGGTAGTCATATCAAGGTTTGGGATTTCTAGAGCTTCCTTTCCGAACCTGGTAATGAAATCCCTAAGGGATTCATCACTAGGTTGGATAACACGATATAAATCACTGGTTAACCTCTCAAATTTCCGACTACAGGAAAATTGAGTGTTAAACAAATTAACTAAATGAGAGAAAGATGTAACCGAGAAAGGGGGGAGACTTAGCAGCCATTTTAGTGCAGCTCCCGTTAATGTGGCTCCAAATCCTTTACAAAGGCAAGCCTCCTTGAGCCTTTCAGGAACAGGATTAATTTCCATCATTTCCCTATATTGGGCAACATGTTCCTCAGGATCGGTGCTCCCATCATACGTATTCATGTTGGGAGTTTGGAACCGCCTCGGAATTTTAGCATCACATATGGGCGGAGCGAATCTAGATAATTTGTGACTTCCCACCGGCATCTCAGGAATTGGACGTATCACTCCCGGGACACTGGATATCATATCCTTTAGCTTCTGCAACTCCCTGGCAATGGCCTGGTTGATACCTGAATCCTGCATGGGAACATGGTTAGTATCTAAAGATATAGGATCGTACCAGTTACCTCTCTGCTGGGTGGAGTTTGGTATTCCAGACGAGTATCTGGGATAAGAGGAGTCAGCAATAGGAGTGGGCCCTCCGAAAGCTATGGTCTGCATGGGGATTATGTCTCCATCATGGACTTCGGAAGACTGTATTTGTTGTATTCTTGAAGATCCTTGATCCTGAACAAAGGGTCCTTGAGGTTGGTAACCATAGGAGCCTTGAGTGGGCCCTCCGGAAGCTATGGTCTGCATGGGGATTATGTCTCCATCATGGACTTCGGAAGACTGTATTTGTTGTATTCTTTAAGATCCTTGATCCTGAACAAAGGGTCCTTGAGGTTGGTAACCATAGGAGCCTTGAGCATATAACCCAGATGATCCCGGCGGGATGATTGACGAACCTTGCTGAAATTGTGAGGATCCTTGAGCCTGTAGACCCACGGACCCTTGTTGAAGGATATGTGATCCTGACTGAAAGAGCGAGGACCCTTGAGCCTGCTGACCCATGGACCTTGGTTGCAGGATAGAGGATCCTGGCTGAAACATTGAGGATCCTTGAGCCGGTCGACCCACAGATCCTAATTGCATGATAGAGGGTCCTGGCTGAAACATTGAGGATCCTTGAGCCGGTTGACCCATGGACCCTGGTTGCAGGATAGAGGATCCTGGCTGAAACAGTGAAGATCCTTGCGAAAGTTGAGCCATGGATCCTGGACTGGTGAAATCCAGCATCCTGGGCACCAGGGGAGTGAGATCTTCTGCTGGCCTCTTATTCTTCCTGGGATCTTCTATCTCACGAAGGATCCTCTGGTTAGTCTTGTTCTGTTGCTCCATATACGCTTTAACCTGCGATAACATAGATGAAACACCACTGTTAGTGTTAACCGCCGGGGCAGCAGCAGTGGTTTTCGAGCTCTGGAAGATTGGTAGTTGCGTTCTGCTTCCAGTAGTAGTTCGTTGTGCTGCCGTGATTGGCGGAGGCAATGGTGGCAAGGTCCTCGATGAGAGAGGAATTGATGAGGGCATAGACGAAGCAGAGGTGTATTGAGAGGCCATTGTGAGTGTTCAGGGTATGGAAAAATGAAGCTTGATGAGAACAATATGGATTATAGCACCAATTGCCCCACGGTGGGCGCCAAATTGTTTTGGACAAAAATCAGCTAAGGATCAAGTATCCAAATCTGTTATGTTAGGTAAGGTGTCAATTCGATAATAACAAGTGTATAAGCGTGATATCGGTGAACACAATGGTTTGATCACGAGGGAAAAGCCCTTAACCAAGATAGTCTTACTTCGGTCAAAACTTATCAAGGCAATCGTTGGTTAAATAGCTCCGGTCAAAGATTAATAAAATAATCTTTGGTCGAAGCACTTTAGTCAATGATCAACAAGGTAACCTTTGGTCGATGAGTATATGGTTATCTCGGTCTCCGGCACAAAAAAACCCCCGGACGGTGAAAACTATCACCGTCAAGTTTATTAATGAACAAAACGCGATTACAAGTGTGTTGGAGAATATGATCGAGATTACAATGAAAGCTAGTGTTGAGAGAGTGTTTAGTTCTGCTCAAGTGTGTGTGTAAGTACATGTGTGTTTTCTATTCGACCATTACTCGATTAAATAAGAAAATATCAATAACAACATTTCCTATCTATCCGGAAGTCTTCCACCTAGCCGCTCCACGACCTTTGACCACGTGCCAATAGTCACCCAGTAGCGAAATAAGCGGAAGAATAAGTCACACAGCCGTTGATGATATTTAAACTTCAATCTTCTAGAGAGTTCGTCCATAATCAGCTATGTTGAATTAGGATCCTATATCCATGTTCCAGCTATAGGATGTTCCATGAGGATAATTGATGCAAATTCATCTTGGAGTTGATACACCTGTCTAACACATCACCATACTAAATGCAATCATTAGTTAACAAACAATACCGAGGATCGTCGATCCTTTATATCCTGACACAAATTTCAAGGATAAACTATCCATTAGATAGTTAAGGATAAAGGATCCTCAGTATAAAAATCGTGGCCTAACAAGGTGATAGCTCACGATTTACTCATAAATCCTAGCAGTTAACATACACTTAGAATCTTTGTATTCACTGATCATAGCTTCCAACCTTGTAATCTTATTTTCTTGATTAATATGGTGATCGACAATTGTCATCACCCGGGGTTTTTGTGCCGGCGATCATAATCCGATCAAGGGATTTTCCTCGTAACAAATTCTTGTGTTCATCCTTATTTTGTTGCATATTCTTCATTATTATACAAGCACTCTACCTCACAAATTCATATTTGATTACATTATCCTTAAACCGATTTTTGACCAAAACAAGAACGTGTGGCCAACATTAGACATTTGTGTTGTACTCTCGAGTTTCAATTAAATAAAGAAAGGAAAGGAATGGGAGGAAAAGGTATCAAGGTTATGTTCACAAATTTCATTTAAGGAAATAAGAAAAAGTTTGTTCCCGTTCATTTAAAGAAAGAAGAGAAAAGAAACGGAGATAAAATCAAGGCTAAATTTGGAGGTTTTGTTTCCCTTCAAATTGGAAAGAAAGGAAAGGAAAGGGAATGAAAGTAGATGAAGAAAAAAGAACGGAAATGAAGGGACATACTTTCATTCCTTTCTGTTAGTGCACAGAAATTTGATACTGTGGATACGTTATCCTGGCATAAGTTTCTGGATCAGTGATCCTTAGTCAGATCCCGTCAGGATCAAGGATCCTCAGTACTTGTTATTTACTATCCTGTGTATAACATTATATATAACATATGTAACGGCCAGAAGACCTGGTCTACCACCTATTTCACAGCCTGAGTGATGGAGCACGTGGTCAAAGTGGCTGTTACAAGTATATTCAAGATAAAGGCGGATTTTTTGGAAAAATAGTTAATTGTATTTATTATTAATAACTCCATTGAGTTATTATCTTTTATTTATATTGAGATGATGATCATTTAGGAAACATATGTATCATCACACACACTAGAGCAGAAGCAGTAAACTCTCTCTAATCACTAGTTTACTTTGTAATCTTGATCATCAACTCCACAACACTTGTAACCACTTTTTGTTATCAATATAATCGACGGAGATAGTTTTCACCGTCCGGGGTTTTTTGTGCCGGAGATTACTATAATCACGTACTATCCGACCAAAGGTTACCTCGTTGATCCTTGACCGAAGTGATTCGACCAAAGATTATCTCGTTAATCCTTGACCGAAGTCAATCGATCAAAGATTACCTTGTTAAGTTTTGACCGAAGTAAGATTATCGTATTCAAGGGATTTTTCCCTCGTGATCAAATACCCGTGTTCATCAAGATTTTGATTATACAATTATTATTATCATCATAGCACTAGACCTCACAGTAACATATTTGGATACATTATCCTTGAGAGATTTTTATCCAAAACAATTTGGCGCCCACCATGGGGCCATTGGTGCTATAATCCAGAAAATACCCTATCAATATTCAACCATTCATACCCATATCACCATCAATGACCTCTCAATCAACCTCTGCTTCATCAACCATGCCGTCTTCGGTTCCTCTCTCATCAAGATCTTTGTCGCCGATGCCTTCTCCAATCACCGGAGGACCACGGGCTGCTGCTGCTGGAAACAAGACGCAAATTCCAGTCTTCCAGAGCTCAAAGACCACTGCTGCCACTTCAGTGGTTAACTCTAACAATGATGTTTCTGCTATGTTTTCACAGGTTAAGGCATACATGGAGCAGCAGAACAAAACCAACCAGAAAATCCTGTGTGAAATTGAAGATCTCAAGAAGAATAAGAGGTCGCTGGAGGATCAGGCTCCTTTAATGCCAAGGATTCTGGATTTCACTACTCCAGGATCTGTGGCTCAACAGACTCAAGGATCCTCCATCTTCCAGCAAGGATCATCTATCCTTCAACCAGGATCTATGGGTCAGAAAACTCAAGGATCCTCGTTCCTTCAACAAGGATCATCTATCCTTCAACAGGGATCCATGGGTCAGCAAACTCAAGGATCCTCGTTCCTTCAGCCAGGATCCTCTAGGATTTATCACCAAGGATCCTTCAACTCCCAACTTCAAGGATCCTTCTTCCAGAATCAAGGATCCTCAGGACTTCAACATCAGAGGTCTTTGGAGGTCCATGAAGGAGACATCATCCCCATGCAAACCATTGCCTCTGTTGGACCAGCTACCATGGCAGATGCTTCTTAACTTGGCTACACTTTTGGGATGCCAACATTCAATCAACTGAGAGGTAACATGTATAATCATATATCCTTAGACACTAACCTTGGCTCTATGCAGGATACAGGTATCAACCAGGCTATGGCTAAGGAACTTCAGGAGGTTAAGGATATTATATCCAGCGTTCCAGGAGTGGTCCGTCCGATTCCTGAAATACCAGAAGGAAGCCACAAGTTGTCCAGATTTGCTCCACCTATTTGTGATGCTGAAGTCCCAAAACGATTTCACACCCCGAATATGAAGGTGTATGATGGAACAACTGATTCCAAAGAGCATGTGGCTCAATACAGGGAAATAATGGAAATCAATCCAATTCCTGAAAAACTCAAGGAGGCTTGTCTATGCAAGGGTTTCGGATCCACACTAACAGGATCTGCATTAAAATGGCTGCTAAGTCTTCCTCCCTTTTCTGTTACTTCTTTTTCACATTTAGTTAACTTGTTCAACAGCCAATTTTCTTGTAGTAGGAAATTTGAGAAGTTAACTAGTGATTTGTATAGAATTGTCCAACCTTATAATGAATCTCTTAGGGATTTTGTTACAAGGTTTGGCAGGGAAGCCCTAGAGATCCCTAGTCTTGATATGGCTATGGCTGTTGAAGCATTCAATATGGGACTTCAAAGGGGTTCCCCATTTTATGACGATCTTGTGATGACCCCATACAGGACTTTAGATGAAGTCAGAAATAGGGCACTCAGATTTATAAGGCTAGAGGATGACAAGAAGATCCAAGAACGGTTAGGAGCTCCAAAAAAACAAGAGTCATCTAACCAGAAACAAGGATCCTCATACAGGAACAACGACTCAAAGCCGTACACAAAATTCAACAATCAAAATGTCCGGGCAGTTGAAGAAGGAGAAGATGATGAGGACTACCCAAGTATTTCCGAGTATTGCTTCTCTGTTGATACCTATGGTTTGATTTGTGCCATGAAGGATCTTGGAGAGAAAGCAAGGTGGCCTCGAAAAAATGAGAAAACAACATCTTTCAAAGAAAAGTCCAAGTGGTGTGCATTCCATGAAGACTTTGGCCATCAGACAGAAGGTTGTATTGGTTTAAGTAGAGAAATTGGATACCTCCTGAGCAAGGGCCATTTCAAAGAGCTCTTGGGAAGAAAAAAGTCTAGGATCCAGGATCCTGAAGATGTACCGCAGAAAGCAACTCCGCCCCCACCAGACGCACAAGTAATCAACCTCATCTCCGGTGGCTCGGATATATGCGGAACTTCTTTCTCCTCAGCAAAAAGACACGCCAAAGAAACGAAGTTGGAGAACGGAGACCGACCAGTCATATCCACTACTTTGACGACTAACAAAAGAATATTCTTTGACGAAGAAGATAAGAAAAGCATCCAGGATCCTCACCACGATGGTTTGATTATAACTTTATTTATTGCTAACCACTATGTACGCAGGATCCTAGTCGACGGTGGAAGCTCGGTCAACATCATCCAACATGACGTGCTGCAGAAAATGAACATCCCGGACTCGGAAATCATCCCGAGAACGTCGGTGCTAGTGGGTTTCAGTGGTGAAACCAAGAAAACATTGGGGGACATCAAACTCCCAATATACATCGAAGGGCTAAACTCTTACCAAAAGTTTTGTGTTATTGACAATCTTTCTTGTTGCAACGTTATTCTTGGCAGGCCTTGGATACATGGAATGAAGGCTGTAGCCTCTACTTACCATCAGTGCATCAAACTACCAACTCCTTGGGGAGTAGTAAGGATAGATGGTGACCAAGTGGAAGCCAAGAATTATTATTCTTCATCCATGAAGCCGACAGATAAACAAACGATAGCATAGCAATTACAGCAACATCCTAGGGACGTGCTGGAAGCTTGGGAGCGAGATGTAAAAGAAGTATCTTTAGATCCTGAAGATCCAGACATGAAGGTGTTCCTAGGATCCTGTATCCCTGACGAGATCGATTAGGATATAGTATCCTTCCTAAAGCGACGAAAACCCACATTTTCCTTCAGACATTCAGACATGACAGGTAATTCTAAGGAGGTAATTACTCATAAATTAGGCCTTGATCATACTATTAAACCCGTCCATCAGAAGCGAAGGAATTCGCTCCTGAGAGGAACGCGATCATACAAGAAGAAGTTGAAAAACTTCTTAAGGCCGGTATGATCAGAGAGGTTAAATATCCTCGATGGCTGGCTAATGTGGTTGTCGTTTCAAAAAATAATGGAAAGTGGAGGGTGTGTGTCGATTTCACCGATTTAAACAAGGCATGCCCCAAGGATCCTTTCCCGTTACCACATATAGACTCCATGGTGGATGCAACGGCAGGGCATGAGATTCTTACCTTTATGGATGCTTCCTCTGGATTTCAACAAATTCAGATGGAACCATCTGATCAAGAGGATACAGCATTCATGACTCCTACCGGCATATATTGTTATATTGCTATGCTGTTTGGACTAAGAAATGCAGGGGCAACATATCAAATATTGGTCAACATGATGTTCAAGGATCAGTTAGGCAAAACCATGGAAGTCTACATAGATGACATGGTAATGAAGTCGAAGAAGGCTGAGGATCACCTTAGAGATCTTGAAGAAGCATTCAATATCCTTGACCAATATAACATGAAACTGAACCCGTCAAAATGCCATTTTGGTGTTAAGGCTGGAAAGTTTCTAGGATACATGGTGACCAAAAGGGGAATAGAAGCGAGCCCAGAGCAGATAGAAGTCATCATTAATTTAAAGTCTCCTGTGAATGCTAAAGATGTCCAAAGGCTGACGGGAAGAATAGCTGCTCTCAACAGATTCATTTCCAGATCCTCAGAGAAGTGCAAAGACTTCTATGATATCTTGAGGAAAAATAAAAATTTTGAATGGACTCAAAGGCACGAAGATGCACTAAAGGCTCTTAAGGATTATCTATCCTCAGCGCCTGCTTTGATGAAGCCAAAAGATGGTGAGCCGCTGTCCCTGTACTTAGCTGTGTCAGGTAATGCAATCAGTGCTGTTCTGGCCAAGGATCATGAAGGACAATAGAACCCGGTATATTATGTAAGTAAAAGCCTGTTAAATGCAGAGGTCAGGTATTCTCACCTTGAAAAATTAATTCTTGCTTTGATTATGGCCTCAACCAAGTTGAGACACTATTTTGAAACACATACTATTATTTTAAGAACTAATTATCATGTTAAGAATGTGCTTGGAAAACCAGAATTGTCAAGAAGGATGGCCAAATGGGCTGTGAAATTGAGTGCATATGATATTCAGTATGAGCCGAGAACAGCCATTAAGTCACAAGCGCTTGCAGACTTTGTGGCTGATTTCAGTAGTGACATGCAAGAGGAAGCTGATTTGGAGGTTCAACAACTGGAAGAAGCCAAGGATCCTTGGATCCTCTTTACTGATGGAGCATCCAACGTAAGAGGAACAGGATTGGGTATCCTATTAAAATCGCCACAGGGGGGCATAATACCCCAGTCCATTGCATGTGCATTCCAAGCCACCAATAATGAAGCGGAATACAAAGCTCTAATCACAGGTTTTCAATTAGCTAAACACATGAGGATCAGGTATCTTCAAGTATATTTAGATTCGTTATTGATGGCTAACCACTTAATGGCTCATATGCTGTTAAAGGTGAAAAACTAATCAAATATCTAGATGTTGTGAAGGAACTATAAAAGTTCTTCGATTCTTTTAGTATTATGCAGGTACCAAGAGAAGAGAACGCTGGGGCAGATGCTTTAGAAAATTTAGCTTCATCATTGAAGATTCCACAAGATACAAAGATCCCAATCATCCATGTACTCTCACAAGCAATAGGAGAACAAGAAGTTGGGGAGATAACAACTGACAAAGATATTGTGTCTTTGGATCCATTATCCTCAAGTAATCAAGGATCTTGGATCCTCCCGATCAAGAAGTTCATTCAAAATGGAGAGATTCCAGCCACAGAAAATCCTAAGTCCTTCAAACTTAAGGTATCACAATACATTTTATTAAATAATATCCTATATAGGAAATCTCTTGCAGGTCCATACTTGAGATGTATAGAAGATCCTGAAATTCAAGAGGTGCTCAAAGAGTTTCACGAAGGAGATTGCAGTAATCATACCAGAGGTAGAGCCCTGTTCTCTAGGATTCTGAGAACATGATACTTCTAGCCTACCATGAAGAGAGACGCCATGGAGTACTCAAAGAAGTGTGATTCATGTCAAAGACATGGCAATATTCTGCATCAGCCAGCAGAGCCTATGTATCCTATATCCTCATCATGGCCTTTCATGAAGTGGGGCATGGATATCGTGGGTAAGCTACCTAAAGTGCCAGGAGGAAAAGTATTCATGCTTGCAATGACTGATTACTTTTCAAAGTGGATAGAAGCAGAAGCTTTCGTTCAAGTCCGCGAAAAAGAGGTGATATTCTTCATTAAAAGAAATATTATTACTAAATTTGGTATCCCTTCAAAAATTATTTGTGACAATGGTTCCCAGTTTATCGGGAAAAGAACCACTAACTTTTGTGACAGTTGGGGCATTAAGATGATTACCTCCACACCAATTCATCCTCAAGCTAATGGTCAGCAGAGTCAAACAACAAGATTATGATCAACAACTTGAAGAAGAAGCTAGGATCCAAGAAAGGCAAGTGGGCTGAGGAACTTCCTTATGTTCTTTGGGCCGATAGAACAACACCTAAGAATGCAACAGGTCAAACACCCTTCTCATTGGTGTTTGGATCAGAAGTTGTAATCCCTACAGAAATGGTGGTTCCTACTACTAGAACAAGCATCCGTGATCCTGAGGCCAATAATGAAATCCTTCTCCAAGATCTAGATATTGTTGATGAGCTCAGAAACCTATCTAAGATCAGAATGGCAGCATATCAACAAAGGGTAGCTGGGGCATACAACATAAATATAAGGATAAGAAGATTTCAAGAAGGAGATTTGGTATTGAGAAAAGCCTTCCAAAACACAACCAATCCAGCAGATGGGAAACTAGCACCCAAGTGGGAAGGTCCTTATCTGATCGAGTCGGAAGCAGGGAAGGGGGCATGTCATTTGCTCACCAAGGAATGCAACATGTTACCAAGAGCATGGAATGCTATCCATCTCAAGAAGTATTTTTTCTAGTAAGGATCTAGTATCCTTCGAAAATCAAGCATCCATCTAGGATTAAGGATCCTAAAATTGTTTTTAAGTAACAATGCAGATTTCAAAAAGAGATTCAATGTCTAAGAGGTTGGCCACCTCTCCCTCACACTTAAGGTACATTGCTATTTTCCTTGGCCTAGCCCACGATTGGATATGACCCCTGATGGTCATATCCTCCAAGGTTTAAAGGTTTTCACCTTTCTTATAAATTAAAGTTTCTACACTCTCGCCTGGAGCGCACGCTATCCAACGTATAGTCTGGGCAGCGGGACCAGTACACGCTTAGTGGCTGAAAATTTCGTTGTCTTCGGCTATATGAAGGATCCTACTATTTTTGATAGACGTACCATACCACCGGTTTATAACGTTTTCACATTATCTCAAGACAAAGGTTTCTAACATTTTCATGTTAGCTAAGGTTTTGGCGTTTTCACGTCACTCACGTTTGGGCTAAATCCCGGTTTGGGCGAGTCCCCAGTTAACATCCGTATCCTTGAGCCAGTCCCCAGTTTGGGTTTGTCCCCAGTTTTTGGGCTTGTCCCCAGTTTAACACCAGTTCACGGGCTTGTCCCCAGATTACACGGGCTTGTCCCCAGATTACACGGGCCTGTCCCCAGTTGCACGGGCTTGTCCCCAGTTTATTTTTTGGGCTTTTCCCCGGTTTATTGGGTTTAGTCCCAGATAATATCATAAATTATTTACATCAAGTGTCATAAATTAGATTCTGAGGATCACCAAAGGATCAATACTTATGGATTCATAATCCTTTAATTCAGTTTTATAAGGATTGCAAAAGGATCAATACTTATGGTAACTTAGGTCTAACCAGACCTTACGGTATGATTTCTGTTTATCAGTTTACACTTATTTGATTTCAGTTTATATCTTCATAGATATAAGGATTCATTATTCTCAATCTATTTTTATAAGGATTTAAGATCCTAGTTTATTTTTGCAAGGATATTTTATCCTAAAAACTTTTTACTAAAGAATATTTCTCAATACTTTCAACAAGTCTAAAGCTATATCAGACAAACTTTCAAAATAACAGACAATCAACAAATAGTTAAAAGATACTATTTATTAAACTTACTTGCAATTACCAAAAATCTTAACCCGGATTTCACCATTCATAAAAATGGATCATCCACCCGGGTTAAACAGGTGTTACTAGTTGTTCATGATTTGCAGGGAGAAGGATATACAACCGGAAGGGAAGTTCCCAAGGAAACTCCATTAAAATATGAAAATTATATCCAGCTTGTCAAATCTCATATGTTTTTGCAGGAAGTTTGAATTCAAAGGCAAAATGACAGCTTTGATCTTATCAAAACCGCCATTTTGGGGGGTAATTGTTAGTGCACAGAAATTTGATACTGTGGATACGTTATCCTGGCATAAGTTTATGGATCAGTGATCCTTAGTCAGATCCCGTCAGGATCAAGGATCCTCAGTACTTGTTATTTACTAACGATTGTTTCCTGTGTATAACATTATATATAACAGATGTAACGGCCAGAAGACTTGGTCTACCACCTATTTCACAGCCTGAGTGATGGAGCACGTGGTCAAAGTGGCTGTTACAAGTATATTCAAGATAAAGGAGAATTTTTAGGAAAAATAGTTAATTGTATTTATTATTAATAACTCCATTGAGTTATTATCTTTGATTTATATTGAGATGATGATCAGTTAGGAAAAACATGTATCATCACACACACTAGAGCAGAAGCAATAAACTCTATCTAATCACTAGTTTACTTTGTAATCTTGATCATCAACTCCACAACACTTGTAACCACCTTTTGTTATCAATATAATCGACGGTGATAGTTTTCACCGTCCGGGGTTTTTTGTGCCGGAGATTACTATAATCACGTACTATCCGACCAAAGGTTACCTCGTTGATCCTTGACCGAAGTGATTCGACCAAAGATTATCTCGTTAATCCTTGACCGAAGTCAATCGATCAAAGATTACCTTGTTAAGTTTGGACCGAAGTAAGATTATCGTATTCAAGGGCTTTTTCCCTCGTGATCAAATACCCGAGTTCATCAAGATTTCGATTATACAATTATTATTATCATCATAGCACTAGACCTCACAATAACATATTTGGATACATTATCCTTGAGAGATTTTTATCCAAAACACTTTCTTTTTCTCGTTAAATGAACTCGGTGACACAACGTTGAATTCCGTTCGTGTGAAGCACGCGACAGTCTTGTCGGCATTCGCCGAAGAAGACGAGATTGGGATGGGGATGGGGTAGGGTTGGGATTATTACTATTATTATTATTATTATTATTATTATTATTATTATTATTATTATTATTATTATTATTATTATTATTATTATTATTATTATTACTATTATTATTATTATTATTGTTATGTAAATTATAAAAAGAATAAGAAGATAAAAAGACAGATATACCCCTAAGTTAATGACGAAAATAGTACGAGTATGAATCATTTATTTAGATGGCATCCGCAATAATTGGGAAACCTGAGGGGTCCTTCTAGACAAGAGTTATAAAAGTAATCAAAGCTTAGGGACCATTTATAAGACTATTTGATTTTAAAAACGGCTCCAAAGCATGAATACGATTTTCAAGAGTCGACCATTTCATCTCTCTCCCTCCATAATAACCGCTACCTAACCCATTATAATAAATTTCCCGCAAACCATGTCTCCTTTGAATATATTATTACTCCATTGACTTCTTGACACAATTTGGGGATCAAAATTTGTCAATTGAAGACTGGATTCAAGTTCAACACTTCTCCATGATCTGTTTATTAGGTGTTAATTGGAAAGGGAGATCGATTTAGGGATTATATAGTCAACATTTTCAGTTCGACGAAATCAATTACCGCATATATCAAAATATTGGATCTGCATAACAGTCAACGCCATTAGATGGCGTTGTTCAAACACTTCTTTTACCAGAAGCTGCCGGATCGACTGCTTGAGATCTCCGATAGGGTTTATGGTACGCATCTTCTAATGTCTAGTTTATTGGTTGAACTCGTGATTTCTACTTTAAATGTTTCTCGAGTTTAATTTCTCATGTTATTTAGGATGCATCAGTTTACTAATTAAGCTGTCAACGGTTAGTTGTTAGTAACTTCTTTTAGGTCTGTGAAAGCGTTGACTTGAATGATAAAATAGTTGAAACTATTAAGAAAGAGGCTAAGCTTTCTGGTTCTTGTATAGCAGTGTACCTGAACTTGATAATCATATATTTCTGGTTATTAATGACAAAATGTGGGTGAAATTCATTATGATACGGGTGTCGACTGCCAATTTCACAGTTCCACACTGATACCGGCTAGAACAATATGAACCAAATTGGAAATTGGGAAGTTCTTGAATGTTTAGGGTTTGTTGTTCTCCTTCGATAATAACCCCCCCCCCCCCTCTTGCATTTGCTGTTAGTGATTATAAGATTAATGTTAACAACAACTTTGTTAAAATTTGTTTGCAGTATTCAATAGTTGTTTTTTAACTGAAGTACTTGAAGAAGATGAGTACGAGGCCTACATGGGTGACATTGTGGCTCAACTTCAAGACTATTACCATGATTCTTCTTTCATGGTTTTTAACTTTGGAGAAGGTGACAAAAGGACCCAAATATCACACATATTATCCCAATTTGATATCACAGTAGTGGAATACCCTCGACAATATGAAGGCTGCCCAATGCTACCATTAGAAATGATCCATCACTTTTTGAGATCTTGCGAAAGCTGGCTCTCTTTAGCGGGTCAACAAAACGTGCTTCTGATGCACTGTGAAAGGGGTGGCTGGCCCGTGCTTGCATTTATGCTTGCAGCTCTTCTTTTATTTACAAAAAAATATAATGGTGAACAAAAAACTCTTGAAATGGTGTATAAACATGCTCCTACAGAGCTTATTCATCTTTTAACACTTTTAAATCCACAGCCTTCTCAACTGAGGTATCTTTAGTATATATCCAGGAAAAATGTAGGTGTTGATTGGCAGCCATCAGACACACCATTAGTTTTGGATTGTATCATACTTAGACCATGTGTAGTCATAAAGTTCCACATCCAGGGGTTATGCGCCACGTGGCGCCTAGTCAGAGTTATGGTTTTGTACAAAAACAGGTTGTAGTCATAACTCTCCACATCCAGGGGTTATGCGCCACGTGGCGCCCAGTCACTTTTACAGTTTTTGTTTTTTTTTTAAGTTTTAATAAGAATAATCAAATAACAATAATATTTTATTAAATAAATATTACAAGAAAATAAAAAAAAAACTATTCGTCGTTGTTGTTGTCGTCGTCGTCTTCGCCCTCTTCGTCGTCTTCGCCCTCTTCGTCGTCGTCCTCGTCGTCGTTTTCATCGTCTTCGCCATCGTCGTCGTTGTCTTCATCATCGTCTTCATTGTTACCCTCGTTTTGATCATCGTTTTCACCAGGCAGAGGCCGATACATCCAAAGATGTTGGACCAAATCATCCTTTAGTGCGTTATGTATCTCTCTTGACCGCACAGAATCCGAGTTTTCGAGTCGTTGCTCCATACTTGCCGGAGTCCGTGGTGGATCCGGGTCCGGTATGAAAGTTGGATATATTGCTCTTCCCTCGTCCTCGATGATCATGTTATGCATTATAATACACGCATACATAGCACATCTCATTCTTTCTAAAGACCACAAACGACAAGGATTTTTAACATAATGCCATCGTTGTTGAAGAACACGAAAACACCTCTCGATATCCTTTCTCGCAGATTCTTGCACTTTCTTAAAATACTTTCTTTTTTCATCCATCGGGTCTCTGAATGTTTTAACAATTATCGCGAACTCCGGATATATTCCATCACCCAGATAGTACCCATGATCGTAGAAGTTATCGTTAGCCCAAAACGAAGCGACGGGAACGGTCCCAGATATGTAACTCTCCATCACAGGAGACTGCTCTAAGACGGTTATGTCATTGTTGGAACTGGGAACACCAAAGAATGCCGACCAAATCCAAAGGTCGTATGAAGCGATCGCTTGAAGGCTGACCGTTGGTCCCTTTTGGTTACCTCGTGTGAATTGACCTCGCCATGCAGTTGGACAATTAGCCCATTCCCAATGCATGCAATCTACACTTCCTATCATGCTGGGGAAACCATGCACCCTTGTATGTGCCTCGTAAAGACGTTGTAGATCGTTAACGTTGGGCTCTCTCAGATAATGTGGTCCATATAATTTAAATATTCCTATATTTTACAAAATTTTTATAAAATAAATGATCACAGTAAACAAGTGATAAACTATTTAAAAAAAACAAAAAGTACCGTAACAAAAATACTCCAAGGTGTCCCGGGTTGTTTTTCGGCCATCTTTAAATAATCGTCGTTGATATCGGTTGTGTTTCCGTAGGCGAGCACGCACACGGCTGACGTAACCTTCTGAATAGCCGTGAATCCTAGCGTCCCACGAGCGTCAGGCTTTTGCTTAAAGTAATCAAACTCACGCTCCAAATCATTGGTAATGCGCAAAAATAAATTTTTAGACATCCTAAAACGGCGCCTAAAGGTCTTCGGGTTCTTGTATCTCGACGTGTCGTAGAAGTAATCCGCCATCAACCGGTTGTTGGCTTCGGCACGATCTCGTTCGATATATGCTCTTGTTGAAACGGGGGGTGGAGAGCTAATCGCACCCGTAATGGAACTCATATACTGTGTCGTGAGCATAATCGCACTCGTAACCGCCTGTTCCTCCTCCACGTCCTCGGCTTGTTGGTCGGGCCCGAAAAACTGTTTATATATAGATGGAGGATCCATATATAGTGAATTTGGTGTAAAGGAATTTTTATAGAATTTGTAAAGAATAAGATGGTTGTAGTGAAAGTAATGTTTATTACTTGAGGTGTGAATAATACAAAGACAACTACATCTATTTATACACAAACAAACCCTAGCTTTCAACCCATAAAAGGCACATGGGCTTTAACCAACTACATGGGCTAAAACCCTAATTATAACTAAATACAACTAACACTCCTCCTCAAGTTGGAGCATAGATGTTAATCATGCCCAACTTGTTACAAATAAAATCTATCTAAGCTTTCCGGAGCGGTTTAGTTAGAATGTCTGCTAGCTGAAAATTTGTCTTCACATGAACTGGTTGAATGGATGGAGGATCAGTTTGTGTGCCTACTACTCGATCTCTGATAAGGTGGCAGTCGACCTCAATATGTTTTGTCCTCTCATGAAATACTTGATTCTTGGCTATGTGAATGGCTGATTGACTATCACAGTATAACCGCATCAAGTCATTAGAAACAACCCCGAGTTCTATGAGAAGACGACGTACCCATGTCATCTCTATACTCCGATTCGGCACTCGACCGGGAAACCGTGTGTTGCTTCTTACTCTTCCATGATACAAGATTTCCTCCAACAAACACACAATATCCGGTGGTAGATCGTCGAGAAATCGGACAACCTGCCCAATCTGCATCTAAGAACCCTGATATCCGACCATCTCCTTCTTCCGTGAAGGCACCCACACGACAATGACCCTGATCAGAGTATAATATACCCAAACCAGGTGAGGTCTTAAGATATCTTAAGACACGAATGGCAGCATCCCAGTGACCGGTGTATGGCGCAGCCATAAATTGGCTCAGAACACTAACAGTAAAGGAGATATCCGGTCGTGTGACGGTTAAATAATTAAGTTTACCAACCAACCGTCTGTATCGCTCAGGATCTTTCATTGGATCTCCTTCCTTTGGGAGGAGTTTCTTTGTAGGAAGCATTGGGGTATCAACAGGTTTACAACCCAGTAAGCAACATTCAGTCAACATATCAAGGACATACTTTCGTTGGGAGAGAAGTATTCCTTGTGGAGAGCGAGGAACTTCTATGCCAAGGAAATACCTCAATCGACCTAAGTCGCTGACCTGAAACTGAGACTGAAGAAACTGCTTGAGTTCGGTGATCCTGACCTCGTCATCACCTGTGATTATAATGTCATCCACATAAACAACTACGATAATCCTCTTTCCTTTCTGGTGTCTAAAGAAGACAGAGTGATCGTAGGCACTCCGAGTCATCCCAAACTGTCCCATAACACTAGAGAATCGACCAAACCATGCCCTAGGAGACTGTTTAAGACCATATAGAGAACGACGTAGTCTGCAAACTTTCGAGGCCTCCTCCTCAACAACGAACCCTGGTGGCTGCTCCATATATACCTCCTCCTCAAGAACACCATTAAGAAAGGCGTTCTTGACATCAAGATGGTGGAGCGGCCAATAATTAATGGCAGCAAGAGCAACACAAATACGGACATATGGCATTTTAGAAACTGGCGAGAAGGTTTCATCATAATCAATGCCATATGCCTGAGAATACCCTTTTGCGACCAACCGAGCCTTCAAGCGGTGTAAGGAGCTGTCCAGGTGTAGTTTAACCGTAAACACCCAACGACAACCAACAATACGCTTCCCTTTAGGAAGTGTTTCAAGATCCCATGTATGATTGGACTTTAGAGCCCCAATTTCGTCTTCCATAGCCTTTCGCCATCCTGGGTGAGTGAGAGCGCTCGTCACATTTTTGGGAATCGGGTAGGAATCAAGAGTAGTGGTGTACGCATGAGATTCAGAAGATAGGTGGGTGTAGGCAACATAGTCCTGAATTGTGTAACGAGTGCATTTCCGGGGTTCTTTGCGAAAAGAAATAGGTATATCGGGTAGTGGTGCACCAAGAGGATCATAAACGGGTGTATCAGGGGTAGATTCTGGTAAAGGTGTCGGATCGGGTAAGGATGTATCAGTGAGAGGTGTAGATTGTTCGGATGCAGACGGAGGATATGAGGGTATTTCGGGGTTGTGGCCTGAATGTGAATCAAGTGTCTCTGATATTTGACCCTTACCTCGCCTAGCATATGTGAAAAGCAGTGGCGGAGGTTCTGTCGGTGGGTCAGAATCAGTAGAGATTGGATCGGTAGAGGGAATCGACACAGGAATGGTGGGGAGGAAGGGAGATGTGGGTATATCGAGGTCGGGAAACGGGTCAGAAACAGGAGTGGAACACTCGGGAAAGTAAGGAGACTCGTGAAAAGTGACATCGGCACTAGTAAAGTATCGGTGAAGTGATGAGCTATAGCATCGATACCCTTTTTGAACCCGTGAGTAACCAAGAAAGACACAACGAATGGCTCGGGGATCAAGTTTGATGGTTTTCGGACGATGGTCATGAACATAGGCGACACAACCAAATACTTTAGGTTCGAGAGGAAATGGATCATCGTTGGGAAATAGTACAGAAAACGGTGTTTTACCATGAAGAACGGTTGAGGGCTGCGGTTAATCAGATATGTGGCAGTGAGAACGGCATCTCCCCAAAAACGATAAGGAACACGTGATTGGATCATGATTGTGCGAGCAACATCCAATATGTGACGATTTTTGCGTTCAGACACACCATTTTGTTGAGATGTATAAGCACACGATGATTCATGAATAATGCCGTTGCTTTTTAAGTATGAAGAAAAGTCGGTGGAAAAATATTCTTTAGCATTATCAGATCGTAAAGTTTTAATGGTGGTGTTAAATTGGTTTTGAACATAAGCATTAAATTCTCGAAATATGGAAAATACCTCACTACGATATTTCAACAAATAAACCCAAGTAGTGCGAGAATAGTCATCAATAAAGGTAATAAAATATTCAAAACCCAACGTAGATTTGATAGGGCAAGGACCCCATACATCAGAATGCAACAGTTCAAAACAAGAACTGACTCGATTGGGCACCCTAGGGGGATAGGGACGCCTGGTATGTTTACCAAGTTGACACGACTCACAATGAAAATTAAAGACGAAAGTGGTAAATCTGGTCGCATTTGCCTCAGAACTGCTGTAGAGGGATGACCTAACCAACAGTGAGCCTCCCTGATAGCGGAATCACATAAGTTTGCTACAGGATGGGAAAACGGGGATATACGATAGAGACCTCCTGATTCAAAACCAGTACCAATTACCTGGTTTGTTCCTAGTTCATGAAAAACGCAGTGAGTTGGGTAAAAGGTCACAGAACAGTTGTTTTGTTTGGTAATCTGACTCACTGAACAAAGACTGGTAGGAAATTTAGGAACAAATAGGATAGAAGACAGTTTTAGGTTTTCCGAGTTACTGATGGATCCTATGCCGAGAACGGGACATGAAGATCCATCGGCAAGACGTACCAGTGCATGGGAAACATTTTGAAGACTAGAAAAAATACCCCGATTCCCAGTCATGTGATGTGTGGCTCCAGAATCGATTACCCACGATGAGTCGAGGCTAGAAAACTTACCCGGATGTGCTGAGTTGGTTTGAGGAGGATTCAACTGGGAGGCAAGAAACCGTTGAATCAGATCATACTCCTCCTTAGTAAATGTATACGTGTGTTTTTCGTTTCCCATGGTAGATTCCGACAGTGAACAGTAACTTCCGGCAGCGAACAATATTCCCGGCGACAAACAGTAACTCTTCCGGCAGCGAACAGTAACTCGTCGTGAACAGTAAATCCAGCGTGAACGGTGACAGTACTCCGACAGTGGCTGGCTGGACGGGTTTGAAACAAATCCGGAAACCGGTGTGGGGGTTTGTTTCAGATATGGTGGCTTAGGTGCTTGAACAAACTCGAACACAATAACCGAGACACACAGAAAAAAAAGGTTGTTATATCAGAAAACTAACAACACAGGGAGCTTCGGACGGAAAAAAGAATGAACAAGGAAAAATCCGGTGACCAGAGGTGGGGTCACGCGCCGTCACTCGCCGGCACGTGGGTGGCAGCGGCGGACAACGGGAGGCTCGTGGGGGCGCGTGCGGCAACGGATGGACGTCGGATTTTTAGGGAAGGCAAATCAGAGGGTGTAGGTTATAATGGCAGGGGCGGTGAGTTGTAAAGATCTGCCGAAAAAGATTTGTTTCGGACAGCAGCTCAAACAGTGACTTGGAACTTTTAAACAGATCTGAACTTGAACAGATCTTGGAACAGAAGTCGGGACGGGAACCGGGATTCAGGTTTGTACCGAGAGCCTTGGCTCTGATACCATGTAAAGAATAAGATGGTTGTAGTGAAAGTAATGTTTATTACTTGAAGGTGTGAATAATACAAAGACAACTACATCTATTTATACACAAACAAACCCTAGCTTTCAACCCATAAAAGGCCCATGGGCTTTAACCAACTACATGGGCTAAAACCCTAGCATAATCGCACTCGTAACCGCCTGTTCCTCCTCCACGTCCCCGGCTTGTTGGTCGGGCCCGAAAAACTGTTTATATATAGATGGAGGATCCATATATAGTGAATTTGGTGTAAAGGAATTTTTATAGAATTGAAGAGAATTTTTATAAATTTAATAAGGTTTAATTGGGGATGAAATGGTTTAATATATAGGAAATAATTTTTTTTTTTTTTAATTATCCAACGGTAAAAAAAACGGTCAAATTTTGATTAACTTGCCATTCTTAGCGTTTTGTATACAACGCACACAAAATGAAAATCAACATAACGCAGTGGGCGGTGTACCCCCCGCGTTTTGCTTCATAACGCTACGGGCAAAGCCACCACTACGGGTGGTCTTAGATTTCTTCCTTTGTTTGGTGAAAAGGGTTCAAGACCTGTAATTCGAATCTATGGCCAGGATTCATCTTCAACAACAGCCAATAAGGGCTCTAAGCTTTTGTTTACATCCAACAAACCAGTCCACTACTATCAACCAGTAAGTTTTTCTACCAAACAGTTTAAGAGATTTATCTTCCTTCTTAAGGCGGTGTTTTGAAACTGACTTTATATAGATAAACAGAATCAGATAGCCAGCCATGATAGAACAGGCTGTAGAGGATGGTGTTATATTTGTTTTTGTTTTGCTTTAAATAATGAGAATCAGTGAGTCGGTATAGAAGATATATTTTGAATGTGCTTTTATTATTTGAAGTTGTAAATTGTAATAATAAGATAATCGGCTGCTCGAGAGTGTCACAAATCCTGATCATTTACGTAATTAGTTCATATACTGATCAAAGATGACATTCTTGTTATAAAAGAATATATATCTGTGCATCTTTGAATTTTGGTTAGAAGAACGGGTAATTTGAAACTAATTGTTAGAAATTGATTATTTGCCTCTTAAGTAATCAGATGCAGATTATGTTTATCCAGACATTAAAAACTGGCTTTTGTGGCTATAAGTCAAAATAATCAGATAAATCATTTTCAAAACGCCTATAAAAACAAACATCTGATATAATCTTATATATGATTTTCTGATTGCAGGATGAGTGTGAACTGGTGAAAACTAATATTGATCGCCGTGTTCAAGGAGATGTAGTTTTTGAATGCATACATTTGGATGACAATAATGAGGAAATGATATTTCGAGTAATGTTTCACACAACATTTGTGCGAAGCAATGTACTTTCTCTTAATCGCGATGAAGTCGACGCCTTGTGGGATGCAAGAGACAAGTTGCCAAAGAACTTTAGAGCAGAGGTATAGGCCTTTCTGTACATTGAGAATGCCTTTTTTTTTAAACACTAGAAGTTGAATGTATACTTCATACATGTATGATGTACCAGGTAATTTTTTCGTATGCTGATGATCTAGCATCTATGATCACTACTGGAGAAGTATTTGAAGACAAGAATGAGACAGAAAGTCATGCACATGCAGAGGTTATTGAGGTAGAAGAGATTTTTAGCAATGTGGTTGATGGGCAAGATGATCTTTTACGTGAAATTAAGGCGGATCCTAAAAATGGTGATATAGCCCCACCGCCACCGCCTCCTCCTCCCCCACCCCCACCTCCAATACCTGCAGCTCCATTTCCTCAAATAATGGTCCCCTTCCTGAAGGAGTTTGAACATCTTAAAATCCAACTAGAAGATATAAAATCAGCCACTGATAACTTAGGTGAAAACAAAGTCATCGGAAGAGGTGGATTTGGGAAGGTGTATCTAGGAGAAGTTTATCACTCTAAGGGGAAAAGCATGGGTGCTTTTAAGCGTCTGGATCCTCGGCTTGGCCAAGGAGACCCTGAGTTCTGGAAGGAGATCTTGATGCTTTCTGGATACAAGCATGAAAATCTGATCTCTCTACTAGGATATTGTGATGATGGTGGTGAGAGGGTACTTGTGTATGAGTATGCATCTAACGGAAGCCTTGATCATTATTTAAATTCCACTCGTCTAACGTGGATACAATCAAGATATGCCTTGATGTTGCTAGAGGGCTAAGCTTCCTCCACGATGGCACGGGCACAATGCAAAGAGTTATTCACCGTGATATAAAAAGTTCCAACATCCTCTTGGATGACAATTGGAATGCCAAAGTTTCTGACATGGGACTATCTAAACTAGGACCTGCTAATCAGCCACATACTTTTCTCATCACCCGCAATATTGTAGGTACTCTCAGGTATTGTGACCCACAATATATGAATTCATACATCCTATCTAAAGAATCAGACGTATACTCTTTTGGCGTTGTGTTATTTGGAGTCTTATGTGGAAGATTATGCTGTGATTATAGCAATGGCCAGTTAAATATCTTGGTTCGTACATGGAAAAAAGCTTACAAACAGAAGAGGTTTCATGAGATTGTCTTTCAAGATCTAACGCCACCAATGAAGTCAACTTCTTTGTAAACATTATCAGGCATTGCGTTTCAGTGTTTGCAAAAATCTCGTGAAGAACGGCCAACGATTGCACGTGTTGTAGAACAGCTGAAGAGAGCGCTTGATTTTCAAAAGCCGCCAAATAAGTATGAGGATGGACTTAAGGTAGTGAAATGACATAGGTGATATTTGAACATGATATTAATTAATGCTGTTAAAGTTGTTCTTTGACCAATGGTAAAATACACCATCATAATTAGTCTCACTGTTTGTACACACTTATCCTTCCTTTTGTTCATTGAATCGTGTATGGATTTTGTAATATTTTAGTTTTGATGCAGGTTGAAGCGAATCGGGTCAGGCCAACTCTGCCACCACCACCTCCACCACCTCCAATCCGCAGAGCACTTCCACCTCAACCACCCCCACTGTTGAGAGGACAACCGCCTCCTCCTCCACCGCCGCCTCGAAAGAAAGATACTGCTAAACCTGAAAAGGTCCTATCGGTATTGCATTTTAAATTAATTAATTATATTTTCTCCCAAATAACTTTTATTCTTTATGACATATGGCATGCTTTTCCTCAATTAAATATATGAAGAAATAGAATTCTTTTTCTACATGCATGATATCATGTTACTTATTTTTGTGTAAGAAGATTCGAATAGAACACAATTGTCCTAGTATCTCCATGCCAAAAGAACAGTCTTAAAAGGCCTTTACTATGTTTCGAGGGTGTTTCATTTCCTCATGTAGTTGTCTCCAATAGCCTAAATGGCTAACCTTTTGTTAAGCATCTATAGCAAGTTGACGTGTCCATGGGTCGGATCTAGATCTAGATTTGAATCTATCTGATCCGATCTGTTTAGATGATTCCGATAGATCAAAAATCTTGTTCCAACACTCAAATAGATCAACCTATTTAGGCTGTTTATGTTGGACTTAAGTTCCGTCCTTGAGTCAATGAGGCGGGTTGGGCCGACCTATCGAGCATATGATGAGTTGGTGTCTTGTTTATCAAGATGAGCACGTAACTTGGTTTACATGGAATAAATTACTTGGTGAACAAATCGAGCCAATGATTTGGACAACAAGGAATTTATTTATTAATTATTGTTTAAATATGTTTTTACTAATTAGTATTTGAGTATGATAAGGAGTTTGTTTTCTAGTCTAATTAGGTTTTCATGTTTAAACTAGTATATATACCCGAGTTTATGGGTTATATCATTAAGAGATTTGAGTATTGTAATTTTCGAGCTAATGAGAATTACAAAGATCGAGCTTATGATCTAAATTGCGTTTTTTGTATTTATCGATCCAGGTCACCAAACTTCAGTTTAATGCCCTGTTCGACCCATTTATTAATTATCTTTTCCGTTGTAATCATCCCTTTCCTTACACCGCTGCAAAGTTATTATTTTCTTACACTCATTGGATTTCTTCATAATAATATTAGTGGAGCAAGGGTCCAGGTGTATTGCCAGTAAGCTTCTGGGAAGAATGGCAAATATCTGGAGAGCCCCAAAGGTATCCCACTTTCTGCACCTTTAATTTGGTTTTCATCTCAATAATAACTTTATTGGATTGCAGTGAACAAGATTTTGATGTGTCAGAACTTGAGACATTGTTTTCTGCTACAGTCCCTGAGAAAGATACCTCTAGAGGAGGGTGGCGCAAGCCTTCCGGTTCAAAACTTGAGAAAGTCCACATGGTATAATGCAAGTTAAATTAATTAAATATCTTATCTACTTTTTTGTAGTACAATATCCTAATGTGATTAGTATAATTGATTCAGATGTTTATTTACCACTAATCACCTTTAGTAAATTGATAATTTTATTTTATGTAAACTCTTTGAGAACTGGAGTTACATACAGGTGGCCTTTACATATTGACCTTCCATTTTGCTATTGCAATTTTTTTATTAGGTTGAATTGAGGAGGGCCAATCAGACGGAAATCATGCTCTCGAAGATTAAGATGCCCCTTCCCGGCATGATGGTAAGTGTGGACTTATCATATTAGCGTAACGCCTTAATATATTTGACTTTTTGGTTTTTGGTTTTTGGTTTTTGGATTTTGATGCTTATGTTTTCCTAAATTCGTGACGTGAATAATAGAGTTATAGAGCTCTTTTCTGCATGTATGGTTTCATGGTGTTAAAATTTCATTATAGTTCTGAGATTTATTATTTATACCGGATAAATGTCAGTGTTTTTGCACTCTTAATTGCATGAGTATGAGTTGAATAAAATCAAGTTTATTTGGCATTTACAGGCTGCAGCTTTAGCTATGGATGAATCAATCTTAGATGCCGATCAAATAGAAAATCTTATCAACTTCTGTCCCACTAAAGAAGAGATGGAACTTGTCAAGGTACTGTAAATAGATTTTATTCTATAATGATTTTGTATTATTAGAGGTTGCAATATGCACGGGTATGGTTGATTAGATAATGGGTCAAAACATGTAAGTTTTGTTATCTGTTTATGTATTAATGGTTGTGCATTGCAACTGTTCAGGGTTATACAGGTGACAAGGAGATGCTAGGTGAGTGTGAAAAGGTTGGTACCCAAATAATGGATTAATATATCATTTTTTTTATAATTTGTATGTCACCTCTTTACTTATTCTTCATTCCTTTTCAAACAAATTATCTTCTAGTTCTTCCTGGAGCTCATGAAGGTGCCACGTATGGAGTCAAAGCTACGTGTTTTTCTGTTTAAAATTCAATTCAACACCCAGGTAAGTTTTATGGTATAGTTTGATTATTCTACTCACATGCTAATGTTATTATTTTTCTGTTCATTTGATATTATTGTTGTTATAGTAATCTCATTTTGACCTTTGTTTCAGCTTTTAGAGCTAAAGAATAGTTTGAACACTGTAAACAATGCATGTGATGAGGTACTTTATTATAAAAGTTGACTCCGTTTGTAATCCTTAGTAATTTATTTTAATTTATCTCATATAATCTGTTGTCTGATATTAGGTCAAGAAATCTGTTAAACTGAGAGAAATCATGAAGAGAAGTTTTCAATTGTTGAATAAATTAAATCAAGGAACCAATAGAGGTAAGAACTAAGAACAAGGTTGAATACTATATTATATGATCATTTCACATTTGGTTCGTTACAAATTTTCAGGCTCTGCAGTCGGTTTCAAGCTGGACAGTCTTTTGAAACTCGCTGACACGCGGGCTTCTAACAGCAACAGGACTTTAATGCATTATCTTTGCAAGGTTCAAGTCACTTATGCATAAGTACTACCATTTAATATTTATACATCTTTAGTTTCTGATAGGTTTATCAACTATATCACCATTTTACAGGTTCTACCCTCTAAGTCACCAGAGCTTTTAGATTTTCATGTGGATCTTGTTAGTCTGGAGTCTGCAACTAAGGTTAATATTCATGGTTCACCTATTTTCTTGAAATTTAATCACGTACAGTTTATTGTTGGTAAAGGAAAAGATAAACAAAAAGGCTTAAATTGCAGATACGATTAAAGTCTTTATCAAAAGAAATGCAAGCAATCAGTACGGGACTGGAAATGGTTGAACAAGAACTAGATGCATCAGCAAATGATGGCCCTGTATCTCAATTTTTCCATAAAGTAAGTAAAAATCCCACGCAATTTGTTCAAAAGAAAAATAAAACATTTATATTATATTTTCAGACTATAAATGTTGTCAAATATTACATTTTAACTTTACATGTTCTTTTTCTTGAACTGTTATGACATTAAACGAGTTCATCGGCTTTGCTGAGTCAGAAGTGGCGTCTGTAACAAATTTGTATTCCGTGACGGTAAGAATCAAGAAACCCTTTTATAATGGCATCATCTTCACTTTCGGGTTGCGTAAATTTCTTTTGTATTAATTACAGGGTAGAAATGCTGATGCGTTAGCCTTATATTTTGGTGAAGATCCTGCTCGTTGCCCCTTTGAACAAGGTAACATCTAAACTATAATTTTCTTATGTTACAATTAAATGTTGGATAACCGACACGTGGATATTTTTTATGGTTTGCAGTTGTTCAGACTCTTTTAAATTTTGTGAGGCTTTTTCAAGATGCTCGTCAAGAGAACTATGAACAAGCTGAACTGGAAAGGTGAAGAATAAGCTGAATGGGATTTATTCTTCATATGATTCGGTCAAAGAGTCGGGTGAGGCGGATCAATGCAAGCCCGATGCTAGTGGCAGCCACACGTGAAGTGAACCAAACTGGAAAGCTGGATTGTAAACATGTGAAATGAACACGAACCATAAATATATATACAGAACAAGATGCATGTTCTATCGAGGAGATTTGAAACTGATGTGACGTTAAATACTAACTTTAGTTCACTTATGTCTATTGAACTATAGTAGCTAATAAATAGTTAATATTAGTCAAAGAGGTTTGTTTTGTAAATTCTTAACCGCTTAATTATCAAGTTGGTTAAGTCGGTTAGCATATTTATACTTAAACGAACACATGAAAGCATCTTGTCGTTATTGATAATGTTTATTACAACTAGTTGTGCATTTTGTGTTGATCATTTGAAAGTTTTTTTTTTTATCGATCCTAGTATCAATTGTGCCAGTTTGATATGTTTTGTCAAAGTACATTTATAGAACCAAAAAGCAGGTTACACTCAAGACGGGCCCGTATATAGTCATGGAAAATATGATCATTAGCGCGCATAGTACGTCCCACAAGTAACGTTTTTAGTTAGATCTCTAACATATGTGACAGGTATGGTGTTGCATCTCTAACAAGGTCCAGGTTGATGTTGTGTGGGCCGTTGAAGCGGAATATGTAACCCATGAATCGGCCAAACTTCAATTATCTTGCTGATATTGCAATAAAAATACATAAATCAAGATGGGATTTGATCCACTTCTAACATATTGGCATTAATGCATTAGATTTCATCATAATTTCATGCTATTGGGGTTGGTAATTGACATTACTGATGACAAAGACAAGAACTTGACAAAAAAGAAAGGGACAAATGAAGAAACATGCACAAAGAATAAGCCTAAATTATATGATGATTGAAAAGAAAAGAAGCTAAACACATCATCATCATCATCATCATCATCATCATAATCATAATAATAATAATATCCACTTCTCCCCACATTAACTAGTCTGGTCCATGACTAGCTAGTTCACACTTCACAACCATAATATGAAAATCCCTGTTGGGACCCACTTCAGTCCACATCACATTAACTGTTTGGTCCATCACAACTTCACAACCCTATTTGTAAAATCCCTGTTGGGACCCACAAAACCCCATCAAATTGAAAGCAGTGATTTAAACTTAAAACCATGACTTATAAATGACCCCAAATTAGTGGAGAATCTAAACTATTGAATTTGATAACACCAAAAGAAAGCGTATATAGAACAATAAGAAGAAAGATAAAGATCCTCCCACATGCATAGGCAACAGAAGCAGCAGCATACCCCTCTGGTCCCAATGTACATGCCCACTATAAAATCATTTTCCTTTTCTTTTACACTATTCTACAAAGAGCATGTCTTGCAAGCTGCAAGCCTGCAAGTGACATCCTTTTTGCTTATTCAATCATTTACAAATAAATAAATGACATTTTCCAGGTTAAATAGTATAAAAAGATTGATGCTTAACATCCAAGAAATCATCTTTTTTACAATTTGAGCAATGCGTATTTTAGTAATCTACTCCCTCTTTATTTGTATGACTTTTCAGGCTTAGTGACTATGTGCTTGGAAGGACCAATGAAACACTAGAATCCATTGTTCATCAGGCTACAACATGTTACAACCAAAGTCAAAATCAAGAAACTGACCTACAAAAAAGTCAAAATCTGCAAGCTGCATCTTCCGGTGAGAAACGGGTCGATATCGCAGGCCCGAGTTACATAAAGAAACGGCCCAGATCGTCTGTGATTGATCATGATCAGTGTGTAAGAATTTTGTGTTTGCAAGAACATAATATTAGTAACAGCAAAGATAATGACACAACAATGATGACATGGCATTCATTCGAATCGCCTAATCAGAGCTTGAAGAGTAAAAACACAGATGATGACTCTGCTTGTCAACATGGATGGGTAGAAAGATTAAAACTTTAGATGATATATGTATATTGAAGTAACTGAAATTCACAAATCTTGATTTTCAACAGGAAAATCAAGAAGATAAAGAATGCCTAAACGAGGGTGACACGATACGATCACGGTCAAATCGGCCAAGCAGAGCTGCAGCTGTTCATAACCAGTCTGAGCGGGTAATTTGTTTGAAAGTTTATTAATTTATAAAAATACTAAAAAATTGAAAATATCGCTTACGGTGATCATACACGGTATGTCATTATTTAGAGGCGAAGAGAAAGGATTAATGAAAAGATGAAAGCTCTACAGAAGCTGGTGCCTAATGCTAATAAGGTCAGAATATACACTGAATCTTTGTAATGTTTGACTTTTAAAGTCAATCTTACCAATTTCATTTTCAAATTTTTTTCTTCATTTGTTTGAAGACACAGAATTAAAACCTTTGTATATGTAGCAAATTGTTTAAGATAAATGGTTTGTCAAAATATATTAAAATAAAATAAAAATAAAAAAATTTATCACTCTTTGTTCTATTTGGAATTATAATTTAGTTCCTTTGACCTCACAAGTCAACATGTACCTCATTTCGATTCATTTCAGTGTGAAAACTGTAAAGTATCTAAACTTGGGAACTGTTGTATAGACGGATAAAGCTTCGATGCTGGATGAAGTGATAGATTATTTAAAGAAACTAAAAACACAAGTGCACATAATGAAAAACATGTCAATTCAATTGCAACAACAGCAACACCACCTTCAGATGTCAATGCTAGCCCAAATGGGAATGGGATTTGGCCTTCAGATGGGTATGCCCCTGCCACATCAGCATCCATTTATGGTCCCCGCAAACAATGACTGGCCCCTGGTCACAAACAATCCACAATCACCCGCCCGCAAACACCACAGATCCGTTCAGCGATCCACGTAGTGCATTTCTAGCACAAGTATGTCAAGAATCGGAAAGGGGATAATTCATGTTTGACTTTTTGTAGTCAAACTTCTAGTTTTCAAATTAAAAATAATTGTTATAAGTCACTTTTTGTTGAAGCATATAATCGTGGATATTTTTATTTTCGAGGGAATTGAAAATCAGAAAAAGCACCTTGTGGTTATTATTAATGTTTACTAAAACTATTTATGCATTATATGTTGGTCATGTAAAAGTTTCTTTCATGTATTTATTCCTAGTATCAGTTGTGGATCTTGTTTCTTGGTGAAAGATGTGATCATTAGTACACACAGTACAATCCACAAAAGAAAGACAGCTGATATATTATGCAGACTGAAAAGTACTGATGACATACACAAAGTAAATTAAAGACACAATAAAACATAACATAGTGGCTAAGTTGACAAAAAGTGAGGTCAGACCATGGGTTGCAGTGATCCTAGACCACATGTTCTCTATGGGTTTGTCATACTTTCCAGAAGATCTACTACATCTTCATCATTAACATTCATGAGCAACTCATTTTCAATATAACAGATACACCTTTCGCTCGAATATTCATCACCAAGCCGATTATGCAAATCGGACTTCACGCACTTCATTGAAGTAAAACATCTCTCAAGACTTGCTGTTGCGACCGGTAAAACTAATGATAACTTCAATAAACGATACACCAATGTAAATGAAAGATGTTTCTTTGTTTCCACCATCAATCTTACAAGAGTAGATACACCATTCAATTTGGCAAACCTTTGATCCGCTTTCAAATTATCAACGTAGATTGGGAGTTCAAACTCAAGTCTTCTTTTATCATCTTCATCAAAATCATATGGATACATTTCGGCTAACCTTAGTATCTTTGGTATATTAAACTCCCGAAAATTGTCACACGGACTCAAACTACCCATACATGCTAGCAATTCAGATGATACATCGTTAAAACGGTTCTCAAACTCTTGGATTTGCATATCTAGCACCTTGTTAAAACAATCAAACTCATAATGTTGGCGATACGTGATGTTGGTCCTTTGTCTTGGCCTTTTTGGGTTTAACGTAATTGTCGTTCATGTTGACTTCTTCAATCTCATGTTGATCACCAAAAGAGTTTACATCCTCAAAAAATGAATCAAAACCCTTTTGTCTAAAATTTTGAAGCTGTAACTTAGTTGAATTAACCAACAAGACTGCATTCAACAAATCTTCATCTTTCCGTTGAAGACATTGCGACAATGTACTTGTGATCTCTAAAATACGCATCATCAAGTGTAAGTAAAACACAAAATCAAATGTATTCAAATCCATCAGAAGATTACTTGCTTTGTTTCGACTAGCAATAGTGTTACCCGTTTTTTCAATATATTCAAGCACTTCAATAACGGATGAATACGAACTAACCAAATGAGTAAGTGCGTTATAATGAGAATTCGAATGCGTATCCCCGGCTTTTGCAAGAGAAACTTCTTGATTTAAACCAATTTCTTTGTCAATTGCTAAATGACCAATTACCTTTTCCAATTTCTCTTTTTGACTTTCTCGAAGCATGTCTTGTGGTTCGCAAGATGCACAAACGATACTCGCCAAAGTCCCTACCATCTCGAAAAATCTCCGCACACTCATATCTTTTTGTGCAATTTCCACAACAACCAGTTGAAGCTCATAGGAAAAACAATGTACGTAATATGCTGAATGATTTTCTTTCAAAACTAAAGCTCTCAAACCGTTGATCTCATCATCCATACCACTTGAACCAGCATAACCTTGACCTCTAACCTTACTCAAACTCGATCCATATCGGGTAAACAAATCATCGATAGCAGATTTGAGAGATAATGCAGACACTTCCTTTACATGAACAAAACCAATAAATCTCTCTTTAACAACTCCACATTTATCGATGTATCGTATAACCACAATTGTTGCTCATTCGTTATACCACTTGAATCATCGACTAATAATGAAAACACATCGTCACCGAGATCTTCAAAAATCTGTTTTAGTAATTGTTGTGTAAAACAATCAGTGGCATATTTTTGGAACTTTGGACATGTTATTAGGCTATTTCCCGATGCATCCGCTAACATAGACTGATCAAAGGTTTCATTTTGCTCTTCCAAAAGTTGTAATGCCTTCAAAAAAATTTCATATTTTTCCATAATCCCTAAAATTGGAAAAAAAAAATGAAATTAAAATTAGCCAACAATCATGTCAATAGAAACTAGTACTAACATTAAACATTGATAAGCTTCACAAGTAACTACACTAGTATCTATATTGTAACAAGTAATCTAATTCCACACGTACTATCTAATCAACTATTACTTAAAAATTAAGAATCAAATTAAAGTAAAACAAATATGTTAATAACACTTTTAATAAATAACAAACCTAGGTTAGAATGACTCCTTACCGATTAAAGTTGGAGTGGTGGCTGCCGGTGTGATGACTCTGTACAGAAGGTTTACTTAATGAGTCAAGACTTTTAACGGGCTGTTTATTTTTAATTAAAAATGAGAGTTTTCAATTCAACTATTAAAAAATTTAAGTTTGGAGATTTTGTGTTGAATTATTACCCTGACCAATTATTCGATTAAAAATGTTTCTAGTCCTAAAGCCTCACTCTCAAGCATTATGTGTCACGTGACGCCCAGTTAAAGTTATAATTTTTACAAAAACATGGTGTAGTCATGAAGCCCCACCACAAGCGTCATGCGCCACGTGGCGCCCAGTCACTTGTACACTTTTATGTTTTTTTTTTAATTTTTTATTAAGAATAATCAAATAACAATAATATTTTATTAAATAAATATTACATTAAAATAAAACAAAACTACTTGTCGTCGTTGTCGTCCTCGTCGTCTTCGCCCTATTCGTCCTCGTCGTCTTCGCCCTCATCGCCATCGTCTTCTTCGTCGTCGTCTTCATCATCGTCTTCATTGTTGCCCTCGTTTTCACCAGGCAAACGCCGATTCATCCAAATATGTTGGACCAAATCCTCCTTTAGTGTGTTATGTATCTCTATTGACCACACGAAATCCAAGTTTTCGAGTCTTTGCTCCATACTTGCTAGAGTTCGTGGTGGATCCGGGTCCGGTATGAAAGTTGGACATATTGCTCTTCCCTCGTCCTCGATTATCATGGTATGCATTATGATACACGCATACATAGCACATTTCATTCTTTCTAAAGACCACATAAACGACAAGGATTTTTAACAAAATGCCATCGTTGTTGAAGAACACCGAAACACCTCTCGATATCCTTTCTCTCAGGCTCTTGCACTTTCTTAAAATACTATCATGTTTCATCCATCGGGTCTCTGAATGTTTTAACGATTATCGCATACTCTAGATATATTCCATCACCCAGATAGTACCCATGATGGTAGAAGTTATCTTTAGCCCAAAACGAAGCGACGGGAACGGTCCCAGATATGTAACTCTCCATCACAGGAGACTGCCCTAAGACGATTATGTCATTGTTGGAACCGGGAACACCAAAGAATGCCGACAAAATCCAAATGTCGTATGAAGCAATCGCTTGAAGGCTGACCGTTGGTCCCTTTTGGTCACATCGTGTGTATTGACCTAGTCATGCAGTTGGACAATTAGCCAATTCCCAATGCATGCAATCTACACCACCTATCATGCCGGGGAAACCATGCACCCTTTTATGTGCCTCGTAAAGACGTTGTAGATCGTTCGAGTTGGGCTCTCTTAGATAATGTGGTCCATATAGTTTCAATATTCCTATATTTTACACAACTTTTATAAAATAATTGATTAAAGTAAAAAAGTGATATAATTATTTAAAAAAACCAAAACGTACCGTAACAAAAATACTCCAAGGTGTCCCGAGTCGTTTATCGGCCATATTTAAATGCTCGTCGTTGATGTCGGCCGTGTTTCCGTAGGTGAGCACGCGCACGGCTGACGTAACCTTCTGAATAGCCATGAATCTTAGCGTCCCTCAACCGTCCGGCCTTTGCTTAAAGTAATCAAGCTCACGCTCCAAATCATTGATGATGCGCATAAATAAATTTTTAGACATCCGAAAACGACGCCTAAAGGTCTTCGGGTTCTTGTATCTAGGCGAGTCGCAGAAGTAATCCGCCATCAACCGGTTGTTGGCTTCGGTACGATCTCGTTCGATATATGCTCTTTTTGAAACGGGGGGTGGTGGAGAGCTAATCGCACTCGTAACAGAACTCATACAAGTTGTCGAGAGCTAATCGCACTCGTAACAGAAATCTTTATTTTTTTAGGGTTTTTTTTGTATGGCTACAAATCATTCTCATCTTTTTTTTAGGGTTTTTTTTTAGCTATGATTTTTTATTAGTTTTTTTTATTTTTTTGTGTTTTTACTTTTTTTGTTTTTTTTGTATGGCTACAAATTATTCTACAAAGAGGAACAAAAATAAAAAAGATGAGAATGATTTGTAGCCATACAAAAAAAACCCTAAAAAAATAAAAAAAACTAATAAAAAATCATAGCTCAAAATATAATTAAAAACAAAAAAAGTAAAAACACAAAAATATTTTTACAGTCTTTCTCGTTCTCATAAAAAAAACACAATTGTAAGTGAAAAAAGTCGTTGTATCTTTTTGTTTATCATTGTGTATTGTTTATCATTATTATTATGATTAAGTATTTTATTTAATCAAATAATTAAAAGTATATCTCATTTTATATTTATTTGCATTATTTTATTTAATTTGTATATTTGATCATTTATTTATTTAGATTTTATTATTTCAAGCATATCGTATATTATTTAAATTATTTAAGTAATTAGTCATATAAGAATAATTAATGGTGATTTTATAAATAATAAAAATAATGATGTTATAAACAAATAATGACAATAATAACGATTTCGCAATAACAATAACCGTAGAGATCGATCAACCAATAACACCCGAATCCCAAACATAACTCAAATCGTATCAAAATCCTAAACTCATTATACATGTTATATCGTTTATAATTGAACTCATAATATTATTATATTTAACTATGAATTCTTGTCGGTGAATCCCGAAGGGGTTTAACTGCTCTCATCCTCACATTCTCCATTTTATTTCGTTCATCCGATCAGGTGTGTACCACATTCCCCCATTTTACTTCTTTTTCTACGTTTTGGGGACATATGCGTAAATTGTATTTCTCATATATATTATACACAAAACTACAACTATTGTCTTATGTGTTAACAACTTATACTTTACTTGTTTATATGCTTATATGCTTTCGCATTCGGAGAGGTCCAACATAATCGCAAAATAGTATGATCATACGCCAGTCGTTATAGCTTTGTGCTTCTCGACATCTCAGTTATACTTGCTCATTGGTTGATTTGTTATCCTCATATGACTTGTTGTAATTACTTATTTTCTATATGATCATTTAAATTGGTGTGTTGCTCACTCAACCTTGTGTTGAAAAAACCATTCTATTTTTAACGCATATGCAGGTTATCGTTTGATGTGAAGTAACTGAAGTGCAAGATCACTTAAGGATTTATGCTAGAAAAAAACTTTATGAGACATATTGTTATTGATTGATATATGTACTTCGTTTATTGGATTTGTATGGATGATAGTTATTTGAAAACTTATTTAATAGATATCAAAACTTTTAATAATGCATGATAGTAAGCTTGAGAGCTGTGACAATCAGTTCACGTCACGGCATTTCCGCCGTAGGTTGAGATGTGACAATGCTCAACTAAATAGAAAACTAATGAAGTAAGATGTAGCAGTGGAGATTTTTCATGCCATGATGAAGCTTTGGTTCAAGTTGAGTAGATATATAAAAAAAGTAAAAGGTTGAACCAAGATCAAAATGTACTAGTTATCTTAAAGCTTATATTTTAGTTATTAGACCATCGGTAGTGGGGCGTCATCCCCACCTATGGAGCCCATGGCGTCGAGAACACCGTCTCAGGGCGCTATGGAGGGGTGGGGTGGGTGGCGTTTCCCACATAGCGCCGAGTGAGGGAAATAGGTGGAAGTTGATTGGTGGGTTTGGTTTTTTGTTTATTTTCTTTTATAAAATATAGAGATTACTCTTCATAATAGTGACTAAGTTTTAAAATTGTTCCAATCATATCACTAATAAAATACTTTGTTCTAATAAGGTCACTTAAGTTTCATTTGTGTTTCAATTCTAAATATATACCTGGATAACAAATTATGTAGGTTTTTTTTATTTTATATAGTTTGACATTGCAAATTTTTTAAAAATAATTACTAAATTTTAAGATTTTTTAAATTGCAAAAATGCAAAAACAAAAAAAAAACAATGGAGAAATTGAAAAATTGCAATAAATAATATAATTAATGGGTCAAGTTATCTACAAATGGGAACAAAAATGAGAAGAATTTCTAGTCACACCAAAAAACCCCTCAAACAAATTTAAATAATAAATAAATAAAAATTTCATAACTCAAAAATTTAATAAAAAAACGAAAATAGTAAAAACACAAAAATGTTTGCACTGTCTTTCTCGTTCTCATAAAAAATAAAAACAAACAAAAAAAACAATGCAAAGTGAAAAAAGTCGATGTGTATTTTTGTTTATTTTCGTTATTGATTGTGTCTTTTTTCCTTGACATTGTGTCTTTTTTTCTTTATATTGTGTTATATTACTTAACATTGTGTTATATTTTGCGATCTATTGTGTCTTTTTTTAGTTATAATTGTGTATTTTGTTCATTTTCGTTATTGTGTCTTTGATCTCACCATTGTGTCTTTTCGTCAATTTTTTTATTTTCTTTTATTTTTTTAAATTTTGAACGGGAATTATGGCGGAAACATTTTTGTTTTTTTTTCGTTTTTTATTTATATTTTGAGTTATGATTTATTATTATTTTTTTTGAATTTATTTTTAAAGGGTTTTTTGTGTGGTCAAAAATTCTTCATACACTTCTCATTTTTGTATTTTAACTTTACACTATAATTAATATGTTCATATTTTTGTTTTTTATTTTTTTGTATGGAAGCAATTAATAATTCTACTATTAAATATTTAATATCATCTAACTATCTTTTTGAAATATTTCTAAAAAAATGTTGGTTTCTTATAAAAAAACCGTAACTTAAAAAAGGGTATTTCTTACTACTTTTCTTTCACAAATTTTCACAATTGAAAAATTACTTTTCTCAATTTTTATTAATTTTTTAAAAAATAATTTTGTAATGTCAAACTATTTAAAAATAAAAAAAAAACATAACCTGCTATCCAAGTAAAATATCCAGGATTGGAACACAAATGAAACTTTAATGACCTGATTTGAACAAAAGATTTTATAAGTGTTGATTGAAACAATTTTAAAACTGGAATATATTTAATAAAGTAATCTCAATAATATAATAATAAAAAAATAATGAGGTAATCATTTGAAGATGCTACATCCACTACACCTATTTAATTCATTAAGCCTCTATAATAATATGACGTAACATGACACATAAAGCCTCTATAGGAGCTCCATCCACTACACATGGTCTTATACGTTTACTTCCGTAAAAGCACAAAAGTGATTTGACAATACACTTTACTTTTGTAGTTTATTTTCTTTTTTGCTTCGTAAGTGTGACTGTATGAGAGTGTTGTATCGAGATGTTTTTGATTTATTATCTCCCAATATATTTTTAACAATTTATTATCACCAAATATTAGTTAGTTGATTGTTTATTTACATTCAATTGTAACTATATTGTTAGTTTATTTAGTTCATAGTGATATATTTTTGTTGATGGTTTGTATGCATACATTTTGTTAACTTCCCCGCGCATAGCATCAACCATGCATGTGTGTATTCGGCCATTATCTCAAAATTAAATGTATTTCTTTAGCCGCCAATTTTGTTCAACAAACACCAACTTTTCGGAGTTTTTTCCTCAAAGGGTGTATTTGAGGACACCCTAAAGAAGTTTGATTATAACATTAATCCGTTTAACCGTGTAGATCATCAGTTTTGGGGACAGAATTGTAGAGAGGTATATTTATATATTATCAATATCAGTTGATGCTTTGTTACTAACTTGAGCATGTATATGTCATATTGTCATAACTCATTTATGCACAACAACTGTTTGATGAAATGCTTGAACCAAAACCCTCTTGAATCAAAGGTTTAATTATTATTGATTTGTATTAAACAATTTACTTAGGTGATTTTATTTAAACTCATGTTTGTGGAAACTTATGATTGTTGTAGACTTGGGTTTTCGTAAATTTATCTTATGTATTTATATCTAACATGAAATTCGATTGAAATCCGATAACATCTATTCTAAGTTTCTAATATTTGAAGTAACATTAAATGTGGAGATTGTATTGAAGGTGGTGAAGTTTGCCAAGGTGTAATTATATACGCGTAAACAAATATCTTTTGATCATGTATATTAATGCAAAATCGCCTCCAACGAGACTATTGAGCCCGCTACCAAATCCCCATGGTCCGAAAAATGAAAACTCCAACGCATCTCGTCAATATTTAATGAAATTAATTCAGATTTCAGTTCTCCTTTGAAACATTCCAATTCACTTCTAAGTACCTCTGGTTGTATAAGTTTTTGGCGGGGAGTCACAGGAAACTATGGTTTCAAAAGCACCCACCAAAGCTTTAACTTTACTCTTTCGCGTTTGAATCAGTTTGCTAGCAGTCTCTTCAATGACGTTGTTGGACAACACTGCATCCTTCTTTTCTTCCACTTCTTGGTGTTTGAGGTCAACGCTGATTGTTTGACTTTCGGAAATGCCTACCACATCACCATCAGATGACAATCTTCTTAAACTAATGTTCTCACCCTTTTCGGTTTCGTTTTCTAGGTCTTTGTTACTTTTCTTGAATTGCAGTTCTGCAAGTCTATTGTTTCCGGATTTAGGACTCAGAATCGTTCCTCGTTTGAAGCTTAGATCATCTACTGAATACTCGTTAAGTTCTGCCACTAATTTTTCGACGTGTTTCGTCTCTTTTGTGTCATTGAGTTTAGCATCTGAAATGTTGTCGTTTTGTTGACCATCTTTTGCGACGGTGTCGTCTTCTATTGATGTTGGTGAAGATTCCACTACCACATTTTGTTCATCTAATGTTGCCGGTAAAGATTCCACCACTAGATCATCTGGTTCCACCACCGCGTTTTGATCATCTATTGATGGCGGTGAAGTTTCCACCACCTCATTTTGACCATCTTCCAATGATGGTGGTAAAGATTCCACCACCTCATTTTGATCATCTGATGATGGCGCCACATTTTGATCATCTAATGATGGCGGCGAAGTTTCCACCGCCGTATTTTGATCCTCTTCTAATGATGGCAATGAAGATTCCACCGCCACATTGTGATCTCCTTCCAATGATGGCGGTAAAGATTCCACCACCTCATTTTGATCATTTGATGATGGTTGTAAAGATTCCACCAACACATTTTGATCATCTAATGATGGCGGTGAAGATTCTACAGCCACATTTTGATCCCGTTCTAATGATGGTGGAGAAGATTCCGCCACCACATTTTGAGCATCTTCCAATGATGGCGGTGAAGATTCCACTGCCTCATTTGGACCATCTAATAATGGTGATGAAGGTTCAACCATCTCATTTTGATCATCTAACATTGCTTTCACCTCATAGCTTGAAGGAGAACAATCCGACAAACTTTGACATTTAGTAATTCCAACATCATTATTAGGTTCAATAACTTTCTGAGTTTCTTCTGGCACAAATTCTTCAATGGGTTTCACGGGTTTCGACTTTCTTTGCCCCTTAAGCTCCGGTTTTGGGATACTTCTATAACTTTTCAAAGGTGACACCCTTGTATTTGTTTTTGAGGTAGAAGCACTAGTTTTTAATGTGCTAGATATCTTGTTCGCCGAAGGAAGCTTTGAATCTTTTCTTGATTCATTCTTGTTGATCCCAGATCCTCGAGCCATTGACCCATTAGAAACCGATGGAACATCACTGAGTCGTCTTTTTGGAAATCTTGGAGATGGGAGTGACATATCCTTTTTGGGTACACATATGTCACTAAGTCTTCTTCTAGGAGTTGTTGGAGACGTCCGATTGTTAGTTTTAGCTTGTGAATTCACAGACTTTAGCTTAAAATCTTGCTTCTTTGGTTCAGTATGGATGTCTCTCTTTGAAGTTTGATCCTTGGCAACATTGTCGCTCTTGGAACTGCGCGTTGTAATCTTGGGAATGACCGAAGGTGGTTTATTGATTTTTGGTGCCGGATCTACATGAGGTTTTGATATTCTTTTGGGCAATGGGTTTATTGGCTTTGTTGGGGTGGTTGGTTTGCAGTGATCATGGCATGAACCTGTTGGACTTGTGAGATACCGGCTTGGAACCTTTGGTCCGGTGGGCTCCATTTTGATGGTCCTCGGTGAGCTTTTTCGTGAATGGTTCATGTAAAGGATGATTTATTGATTTCAATTTGAATCCATGTTCCTGCAAGACATTACAAATGCATTGTGAAAAAAATCTAAAAAAGTTTGAACCAAGAAAATAATATATTGATCACATGAAAGTCCATTTTGACATTCAGAAAATATGTTTTTATACCAAACAAAATTTTGGAAGGAACAGCCATAATGAATCAATCAAATGGTAAAAAAAAAGTTGGTGAATTATGTCAATGATGAAATGAAGACCTTTTGAGTTTGAATCTTGGAAACCTTCTGACCCTTTTGGTTGCATGAAGTTGCGGAAGATTTTTTACCAACAATCGGATTTGGTGCCTGTTTTTGGGAAACTTAAAATTTTGGGAGAATTTTGATATTTTGAAAATCTAAAACAGGGGAAAATAATGGATTTGGTTTCTAAAACACAAGATTATTGTCTATGTTTAGAAATAGTTTTACGTTTTTAAATTGCATAAATGTTGGTCATTGATTTTCCTACTTCCCATATCTTTCTTGTTTAGTCCTTTTAGTCTTTTTGGCTGGCATTTGACTTTGACTACAGGTCAAAGGGTTATCTAAAGGTAAATCATGAAAAGTTACAATCAAATATAAAAATTTGTTTTACCAAAGGATCACCTTGTGTAATGTTCTCTTTTTATTATTATCTTTCAAGAATATATAGTTAAACTAAGATGGAAATAGTGCATATCTACCCTTAGAAATAATATTAATTGAAGAAAATAATATTGTATGTTGTTTTGATGTTACTTGTAACAAAGTATTTAGACGTGTAATCATAACTCCTTTTGTGAGGTGCATTGTGACACATGTTAGTCATGTTAGCAAGATGGAGTTATAATAAAAATAAATGTAGTAGTATAAAGTCTCATTTTAATCATTACATAATTATTATATTTTTAATGTTTTAATATACATAAAAAATATAAATGTGATCGAGGAAAAAACATGATTGGTTGAAGATTGGGGAGGCGCTATGCACATAACCCCACCCCCTATAACGCCACTACGTGCGCGCGCACCGAGGGTTGGGATGGGAGAACTTGGGCCTCTAGGGAGCACCCATAACACCTTGTTACAAACGATTTTATAATTTATAATTTATTGATATTAAGGGGTGTATTAAACTTGTTCTTTTTCAATTTGTTGAAAATTCATAATCTTATAATAGACACTAAATTTAGTGGCAAGTTTAAAGGATGTTTTTTAAGAAAATATATTGTTTTCTATTTATATATTAATTGTCAAAAATGTTATTTTCACACATCTTCAGTATTCATATTAGACTTTCACTATTCATATTGGTTTGTGCTCATGCTTTCATATTTATGCATCTTATAATAATCTTTTATTTTTTTCCCCTTAAAAATGTTATTAACTTTTACCTTTTTTTTTTCTTGAAAAAAACAACTTTTATGCTTTAGTTTGATTTTTAATAAATCTTGTACTTTATACTTTATATGTTTGTTTCCTACACATACACCTACAGCCCGGTATAACATGTGAACATGTTTTTAACTTTTATCTTTCTAATGTAAAACACGTGTCGATATCTTTTACAATATAGATACATGTTTCAATATCATGATCAGCATTCGTTTTAGTGGATTTCAGTTGATCCGATGCACGGGTTTGCTCCGTTTCAGGGGCGAGGCTTCTCAAGCGGCTAGGGCACGGGTTTTTTGTTGGCAGTATAAGTTTACCCATTTTAGTCTAAAAATTCTTATACGTAATGAACTTTGCTTGTTTTCAGTCAAAACTCTCCTTTTATGAAAATTGTTATCTGCATTTTCATCAAGCTTCTCCGCAACGGTATCTGTACTGGACACGCGGGTCCTGCTACTGAGTTAAATAAAAAGTAAGTTGGTAAGATTTGTAAAATGAAAAGCTTAAAACCATAGCATTCTTTCTTTTGTTGTTCGTTTAAAGGTTTCACAGAGGAGAAATTGAAGCTTAAAACTATGAAGAAATCAATGGAGATGACAAGAAAAGAAAGCTTTTGCAGGATTGGAAGCTATGGACTTCGTTTTGAAGGTAAAACTCAATTCAAGGTTTTATCAATTTACCGCATCCATGTAGTTGATGAGTTATGTTAAAATTGGCCTTTTTTATTATGAATTTCAGATGCTAAAACATCACTTAGATTGCTCAGTTAATAATGTTACCTATGCATTTTCTTTGATTATTAATCAGACTAAAAAATGTTATTCATTTAAGGTGTATCTTAACTAACTAACTAACTAACTAACTAATTGCAGATAGAACTATAATAATTTCATTCTTACACAACCTTCATCAATAACTTTATAAAATCTATAGATTCACATTACCATGTCTAAAACCCTTTCAACCTAGCCAATATTTGAAACAACGATCCCAACACTTCCTTCATGTCTGGCCGGGACTGAGGTGCGTCATTCGTGCACCTCACTCCCAACCGCAACAACTCACGCATTTCCCCCGCCCCCTCAGCTAACCCCCCCACCAGGACCGACACAGGGATGATTGATCGCCGCCTCATCATCCTTCTAGACCACTCCACCAAATACTCCTCTCCACCGTCCACTGCCCGCCTCCCGGTTGCAAGCTCCATCAACAACACACCATAGCTATACACATCGCCTTTCGTGGTGGCTTTACAGGTTTGCCCATACTCCGGTGCCACATACCCAACCGTCCCCGCCACCATCGTGCTGACGTGGCTCCCACCGTGGTCAAAAACTCGTGCCAGACCGAAATCTGTCACGTGGGCGGTCCCATTGTTATCTAGTAACACATTGCTAGCTTTCACGTCTCGGTGCACAATTGGTGGGTGACACTCGTGGTGTAAGAAAACCAACGCGTGAGCTACGTCTATCGCGACGTTGATTCTTCTTTTCCATGGGAACCTAATACGGTCGGGAATTAGATCTTCTAATGTGCCACCTTCCATATACTCGTAAACCAAAAGCTTTTCTGATCCATCTAAGCACCACCCGTATAAGGTAACCAGGTTCGGGTGGGGCCACCCGAACCCGTTACCGGTTAGCACTTCCATTTCAGCTTTAAACTCCTTTTCCCCTTCTATACCCTCTCTTAACTTCTTTTTAACCGCAACTGTTCGTCCGTCCGGTAATACTCCCCGGTAAACTGTCCCGTAACCGCCCCGTCCTACAATTCTATCGTTTGAAAAGTTCCCGGTGGCAGCTACAATATCAGCATGTGTGAACGCAGTTTTGTCCAAACGGATTACCTTCACTTTGTCTGATAACCATGGTGACGAGCCGCCACTTCCAGACAACAAAACATGTGGTTGATTCGTGGTGGTCTTGGTTGCTAAGCAGACGACCATCGTCATTATTCCACACACAGTGAATGCGAATAATAGAAAAACGAAAACTAAAAGCGCGCCCCATTTTGGTCGTGCAGGTCTCCCAGTAGTCGTTGCAGATGAATCTGTTGTTGAGTTCTTTAGAAAAGAAGGTAAACGTAACAACGGGTCACCAACGAACGACCATATGTCAAAAGTGGCTAACTGTCCTGTGTCAGGAATGTAGCCGGAGATATATGGGTTGTACGAGACGTTAAAAAGGCTCAATTCGGCCAAAGCGTTTAAATCTGTCGGGAATGTACCGGAGAAGTTGTTATACGATAAATCAAGATTCCTCAAACATTTCAGATTCCCGAGCTGCGTCGGAACCTGACCCGAGAATTTGTTCCAAGAAACATTAAACACAACGAGCATCATCTTCCCGATTTCATCGGGAAGCGTGCCCGAAAACTCGTTTCCTCCTAAATGCAACATGCTGTAGTCAACCATATTCCCGATACTTGATGGTATTGACCCAGATAGCCGATTCTCACTGAGTTGAATATACCCCGAGATCTTCTCGATTCGGATGTTAGATTCCGGGTTGCAAACCGGGAAGACTCCGTGCCCTTTAAGTAAATTTTCCCATAAACTTCTACATTTCTTCATGTTAAGAAGTGTATACACGAAAGAAAACGGTTGATAGTCAGCTGGTATCCATCTTCTCAAGGTCGAGCACTCTCCCGAATCTGCAATTAGGTCATCTTCTAGGTTTATTATAAAAGACGGCGTTGCATTGTTCCCCATATTCGCCATCTCAGCGGGAATCGGACCCGAAAGTTGATTGTTTTGTAGATTTAGCCACAACAAACTACTACAGTTCCCTATTTCTGGAGGTATTTCACCCGTTAACGAGTTGTTCCCGATCATTAACCACAACAGTTTTGTCAGTTGACCAAAACTTGACGGAATTGACCCGGTTAGTTGATTGTTGGACAGATCAAGAGCTTGTAGTCCGTGCATATTACCGTATTCTATTGGTATGTTCCCGAAGAATCGATTATCAGCAAGAAATAAGAACTTCAAACTCGCCATTTGAGTGACTTCAACCGGCAATAAACCCGTTAATTTGTTGTAACTCAAGTCTAGAGTTGTAACATTTTGCAGCCCGAGTATACCCGATGACAATAACCCGCCCGTGAACTCATTCGAATGCAGAAGTAAAGTTTTTACTTGCGTAAGCCGTCCGAATATCTCGGGTATATGGCCACCCATACGGTTCCGGCTTAAATCCAAAAACCTCAAGTTTTTCAAATCAAGTAACGAATCGGGAATATCGATTGTAAAGGTATTATTACCCAAAAAAAGCTTTTGAAGATTCGGAACTGATCCGATTGCTCCCGGTATTTTACCCGAAAGATAGTTTCCCCAAAGGTTCAATGTTGTTAAATTTTTGCAATTTGATATCTCCTTCGGGATCTCCCCGATAAGCGCGTTTTCCGACATGTCTAGTGACTCTAAGCTGCAGTTTTCTGGGAAAACCCACGCGGGTAATGTGCCATTTAACCGGTTGTCACACACGGTGAACTCTTTAAACATGTGGAATCCAAACCACAAATTACCAGTCAAGAAGTTTGCACTTAAATCCACGTGCGCGAGTTTCATACACCCGTCAAGCGAGTGCCCGATTTCACCAGTAAAACTGTTACCCGACAGGTTAGCGACGACCAAACTATTGCAAATTGTTGGAAAACCCTTTGAAATCTCACCCGAGAGCCGGTTAAACGATAGGTCAAGAATTTGCAGGCTATCAAGTCCAATCAAATTAAGCTCACCATCTATCATGTTATAGGATAGATTCAAAACCTTAAGGTTTTGACAGTTGCCCAAGTCCCCAGGCAGGCGGCCCATGATATTGTTTGCTGATAAGTCAAGATGGGTGAGCTCGGTCAAGGCCGAGAAGTTTGTGAACATGTCTCCAGCTATGTTGTTGTTGGCGAGGTTTATTCCGGTGACTCGGTTGTTTGAGCAGGATATTCCCCGCCAGTTGCACGGTGACGGGGCGTGTGGGTCCCACCGGTTATAGTGTCCATGATTCACTAGATTCTTATGTTCTAAAAATGATTTGAAACCTAGGAGTATTTCCTTGTCGGAGTCTAGCAACTCTCCAACTGTCTCTCTTCCTGAAATTATAACATAACATAAAGTTTCATTATTTTTTCTTAAAACACGCGATTTTTGTAAAGCTGAACAAAATATTTTTTAATCTTCTAGTGTTTAATATTTTTTTAGAACGACAACTATAAAGAAACTAGACATGACCATACATGACTTGCGTAAAAAGCGAACAAAATTTTGTTATCTAGTGCTACTTTAATATGTCTTTTAGAAGACAACAATAAAGAAACTAGACAAGACGATACATGAATACAAACCGACCCTTAAAAAACCATAGAAAACTTCTGGTGTATTATTAATTTACCTGTGATGAACACGAAGAAGAGGATGAATACAATATTTTCTTTTGACATCGATTTGTTTCAATGGTTCTTGTGATTGATGGTTCAAATTGAATTAAAAGAGTTGACAAGTTGAAGATTTGAAGAGAAGTGTGGAATGATTCAATGGGAATATAGGGGAGCCTGCAGAATAAAATTCTTAGTACACCAAAGAAAACTTTTTTGATTAGTTTGATTTTATATTAATAAATTATTTAGTTTAATGGTTTTGTCGGCATTTTAGGGTTTAATTTTCCTATAGTTGACCTTAATTTTGTTTATATTTGAACAAATTGAGCATATAAATCAATGGGTAAGTATTTATTAATGTCATGACTTCATAATCATAGTTTAGTTTTGTACACGCGTGCGGGTTGATTGTTTTGTTTTGTTTTGTTTTGTTTATTTTTGGACATTCCTTAAAATCATCCGACATTTGCCACCTTTTTAAACATGGAAGTTCGTTGGGCTGTAAATGTTATGATATCTTGGTCAAATTTATTTTATTTATTTTCCCTAATAATAAGACAAGAGAATCATGTGTATCTTTGTGAACCTTCTAAATATCATATATTGGTCATTAAAACATATTTGCTTACTTCAATTTATTAAATTAAAAATATTTAATATATTTGCAATAAATGAAAGCATTGAATTAAAAACAAAAATATTATGTTTCTAGATTATGGAGTAATTTACTTTCAATTTTCCTAAGTAAAAACATCAAGATGTGTACCTCAAAATAAGAAGTCTTTTGGTAATTTAGAAACATTGGAAAACAAGGCATGGAAGGGATATGATGGATCTTCATCAAATCGGGATCTCCCTTTGTGAATGATAAAAGGGTTTTGTGAAAACTGAATTTTGAGTAATATATGTATATTGATTATGGGTATAAATGTTAATTAAATAAAAATCTTCTACAAGATATTATGGGATGAGTTTAAGGAAGAGACGTGATGTATGGGTATAAATGTTAATTAAATAAAAATCTTCTACAAGATATTATGTAGAAATTATTTTGAGTCAGCGTGTTCCCCAGCATTCGTTGTTGACGTATTTTCTTACATTTTGCAGGTGAACAAGTTTAGCACTTGGAATGACGAAGTGCTTATATATCCGATGGCTCGGATTTTATTTTGTATAAACTTATATGGTGGTTTGTAAACATAAACAAGTAATCTTTGTTAACTCTAAACGGGTGTTTTACGATTACCGTCTTTTTGAATGTATATATAAAATGTTACACTTTTGATCCTTAAAGTTTTATAAGACTTCTGCAAACTAACGCAACTCTGATTTATTTACAATATTGGTACCAACTATTGGGTCACGCTCCTAGGCCTAAGACAGGGGTGTGACAGGTTGGTATCAGAGCCATCGATCTTAGCGAATTGGGTATCATAAAACAATACCCAAACTTCGATTCAAGTATAGGAAATAATTGTTTATGTGTTTTACGGATAAGATAGGCTGGTAACCTTTCTTTCCCACTCTACATTCTAAACCACCCATAATATTAGATGTCATTCAAAGCTCACATCGAAGACTTTGTGCGCAAGGCAAAAGAGGATGGAATTGCCGAACCCTACCCCGAAGACAACATGAGTGATGGAAACTATGAAGCCTACTTCAATCAAGATGTAGAACACGACTTGACCAAACCTGTGTACTACCCCGGAAGCAGGCACTACCCAATAGATGTTTCCGAGAGTCCACCGAAAAAAGGAATTGAGCCACCAAGACACTCAAGCTACCATCCATCAACAATACCGATGTATAATCCCTCCGAAATACCGACGTACCATCCAACAGAGATCCCCACTTACCAACCCTCGGAGATACCACAATATTATCCAACCGGATATCTACCAAACTCTCAACCATCCTCCGAGTGGATGAGATATCTCTCTGAACAACAGGAATGGCATGCAGGAAGTTCCACCTTCAAAGAAGTTAGTTCCCAACCAAACAACGGTGAAGGACCGTCCCGTAGACCCAAGATGAGAATAATGATGCCTTCTGAGACTTTCCAGATGATCCCAATAAACATTGAAACTACACAACCCATGGAGGAAGATGAACCAGAAGAGGAGGAACCGGAAAAGGAACCAGAAGAGGAGGAAGATCCCGAAGAAGAAGAACCCGAGGAAGAGTCTGAAGAAGAACTGGAAGAAGAGCATCCTGAAAATCCTAACGAGATGTCAAGCTCAATGAATGGATCACTCACTTCCCAAAACGCAAGCTATGGTTCTATGGATCCGTATGTCCAACACCTTGAGAAACTTAGGAATCAAGCTTCATCAAGCTTCCCACCATTCCAAGGAGAAATTCCATCAATCCAAGAGCAAGCCGACGAGATCTGAGAGCAGAACCAAGCTGCCAAGACTTACCTCTACCTTTCATCTGACATGGACTATGTTCCGTATCCAGAACCGAGGAATCACTACGAGATGGTGACACTGGGTTATCGCGACTCACCTCCGTAGTATGGATACCCCAACATAGTCCCACAATCGTATGAAGAGCATTTGGATCGTGTCTTACACGATACCGACGATTGGAGGAAGAAGGTAGACGAGGAAGGAAAGAAAAAGAAGAAAGTTGGAGAAACACTCCTTCGTAAGTGCACCAAACTAACGAAGGTTGTGAAGAAGTTCTTGAAGAACTAAAGATGGTGGAATAGGATGTGAGGTTATGTGTCCTGTATGTTATGTGTATAAATAAAGAACGTTTGAAACGTTCTCATGTAATGATAAGACAAGCTATATATATCGTTAAAACGATATATATATATATATATATATATATATATATATATATATATATATATATATATATATATATAAGTATGTGTAATATGAAATATATATCCTTGGGATATATATAATTGTATAATAAATAAAAGTGTGTATTTGATAAAAGAAATGTTGTTAAAATTTCAGACTTAATTGAAAAAGAAAAAGAGAAATACGTCTGAACAAAGTAACAACAATAATGCTCGTAGAGAGAAAGAGATAAAAGATAAGGGGAAAGGCCCCGAAAATGAGAACGAGCGAGAGGAAGAAATTCCTGAGAAATGTATGAATAAAATTCAAATGATGATAAAGAAAGCTGTTAGGGAGGAAACCGAGTTTAGATCTCAATCTAGACAATCCAAACACTCCCGATCTGTTAATCCTTCTGTTCATCCTTCAAAATCTGTAAAATCCTGTCTAAAACCCTCTCATGAGAAGGGTAGTTTTCATGAGTCTAACGCCGACAATGGAGTTAGACGTGAGTTCAAGAAACTCAAGATAAGTGGTTGTTCGTTTAAGGATTTTAAATACTATGGACCAAAATAGTTCCATGGTGATAAGGGAGCTATCACAACCGTGAGATGGCTCGAAGAGATGGAGACTATTGTTATAACAAGTAAGTGTTCTGAGGAGGAGAAAATTCAGTACTCTGCCCTGAGCAAAGGAAGAGACGTGATGTATGGTCTGACATGGGATGAGTTTAAGGCCATGGTGATGGGAAAGTTTTGTCCCATGCATGAAACCGACCAAATCCAAACGAAATTCCTTAATCATAAGGTCGTAGGGACAAACCTCCGAGAGTACAATACCAAATTCCTCGAGTACTGTCGCCTTGTTCCCCAGCTGGTTACCCTGAGTCCAGCAAAGTCACAAGATACATATGGGGATTGCCGCGGGAAATCCGCGACATGGTGAGGTCGCACTTGCCTCAAACCGCTGACTCTGCAATGGAGTTGACTGGTTACTTGATGGGCGGCATGGTCCGCAACAAAGAAGAGGACAAGAAGGTGACACCAACAGCTGCTCAAGAAAGACTGGAGGAGGTTCCAACTTTAGATGCAAAGGCGTAAATCGAAACAACTCTACGCCATGCAAGACGTGTAGGAGGTACCACAAGGGCCGATGCAATTTCGCCCCGTCTCCTAAAGTCTGTGAATCCTGTAATCGTACGGGACATGATGCTGCTAACTGTTGGAAGAAGAAGATGACTTGCTTTAATTGCAAGGAAATGGGCCATTTAAGTTTTGAGTGCCCAAAGAACAAACCCGCTGCTGCTGGTGCGGGTGGAAGTGGCCAAAACAAAAAGGGAAACGCTCGAGTCTTCGTGCTCGACACAAAGAAGGCCGCTGACATGCCGAAAACCATAACCGATACGTTTCTAGTCAACGACACCTATGCTAGAGTTTTGTTTGATTCGGGTGCCAATCTAAGTTTTATAGATTATAATTTATGTAGTCTATTAAACGAACCATTAAGAAAATTAGATAAAACTCGAAGCGTCTAGACTGCAAGTGGCGAAATCATTAAGATCTCCGAAGCCATTGAAAACGGAAAAATTCTCTTAGCTGGTTATATCTTGCCTATTTGTTTGCTACCCATAAGTCTGGCTGGTTTTGATATTGTACTTGGTATGGATTGGTTATCCGATAACCATGCTCGTATCATCTGCAATAGCAAAACTGTTGAACTTCAATCCCCTGATAAACGAACGATTCGAATTGAAGGGGACAAAGACGCTGGCCAAGTTAGCATAATTTCTATGATTAGGGCTAACAAATGTTTGAATCAAGGATGCCTCGCATTCATGGCCTACGTCACTGAAGAATCAAAGCCAAAAGAAATCAAAGACGTTCCTATTGATTCTAACTTTTCTGACGTCTTTCCTGATGAACTTCCTGGAATCCCTCCCGATCGTGAAGTAGAGTTTAGGATTGATCTTATTCCTGGTACTGCTCCGATCGCAAAAGCTCCGTATCGTTTAGCGCCGACCGAAATGAAGGAGTTGAATAAACAACTCGATGAGCAATTGGAGAAAGGTTTCTTTCGACCGAGTTCGTCGCCTTGGGGAGCGCCAATTCTGTTTGTCAAGAAGAAGGATGGTTCCATGCGAATGTGTATCGATTATCGTGCGTTGAACAAAGTCACAATCAAGAACCGATATCCACTCCCTCGTATCGATGATCTTTTCTACCAACTTCAAGGTGCTAGCTTCTTTTCTAAAATTGATCTTCGTTCCAGCTATCACCAACTCAAAGTTCAATCCGAAGACATTCCAAAGACCGCGTTTCGAACAAGGTACGGCCATTATGAGTTCAGTGTCATGCCATTTGGACTTACTAATGCTCCGACCGCGTTCATGGACATGATGAACCGAATTTGTAAGCCCTACTTGGATAAATTTGTTATCGTATTCATCGACGATATACTTATTAATTCTAAGTCCAAGGCCGATCATGAAATTCATCTTCGAACTTTGCTCGAAATTCTTAGAACCGAGAAGTTGTACGCTAAGTTCTCGAAATGCGAGTTCTGGTTGCACGAGGTGAAATTTATTGGTCACATCATTAACGTCAACGGTATTCAAGTGGACCCCGCTAAGATTGAAGCTATCTCTAAGTGGGAGGTCACGAAGTCGCCAACCGAGATCCGAAGTTTCTTAGGATTGGCAGGCTACTACCTTAGGTTCATCGAAAATTTTTCTCGTATCGCCGTTCCTCTAACTTCCTTAACTTGTAAGAACATCAAGTATGAATGGGGAACGAAGCAACAAGAGGCGTTCGATATACTTAAACAAAAGCTTACCCAAGCAAATATCTTGGCTTTGCCAGAAGGTACTGAGGATTTTGTAGTCTTTAGTGACGCATCTCACTCGGGTTTGGGATGCGTACTAATGCAACGCAAGAAAGTAATCGCTTACGCCTCTCGCCAACTCAAAGTACACGAAAAGAATTACACGACTCACGATCTAGAGTTAGGCGCCATAATCTTAGCGCTAAAGATATGGAGGCACTATCTCTATGGAGTAAGATTTACCGTGTACACTAATCATAAGAGCTTAAAGCACATCTTTGATAAAAAAGAACTCAACATGCGCCAAAGGCGATTATTGAAACGCTCAATGACTACGACTGTGAGATTGTTTATCATGAAGGCAAAGCCAACGTCGTGGCCGATGCCTTGAGTCGTAAAGAGCATGAAAAGCTAAAAAGAGTCCGAGCATTACGCCTAGAACTTCAAATTGATCTTTTCGAACAAATCAAATCTGCTCAAACTCAAGCGATCAATGAGAACAAAATCTCCGATTAAAAACGTAACGGTACCATTGACTCGCTAGTCAAAGGTGACGATGGTATCCTTAGACTCGGTAATAGGATTTGGGTACCAATCATTGGAGGATTGCGTGAGAAAATCTTGAACGAAGCTCATAAGTCGAAATACATGATGCATCCCGGAAGTGATAAGATATACCACAATCTCAAAACAAATTATTGGTGGAATGGGATGAAAAGGGATGTCGCTTCGCATGTTACGAAATGTTTAACTTGCTTGCAAGTCAAGGCTGAACATCAAAAGCCTTCGGGATTGCTTCAGCAACCCGAACTTCCTGTATGGAAGTGGGAGTTAATTACTATGGATTTCATTACCAAACTCCCAAAGACGACTCGACAACACAATGCTATTTGGGTTATTGTGGATCGATTAACGAAATCCGCACACTTTATACCCATCAATGAGTCGTACTCAATGGATAGACTAGCGCGTATTTATGTGAACAACATTGTTGCCTTACATGGAGTACCGCAGTCTATAACATCTGATCGAGACAGTCGTTTTACGACTCATTTCTGGAAAAGCTTCCAACAAGCTCTTGGTATGAAGTTAAACCTGAGCACCGCCTATCATCCTCAAACCGATGGGCAAAGTAAAAGAACGATTCAAACATTGGAAGATATGCTTCGCGCTTGTGTGATCGACTTAGGTGGAAGTTGGGACGACCACTTACCTCAAATGGAATTCTCGTACAATAATAGCTATCGCACAAGTATTCAAGCCGCACCATTCGAGGCGTTATATGGTCGAAATTGTAAAACGCCCGTGTGCTGGTCTGAAACCGGAGACAATCAGTTATCTGGACCTGAGATAGTCCAAGAAACCACCGATAAAATACTACAAATCCGAGAACGACTTAAAACGGCGCGTGATCGTCAAAAGAGTTACGCTGATGTCCGCCGTAAGCCGTTAGAATTTAATATCGGTGACAAAGTGTTATTGAAAGTTTCGCCTTGGAAAGGTGTTGTTCGCTTCAGTAAGAAAGGAAAGTTAAGTCCTCGATTCGTTGGACCTTTTGAGGTACTCGAACGAATCGGAAATGTTGCATACCGTTTGTGACTACCCGAGGAAATGCAAGGGATACATGATGTGTTCAACGTCTTGAATCTGCGTAAATGTTTGACCGATGAATCTTTGGCTATGCCATTTAAAAGACGTAGAAATAAACGAGAATTTAAAATTCGTAGAAAGTCCAATTAAAATTGAATATTCGAAAACAAAGAAATTAAAGAGACGAATTTTGAAAATTGTGAAAGTTAAATGAGACTCGCGTAGAGGGCCCGAATATACTTGGGAACTCGAATCGGAAATGAGAAAGAAATACCCCCAACTATTCTTGTAAAAGCAATCTCGAGGACGAGATTTGTTTCAAGGTGGGGAGGATATAACAACGTGAAAATTTCGAGTTCAAAGTATCAACTTTCCAAAGTCTAGGGACTAAAATGGCCAAATTCTAAACTTGAGGGTTAAAAATAAAAAATCTGATTTCTTGTCCTATCGCGCTACGCGATGGACAAAAGAAGAAGCCCATCGCGTACCGCAATGGAGCTTCTGACACGTTGTGATTTACTTTCAATTTTAAATGAAAGCATTGAATTAAAAACAAAAATATTATGTTTCTAGATTATGGAGTAATTTACTTTCAATTTTCCTAACTAAAAACATCAAGATGTGTACCTCAAAATAAGAAGTCTTTTGGTAATTTAGAAACATTGGAAAACAAGGCATAGAAGGGATATGATGGATCTTCATCAAATCGGGATCTCCCTTTGTGAATGATAAAAGGGTTTTGTGAAAACTGAATTTTGAGTAATATATGAATATTGATTATGGGTATAAATGTTAATTAAATAAAAATCTTCTACAAGATAAATAAGACAGTTGCTAAACATAAGAAACAAACAAAAAATGTCACCAACATAAATAAGAAAACTATAATTTTAATTTCAATGAAGGTGTTGAGTACCTAATCCTTTGGTGAGAAGATCCGTGATTTGCATTTTAGTGTCAAAGCAAGAGTTTGAACCTCTTTGGAATCAACCCTTGAACAACGTAACAATCCATTTCAGAATGTCTGATTCGATCGTGAAAAATAGGGTTATTAGCTATATGTGTTGGGTGTCACAAAGTTGCAAGGAATATCATGTTCCTTTAAAAGCTACCGAACCCACAAAGCTTCACTAACAGTAGACATCATGGATCAAAACCCTGCCTCTACTGAAGGACGGGAAAGACCGATTACTTGTTGGTTTACCATGAGATTGGTGCTCCTCTCAGGAGAAGCACATGACCAGGTCCTAATCTTCAGGGAATACACTCAAGTCGGTTGGAATCGCAATACTTAAAAATTGTCTGGCAATTTCTATTTTGAAATTCAAAATAGCATTAAAATGCGCCATATTTTGGCCACGGATTTCATGTGTAAAATTCTGAAAATTCAATTTCTAATGCCGCTTGGCCCCACCATGGGCTATCACCCGTTGAACCCTGCTATCCGGAGTGCTAACTCGATCCCCCCCCCCCCCCCCGAAACACCCCTAAGATTATAATAAACTACAATAAGCGTACAACTCGCACCTCCTGACTTGTTTGATAACTATTACAATGGTCAAAGAAATAAATCTAGGCACAAACTATGGTAATGAAAAAATGGTTTTGACTTATTTTATAAGAATTTAATCTACTATAAAAGTTCAATAAAAGTTCTCAGAGTCCTTTTACATGAAAAAAAAATTATATGATAAAAATGACTAAATGATAATATATGATTAACAATTGTTTCCTTAAATATAATAAACTTGTATTTTTCGAAATTTGCTTACTCTAGCAATTAAATATTTTGCCCGTGTCACCTTTGACCTTTGGGCAACTCATTATGCTTAAATACTATTATATAAAATACTTAAATACCACATGAAGTAAAATTGAATAATGATCCTAAGAATCGGGTACATGTACTTATTATAGTGCCTATACTACTTAAGACTATGTGCAGTAGATGACTATAAAATTGAGGGGGATTTTTAACATGTGGCCAAGATAGCGATATGTAGCCCGGGGGTGGGGGTGGGTTGTAGCTCACAAATCACCCCGCCCACTAATACTTGATCGCCACGGCAACAATTTTCACACACACAATTATCACCCCTCTTATCAACCGGGGGGGGGGGGTGCTCTCCACCAACGTCGCCCCAAATCGCCTTTATTTGCCGCCCACCACACTTGGCCTAAGAGCATATAAAACTTGAGGAGTGGGTGAGTGTAACAACGTGAAAATTTCGAGTTCAAAGTATCAACTTTCCAAAGTCTAGGGACTAAAATTGCCAAATTCTAAACTTGAGGGTTAAAAATAAAAAATCCGATTTCTTGTCCTATCGCGCTACGTGATGGACAAAAGAAGAAGCCCATCGCGTACCGCGATGGAGCTTGTGACACGTGTGCCACATGGCACACGGTGGCACTAGGTGCTGCCACGTGTAGCGGCGCCTGCCACGTGTCAGCACGTGGCAGGTCTACGTGGTGATTCAGCAGGCCTATATCGCGATACGCGATAGGCCTGCCCAGGGACCCATCGCGTATCGCGATGGGAGCCCAAATTTCGTCTATAAATAGCAAGGTCCGGGATCTTCATTTGTCACACCAAAACACAGCCTACTTCTCTCTCTATAACATCTCTCTAAATCCCGACAATCGTATATGCGATCCACCTCAATAAGCGTGCCATAATCCCTTGTAAAACGTGTCCCGATCCTTTGTTTGTGTATAACGTTTCCTCGAAGTACGTGCCACCCTCCACTCACATACCAAGAAGGTGTTTGGCGTAATGATGACGAATCTCGTAAAGCGTGTCGACGAGTGTTGAAGTTGGCGTTATCAATTGACGACAAAGAAGATCAAGCGGCGTTGGAGTGCTGCTCAAGTCCCTAGGGTTTCTATACGCCACTAAGGTTAGGCGTAATAATGAATTCAATATAATTCAATATTATATTAAAGGCTTAAGCCCTAAGTCGAGGTTATACTCGATACCTCGATAAAAGAAAAGAAAACATAACAAAGACATGAATGAGTATTGAATATTGTGGTTACATATATATGTGTGTAATTATATATGTATATATTCTTTGTTATGAAAATATTACTTAATGAATAAAGAGTATTCTTAAATAATAAAAGAAAAAGATTACGTTTCTTAGAGAAGAAGAAACGTCGGGTTTCCAATATAAACTAAAGGTTTATAATTTACTTTTAAACTAAAGATTTCAAGTAAAAGAGAATTGAACTAAAGGTTCAATCGAGGATTGAGATATAAAATAAGACTAAAGGTCTTAAGCCGGATCGTGTATCCGACTAACAAATATTTATACTCGTACTATAGGTGCGAGAAAAAGAAGGGAAAGACACGGTGAGTGAAGCCGATCCTAAAGAGATAAGGTGAATACGCCCCCAAACTTTCAAACTTGTTTTCAAATGAGTCAAACTTGTTATATGAAATTGTTTACAAGGAACTATGTGTTCCTAAAACCGTTATAACTATGGGTATAAACCTAGCCCTCAGGCTGTGGTATACATATGTCTGGATCCTTACATAGGTGGTACTATGCGATGAATGGGCATGATCACACCACCCTTTGTCGTAGGACGCTCTCCTGCAGGGAGTACGACCTTATGTGTATATTTACAAGTACTTAACTAAGTCGAACGCTGCGGTGTTTGCTGAGGTGACCTAGAGTAGATGCTCAAGTTTATAATGTGTTGTTTGACTTTGTTATTCCTAAGCCACGTTGGGCCGAGGCAGGCGTAGTCTCGAGGAATAATAAAGTAAAAGAAATTATTTTGCGTCAGCGTGTTCCCCAGCATTCGTTGCTGACGTATTTTCTTACATTTTGCAGGTGAACAAGTTTAGCACTTGGAATGACGAAGTGCTTATATATCCGATGGCTCGGATTTTATTTTGTATAAACTTATATGGTGGTTTGTAAACATAAACAAGTAATCTTTGTTAACTCTAAACGGGTGTTTTACAATTCCCGTCTTTTTGAATGTATATATAAAATGTTACACTTTTGATGCTTAAAGTTTTATAAGACTTCCGCAAACTAACGCAACTTTGATTTATTTACAATATTGATACAAACTATTGGGTCACGCTCCTAGGCCTAAGACGGGGGGTGTGACAGTGAGAAAGGTAAGGGATGCGGCTTTTAAGCCATTTTTAGTCGTGATGTTAAGCCAATATTGATTGTGAGAAGGGCAAATCATAGACCAAGTAGAAAGATGTGACGTGGGAACGGTTTTGAAGCTTCAATATGTATGGTAAAAGTAAAAATAAATTATTAGTTTTCAAAGTTAACCCTAAAATAAATTTACACTTACACGAATTTATATATTTAAACAAGAAAAATTGTTATGTTGTCCAAAATTTGGACGACCCAATTGTTGTGGTATCATTTTGTAACTTATTATCCTATATATTAATTTTGAACTTCTTAAAGCTTCTAATGTTGTACTCATTGCTTCATATATTGTACACCTTCTCCTATTCTTTTTCTAAAACATTTTTGAAATGCGTGCTCTTCTAATTGGACCACAAATAGCACCCTTCACTTCTCAGCCAACTCCACCGCCATTTCATCCTCTTTGACCAGATTTTAACACTAAAACTGTGAGTACAACTCATGATTCCTTTTCTTGCAATGTGTTTGCCAAGCTGAGTTTCTAACTTCAATCGGTCGACCTCATTGGCGTTTGAGAAAGATGTTGACGACCGAAGATCACTAAAGGCTTGAAAGGGATTCGATGGAGGCCCGCATACTCTAGCCAAAGACAAACTTAATCTCAGAATATGTGCTGAAAATGTTCAGATTTCAGCTTCAGGTTGGTTGGTTGGTTGGTTGGTTGAACTAAACCGTGGGTTTTCTAATTTTTAGCTAATTGCTTATAATTTTAGGGGTTTTTGGCCTCTGACTAACGAAAGACAGAGTGTGATTGCATTGGTTTAACTAGAATCAAGTTATATATATGCTCTACTTACTACATTAGAATTTGGATGATTATTAATTCAAAAACACACATACTGGGTGGGTTCATTCTACGTCCTAATGTGTTATGCTACAAATACGGCTTTTTAAGTTGTGAGAATTTTTTGTTAATTCATTATAACTTAATAACCAGTTAAACATTTTATTGTTTCAGAAATTATAACCATAGGATGTTAACAAATGTTTAAGACGACAATGATACAACCAACAATGTTTTAGTTTATGAAATGTTATATTGAATTGCTCTCTCACTCTTATACGGCAGTATTGAAGTTTGTGTATTTTTGTGAAGGTGGTATATATATTAAGCCTATTATCCAATGAGTTGGGCGTTTTCATATATTTACAAGTATTTTCCGTTATGTTTGGTGAAATTTGAAGTGTATTCATTCCTTATTTGTCTTAACAAATGTGCAGGTATCACATTCACAGTTCAAGAAGCAAGTAGAAAAAGGTAACAACTTTAGTGCAACACGTATTGGATAATGCTTTATAACAATTGCAATTGTTTTTTTTACCTAATTTAATTTGAATTTCCAACAGAGAGACGTGAGTCTCCTGAACAAGTAGTCGCCTTATAAGTGGAAGGTCGGCAACAATAGTTGAAGGTGGTTAAGAAGGCAATGGAAGCGCAGTAAAGATGTAGACGAACAACAAAGGTGTCACTCTTTTTTAGCTCTATTTAGTATTTTAGCAAGATATAGTTGCGCATAAAGCATTAAGAAAAGGTACCAAATGATGTGGCTATCATGCAATAATGCACATTTAGCATGACATTACAACAGTTTTGTTTTTTGCATAGCATGAATTAGTTAATGAAAGAATATTAATTTAGCCTCAATGGGGTTGCATATGAAGTTGCAAATAAAATAGGGAAGAAATATGGAGCCATGTGCATGTGGTTAAAGAGGCCGTTGGGGCATCAAACCGTGCTCAAAACCTCAACTCATACAAATAAGGATCATAAAGAAATGATTTCCAAAATTCCAGAAAGAACTCTACTATCTGTTTATTGACGGCCATTTAAGTTGTACATTAAGATAAGTAAATGTCACAAAAGAAAATGACATATCTGTTGATACTTCAGAGTTTAAACTTTCTTGAAAAACTGTATACACTATTAAAATAAAATAACAATATGAATTAAAAGCGACTAGATTAGATCATCTACGTATATGTTTTATAGCATATACTACAGTCTACTCGGTGCAGGGGGACGTTATCAAAGATTTCGCATACTTGAGTCAACATAACACTTGGATGAAATACTAAAAGTGGCTATGCCGTAACGAACTAAGTTAATATTACCGTTAATGCGAGAAGGTGATTATATGATCACTTTAATGTTTGTTTTGGGTCATTGTGCTACATGAGAGATAATACCAAGTCATGTAACTAACAGTTATGGTAATCTTTAGTAGTTGGAGGACATTAGATTGGAAGACGTCACGATTTCGGGTGATGATAGTGGTGTTGGGCTTACGGCGAGTGAGTGGATGTGGAGGTCCGGGACACTTTTATTTCCATCCCTTTTATCTTAAATTGAGGTCCGGGTATTGTAAATATAAGTTTTCATTTAATTTATTATAAGAGACATTTGTGTGGAAATCTTGATTTATTTTGTCTGATAAAGTTTTAAGTTTTGGTGCTCATACTCATGTTTACTATCCTTTGGTGAGGTTGGTTAGTTTTTGTTATATGATTGTTGTATATTTCGGGAAACGTCTGAACTTTGGCTACGATTTCACACAACGCGGGGGGTCGAAATACTTGTTAAATAATTCATAATATTTTGTTTCCTTATATGAAAGTTAACTTTTGTCGTAGTTTGTTGAAATAAAATACAAAATAACTAGGGTATATACCCGCGAACACGCGGGTGGAATAACATATCACTAAACATAATCAACTCAAACATCAATTTAAACAAACATAATATTTCTTTAACTATTAAACTTGATAGATTTACATTGTCACTAAACGCATCACCATACCAACCAAAAAGTTACAGATTTACATTATCTTAATATTAAAACTTCTAAATTACAGGAAGTTAACTTGAACATAACAACCAAAACACATTAACAAAATAACTAATAATGTTCTTTGCTATTAAACCATCATCAACATATTGAAAACTTCAACTAAAAGAAAATCCCTTTTCCTAACACACCTGAAAACTGTTACAACACAATAGCAGATTATATAAAATATAAACCAAACAAACCCGGGTGGAAAATAGACCCGCGTGACACGCGGGTGGAAAGCCTTCATAATCACTTTCATAGTTACAACATTGTTCTAACCATTTGACCTTCAAACTCACTTCCGCTTTCAAATCGAGATGTGCAACTTCTTTTCTTGCATTAGATAACTTCAACATGTCAAGCTCTCTCAGCATGATCAAATCATCACATGACAATAGTTGTTTAGGCTTAAAATTCTTATACTGTCCATTCTCAAACATGATCACAACCTTGTTTTGATAAGGGTAAAAAAACCCCTCCGTTACATGTTCATAAGGTATAGCCCGTGTTACACACGGGTGGAAAAACATGTCAACAAACATAATAAATTTAAACAACAAATTCAAGCAACACAATACTTCTTCAAACTTTCAGACTAAAACTTTAACCATTTACATTGTCTAGATCTTAAAGTTACAGTAAGTTAATGTACATCGAACAACCAAGAAACATCAACAAAAGACACAACCATGTTCTTTCATATTAAACCACCATCAACTTCTTCAAACATTCTACCAAAAGAAACTCATTTTGCTTCACCACCTGAAAAATATAATAAAACAATATCATCAAATTAAATATACCATAATAACATGTTTAATAATGAGTAACATTTGAACATTAATAAAGTTGTTTTTATTAAATTTTTGTTTTTATTAAAACAAAATAACATACAACAACAAACAAAGTAAAATGATAACATAAAACATCTTTCTAACTTAAACCATTTTGAAATATTTTATACCTAACAAATTTTATATTCTTTTAAAACAACCTATTTTGAAATATTTTCAAAATAGTTACAAAATATAAAAAAAATGAAATTAGTCAACTTCAAAAAATTATGAATTTTTTTTTTGATTTTGACCAATCTTGCAACAAATTTTTAAATCACTGACATTAATATTTTTTTAAACTTGGAAAACTTAAAAACGTTTTACAATAAATGAATTTTCAAATAACTTTAAAAATATTAAAAAATTTTATGTTGACTTTAAAAATAATTAAATGTGAAAAAATATGATACAAAAAATCAATGAAAACAAAATATAAACGTATAGGAAATAAATTATCAAATATTTTTAATATTCTTTGAAAACATTATGAAGACTTAAACTATCAAATTGTTTGGATGTTATAATTAAAAGATTTATATTATGTTTAAAAAACTTTTTAGTTAAAATGAATAAAAATATAATACGTGTTTATTATACATTATTGAGAAATTTAGTGACATTACTATTTTGTAAACACAAATTTAAAAAAAAATTAAACATACATAACCAAATTTAAAACGGTGAATATAAAAAGAAAATTATGTTTCAGGTGTGGAATCTTATAATCAATTGAATCTACTATAAATAATAACAATAAGAAATTAATATGTGATTAATTTAATTTATGAAAAACAAAGTGAAATGTACATTAATAATTCGTTGAAAAAATTACATGGTTGTAGCGAAAATATTGAAATTTGGATGTAGTTAATGATGGAATATCAATGAATAATACGATATCGAATGGTAAACTTATAAGTGACCGAAATTCAAGTTTAAATTTGGTCTTCCATGTAAAGATAGAAATAATTTGAAATATCTTGATTCATGGGAATAATAATATTAATAAATTATGAAAAGTTGTAATGTTTAATAATATTCACTAAATCATATGTGCCAAATAATATTTAAAAATGATGATAAAACGGTTATTTAATTTATGATATATTAAGTATTGATTATTAGAAATTATATCAATTTAAATATTGTGTTCTAAAATAACGCGGTTATTATTTTAGTATTAATTAATAACTAATATTCACGTAAATTAAAGTAAGATTACATTACAATTATGATAAGTATTTTTAGTTTGACAATCAGTTTTTGAATATTAAAATGATAACTTATTCTAGTTAATGTCAAATCACAAAAATTAAAATCAAATATATTCTAATTTTACTATTATAACTAATTAATTTAGGAATAATTAGAAAAATGAAAATCAAATCGGTTAATTTGAAAACTTCAAAAAAGTATGAAAAGAATTTGAAATGAGTTTAAAATTATGGAGAGTATTAAACCTTTAAAACTTTGTTGAAAGATTGGTTAAATTCCGAATTTAAAAAGAGTTTAAATATGTTAATTAAATTGTATTAAAACCATTAATACAATTAATTGAGTTTGACTATCCTTATTAGTTATTTAAACAAATAAGGATAGTCAAACTCAATAAATTGTATTAATTGGATACTTAAATATGTAATTTATGTATTTTATGGCACACCGGAAAAAAAATATAAATCAATGTATCTCCGATATACATCAATATATTATTTTATCTACAAATAATGAATATAATTGAATATTCAAAAAAGAAATATACATCAATATAAAAAAATAAATTTTATAAAATAATGCTCAATCCATGAAAATTAGCTTGTATCAGTCAGGACATTAACCTGAAATTATAAAGTAGAATATTAATGTTGATATTATGGAAAATTTGATATTTAATTTATAACCGGAAAAATTGAATGTCTTACCGAAAAAAAACAATATAATGATAATAACCATGGTATCTCATATTTTGATTTAGAAGGTAAACTGAAATATTTCGTAAATCAATCGGGTAAATAATCTGAAATAATAAAGTTTCGTTATAACTTTGATATTATGAAAGATTATAATTATAATTTATAATCGGATAATTTAAATGTGTCTTACCGGAAACACGAAATAATGATATTGTCCATGGATGAAGGTGATTTTTATTTAGAACCTAGAAGAACAACATGTAAAACAAAAAAAACAGGAAAGAAAAATATAAAACTTCAAATAAATATAAAACAACCATTGTTATAGGTATAACAAATGACCAGAAAAACTTACCGGAAAAACGTAAATACGTTCACATATTAGCTTCATCGCCGTTTTTTATTTACAACCTAAACTGATTTTAATAAAATCAGTTAACAATGAAAATAAAGATAAAAATGTTAAAGGAAACAATAACCAGAAGAAAATATAATGTTGCCGGAAATACATGTATCAACAATCGAAAGTTTATTATAAAATATAAACTTACCGGAAAATGATTAATACAAATCTAGATCTAGATTAGCCGGAATATATGAGAGGAAAGAAAAATTAAATCTTCAAATATATATAAAACAACAATTGTTATTAGTATAAAGTTGAGAAATTCAGCCATTTCCATAATTATAAAAACCTTTCATTTACAATGGTTCTTTCAATGTAAAGGATTTGTTTTCAACTAATTGAACATCAGTAGTCATTGGTTGGTTGGCCATTGTTGCATTTGTTAAGTTTCCATCTCGGTTTTGTGCCAGGGTTCGATTCCCATCATTAACATCATTTTTGATTTATTAATATACAAGATAGGAAAGGAAACAGATGACTTGGCATTGATGTGGAGAGGCTAGTTGAATGACATGTGGACAATATGTATTGCTTTAATAGGATTGTTAGATACATTTTATAAACCATATCAAGAGTTTATTTTTAAATAGAAAAGCTTGAGAAAGTAACTTCTTAATAACCCATCAACCGTAGACCACGGATAAACATTGTCTTCTTGACAACATAATCGGTTGTCTTGCTGGTCTCGATGGGACCGCATTAAAAAAACCGTGTGATGTTATAATAGTTTACAGGGTAAAAATATAAATGAGAATCTTCACATAATAGTAACCAAGTTTTCTCTTAATTAATTAAAGTCATTAAATAATAGTTTATACGTGCACTCAATTTTTTGTTGTTGTGGAGGCCTGAGAATGAATCCCTGTCATAATTTGATTTACTCCGGGATACGTGATTTACCTCCCTCATAATGGTCATGAGACCTACCGAATGCTCATTGGTGTGTACATCATTTATTTTCCCTTTTCTTTCTTTTCGTTGGTATGGTTTAACCGGTTGTCCAAATGAAAGTGGTTTAAAGTACTTAACCGAATTGGTTGCTTAGACGTCTCGGTCGGTCTGACTTGATTATGAAAACAATGCTAATAGCTACAAACATATAACTACAAATTTAGATACATTTATTTAATCATTCTAGTGTCGTCGTTTATGTAAGTTACACCATTAATTGGTACAATGATTATAAATAATAAAAACAGACCATAAAATTATTTGCATGAGGATGAATGTACGACATCAACATTGTTGACCGGAAATGGTTCAAATGAAAGGGATATCTCCTGTTACTAATATGCTAACCGGTTTTTTTTCGAGAATTAACCGGTTAGACCGGTTTTTCGGGTCAGGTAGTAATCGGTTTTGACCGGTTAGAGAAACGGGTTTGACCAGTTAGACTGGACTGGTTAACCGGAAAAAAACCCGATTTTCAATAAAATAATAATTAAAAAAATCGGTTAACCGGTTTTGAAATCAATAATACAAACCGGTTACTAACCGAAAGATAGGATCGATTAGAATTAGACCGGTTAGTAACCGGTTATAAAATCGGGTACAAACCGGCTAACAGCCGGTTTCTGTGTGCACCTCTACGGTGTGACTGTGTCCTACTCAGCAGAACTAACTGGGCTGGATGTTTTTAAAAAAGTTTATTGGGTATTTCTCACCTGGGCCATCTAAAATCCTCTTTTGGACCTAATTGTAGCATACATTTTATGCACTTAATATAATAGTTGCTAGCATTTTCAGTGTAGTTCATCACATAATACTAAACCCATCACAAATCATGAATTTATAGAGTTCAAAGATTCAAAGTTAATCAAAACAACTTTTTCGTTTGATCATTCTCATATATTTTTTTCTACATTTTGATCTTAACCATTGATTAAAAAATGAAAGGTCAAGATGTCTTTTTGGACTACTTAGGCAAAACACCTTTTTTTTTATTTAATGTCTTGTTTTAAGTTATCGGTTTATTTAAAAATCAACCCTTCCCCTTCTTCATCTCACTCCCACCCACACATTCACGCACACGCATAGACATATTCACTTAAACTAGGCTTTTAAATTATGCAAATACAATTTAGTTCCTTTTCGTTTCTTCATCTTCATTTTTATAAACTAAAGTTTTAATTGTTCACATTTAACTATTATTATTCTATCAAACATAAAATCACGTTAATATTTATAATGACAATAATTATCATTATAATAATTATTATATAATAATAATAATAATAATAATAATAATGTTATAACAAACAAGATGTAACAATGACACATAAATGATGCGACAACCGCTAGAGGTGCACAAACCGGTTTAAAACTCAAAACCAGTTTGGGCTGAAACCGGTTAGATTTAGTTAACAAACGTCAAAATCGGTTTATAATTGGTTTCGGTTTGATTTGAAACTGGTTTCTTACCATGTTACGATTAGTTTTGATTCGGGTTCGGGTTTGATTTTCGTGTTGGTTCGGTTAACCGGTTTATTTGCCCACCTCTAACATAATTGGTTTCAAACCGGTTTGATTTTTAAATCGGTTCAGTTGACCGGTTTATTTGCCCACCTTAACGGCCGCACCATCACATCCACTATTGTTACAAGTCTAACCCAACATTAGTTCATATGCAACAAATGAGGCAACATTTACCAAATGTATAACCAAACTAGTATCATTTTTGTCTTCAAAGTTGGTTATCTTCTATTACTAACACCCTCTGTTTGATTAAATCGGTAAAGTATGTCGGACGAAGAGCATCATTTTGAATCGAAAGCCGACGCCGGAGCTTCCAAAACCTACCCTCAGCAAGCTGGTACCATCCGCAAGGGCGGTCACATTGTTATTAAAAACAGAGCCTGCAAGGTTTCTATTATATTTATATATATAACTCACTCGTTTATCAGATTTTGTTGATCTAATTTATATGTATTTGTTCATAGTTTATAAAGTAAACTGGATCATCGTGGCTGCTGACGGTACTGTTAGATTTGAATTCGTATCATCAATCATGATACAAAGTTATATGAATCTAAAAATAGATCACAATCAATCAAATCGATTGTGATCTAAGAATCAAGTAGTAGTACCATTTTGATTTCTTTAATTGGTTGTAAGTTATAATTGTTTTATTAGTTTGCTTGTTTGTAAGTTAGACTCATGTTTGGTGCTTATTTTTTGATAATATTATTAGGTTGTTGAAGTTTCTACTTCCAAGACCGGGAAGCACGGTCACGCTAAGTGTCACTTTGTTGCAATTGACATTTTTAATGGAAAAAAGCTTGAAGATATTGTTCCGTCCTCCCATAACTGTGATGTATGCAATCACTGTTTCCACAAAGCTACCGGTTTTTTTTAGTTTTTATGGATTTTATTAAACAAGTTGTTTGTTTTTGTTTTGTATCTATTTTGCAGGTTCCACATGTTAGCCGCACTGACTACCAGCTCATTGATATCTCTGAAGATGGATTTGTATGGTTCTTTCATTGTTTCTTGATTAACTTACTTTTTTAAATAGTGGTTTGATTTTGTTAATTAATGAACTATGAATTAATGAATTATGTCAGGTGAGTTTGTTGACCGAAAATGGTAACACCAAGGATGATCTGAAACTACCAACTGATGACGCTCTTCTCACACAGGTATATTATATATTGTTTATGAATGATTGAATTATGAACTTAGTTTTTGTATCTATAATATATGTATATATGAAGTTTATGCTTAAATAAAATGTGCAGATAAAAGATGGATTTGCAGAGGGAAAAGATCTGGTTGTGAGTGTGATGTCAGCGATGGGCGAGGAGCAGATCTGTGCTTTCAAGGACATTGGTCCTAAATAGGCTTCCTGCTGTTATTTAACTGAAAGAAAACTGTTGTGATATCAACAGAAACTTGTTCTGTTGTAATATTAGCATTTTTTTTCTGCACTATTATGACTAAAGTCCATTTGGGCTATGAGCAGGTGTATTTTACTGGTTTTATGTACTTGAGTTTCGCTAGCTTTTATGAAAGAATGTGACATGTATGATACAGATGCGACGCGGATTGATGATTTAAACCCAAAATGAATAAAATGTTATTTTGACAAAGATTAATCGGTCATCTAACTCGTGGGCTTGTAAGTTGTAACTAGCTCGGAGTTAACTTGAAAAACCTTTACATATGCTTGAAATTACGCTTCTGTTTTGGGTCTTGGTCAGTCCTCCCACTCTTACATCATGTTAAATATTTTCTTTATAACCAGTCATTTTTAAAGGCATATATTCGGAAGAAGGAAATTCCGGTACGGATAAATCAATGTTGGAATTCCACTCCTCAAATCTATCTTTCAAAAGGAGATCCGAGAATTTGCATAGCGAACACTATGAGCCTCATTACAGAAGGGGGTTCTTCCTATAACCACCGTCTGTGAGAATCAGTACCAAGCTCTTCTCATTGAAGAAAATGAGAGATTGAGATAGCATAACTGTACCTCTAGCTAATCTGTAGTATTTATAGAGGTCGAGAATATGGTTGGTATCATTGATGACGTTACCGGTCCCCATTATTTGAGCGGCTTGATAGCGACATCTTTTATTTTTATTGGCTGATTGAAATATTCCTTTTTGTCATCTTGTGGGCCACATGATTTAAGGACGGACTCATTGACATCATTGGGGTAACCTTTTTCTAAAACCGGGTTACCTTGATATGGGTGACCCGACCCATTCCTCTTCATATACATTTATTAAATTGTGCATTATAAAGACAAGTCTTGAAGCTTCAATGGAATAAAAAATGGGTCAAAATATGAAATGTTAGATGACTTATTTTAAGTTGTCACTATGTGTGATGAAATCTCAAAGATAAGCATATTGATGAAAACAACATTGAAATACTTAAGCATAGTCATAACAATGTTTGCGATCCACATCAATGTATAAAGATAATTTACGTGATTTACATGTAGTCTTCAGTTATTGTTGGTAAAGAAAAATATGAACAAAAAGGGTTGAATTGCAGATACAATTGAAATCTTTAGCAGAAGAAATGCAGGCAATTATTAAAGGACTTGAAAAGGTTAAACAAGAACTGGTTGCATCTGCAAATGATGGCCCTGTATCTCAAGTTTTTCATAAGGTAACTGAAAAATCATTTTCATTGCATTTTTTAGACTAGAAGTAATTACACAGATGGTCCATTTGGTTTGGTCATATACTCGTATTGAACCTTTAGTCTCCCAATTTAAAAAAAATTACAACGTTAGAACAAGTGTTTGCATGAACGTAACACTATTGGTCCCTGAAATGGATTGAGGTTACCTTTTTCCATTAAACTTTTTAAAATGACTAAAATACTCTTATATCGAAAAAACAAAAGAAAAATGAATAAGCGTATATGTAATTAATACTTTATTGTTTCACACACGCTTATTGGGACATGCTAACCTCCATCCATTTCAGGGACCGCTTGTGTTACGTTTGTGTAAACGGTTGGTCTAAAGTTGTAACTTTTAAAATTTTGGGACTAAAGTTGCAGTATGATCATGCCACATGGACCATCTGTGTAATTAATTATTTCAACTATAAATATAGTTGAAGATTGCGTTTTTAACTTAACAATCTGTCAAGTAATTATTTTTCTTGAACTGTTAGACATTGAACGAGTTCATCGGCTTTGCTGAGTCAGAAGTGGCGTCTGTAACAAATTTGTATTCTGTGGTGGTAAGAATCAAGAAACATATATTCCTTTTTATAATGGCATCATCTTCACTTTCTGGTTGTGTAATATCTTTTGTATTAATTACAGGGTAGAAATGCTGATGCCTTATCCCTATATTTTGGTGAAGACCCTGCTCGTTGCCCTTTTGAACAAGGTAACATACAAACTATAAAAAGTTTGATTTTTCTAAATTACAATTCTATGTTGGATAAATAACAAACACGTGGATATTTTTTTATGGTTTGCAGTTACTCAGACTCTTTTAAACTTTGTGAGGTTATTTCGAAAAGCCCATGAAGATAATTATAAACAGGCTGAACTAGAAAAAAAGAAAAAAAGAGGCTGAAATGGAAAAGTCAAAAGGGTATTGAATAAACAAAGAAAGGTGAAAAATAAGCTGAATAAACAAAGAAAGATCCGGTCAAAGGGTCGGGTTAGACGGTTCAGTGCAAGCACGATGCTAGCCACTTGCACAAAAACCTGAACTGCAAACATGTGAAGTGAACCGAATGGTAAATACATGCACAGAGCAAGATGGATGTGTTGCCGGGGAGAGATGAAACTGATGTGAGTTGACCACATCAGATGGGGGTTGACCGTTGACCTTTGAAGTAATGGGCCAACCAAAGGGACTAATGTATAGTATAGTGATTAACCATGTATATATGCTAACTTTGATATTTGATTGTTTGGTGTGTATTATTAGAAGAAAGTGGTCATCTGAGAGTTTTAGAACAGAAACTGGCCATGAAAGTTGCTGTATATATAGAACCAGGTAGATGATAGCAAGTTGGGAAAATAGGCTAATGTTGGTGTATTAAAATGCAGATTTAGTTACATTTTGTTAGTTGTAGAATGAGAAATTTATTTAGTATTATCTGTGTGTTCTGGTATTCTGATGTGGTTTATTTCAATGTTTTAGGAGGATAAGTGTGTAATTATTTAAAGCTATAAAGAGAATTATGTATGTACATAATTTTATATGCTGATTATTATCGATAATAATAATAATAACAATATGGGATATTGGTTTTTAATACTCTTAATTTTCCCTTATTGGTAGATAACACTACCAACTTTTGATTTGTCACCCACCACTTCCAACTTTCACCATAAAAACGAGGTCACCGAAAATGGAGGTTGTGTGTTTAAAATAAAATTTCTGTTTTACCCCCTCAACTAGTTTGAGTGACATTTTTAGCCCAAAACATTAACGAGGTTAGTGTTCATTTAGACGGGGAGTGGTACAGGAAAATAGGGTGAAAGTTGGGAGTGGTGGGTGACAAATCGAAAGTTGGGAGTGTTATCTAACACTGAGGGAAAGTTGAGAGTATTAAAAACCAATATCCCTAACAATATTGATGATGTAGAATATCTATAGTGGGGGAAATGTTTTAGAACCATTCTTTAATTTTTTTATATAAAAAAGTGAAACTTCAGTGAGACTAGAGGTGCACAAATCGGGTTTTCTAAATACCCGGGTTCGGGTATAGAACCGGGTTCGGGTATAACCGGGTACGGGTATTGGTAATAGTCGGGTAGGGTTCGGGTCGGGTATTGTCTCTAAAAATCATACCCTATGCATCGGGTTCGGGTAGGGTATAGAACCAGGTATTCTAAAACCGGGTATTTGAATACCCTATTATCGGGTATTGAAAAAACTATATTTACGGGTTTTTTCGGGTTTTTTTCCGGTATATTTTTTATATAGATTGAATTTTTTAAAAGTTTACACTTTTTAGGGGTATTATTCGGGTATTTTTAAGGTATTTTTCGGGTATACATCGGGTATTTGAAATACCCGGTTTCGGGTATTGGAAAACCTCGGTTCCGGGTTCGGGTATTACCGGGTACAAATAGGGTTTTCGGGTACCGGGTACAAATCGGGTCCAGTTCGGGTTCGGGTTTTAGTGCCAAAATGCATACCCTATCCGTACCCTACGGGTAGGGTCGGTTTCGGGTTCGGGTATTAAAAACCCGGGTATTAGAAAAACCGGTTCCGGATATTTATTTCGGGTCCGGTTCCGGGTTCGGTTTTTTTGTGCACCTCTAAGTGAGACTGTTACACATCCTAGGGAGTGTGATACTTCTACCTACGTGACGGTATGTGGCAACATTTTTCACACTTTTTAGTAAGACCATTACACATAACGGTAGTTCAATTACAAGTAAAAAATGTCCCTACTAATTTTTTTAAATAATTATTATACCGTTATGGGACTTTAATGAATTTAAGGGTTAAAATTGACGCTATAAGAGTTGAGTAATGAACTAGAAGTTCGTAAAGCCATAAGGGTAAAAGGGGGAATTTGTCTCTTGTGTTAACTTTTTTCATTAGATACTTGTTCAACCGATATTTTAAACTCACTTTATTGTTTTTTATAAAACTATATCATAAAATTAAATTATTTTATTCTCTGTAATATGAATAAAATATCACTACATATTTTCAGATAAAATTTATTATAGAAAAGACGTAACACATCGTACATACAACGGTGCTATTATGTCATTATACACTGTGGTGTTATCTAATTTTAACGGTGTTATTATGTGGCTTGTGAATTATACTGTTACGTGTAGATCTGAAATGATACTTTGATTACAAAGAAGTCAAGTGCTTTTATGCAATTATGCATGAAACTGATATTGGTGCCAGAAACTTGCGTTCTTAAATTGGACATAAATACTCTTGCCACTAAAACTCATACGCATGTCGCATTTCCATTGCTGCCTACGATTTTTAGAATAAAATCAATACATGTGTTATGGTGCATTGGCACTTGAGTTTATCCAATAATAATATGTATCATATTTCTTGTATTTCAAATTCTGCTTCAGTAATGCAAATTAAGAAAAGTCATAACTAAATTTTATAATAAATAGTTATAAACTAAACGTAACAATAACAGGCCAAACATAGTGTTTGGAGGGTGACCTAATTACTAGGCTAAATTTTACCCACTTGATTAGTCAACAGTCGCCCGAAGATGACCCAATTTTTATTTTGATATGAGTTTAGTGCAACAGTATTTGAATTTAATCATTTTAACTGTTTGATTTATGCTTTAAGAGAATATTTTATAGTTGTGAGTTGTCACAATAAAGATATGACCAGAATATTTAGTTATTGTTAGGTTAACTAAGGATGTAATAATCCGAACACTTGTTCAATAAAAGACCAAATCGAGCCAGCTAAGCTTATTTTAGAGTTCATTTAATAAACGAACTTGAGCTTCAAATATCAAACGTAATTATACATGCGAGCCTAACCAAGTCAACAATTTATATACATATAGTAACCATTTTTTCTTTTGAAACAATAACTATATAATATATAGTTACGAATAATTATTATCACTTATGAATTTATAAATTATAATAAAACAACTAAATAATATATACTACCTAGCTTGTGCATAAAAGTACAACTATATATATACATATATAGTTACGCATGTATAATAGTAAAATTATGAAATAGTTATAAAATAATACATTAGTCGAAACCAAGAAAGCCGGAAACTGAAAATTACTTATAAGTTGAGCTCGACCATGCAAACTTTAACTCATTTAAGCTTATTTACACTTCTAGTTAAAAGGATCTTTAAGTTAAAACAAAAAAAAATGAAAGGTTTAAAAAACTAAATTGAAAACTCTCAATTTTGATTTAGCTATTAATCATCCAAAGTCCAAACCCTAGAGCACGAGAAATTCACTACCTTGATTGCATATGTTACATGAAGAACCCGATAATTTTCATTGTAATACTTTATTATTAATTTATTATAAATTAATTAAGTGTGAAAGTGAATTACTAAAAAAATCATTTTAGGTATGTTTTGTTCTTATTGATAAAATAAGGAAAAACTAGAATTTGCGCAAAGTTGAGAAGGTGAGATTTGAGTGTTTAAAAGTCTATTCAGTCAAGCTTGATTTAAATTGTACAAGATGTGATTTTTTATGTTCGGCTTAAATTGACACTTCCTTTAGAATTGGTGAATGAAAGGCTTAATACCAACTAAACATGATCAAGTTGTTGATGGATGTAGATTCTTTTCATTCCACCTCAAATTGACATAAAGTTGGCTTTTAATTGAAGTTAAGTTTTTAATAACAATAAATGTAATTTTAATTAAAATCAAGAATATTGTGCATGATAAATTGGTATTTTGAAAATGACCATTTACGAATTTTGAAAGAAATGAGAGTTTTTTTCGTAAAAAGACTCAAATAATAAATTTTAAAAATATTCATGGAATTACTCAATAGTAAATTTAATCTGTTTAACTGCAATTTAATTAAGTTTTAGAAGTTGAAGTTCAGCGTGGAAGATTATAAAAAAATTATAAATCATTCGGGTAGTTATGACAACATGTTAATTGTGGTATGGTAGAGTAACTTATCTAATTTGTTATAATATGTGTACTTTGTTTCGGGACAATAGATACAATACTGAAGTGATGAAATAAATAGAGATGTTACATCATTTTGCAATACTAAATTTCTGAAGGTCACTAGTGGCACCACGGGTACTCCATGAAGTACATCGAGTAATTCAGCGTCACATATCTCAACTGATTCGGCCAACTAAAAAAAGTTAAATGATCGGGTAGTTGAATGAGAGAGATGAATATATTTGGAAAGATGTATTTGTGTACTTTTAGTAGTTTGAAACACCACCTCTATATAGGGCTGTCACTTTTACCCGAAACCCGACCCGAAAAAACACGTACCCGAACCCGAACTAACCCGACTCGAAGAACCCAAACCCGAGAAAAGACTAACCCGAACCCGAACCGAAGTATTTCGGGTTGGTTCTCGGGTTTGATTTATAAGATTTGGGTCAACCCGAAAAACCCGAATAAACTTTTTAGTTTTAAAATTAAATATATTTTTGTATAATATGTTAATTCTTAGCCACTAAAGTTATCAATAACTGGCTCTAATCGGCTGTTGTCATTCTATTATTATGGATCGATTGCTTATTATTAATTTATGTTTTCCGTTTATTACTAATAGCAACCGTAATCGAACAACCAAACACGACCGATTGAATACGATTATCGTTCGAGTTAGTTTTACTCGTCTTTTGAATGGTTTTATCAAGTTAGGTTAGTTTATTATTTGATTATTTGTGTTATAAGCAAAGAAGAATATGATGGTTTAATTTTAGCATTGTAGTTATTAAAAATTTTGTGGTTTTGTGTTTTTTTGATAGGATACCCGAAACCCGATTAACCCAACCCGAAAAACCCGTGAGAGATTTGGGTTGGGTTTCGAGTCAAGATTTAAAAATTTGAAACCCGAAGAACACCCCTACCTCTATATATTAAGTTAACAATTTTTTGATACACCGTCAAAATATGATGTGTCCTCATTTAATTGGATGATTTGAATCAAATTTTTTGCCACCAGCGTTTTGGAGGAAAATGGGGGGGGGGGGGTTCACCGCCCCCTCTGCGTTATGTATTTTTTTTATCTGCGTTGTATGTAAAACGCTAGGAATGGCACGAAATTCAAGGACATGACCGTTGCTTATTACTGTTGGAGAATAAAAAAAAAATTTATTTCCTATATATTAAACCATTTTATCCCCAATCAAAACTCATCAAATTTATAAAAATTCTCTTTCAACTCTATAATTCCTTACACAAAATTCACCATATATGGATTTCCACTATCACCCTAAAAAAACCAAACTCTGCCTTACGTAAAGTTGCCAGAGTACGATTAACCTCTGGATTTGAAATCACTGCTTATATACCCGGTATTGGCCATAATTCACAAGAACATTCTGTAGTCTTAGTAAGAGGGGGGAGGGTTAAGGATTTACCCGGTGTGAGATATCACATTGTTCGAGGAACCCTAGATGTTATCGGAGTAAAGGATCGTCAACAAGGGCGTTCTAGTGCGTTGTGGATTCTTATCCAAGACTTGTATCATTTAATGATGCCATGTGAATCGCTATAAACATGTGAAGTGTATGGCTAACCCAATAACGAAAGTTTCGTAAGGGGACTCGAGCAGGCTACCATGAGACAAAAGATCTTCTTTCTAAAGAGATTCGATTCGGAACTATTATATGTCTAAGGTTCAATATTGAAAAAATTTCAAAGGTTTTCCCTGACTTTGTCCGTGTCAACAAACAATTCGAAATACCTCGACTTTTTAGAACAGGTCCGAGTCAAATAGCAATGATTTGAAGCACTTCTTTTTACACTATTTCGGAAACCCAAGGACTCAATCGTATGGATATGTAAAATACAGGATTTCCAATCATAGCAGGAAATATATAAACAGTTTTTCGGGCCCGACCAACTAGTCGAGGACGTGGAGGAGGAACAGGCGGTTACGAGTGAGATTATGCTCGCGACAAAGTATATGAGTTCCGTTACGAGTGCGATTAGCTCTCCACCACCACCCGTTTCAAAAAGAGCATATATCGAAAGAGATCGTACCGAAGCCAACAACCGGTTGATGGCGGATTACTTCTGCGACTCGCCGAGATACAAGAACCCGAAAACCTTTAGGTGTCGTTTTCGGATGTCTAAAAATTTATTTATGCGCATCACCAATGATTTGGAGCGTGAGTTTGATTACTTTCAGCAAAAGCCTGACGCTCGAGGGACGCTAGGATTCAAGGCTATTCAGAAGGTTACGTCAGCCATACGCGTGCTCGCCTATGGAAACACGACCGACATCAACGACGAGTATTTAAAAATGGCCGAAAAAACAACTCGGGGCACCTTGGAGTATTTTTGTTACGGTACGTTTTGTTTTTTTTTTTAAATAGTTTATCACCCTTTTATTGTGATCATTTATTTTATAAAAGTTTTGTAAAATATAGGAATATTGAAAGTATATGGACCACATTATCTGAGAGAGCCCAACTTTAACGATCTACAACGTCTTTACGAGGCACATACAAGGGTGCATGGTTTCCCCGGCATGATAGGGAGTGTAGATTGCATGCATTGGGAATGGGCTAATTGTCCAACTGCGTAGCGAGGTCAATTCACACGAGGTGACCAAAAGGGACCAACGGTCAGCCTTCAAGCGATCGCTTCATACGACCTTTGGATTTGGTCGGCATTCTTTGGTGTTCCTGGTTCCAACAATGACATAACCGTCTTAGAGCAGTCTCCTGTGATGGAGAGTTACATATCTGGGACCGTTCCCGTCGCTTCATTTTGGGCTAACGATAACTTCTACCATCATGGGTACTATCTGGGTGATGGAATATATCCTGAGTTCGCGATAATCGTTAAAACATTCAGAGACCCGATGGATAAAAAAGACAGTATTTTAAGAAAGTGCAAGAGTCTGCGAGAAAGGATATCGAGAGGTGTTTTGGTGTTCTTCAACAACGATGGCATTATGTTAAAATTCCTTGTCGTCTGTGATCTTTAGAAAGAATGAGATGTGCTATGTATGCGTGTATCATAATGCATAACATGATCATCGAGGATGAGGGAAGAGCAATATGTCCAACTTTCATACCGGACCTGGATTCACAACGGACTCCGGCAAGTATGGAGCAACGACTCAAAAACTCGGATTCCGTGCGGTCAAGAGAGATACATAACGCACTAAAGGAGGATTTGGTCCAACATCTTTGAATGTATCGACCTCTGCCTGGTGAAAACGATAATCAAAACGAGGGAAACAATGAAGACGATGATGAAGACAACGGCGACGATGAAAACGACGATGAAGACGACGAGGACGGCGACGACGACGAAGAGGGTGAAGACGACGACGAATAGTTTTTTTTTATTTTCATGTAATATTTATTTAATAAAATATTATTGTTATTTGATTATTCTTATTAAAAATTAAAAAAAAAACAAAAAGTGTAAAAGTGACTGGGCGCCACGTGGCGCATAATGCCTAGGGGTGAAGAGTTATGACTACAGCCTGTTTTTGTAAAAAAACCATAACTCTGACTGGACGCTACGTGACGCATAATGCCTGAATGTGTAGAGTTATGACTACACATGGTCTTATCTTAATACCCCTAGTACCCTAGTGGTTTTTTTTTTTAAAATAAAAATAAAAAAATTGTAATTACTTAACTAGATCAATCATGTTAATATGTTATAACACTTGCATTTCATACAAATAAAAATTGTACATCGTTTTCTATTCAGTCTTGTAACTATCTTTCTACATAAATTTAATCCAGAAGAGAGTTTTCAACTCACTCTCACCCTGTGATTTCAATCCAAAAAAAAATCCCAATCACAAAAAAAAAAATAAATAAAAATAAAAAAAATAATCATTCAAAAAAGATATTTTGCCTAGAACTTTACCAATGCAACACATCATCATCTTCTGCATTAATCTTGCCTGATTCTTGATCAATAATATTCCGATCATAAGCTATTTTGCAGCTTTTGAAGAACACACATCCAACTATGACATCAATTATGATAAGAACAGAATACATATAAGCAATTAATAATCCCTCTAATACCATACTTGATGCGGGCTTATAAACCCCGGAATCGGAATAAGCCTTTATTATCCGGAACTGGAATAGGAATTCAATTCCGGCCAACACCATGTTTACTGGAAGCGATAACGAGAGCGCGATAGACGTTCTTCCTCTTATTAATACACAAGACTTGAGAATGTACATGATCCCACCTCTCAATTCCATTCCGGAGAGATTAGAGCCATGTTGCATGTGATCAACGTATTTGCTATGACTACGGAATACGCAATTCCGCTTATGATGGTAAGGAATAACGAGGGGATATGAAGCTTTTCTAAGAAGTTGAAAGCAATGAAAAGAACCCAAAAGCAAGTGGCATTTGCGGAGATGATTACAAGTGTGTTCCAAAGTTGTGTTTGGAGGATGGAATTGAAGATTCCGGTGAAAGAAGACCGGTCAACGGTGTTGACTGATTGGATAATGAAAGTTTTTGCTAGTAGGAGGGAGGAAAGGGAAAAGGGTAGGACTAGAATGGAACTGGAAATAGTTTGGGAGAGTTTGAGGGTGAGAATGGAACAGAATTCCGATTCCTGAGGGAATCCAGCCGCGTTGAAAAGCGACTGGAGATGGGGATGAAATGAGAGGAAGTCAGGGAGGAGGGTGGAGGAGAGGAGGATTGAGAAGGAGAACGGGAGGGCGAAAATGGCAGCCACGGTGAAGTAATTGTAGCTTTTGAGAAATGTGTGAATTGATGTTCGGATGATTTTGACGGTGGTTTCCATCGGATTTGGAAGTAGAGATCTCGGACGACCGTACCAGAAAAGATGGGTGAGAATATTGGGGTTGATATGGAGGGAGTTGGGTGCAGTAGATGAGTGCATGGGCCACCAACTATAAGCTAACTAATCCCATGTAAGTTTGAATGATATATAATTGTTACTCAATTAATATATTAATTTGACTTTATTTATTTGTAATATAAAACACTAGAGAAGGGGAACTTTTAACTAACTTAAATGGAATAATTAAGGAATAAAAAGATTTATTTATAAGATAAAGTGGAAGTGTAGGTTGCTTGGTGATGAAAAGAGGTTGATGTGTCGTAGGTTTGAGTGGCGTAGGATGAGGAGTTCCATCATTATAATATTCTCAAGCTTTCTTCGTGGGGAAAATACATAAAGATGAAAGGGATGATTAAAAGTTTGTTTATGAAACGATCGTATAGCTCGATTAAAAAAAACGTGTCGAAAGTTAGGCTTGTGTACTATTCGACCATTGTACGAGGGCCGGTTGAGATGGGGAGAAGGATGTAAATGATTACTTATGAAAAGTTACTAGTCGAAACCCGAGTGATGCTTATTGTTGTTTCGACCGTGACACCAATGAAAAAAAATGTGACAATGAAGACAAAACACTTAAATTAAAATTGAAAAATATTACAAATTGTAATTTACTAAAAAAAAATAAATAAGCTATCAACTCCTATAAAATTAACAAAATAAATTATTAGTCGCTTTAACCGGTAACTCAAACAGGGTCGTCGCCTCATCAGTTGGGTTGGGCGGTAGGTGCCGGTTTGGTTGACCTGGTTTAACTTTATTAACGTGTTGGGGCCGTTGGGTTACAAATTTGTGGTAGACCAGATTCAATTCAACTGTGAGCTAAGATTTTGAGCTATTAACCATTGGGCTACACTTCTTTTTGGGCCGATCATATTTAAGCTATTAGTGAATAATAGTGATTGTTGCAGTGTTCTATTTTTGAAATCAATATTTTAAACTTCCAGATTAAGCTAGATAAAATTATGGTTCCAAAACTTGTTTAAATTTAGATAACGTAAGCAACTCTTGGTTACCATAACAAATACAAAAACAACGATAACATGCTACTGGATCTAGAAGTCCTATAAAATTTTTTAATAATGAACTAAAAAAGTAGTAGAGTACACACTCGTTTGTAAATTCTTAATTTCTTATCTCATTCACCGGTGGCGGTGGCCTCAGTGTTCAAGGGGTCACACCTCCATAGCATGAGTTCAGGTGAGGTTACACTCCCTTGGCGTGGGTTTGGGGGCAAGGGGGCAATGCCGCGAGGAAGCTCCATTTGGAAAAATAATTTGTTACCTTAATGAACTGCTATTGGATGTTGATTTAGATCTACATGATTGTGGAAAATTGCTAGAAAATAGATAATTAGTTACAGGGCCGGCTCCGAAAAGAGTAAAAAAATTTTGGGTCAAAGACGAACTTTTTTTGGGCCTTAAGTAAAAGAAACATTTTGTTGGGTTTAAAAAATTTAATTATAAATGAGCTTATTTGATTATGATTTAAGTTGTGTAAAATTTTTTGTATAAAAATAAGCTTAAAATTGTTTCAAGTAAAACTAGAACCCACAACCTTTTGGTTAGATATTATATCCTTTTACCATTAGACCAAGCTAGTGGTTATGTAAATGTGTTGAAACATTGATTATACATGTGGTTTTGATAAAAATACATATAATTTTTTTTTGAAATAAAAAATTTTCGAGCCTGTGTCGGGCCTGTGGTTGTCGACTACCCTGCCATGCCTCAAAGACGGCCCTGATTAGTTATAGTCGATTATAAAGGTAATCATAGGTAGTAAGTTACTTGATATATGACAATGTGATTCTTTAGTTGAAAATGGTTATACAGTTATCAACTACTAACTAAAATGTTGTGATGGTTCGTTTTTATATAAGGAAGGTCTTTGATATAATTCATACGTTGTTTTCACAACTAATCTATATATTCATTCATTCATTCCCGGTTATAACTCATACGCCTATATATAATACGAATTCTAAAGCCTACAATGCAACTCTACAACCTACAATATAGGCCAAGATTCAAATACATTCATCAGAATTTAAGTTCATTATTAGAGAACAAATTAGCAGAAACTGTTCAGAATCCTTATGACAATTAGAAATTAGAATTCATCAACATTGTAACAAAAAAAATGGTAAAAAACACAATTTAATCAAACAATATTAAACAACAAAAGACTGAATCTTGATTCATCTTCCTTCAATATCTTCCATCTTAGAGAACAAAGGAGACCCCATGACCACACCTGAATCATCATTTATAAGAATACTAACATCACTCTCATTATTCATCTTCTTCTTCTCATCATCTTTCTTCACATTTTCATAATCCACCATCTTCGCCTTCTTCGCCTTGCATGCATCATCTTCTTCCGGTGGATCAAGCTGCAAAGATGCATCTTGAAGTTGCAAAGCAAACTCCAAGTTCCATAACACATCTCCCATTGAAGGCCTATCAACTCCGTACTCCGCTAAACACTTCTCTGCTGCTTCAACATATTTAGCCAATGATTCCGAGCTTATAGTTTTCGCGATTTTAGGATCCACAATTGTGTCAATAACACCCTTTCTTTGTTTTTGCATTGCCCATTCGGCTAAATTCACTTGTTCTCGTGGTAATGTAGGGTCGAGAGCCGGTCTAGCGCATAATATCTCGAAAAGAACAACACCAAATGAATAAACGTCGGATTTTTCAGTTAATTGTTGCCTTCGGAAATACTCTGGATCAAGATAACCAAAACTACCTTTGACTGCAGTGCTGACATGTGTTTGGTCTAGTGTGGGCCCGGTTTTTGATAACCCGAAATCAGATACTTTGGCGACAAAATTTTCATCTAGAAGAATGTTTGTGGTTTTGACATCCCGGTGGATTATTCCCTGGGATGATCCACCGGTATGCAGGTAGTGCAGCCCACGGGCTGCACCAATGCTAATCTCTAGACGTTGGCGCCATGATAATAAAGGGAGGGCGGGTTTGGATCCGTAAAGGTGGTCACGAAGCGGGCCGTTTGCCATGTACTCGTAAACAAGGATCATTTCATTGTTTTCATCACAATAGCCGATTAATGACACGAGATGACGGTGTCGAAGCTTGGATAGTAACTCGATTTCGGTTTGGAATTCATTGATTCCTTGTGATGACTTCGGGTTTCCTCGTTTTATAGCGAGTTTCTTTCCGGGTTCTACCTCACCTATATAAACTTTCCCGAACCCGCCAACGCCTATCACCACACTTTCATCGAAGTTCTTGGTTGCGTCCCGAAGCTCATTGAAACCAAAAGACCGACCTAATCCGACTTTTGAAAACATAACACTCGAATACCCGTTTTTGCTCTTGCTTTTACTCGACAACAAATTACTACAACTCGCGTTAATGGGAAGAAACCACGACGTGAAACTATTTCCGCCTTCTTCAAATCCCCTAGCCTTGTTCTTTCTCCGAACAAGGCTAACAATAAGCACCAAAATCATAATACCACCAATGGCAACGCCAGCTGCCTCAGCAACAGTCCTGGTAACTCTCTTGGACCCACCAGGACTGTTGCTGCCAGATGAGAAAACCCCATCTAAACTCCCAACAGAGTTACTCATCTTCATGACCTCCAACCCATTCAGTATGGCGTTGGGGATCGTGGTTTCAAGATCCGATGGTCCAACCTGGACCCGTATCACACCGTTTCGGACACTAGACGCGTTTACCACAAAATCTTTGTAGTAAGCAACGGCTAGTTCGGAAGTGAGAGCCGATAAATCAAGCCTCGACACCCCGATCAACCCGTTAACATACACATTAAAGTACAAAGAGTTCAAGCTAGCACTCACAATATCACAAAAATGTAGCCTGACCAAGTAATTAAACCCGGGATCAATGTTCATCTCCCATGTGAGATTAAAATTAGGGACCGAGACACCTGAATCCGCCATGGAAGCCGCGGTTGAGTAAACCTGATTCGGAGCAATCAAGGGAGTGGCGCCGCCTGCCGGATAATTAACAACACTAGGATCAACAGACACCACTTTATCCCCTTGTGGAAACACCATGCATCCATTATTATCACTCACCCAAGTTCTTGACAACGTGTCGTTTTTCGGAGTCACCGTTGGTCCTCCAACATTAACTCTATGCACAACTTGAAGGTTGTAAGCTGTCACTCCAATGAAAACTCCTGGAGGAGACATGGCGGTCGCAGTATCAGGAACAAGCTCGTTTGGGGCCGAAACAAACTCAATAGCATTAACAAAGGCGAACGATTTCTTTAACGGTGAGAAAATTAACGAAAAGTCTTCGGACGTTACGTTAATGAGGTACTCTTTGAAATGAGAATTATGAGAATTCTCTGTGCATGAAAAGTCATGCAGAAGTACTAACCCGTCAGCTGTTTTCACAGTGAAAACAGCTGACGTCAGGTTGTACTCCTGGTGGGGGATGGGGTGGAAATAAAGGCGGATGAAATGATGCCCCGGTTGGAATACAAGAAACTTGTAAACGGATTCGCTATCGAATATTCTTGCGGTTTTGTATAAAGGAAGAGAAGTGTTTCCCGGGAGGGAGTTTGAGGTGGCGAATATGTTTTCGCCGGTGGATAGGAAAGAAACGGATTGTGAGTCGGATTTAAAAGTCCGTCCGTCGTCGAGGATGGTGTTTTGTGGCGATCCACAGTCGATAAGGTAGTTGTCGGGTGGGGCGTAACTTGCATTGATGGAAATGGAAATAGAGTACAAAATGATTAATAGTAATTTGATTGAGGAAGTTGGTAGCTTGTTTCCGCCTCCCATTGTCGCGGTGGTGGCGGTCGGTGACGGTGGTGGGAGGAGGAAGAACAAGAGTATGGGGTTGAATGACGAAATTAGTTAAGAAATGTTGGTGTTGGAAGCATGTTTAGGAGGAATGTGAACGACGTGCAATGTTGTAGTGTGTTTAATATACTATCATAAGTCATAAGGAGACTTTTGTTTCGTATAACTTTATTAATATTAATTCAAGTGGTTATATATAAACTAAGATTCATCATTTGTTTCCTCCTTGTTATAAGGAATTAAGAATTCGTTGCTACAAAAATATATGAATGACTTTTGATCAACTTTAAAATCTTTGGACATGTGAATGTGGCCCCTAGTGATCAATTGATTTTATGATGTGACTATGTGAGAGTGGTACATTAAGTTGCATAGAAAGTGGCTTGTTTGAAGGAAGTTGTGTTTTAAGAAATGTATATGATAATTATAACAATAATTAACTACCAACTAATTATCGAATGAAGTCCAAACCGCGTATCCAGCTATCACAATATTTTTTTAGTTACTTTTGCAATCCAATTATTTAAGTTGATTAAAATATATATCTAAAAGGTTCACAATATTCATACTTCTTTTCATAAGTACCTTCTATTTCATTACCAAATTGCCTTAATATGTGTTGATCAATGGTTCAAATTTCCTTTTACATTTCTTAAAATTATAACCGTTTTTATTTGATCTCTCTCATGTTTTTTACATAATTAGTTTTAAGTAAAATACGATGAACCACAACATTTATATGTAATGTTTGTGTTTCTCATATGTAGTGAGAGAGGGAAAGAGATGTTATACTACACGGCTAGCGACCGATCCATTAATACGTCGATGGTTGCGGGTTCCAGACGATTCTTTTGATTGCTTATGTTTAAGATCATGGTCATCTACATATGAATGAGGAAAAAAAACAAAAAATAGTTGCAAAACCAAAACTTAGTAGCTTTTTTTTGTCCATTTGTTCACCGAAAAGCTGAATGCATTTGTTGTGTTTTTTTCAATGATTTGGAGGATATCATAATCTGGATTTTTGAGAAAGTTGACTTATGTAGATTCTGCTTAATCAAAGGCTGACTTTTTTGTAATAGCTTGTAAGTTGTCATAATTTAGACGTATATTTTATACTACCCTTAATCATTTCAACATTCGATGTCATAAAACATGATCCCAACGTCCCTAGCATTTTCTCAAGAGAAAAGTCAAACAAAAAATATTGTATACATCCGGTGAAAAGGTCATATTATTATTATTATTATTATTATTATTATTATTATTAATTAGATAGTTAATGGAGTAACAATACCAAAGAAATAAGGTCCATGGAGACAAGGTTTTCCTTCTAGATTACACAAACAGTTGATTTGATGGTCTTCCAATGGTCTCTTTAAAATTTTGGTAAAAAGTAAATAAGTAATGACAATTTAGATATGAACACTCGGAAGTTAAGAGTTCATATCTTAGCATGTAAAGTTGGTTACATATATCCTACTTAATATTTTGGTCAGCTATTGGCTGCTAGACTAGAGTAATGAATATGCCTTCAGTCAGGACAAAAGTCCTTGTATTGAGATTCAGCTTAATTTGCCAAAACATAATTTGAACAGTTTCATTAAGTGTTGACATTATTATGTTCTAACAGTATCCAGCAAATCTAAACATTTGATAAGCTATAGCTTTTTTATTTTGGCTTATGCTTATATTTTAAAGAACCTTATAGCTTATTTTCTATTATTTGATAAGCTATTTTTAAGTGTTTGGATTAGCTTATATTCTACAAGTTAATTATGTGTCTTAATAAGTTGTTAAATCCATTATTCTTTAATTTGTTGAGTAATAAGTTGCTTCAATAAGAGTAATCCATCACCATTTGAGGGCAAATGAGTAACATACAACCTTATACAAATAAGTTTCTTCAAATAAGCTAAAAAACCATCTTTATATAAGCTTCTTCAAATGAGCTTATATAAGCTCATAAGCATAAGCTTTAAAAGCTAAACCAAACACTAAGTTCATCTTATTTTATAAAAGAAAAGCTAAAAAAGCTATAAGCTTTGTTAAAAAAGCTAGGCCAAACACCCCCATAATTATCTTGATGTGAAAATCAGTTATGAAGTTGTCTGCTGTCTATTTAAGCCAATATTCCAAGTGAACCATATGTTCGACCCCTGTATTAAATTGTAATATCTTCGGTTTTTTATGTTTGTAACTACGTGTAGAAAACTTTTTTATTATACTTGAGCAGCTCTTGATTAACAGTCTGAACATTTGAAATTTATCTCAATATCGCGTTTCTAAAACTTTTGCGTTTCGCTGCACACATTTTGTTCTTATGTCAAATGGAAAGATAGACGAAATTCACTAGTGTTTATTTTTATTGACCAAAACATGACACAAAAATAATCAAATTTTGAGTTAGCATATTTACCCCATTCATAGAACATACCGTGTCAGAATTTACCTGTTTAATCAAATGGGTTGTGTTCGGGCTGACCTATTTAACTCATTTAGTTAAACAGATCAACCCGAACATGACTGGTTTAGAGACAAAAATGATTTTAACCTTTTATTTTCAGAACCAACATCCAATCATCCAATGTATGTAACAAAACTAATCAAATAAAGAAAAATTAATGCAAATATGCAATATACCAATAAATAAGCAACTATTAAGGATTTCACAGTAACCTTTTAACAAAAAAATCTACCTTGCTTTGACCCAATTCAAATACAGTGGCAATAAAATCAACTATAACTTGTTTAAAACTCAAAACCCATTATAAAAAAAAAAACACTAAAGATCATCATCCCCTCTTGCCAACAATCCAACTTCACTTCAGTTGCTAGTAGTAGCTTGACCCGAATGCCGAATATCAAACTGATCTACATACTCCAACGGGTTCACCGTCTCATTTCTAATCCTCTTAATTTTCGGGCTCAAAAGTCCCCTATGCCTGAACCCGTACAGCTTCAAAACCTGGTTATCAGCAAAATTAAACGCCCGTTCCATACTACTTAAACACCTCTGAACCGGGTAATCCCCGTAACTCCCACACGGTTTACACCCGACAAAATGCGTCACAAACGGCCATCTTTCATCACCCAAACCCGGATGATACTTCTCCATCATTTCCTCGTACCGGTCCACCAACCCGGCCCAATACCCGTGAAGAAAATAAGAATTCTCGATAAACACCTTCTTCATCCACTCGGGTTTCGTAATCAACAAATAAATTAAAGCCGATTGATCATCGGCTTCAAACGCAGGCCGCCCTTTCAAATTAGCCGTCAAAATCTTCCCGGCCTCTTCACGAACCGGGCCTTTCGGGCCCATTGGAGCCCAATCATCAAGCAAATCCAAAGACCACTGACAGTTTCTAAACAAGAAACTCCCGGTGTTCAAAGCGATCCACGACTTCTGCTCAAATAACAAATCCGGGTACCCGTGAATAATTAAGTTATGCTCCTTGTACTTGGACAACGGAAGCTCAAACACCATATCTGTAAACAATGCATCACTATCCATCCACCAAATCCACTCGACCTCTGGGTGCGACAACATCAACCTCCGAATCAACGGCAGTTTCGCCCAATAACCCGACAACTCCTTATCCAAATGAGCCATATTATACACAATTTCAATACCATGAATCCTACAGTAATCAATCTTATTCTTGATAGATTTCAACAAGTAATGATCACCTATAGCATTATCACAAGGGCTCGGTGGAGACCCGGTTACGAGCAAGATTCGAGCTTTACCGTTAACAATATTCGGAAAATCTTGATTCTGATTAAGCCAAAGACTCCTCTCCTCATCCCAATTTGAGATCTTTGCACCAAGGGTATAAGTGTCAATAAGATTTATAGTGGATTGATTCTGCAAATCTTCCGGGTCATCCGGATCTTTATCGGATCGGATCTCTGCCAGGATCCGGTTAGTCTCTTCAATCATTGCTTGGTTTTCAAGGTCATTATCAGAAGAGAGTGATCCAAAGCCAATAGTGCCACGTAGGACAAGAATTGTGACTAGCCCACAGAGGATTGTGATCTTGATGTTGTTTAGGGTTTTGTGGATCTGGCGGTTGCCGCCGCGAAGGAGTGACCGGTTGCTCCGGCTGCCGCCGTTGGCGGCGGTGGAAGTGGGTAGAGTGGCAGAGCCTCTCTTTTGAGCTCCTTCTTGACCCATAATAATATTAATAATAATATTTAATTATTGATTTCTGCAAAATACCCAATTCTTGAAATGGGTTTTTAAGATCTTGATGTGGGTGTTAAGATTATGGGTTAAAAATTGAATCTTGCATAATTAAGAATCAATTTCTTGTGATTCTTGAAGTGGGTTTTGGAGATCTTGATGTGGGTGTTAAGATTATGGGTTAAAATTGAATCTTGCATAATTAAGAATCAATTTCTTGTGATTCTTGAAGTGGGTTTTGGAGATCTTGATGTGGGTGTTAAGATTTTGGGTTAAAAAGTGAATCTTGCATAATTAAGATGTGGTTTTTTGAAATTCTTGATAAGGGTTTTGGAGATCTTGATGTGGGTAAGGAGATTATAATGTTAAAAATTGAATTTGAATATTGCAAAATCAAGATTCAAGAATTGGAAAATAATAATAATAATTTAGAACGTGGGTGAGAGTAGGATGATGTGTGAAATAAGGGCACCGACTGCTTATTATTGTATGTGTGTGAGTGCGTGTAAATGGAAACTACTGGGCGGTAAGACAATGAAGAGACTTTGAAGATTTTTGGGGAAATATTATATATATAAAAAAGTTGTAATAAAATGCAGGTTTATGGGAGTGGATAAAAGGTGTTGATGGGGTGGAATTGGAATGTTAAGCGCGTAAAAGGTTGATGCTTTGTAGCTTCTTGTTAAACCTAACTGGTGTTTGATTATGGTTTAACAACAGCTGTCAGATTGAGATTGAGGGTGAACTACAATGTGATACGACAATTGTATATATGCATACAAAAGGTTTTAAATTATAGTAACATCTTATCTTAAGACGTTGCTATTTTTATGCGTCTATTTGTAAATAGAAAAATATTAAACAAATTATTTTAAAAAATAAAGGATTTTATACACCAATTTACTAGAAATCTTTTATATATATTAAAAATTTTAACACCCGTATTTGATTTAAAAAAATTTTAAATATATTACAGTGATGTTCTACTATTTTTACGATACATATATTGTTGCTACAACAAAGATAAAACCAATGATAGTGAATGGACTGGTTAGGCTAACAAGCTTCAAGGGTTCAGGTTAACCTAACGCAGGTCGTGGTGTCCCTCTACGTTTGCAAAACGTAGAAGGAGGTTCACTAGTTAGTTGTTTGCTGTTATAGATCACCGAAGATCAAGAACCGTGATGTTTGGAATCGGTTTTAGGATGATGTTCTTGGTGAAGCTATGAAGTTATTGAAGTAAGAAAGAAATAAGCTAAGAGCATATTTCTCAAGGAAGAAGAGAAAATTAGGGAGATGCTGTTATCTGCCCAAATCTGTTGTTTCTTGTTTGTGACTAAGCATCTCTTATATAGGTGAAGAGATGTAAGCCTTTTAGTCCAGTTAACTAAACTAGTTAGCCTCTTGTTTGCATAGAGAGTTGACCTTTATGGGCGGGAAGGTTTGGATCGTTGGTCCATAGTTAAAATAATAATACTTTATCTGAGCATGTCCTTTGGTTAGAGGGGACAAGGATGTGAACAGTGATTTGACATCGTACTGTAGCACGTGGGTACTTGTTTACATAAGTTTGGGCGGGAAATAAAGCTTTTAACCTTTTAACCCTTTTAGCGTTAATGCGTTTCAGTCATTTTATTATTTCCTTGGGCTACCCCCGTCATCAGCCCCCCAAGTCAGAGGTGTTTGGGGAGTAGGCTCAAGGGCTTCTGACTTTTGCACACATTTTGTTTATTGCTTAAAGGCTTCAAGGCTTGTAGGCTACGAAGCTTTGTTCAGTTTTGGTTATTTTTTGAATTATTGATGTGACAGTTGATGTGATTGTAACTGTCAGATTGCGGTTTCCAATAACTGCTTTTTCATTAATAGTTATCAATGGGATAACTATTCATTTTCTACCAGATTTCTTTAACAATTTTCACCATAAACACCTTCAAGTTTTGTTCAATCCATTACCAGGTTAGTTTCGATCCTTCACTTTTCTTCAAAATTATGGTTGCCAAAAAGGATCTTTCGATCAGTTTTTCCCGATTAACCCAAGAAGAGGTTGAATCGTTTTGCATTGAGTGGGGGATAGGGTTAAAGTATAAACCGATTGCTCCGCCGGTCGATTCTTCAATCGATCGTTGTCCGGCGGGTTTTATTGCTCTATATTGCCGTCATTTCGAGTTTTCTAATCTCCGACACCCTTTTTCGGTTTTTGTTCTTAATATTTTGGAATATTATCTTATATCATTCGGTCAAATCCATCCTCTAGGGCTTGCTAGGGTGTTGCATTTTGAGGTTTTGTATAGAGCCCTAGGTTATGACCCTTCTTTGTTGAATTTTCGCCGTTTCTTTCGCTTAGCAAAAAATGGTGATTGGTACACATTCGAACACACTAAGGTCGATACATGTTTGGTTTCCTCGGCGGTTACAACCCTTGGTTCTAGGAAGGACCGTTTTTTCTTTGTTTCTGATTCTATCCTTCCGTTCAAGCCTGTTTGGAGACAACCCGAGGCTGTTCTCAATGAACTAGAACCAGCCGAGTCGGAGTTGAATGAGGCGTTTTTGAAATCGATTAGGGAATGTCCGTCACGTTTTCGTCCTTTCCCCGAACACCTTCTTGTGTTGTTAGGAATTAGCAAACTTTGGGATAAGCCTAATCGGGATCCTGTGCTTATGAGGGATAATAAGGGTATGCATTTGTTTGTACCGTATTTGCTTTGTTTCGTTGGTACGTTTGCTAATTATTTTTCTTTGTGTTTTGTAGTTATGTCTGCCTTAGACTTTTTGAAAAGCGATGACACTTCGGATGTTGGGTTTACTGATGTTGCTGCTGTTGTTGGGGAGGATTCGGTTGTTCGAGGGAAAGAGGGTCGATTCGAGGATGCTGAGTATGCTGTGGTTGCAAATGTTAAAGGGTTCACCAAGACCGCTGTTCCAAAATCTTCCACTCGTCGTTCCACACGTCGTTTGTTAAAGTCTGTTGCCACCTCATCCTCTCATGAGCCAGTTGAGGCTAGTGATGACATTCAAGTTTCTGAAGACCAAGGTCCAACTGTGGAGGTTGAGAAGGAACAGGGGTTGGTGGTTTCTAAGAAGAGGAAATCTGTTGGGAAGAAAGCTGCCATGTCTGTGGTTCAAGGGTTGGATGGCGATGCTGTTTATGTGCCAGGGTGGAGTGTCAAGGTCGGGGATAGTTTCAAGGATCCCGAAGTTTGTGCTGATGCTTTAGCCCAATTTGCTCTTCCGGGGGTTCGTGATACTATCTCCAAGATGGAAGATGATTTCTTGTTGTCCAGGTTGATCTTGAACTCTTGCAATGTTTCTGCCCTTTTGGCAGAAGGTGTTACTCGGTTTCGAAAAGGGATGGAGGAGTATGAGGAGTTCATGAAGAAGAAGGTGAAGATGAAAGCCTCTATGGCGGCCATGAAGAAAGAAGTTGAAGGTTATTCAGAGAAGGAGAAAATGCATGTGAAAAAGATTGAAGAGTTGTCTCGTGGCCATGCTATTGAGATGGCAGGGTTGAAGAAAGCTATGGAAGCTGACAGGGCTAGGTTGGATGCTGACCGTGAAGCCTTTGAGGTGCAGAGGAGAGCCTTCGAGATGGAGAAGGAAGGCTTGAAGGCTTCGGTTACCCAAACTTCTGATTACAACAAGTGGTTGATTGAGCATGGGTTTCAGCAGGTTGTATCTTACTTGCTTCATTCTAAAGAGTTTAACTCGGTGCTGGGCGATGTTTACACGAAGCTGCTAGGCCATGGGAAGCATTTGGGTTTTATTGCAGGCTTCCATCATCACGAAACCAGTCAGCCTATGGAGCAGTCCCCCTTGTTCAACCCTGAAGCTTACAAGCTTTTCACCGGTTCAGTTAATGCGATGGAAAGGCTCACTTACCCTTATGTGGGTGAAGTTTCGTCATGCAATGGTAAGCCTCTTTCAGTTTTGCAGTGTCACACCCCGACGAAAGGCGGAACATGCCGGGGTGCAACGTGATTGGACAAATACACAAGACACTATTTAAAGTGACAATATTTAATCAACTCATTTTATTTCAACAAATCAATAAACAACACATCTCGTCCACACAAACAAGTTGAATACAAGTAGCAATTATGTTGTTCGTTTTACTAATATCCTAATAGTCTTGGTAACGTTTTCATCAAGTCCTCGAGTCAACAAAAGTCAAACCTGTAACATTTCATAAAATAAAGTTTGTCAACACAAAGGTTGGTGAGCAATTCATAAGTTTGAGAATATAAGTATATAGTAATAAAAAGCCACAAAACTTGTATACAAAATGATAAATAAAAGCAACAACTTGAATAAACTGACAATCGCTAATAGCATTACGTTAGCGCCACCTAGCTACAAGGGGTTGCCAAGTAGTCTAGGATTTAATAGAATATCGTTAATTGCATTACGTTAATGACACCTTGCTACAAGGGGATGCCAAGTAGTCTAGGATTTATAGATTCAACCAACCGAAAGCGATAAACACATAGACGTATATCATAGAACACCAAATCAAGCAAGTATTTAAGTAATGTATACAATCACGTTTGTGGGTTTAAGATTCAAGTAAATAAAGCATTTAGTTTGATAAGTATGAAATGTCACCCCAAAACGGAAGATGGAAAAAGGGGTATGAAAGTACTCACCTCAATTGATGAACCGAGAAATAAATAGATAAATAAATGAAGCTCGAACGGTATACGAACAGATCCGACTTGAAACGATAAACACCTTAGCTAAAATAAATAATGTAATATACATTAATGAACTTGAAACCATAATGAAACTATATTTGAAACATTGGACGGGAAGGTTCGGTTGTTTATCGGGTTACCGGTTAGTTTGTTAATGATTAGAGACTCGTACTTAATTGATAATTTAAAATAAAATGATATTATTGATAATAATTTTAGAACATGTTATATATATCTAGATATATAAGATAATGACGAATATAATATATAATAATACTCCAAATTAAGAATTATTGTTAAAACTAATAGTAGTAGTAGTAATAATAAATATAATAATTATTACTTTCTTGTTGAATATGTTATTAATAGATTTATTTGTTTTAATAATAAAAATAATTATTATCATACTAATTATATGTGCCATATTAATAAAAACTAATACTTGTAACGTTTTAATAATAGTAGTATTAGTGATAAAAAGATATAACTCGAGTGACAATGACGCTAAACGACAACTAGGCCCGACATGGGTTTCGGTTCGATAAAACAAATGGGTAAAATTAACAATATTAGGTTTTAATAATATTCCTTAATAATCATAGTAATAAAGATAATAATGATCATAATAATGACAATCTATTATTATGAAAAATAATGATAACAGTAATAGTTTTGTTAAACGATGATAATAATGATAATAATAATATTAGCAATGAATACATATAATAACCAGTTAAACAAAATAATACTAATAATAATCTTTATATAGTAATGTTAATATTAATAGTAATACAATTTTTTTAAATATAAAAATAACACCGAAACCGGTCTAGGATTAGACTCGAACCCGAGACCTCTAGTTTAACAATTAACGTACAAACCAAAACGAAAACAAGATGACGATTGTTAATTAAACCCGTAAGAACTTAATATATCTATTACCCGACTACTCATCTTTTCCCGAAATCAAATTAATTCCATACCAAACCAACTCGTTTCAACGTATAAAACCAAATATAAAACCGATTATTAACAAGTTTAAATATGAAATTTGGTATATGAAATTTAATAACACCAACACCCAAATTATATACATTTTTCGTGTTCACGAGTCGTGGCTCGATACCGGGAATGAAATGAAGATGCGAGGGTCGTCGGAGGCGATTTCCGGTCGCCGGAAAAACAAAGGCAGAGAGAGAGCCGAGAGAGATAGAGACTGTGAGAGAGAGGCCGAGAGAGATAGAGACTGTGAGAGAGAGAGAGAGAGAGTCCGGCGAGAGAGAGATGAGAGAGGAGAGGGAGACGGACGGCGACACACCGCCGGCCGGTTTTTCCGGTCACCGGAAAAACGTGGGCTGTTAGGACTGTCGAAAAACCGAGGGGCTTGGTGGGGGGGGGGGGGTTATCGGGCCGTCGGAGGAGCCGAGAAGGAAAGAAAGGTAAGTGGTGGTGCGGCTGGAGGTGGGTGGTTGGAGATGGCAGCGGCAGCGTCCGGAAATCGGCAGGGGGTTTGGGGGTGGCGGTTGGGTGATGTTGTAAGGATGAATTATGGTTAGGGTTTTATATATACGCTTACATAATTACAGAAAATACCCTCCAAGTTTCAGTTATGTATTATATGAGTTTAAAGGTTTCCAAAGCTTGTAACGAGTTTACGAAAGTCATTTTAAACCCTTTATGTTTTTCTCAACAACTTTATATTATGACAAACATCATTTTATTCAATATCGAAGTCTATATTAATATTATATAATAACTAAATAAGGTTCTAAGAATGTTGAATCGGTTTTACAAAAATAAAAGTTTACAAAACTAATATAACTCGAGACCTGAATTTGACGAATGTCACATGCAGGGCTTGAAACCAGCCGGCCTTGATGAGAAGGTTGCTAAAAAGGTGCTTGATTTCTGGTCCAAAAAACGTTCCCGTTCCGGTGATAGTGAGTAGACTTTATCTGGGGGAAGCGACGGATCTCATTTGGCAAGCCTCGAAGGCTCGGCTGTTGCTGATGTTGTCCCACAAGTCAAGAAGTCCAAGAAGGCTAAGGGTGGTAAGGCTAGTACCTCAAAGCCTGTTTCTGATGTTTAAGTACCTGATTCGTAGCTTTCTTAGCACTTTTAAAACAATATTATGTAATCTTAAACAATGTAGGTTTGGCATGGAACTCTTAAAGTTTCTGCCTTGTGGTTGTGTTTGGCCTTTACGGCCCTTTGAAAATTTTCTTGGGTGTAACATCACGTAAAATTCGGGCAAAAAATGTCAAAATTCCAAAGTCGAGGGACCAGTTCTGCCAATTTCCAAACTACAAGGACTAAAGTGTAAATTCTGATTTCCTGACCTATCGCGGTACGCGATGGGCCAGAGGAGACACCCATCGCGTACCGCGATGGGGATGTCTGACACACGTGACACGTGTGCCACGTGGCACACGGTGGCAGCGTCTGCCGCCACGTGGCAGCACGTCCGCCACGTGTCTCCACGTGTAAGCGGTGCCTGCCATGTGTCGACACATGGCAGGTCTAGGCACTGACTCAGCAAGCCTACATCGCGGTACGCGATAGGCTTGCCAAGTGACCCATCGCGTACCGCGATGGGGTCCGAGATCAGCGCTATAAATAGCGAGCTCCGGCTCTTCCCATTTGCACACCAAAAACACACACTTTACTCTCTCACTAGCTTCTCTCTCTACCTCGTAAAGCGTGCCCACGATCCACCTCGAAATCCGTGCCCCGAAACCCCGTTTTCCGTGCCTAGTACCTCGTTATTCGTGCCACGTCCCGACGACGTTCCAAACTAGAAGAAGGTGATGCCCGACATCCTGACTACTACCTCGAAGTACGTGCCAAGAAGTATTGGTGCCTCGAGAAACGTGCCAAGTGTGTAAGGAAGTGTTGATCAAGTGAAAGTTGAAAATCGAGTAGTGTCGGAGTGCTGCCCAAGTGTCTAGGTTATTTCTAAGCCGACAAAGGTAGGCATAATGCCCGACCAAAATAATAATAAAATATTATAACGGCTTAATACCCGAGTCGATATTATTCTCGATAAACAAATAAATGAATAACAAAGAAAATAAAGAAAGAGAAATAAAATATATATGAGTATATCTATGTGTATAAATATTCTTTGTTATAAAATATATTATTTAAGTATAATGAGTATACTTAAATAATAAAGAAAAGAATACGTTTCTTAAAGAAGAAGAAACGTCGGGTTTTTATAAATAAACTAAATGTTTATAAAGATTACTTTTTAACTAAAGGTTTTAAAGTAAAAGAGATAATGAACTAAAGGTTTATCGAGATAAATAAGACTAGAGGTCTTAAAGCCGGGACGTGTATCCGACTAATGAATGTTATACTCGTACTATAGGTGCTAGATAGTGAAGGAAAGACTAACGGATGGTGTTGGAAGCCGATCCCATTGAAAAGGTGAATACACCCCACTTATACAAACTTGTTTTCAAACAAACAAATGTATTATGTGTAAAACTTTACATGAGACTTCGTGTCTCTAAAAACATTATAAATAAGAGTATAAGCCAACCCTCAGGCTATGGTATACGTTTGTCTGGATCCTTACATATGTGGAATGCGGTGGGCACATCGCACCACGCTTGGTCACGACCTCCAGCCACGATGGGCCGGACCTAAGTTACATCCGAGTGAGGAATGGCCATATGTATATTTATGGTACCTAAGTTATGTCATAAACGCTGCGGTGTTTCGCTGAGGTGACCTAGTGCAGAGACTCGAGTTTATGATGATTATTTTAACTTGATTATTCCAAAGCCAAGATGGGCCGAGACTTACGTGGTCTCGAGGGGTAATTAAGTAAAGAAAATATTTTAGCATCAGCATATTCACCAGCATTCGTTGCTAACGTATTTTAATAACATTTTGCAGGTAATCAAGATTAGAGCTTGAAGGACGAAGAAGCTCTAGAATTCGATGGCTCGGATAATTTTGTGTAAATATTAAAACATGGTGGTTTTGTAAACTATAAACAAGTAAATACTAAACGAGACTTTTGTCTTGTCTTTTGTAATGTAAATATTTTATATTATCGATCCTTTGTTTTTATAAAGTCTTCCGCTAAAACCCGTAACTCTGATTTATTTACAAATATGGTACCAACTATGGATCACACTCCTAGGCCTAGAATGGGGGTGTGACATTGGGAATCCTTGTGATTTCCTCGTTTTAGCCTTAATTGGCTTATTTTGTATGAATGCTATTTAGCTATGGCCTTGGAATGGCCTTGTTTATGAACTATGATGTTCTATGTATTTGTGTGTTGGTTGCTTGTCTTGTTAGTTTGATGTGATTTTAGCTAACTTTCCTTAAGAAGTTTTAGTCTTACAGTCACTTTTAGCTTCAAGGCTTCATTAGGTGAAAAGCACATATTGGCTATCCTTTATATCACTACTTAGTGTATGTTTTTGTTTTCGTAAACTGTTTTGAAGTTTAAGGAACGAATTGGTGTAGGCTGTTCAAACCTGTCTATGAGACAAGTTTTGGTTGAAAAAGTTTTCTAAGTCTCATGGAGTCGAATTGATATAGGTACTCACCCCTTATATAGGTCCATTTAACCCTTGAACCTATTGAGCGATGTGGCCTGGGAGCTCATCCCCTTACACGGCCCTTGCCATGGAGTGTCTTGCTAGGTTCTCAACCTGATTATAGGATAGTAAAGACAAGATATGACAAAAAGTTTATCATTCATTCAAGAGGTTGTTGTTTCACAAAAAGGAGAATCGTACATCTCTTGAAATACATTTTTACATTTTGACTAGGCATGGAACCTTTTAAGGGTTTTGCCGTTCCAGTGTCTTGGAAGCTTTTTGCCTTCTGTGTCGGCCAGTTTGTAGGATCCACCCTTGTGAGCTTCAAGGATTGTATATGGTCCTTCCCACTTTGGGCCAAGTTTTCCTTGGTTTTCTTTTTTGCTGGCCTCGTTGTTTCGAAGTACAAGGTCTCCAGGCTTGAAGCGTTCATGCTTCACTCTAGCATTGTAATAAGCTTCCATTTTTTGCTTGTACTTAGCCTCTTGAATTGCGGCTTGATCACGAATTTCTTCAAGGAGTTGCAAATTCAACATGGTCTCATTGTTGTTTGATTCGAGGTCCATGTTGAGTGTTCTTTGAGTCACAACTCCGACTTCGGTTGGGATTACAGCTTCCGATCCGAACACTAGGCTATAAGGCGTTCGTTTGTGGCTTGTCTTTTCGGTTGTTCTTATTGCCCATAGAACGTTTGGGAGTTCTTCAAGCCAATTGTTGTTGTGCCTTCCCAGCCTTGTTTTGATTCCTTCAACGATGGTTCTGTTTGTTCTTTCAACTTGGCCGTTGGATTGTGGGTATGCAACTGAGCTGAACACTTGAGTGATTCTGAATTCTTTGCACCATGTGCTAAAAGGCTTCTCAGCAAATTGTTTCCTATTATCCGTGACCAGCACTCCTGGCAGCCCATAACGGCAAATGATGGTTTCCCATATGAAGTCAATGACTTGTTTGCCCGTTATTTTTGCAAGTGGTTTGATTTCAGGCCACTTGGTGAAGTAGTCCACGGCTACTAACAAAAATTTTACCCCACCCTTGGCTGGTGGGAATAGACCAAAAATATCCATTCCCCATTTGTGAAAGGGCCAAGCTGAGGAGATGGGGACTAGATCGTGTTTAGGGCTTTTGGGAACCGTTGCATGAATTTGACAAGCTTCACACTTTTTGAGTTGTTTCGTTGCATCTCGGTGCATGGTAGGCCAGAAGTATCCAAGGTTCATCAATTTTGCAACCACCGTTCTTGGCTCAAAATGAGCTCCACATATCCCCTCATGAACCTCTTTGATCAGTGGCCCATACATCTTAGTAGTGGTGCAAGGTAGGCCTTTTTATAAAGGATCTCTCCTTGCAACACATACTGTCTGGATTTGATTCGAACCCTTTCAGTCTCTGTCTGGTCCAAAGGTAACTCACCATTTTTGAGGAACTTTTCTATGGGAGTCATCCAATTGGGACCTTCTTCGGTGATTACGTCTTGAACCTCCGGTTCTTGAATTGAAGGAGTTTTCAACACTTTCACCAATAATTTCTTGGTGAGGTGTGCAAATGTGAAAGATGCTAGTTTGCTTAGGGCATAGGCTCTTTTTTTTGTGATCTTGGGACTTGTTTGATGGTACATTCTTGAAATGTGGTCATCAACCCTTTTGCCTTTTCACGATATTTCTTCATGTTGGGCTCTTTGGCTACATAGCTGTCATTGACCTGACTTTAAACAAGTAACGAGTCTGTGAAGACTTGTAGCTTGGGATCTTCATCTCTTTGGCAATCTTCAGACCAGCGATCAATGCTTCGTATTCAGCCTCGTTGTTGGTGGTCTGAAATTCAAGTCGAAGAGCATATGTAAATTCTAACCCTTCGGGGTTGATTAAGACGAGCCCAGCTCCTAACCCTTCGATGCTGGAAGCTCCGTCGGTAAAAAGCTTCCAGGCTTCGGGGTCAGAAGGTTCAGTGGCAGTTGTATGTATTTCAGGAATGACTTGCTTTGGAATTTTTACAATAAAGTCCGCCAAGACTTGGGCTTTGATAGCTTTTCTTGGGACATAGGTGATGTTATGCTCACCTAGTGCCACAGCCCATTTGGCCAATCGGCCCGAGTTCTCTGGTTTTTCAAGCACACTTTTGATGGGTTGGTCAGTGACCACTTGTATAGGGTGTGCTTGAAAGTACCTTCGAAGCTTTCTGGCCATTTGAATTAAGGCCAGGGCAAGTTTTTCCAAAGGAGGGTATTTGACCTCTGCCAGTTTTAGTGTTTTACTAAAGAAATAAAAAGGTACCTGAACTTTGTTTCGTTCGATGGTTAGAACCGCGCTTAATGCTTCTTCAGCAACTGAGAGATAGACAGAGATCAATTCTCCCGTTTCAGGGGCTGCAATAGCTGGAAGAGAAGCCAAGTGTTGTTTCATCTGGTTGAAGGCTTCTTCCGCTTCTTCTGTCCACCTGAAATCTTTCTTATTGGTGCAACCCTTTAGTGTTTTGAAGAAGGGTAGGGACTTCTCAGCAAGCTTGGAGGTAAAACGCTTCAAGGCTGCAAGCCTTCCATTCAGGCTTTCCACTTCTTTTTTGCTTTGTGGGGTTTTGGTCTCGAGAACAGCCCTGACCTTGTTGGGATTAGCTTTTATGCTTTGTTTCCCCACGATGTGTCCCAAAAACTTGCCTTCTTCGAACCCGAATGAGCATTTTCCCGGGTTAAGCTTCATGTTAATCTTTCTCAAGTTTTGGAAGGTTTCTTGTATGTCTTCAAGCATTTGATGCTCGGTTTTGCTCTTGATTACCAGATCATCGACATAAGCTTCCAAGTTTCTGCTAATTTGGCTAGCAAATGATTTGTCAATCAAACGTTGGTAGGTTGCACCGGCGTTTCGTAGGCCAAAGGGCATCTTTTGGTAACAGAAAATACCCTTGTCCGTGTGGAAAGCGGTTTTTTCTTCATCTTCCACTTTCATGAGAATCTGATAGTAACCCTTGTAAGCGTCGAGAAAACACTTAAAGGGATGGCCAGTTAAAGAGTCAACCTTGAGGTCCATCTCGGGTAAGGGATAGCAATCCTTTGGACATGCTTTGTTCAAGTCTTTGAAGTCGATGCACATCCTCCAAGACTTGTCATGTTTTTGAACCATGACTGGATTAGCCACCCAAGATTGATACTTGACCTCACGTAGGATCCCGGCTTGTACAAGCTTTTCAACCTCTTGGCATGCCACCAAGCTTCTTTTAGGAGCCAGACTCCGTTTCTTTTGGACAACAGGCTTAACATCGGGGGGTATTTTTAACTAATGTTCTGCAATGCTTCGAGGGATGCCTGTTATGTCTTCCGGGAACCAAGCAAAAACATCGATGTAGTTCATTAACAGCTTTTCAATGTGTGAAAGTGTTTCTTTGGAGAGGCTTGTGTTTACCCGTACCTTTTATTCAGGGTACTTGGGGTTTATGATTAAGCCTTGTTATTCGTCTTTGCTTTTTGAGCTTTCCCCTTCAACCGTGTAAACCTCTTGAGTAGATTGAAGGGTTGCGATTCCCATGTCGGTGGGAAACTTCACAGCACCTTGACTAACCGAGACAGCCATGTTGAACACACATTGCCCTGGCCTTCCTATGATCACATCATAGTTGGAAGGTGTGTTGATAACCACAAAAGTGAGTGGCTTGATTTTCTTCATCCTACCTTCACTAAAACAGACATCAAGGGTTAGTTGGCCTAAATGCTTCAAGGGTACATCGGCGATACCTTTTATAGATGACTCGGAGGGTTGAAGCCTTGAACGTTCTTCCTTGCTCAGCTGGTTGAAGAATCTTTCATACATGATCTCTGTGGCCGCCCCTGTGTCAATGTAGGCTTTGTTTGTTTGGAGTGTTCCCACGTTCGCTTCCACCGTTAGGGGGTTTGAGAGTAAGTTACCTTGAGGCGGTGGGAAGCAGATGCATTGAAGCTCCCAAGCCTCCAAGCGTTGTCGTTTGTGGGGAACACCTTGGTCTATATTCACCATATTCACTTCTTTGCTTTTTCTTTCAGCCATCTTGTCTTTGACCCCTTTCACCAAATGAGCCAATTCTCCAGACTTGACGGCTTCCTCAATTCTTCTCTTGAGTTGAAAGCAATCGTTTGTGTGGTGACCTTTTTCTTTGTGGAACTCACAGAACTGGGTGGAACTTTCGTTTTTCTTGCTCTTGGGCAAGGGTCGAGGAGGTCGGAAGTTGTGCTTCACTTCTTCTGTGGCAAGAATTTCCTGAGGGGTTTTGGTTAAGGATGGGAAGTTTACACTCTTCTCCCTGCTTGGAGGGTTCCGGCCTTCAGGTCTTCGTTGATCTGAACTCCGGGGATACTTGTCATAAGGATTGTAGTTCCCTCTCTTTTGGTTGGGGCTGTTGCCTCGCCAACTGAGAGCTCTTTTTCGCTGATCTTTGAAATCAACGGCCTCCTCGACTCGAATATGTGCCTCGAATATGTTCCTCAGCTCGTTCATGAAGCCTGCCACCCTCATTATTTCGTCAGCCCCCACGTATTGTAACCCTTATTTCTTGTACCTTTCGATGAAGTCTCGAAGGCTCTCATCATCTTTTTGTTTTATCTGAAAGATGACAGTGTCGTGCTTGACGTACCTTCTTTGTTGTGAGAAGTGGGCCAAAAAGCCTTTGCTCAGATCATCGAAGCTTCGAACGCTTTGAGCAGGAAGGTCTTTGAACCATATTCTTTCCGATCCGACTAACGTTTGCATGAACATCAAGCAACATTCAGCATGGGACCATTTTTCAATTCTGGCTGCCCCAGTGAAAACTTGGAGGTGGTCTTCAGGATCTTCAGTCCCATCATACGTTCTTATATGGGGTGGCATCTTGATTTTTGTTTGAAAGTCATAATCGGCGATTTGTTGAGAGAAACATGATAAGTTACCGGGCTTGTAAGGCTTTGCCAGATCTTCATCTAGCCTCACAGCAGGATTATGACTTGTTGTTCCTTGGTGAGTACCCAACGCTTGGTTGATGAGTTGGGTCCAAGGGAAATGTGCCATCATTTGATCCATAATCTGAGGCATGAGGTTAAAGCCTTGAAGGCTTTCAGGTGTTGCTCCTGCTTGGTTCGCTTCCATGGAAGTGCTCATCGCTGCACTTCGAGCCAAGGGCAAGACCGACATGGCCTGCTCTCACGTAGTAGCTGTAGGAGGAGCACTTGAAGCTAGTGACTGCCATATTTGGTCGAGAGTGTTCTTGTGTCCAAGGGGTTGTGAAGTGAACAAATGGAAAGCCGTTGGGCTTGATCTCCCATAGGTGTAGGGAGATGGGTTAAAGGGTTGACATGTTACACTTGGACCAGCTTCAAAAAGAGAAGCAGCTGGGCGTGAGCTGATTAGAGGGGAAGGTGGACGTCCGAGCGACAGTGAGGGCTCTGATTCGTCATAATCTAGCCTTATTCTTATCCCCTTTCTCTTTCTTGGCTCACGTGTTGGTTAAGAAGATGTCTTAGTTGCAAGAAATGTCGTGATACCCCTTCCATTGTCAAGTCAACACGTTCCGGAGTGTTTGTGACTCCTGCATGAGGAGAAGGAACTCCGGATCGTGAAGGGGTTGGAGTTCGAAAAGGTGAAAAATCGAGGAACAAAGGTCCCTTCGAAGTTCCTCCCGGAGTGGAAAAAATTGAGGTTGTCGCCGGAGCTTCTTGGCCGGCACTTGGTGTCGGTGTTCTTGACACTTGATTGACTTCTCCAGGAGATCCACCTTCCGACATGGTGATGGAGCTACACTACTGGTCTTTATGATAAAGTAAGTGGCGTAGCCCCACGGTGGGCGCCAACTTGTTGCTACAACAAAGATAAGACCAATGATAGTGAATGGACTGGTTAGGCTAACAAGCTTCAAGGGTTCAGGTTAACCTAACACAGGTCGTGGTGTCCCTCTACGTTTGCAAAACGTAGAAGGAGGTTCACTAGTTAGTTGTTTGCTGTTATAGATCACCGAAGATCAAGAACCGTGATGTTTTGAATCGGTTTTAGGATGATGTTCTTGGTGAAGCTATGAAGTTATTGAAGTAAGAAAGAAATAAGTTAAAAGCATATTTCTCAAGGAAGAATGGAAGATTAGGGAGATGGTGTTATCTGCCCAAATCTGTTGTTTCTTGTTTGTGACTAAGCATCTCTTATATAGGTGAAGAGATGTAAGCCTTTTAGTCCAGTTAACTAAACTAGTTAGCCTCTTGTTTGCATAGAGAGTTGACCTTTATGGGCGGGAAAGTTTGGACCGTTGGTCCATAGTTAAAATAATAATACTTTATCTGAGCATGTCCTTTGGTTAGAGGGGACAAGGATGTGAACAGTGATTTGACATCGTACTGTAGCACGTGGGTACTTGTTTACATAAGTTTGGGCGGGAAATGAAGCTTTTAACCTTTTAACCCTTTTAGCGTTAATGTGTTTCAGTCATTTTATTATTTCCTTGGGCTACCCCGTCGTCATATATTATTACAATGACATATCTATATCATTACACATAACACAAATGATGCATTTAGATTACGCCAATAGCAAAAACACACAAAGAGATAGGATACATGTATCAAAATAATTGCGATGGTGCATCAAAATTACATTACTACTAAGCTTTACATTTTGATACACACTTGTAATGCATTTTGATATGTACATCATTACATGAGACAACAACATAAAAAATTATGTACACTGATGTTAAAAACAACACAAAAAAAAAGAATAAATATGCCGCTCTAATTATATAATAGTATTCTAAAATAGTGTGACATTAACGTTGTAAAATTTAGGTATATTTGCAAGACTTCGTTTTGGTAATAATTTTCTCGTATCGCTAACATTATAACTTATAAGGAAGTGTTGACATACACGTAATTTTATAATTTTATTGACTCCTTTGATGGTAATCAATTAACGTCGTGCCAAACTTCAAATAATATGGCAAACAATGATAACCTCATAAAATATGAACGTACTTTGGAACAAATTAGTATACGAATAAAAATTCCTATTTAGCATTTTCGGTTCCTTTTGATCATTGTCACATAGGGATGAGCAAAATCGGGACCGGTACCGATTGGTACCGGTACCGAAATCGGTACCGATTTGGTACCGTCGGTACCGAATCGGTACCAAAGTTTTAAGTTTCGGGATCGGTACGGTACCGGTATTTCCCGATTTTTTTACCTCCGGTACCGGTATAATCCCGGTACCGAACCGAATATTTCGGTACCAGTACCGGTACCAAGAATTAGGGATTTTCAAGATCGAGACTAGTCGGTACCGGTCCGGTACCATGCCCATCCCTGTTGTCACACACATAACTTATAAACTCTTGTTATTATAATATTCGACCCATTTGAAAATTTTAACAAAATGGTCCCAAAACAAATAGTAGTATATGTAAAGTGGGGGACCTTCAAACAGTTCACATTTACATTTAGCTAGTTATTTGAATTTTAAAAATCATAATTTACAATCTATAGTTATTTGAATTTTAAAAAATTATAATTCACAATCTATGAGTGTCTTACATAGGGATGGTAAGGAAACCCAAACTTGGTAGAAAAACCAGAAATCCAACATAATTGGGATGGGTAATACCCGAACCATTAGAGTTTAGGACGTGTTTGAAATTAGTTTTAAAAATTTTCGTGTGTTTGGGATAGATTTGGAATTTGTAATATACTCAATTACCCGGTAACATTGACCCATTTACCCGATTATATATCCAATATACCGACATAACTTATATATATATAGATATGTGTGTGTAGTATATTCTAATTAATAATTATACTATCAATCAATAAAATCTACCTATACTAATCTTTTCACATGTTATTTAACTAGTTACATCCCACAAAAACATGATAATGGGGGATTGTTGGGTTGGGAAAGATGGTAAATCAAAGATTTGTTGGGTTGCTTGGAGTCGAATTACTACCGCTAAAGAAGATGGGGGATTGGGATTATGCCCGTTAAAAGTCTCTAATTTTGCCCTTTTATCTAGGTGGTGGTGGAGGTACAAGGTGGAAGAAGGAAGTCTTTGGAGGAAAGTGATAATGGCACTCCATAATACTCCTAGGACGTGGCCGGTACTCCCCTATAATAAAAAACTTAACGGAACGTGGGTAACGATTGCAAAGATTCATAATTTTCTTGAATTCTCTCATGTGTCGTTAAATAAGTTAATCAAAGGTGAAGGGGGAAATGGGTTAAAAATTCGTTTTTGGTTGGACGCATGGTTGGATGATATCCTGCTAAAATATTTATTTCCTAATTTGTTTAAATTGGAAGTGGAAAAAGGTTGTTTGGTGGTTGCTCGTTGTAAAAACCGAGATGGGGAGATTACTTTAAATTGGAATTGGAAAAGACAAATTTTGTATGGCACTATAGTGAACGAGTTAATGGAGTTGTTGGAAAAACTATATAGTTTTAGATTTAAAGGCGGCCAAGACAAGTGGGTATGGGGTGGTGATAACTCGGGATCGTTTTCAGTACCCTCGGTTAAAAAACTTCTTTATCAAGTTGACCCGCTTCATCAAATGAGCATCTTAGAATGGAACTCTTGGGTTCCACTAAAAGTGAATGTTGTAGCGTGGCGCGCTCTCCTAAATCGGCTGCCTACGACAGACAATCTAATAAAGAGAAAAGTTCTCTCAGGACCGACTGTGTGTAATGGATGCTTTGCTTCAGGTGAGTCTGTCGACCATGTTTTGACTTCATGTTTTGTAGCTTCGGTGGTATGGCAAAGCATTTGCACATGGTGTAGAATCCCCCATATGAACGTGGTCTCGGTTCAAGATGTTTTTGATATACACAAGCATATTCAGGATATTGATCAGAAAAGGAAGTTGGTACATTCTATAGTTATGGTGGCTTGTTGGTGTATTTGGAGGGCTCGAAACAATTTTATATTCGATAATAAACCAATCAGGTTGAGAACATTCTTGGAGACATCAAAACGTTGAGTTTTTTTTTTTTTTTTGGATTAAAAATAGGGCTAGAAATTTGAATGTAGATTGGCCTAATTGGAAACTATGGGCGGTGTACATGTTTGTTGTTTTTCGGTCATCCCTTGCTAGCTACTCGATAGTAAGGGTTTTGGCCTGTTTTAATGGAAATTTGCAGTTCAAAAAAACAAATTTAACTAGTTACAAGTTGATGTTGATGTTGTCGGTGGGAATCGAACTCATTATCTTGCTTTTAAAATGTTTGTGGCTTACCAACTCAACTATGATGAATTGATGTTAACCTTTTTTTTTCATAATTGGTATAGATTCGCAACCTTCAATTTTTATTTCTTTTAAAATACAAATATATTTACTGATCTATGTATTTTAGAAAAATATTAATATCTTATGAATCCACAAGGTATGTTATTATGTATATTATCACATTTAACTTTTTGTTGTATTTTTTAACCACCCGTGTATCACACGAGCTCTATCATAATTCTATATGAAATGTAAACATGAATAACCGGATATGTTATCAGGTTTCTTTTTTCCTTTATACCCTGTTTAATTCATGGACCTTTCTATAATTTGTTTTGAACATCAAGTGTTAGATGGAATGCTTGATGTTTTTTGCTGTGTAGATTTTGTTATACGATAGTAATTTAATCTGCTACCGAACATGCACATTTTTGAACATCATGTGATACATTTTTGAAGGTTGTATATTCACAACTGTTAACTAGTTGCAGACTTACAGCTCAACTTTATTTTGGTAGGTTATGTAACAAAATCCAATAGGAAACTCAAAACCCGAAACCCGATGGGTATCTCCAAAACCCAACGGGTAATTACCCAATAAATACCTAACGGGTTTGGGACGGGCTTTAATAATCGGATATGAGTTTGGGAATACCTAAGCCCGTCCCAAACCCGACCCATTGCCATCTCTAGTCTTGCAAGTTGTGAGTTGTGACCATAGCGAATTAATACAGTTTTTGGAACAGCAAGTAATTATAAAGAACACATAAGAAAAGCAAAAAGCTAGACCAAATACAAGAAACAAAAAAACACAAGAGCAATTAAACATATTGAAAATAAAAGGCATTATTACACCACATAGACCAATCTAAAGTTCTAGCTTTTGCTTGACCTTTGACCCAACCGGACATGGTGGCTTTGATCTACTCGACCACTTTAGCCGGATGTGTATTGACATCATTATAAAATCTTTGTTCAATCCATCCTAAGGCTCCTTATTCCTTTATAATCCTTGTTGACACTTTAGCTTAAATTATACACCATGGACATATTAACAAAACCATATAAATAGATGGAGTCTAGACTCAATAACCAACCTAAAAACAAACTTTTATTGAAAAAAGAGAGGTTAAAGTAAAATTGAACTTAAAACATTGAAAAAAGATGAATTTTTAACAAAATATCATACAAATACCAAAAGATAAGGTTATCTTAGATGAATCTAGTGTATAGGGTGAATGACGCAAATCTTGTAACCTTGAAACAGGACATTGCGTGGACATACCGAGTTTAAGGTTCGACCTAACAACAAATGTGTGTGTTCGTACATCCACACACAATATTATTACTTGCTTGGATGTATAAACTTACCAGTTACCAGTCAAGTTGAAGCTCCTTTCTTTTTTATCTTCTTATGCATCATCAACTTCTTACCTTTCTTTTTGGCAACAAATAACTTCTTACCCTTCTTCACATTTGCAACCGGCTTCAACTTTGCTCACTTTTTTTGTAAGGGTGTTTCCAAATCACTACCTTTAACTTTCAGTTTCCTCGTTGGCGTAAACACCTTAGTGATCAAAGGGTTTAACACATCACTTGAACACTTAAGTGTGAGACCCATTGCAGCAGCCTCATCCCAAAGCTCTTTACCCTTTTCAAAATTGCCATTTTTACATAGTTTCGGTATCAAAATATTATAAACCGTCTCATACCCACCTAACGAGCTTTTTTTCATCAATTCAAACAACTCAAGAGCGTAATTTACCCTTTCGACCCCACAAAGAATACCAATCAGATCATAGTAGAACTTACGTTCAGGGACTAAACCATCTTTAACCATCTCATCAACCATTTGCTTACCTTTACCAAATCTTCCAGTCAGATACAAAACTCGCGCCACAAGATAATAACTCACCCAATCAGGATCACACCCGGTTTCCTCATTGTGTTGAGAATGTGAACGGATTCTTTAACTCTTCTAGTTTTACCCAAATATGATAATAATATATTGTAACTTATAGTCGTTGGTGCGATTGAATGCGTTCGCATTTCGATCATTACATTTAATGCTTCTGGAACAAGCCCGGAAGGGTTCGACTTGAAGTTTTTCTTACAAATGCAGCTAAGAAACGTGTTGTAACAGAAACGATCTGGAACAATACCTGCACCTTTCATGTCTTTGAGAACGCGTCTTGATTCTTTGACGTTTTCTTGAACTGACCACCCGTGAAGTAGGTTTTTGTAAATAATAAGTTACAGTTTTACATCCAAGATTTTATCTTTATGGTGATAAATGACTCCTTCGGCTCTTTCAACATGCCCTTTTGAGCATAGAGCTGAAACTATGGCGGTAACGGTTGTACTATCTTGTGGACAGTTAAACTTATCCAAGTTCTTGAATATCCCCAATGCTTCGTCTACTCTTCCTAGTTTGACCAATGGGTTAGCGACTGTACTAAACGTTGAGGTTTCCATTGGCCGGTTTTGTTTACCAAGATTTGATATCAACATGTCTAATGCTATGAAATCCTTCTTCTCGGCAAATACTCGGATCACGTGATTATAATCTTTGTCTTCGAGTCCACCGTCTACATGTTTTTCTGACCATGAAAAGAATCTAAGCAGGCGTCTCGTGGGCGCTTCTTGCTTGCTGGAATCAAGCACTTGGGTGATGAGTGATGAACAGAAAGATATTTTGAGTTCGTTGAGACTCGCTTCTAAGCTATTGGGTGTTTTTCTGTCTCCAATCTTGAGTTCGTTAAGAACTGTTGGTTATTCTCAACGAACTCAAAATATCTTGCTGGAATCAAGCACTTGGGCTTCATGTCCTTAGAGAAAAACTGTGCATATACATGTTATCATGTGTTGGTTATTCTTTGAGGCATTTCGTCGAACAACTGGTGTGCAATCGGTAGATTCAAAAACATTATGCATAATGCATGTATCCTTGATCTATGCTCTTGTATTATTGAATTAAGCATAAAAACACCTGCAAGATTGAATCCCTCAGTTATTAAGAACTGTTACATTGGAGACAGAAAAATAAACGAAATTTGATTATTTCTTTCAGCACTGTGGTTAAATTATAAGCTTCTAGCGTGTCAAAAGTTGTGTTATATGGTTTTTTAAGATCTTTAGAAACTAAAATTCATTAAAAATATAGAATTGTTAAAATATAATTGAGTATTTGGTTAAAGCATTTAACTCGGTTTTTAGTATAAGTTTAAGATTGTGTTTCTGGTAACATGAACGATGAATCCTTTTTTTCTTTTAACGGTGAATTTCTGTCGTCCGGAGAATTTAACTCTAAACTCTCATCCCTTTGCTTTCAAATACTCGTACATTAACTTGTCTGCGTAATTAATTTTTATATAATTTTTCAACTCCCCCGAAACTTTGGACGTAGAGTCTTATGCGTCCTTGTAGGAAGACAAACCTAACGGTAGAGATGACAATTTCCAATATGATACGAAAATATTCAGATTTTAGGATGATATAACCCTTCTATTAAATGGGTCAAGTTCGGGCTAACATGTTTCATTAAACAGGTCAACCGGTCAACGTGCTTGACACGTTTAGATAAATAGGTTAAATGTATCGCGTTCGTGTTTAGGTTACATGATTTTAAGTGTGCTTAGGTCAGGGGTGATGCTTTTTACACAATTTTAATTTGAACATTTCAACCTGACAAGATTTACATCCCCGCGTTAGACTGGATTTTCATTTAGTCAAACTAAGGTTTTGTACAGATTTTTAATTAATCAGGCAATGTTTTGTGCAGATTTTATTTAACCAGAGTAATGTTTTGTACATCAACCATATCAGATTCAAATCCTAAAATTCAAGCATTCAACCATATAGACTATTAGTATTCACCCATATCAAATTCAATTCCATATTCTAGGAGCTCATACTAAATGCTAGCCTAGATACAAATGTTTTCTCGAATGCCTGGCTCATTTACAGGCCCGGCAACAACAATAATTATTTAAAACAAGCAAAAACTATAGCATATACGTTAGCCAATGACAAAATTTCGTACGTAAAGTCCGAGATGAAGTATCACCCCAAAATATTGGCAAAAAAATATACTTCCTTCAAGGCGCTAATGTCTCCATAATAGTAATCTGTCACGCTTTGCCTTCCAAAATTGCTCCGCGCGTCACAGAATAGATGTCATTTACACGAACAAACCACATTTCTGCAACTGTTGACTTAATAAGAGCTTAAAATCTGAAATTGAACGAGGGACGAGCTACAGTTGACTTTATAAGAGCTTAATGATCTTGAAGAACACAATCAGTAAACCGATCTCTCACGAGTCAACCTTATGTATATGAGAAACTAATTCCATTTCACCAGCATTCTTTAAATACTCAACTACATTTTTTACATAAGGAGCTTTAAGTCGTATACGTTTTTGAACCATTAACTTAGCAAGCTTTGAAGCCTCCAACAACCGCCTTTCAACGCAAAGCCCGTCCATCATAATAGAATAAATCTCTGAATCAATAGAGGTAGCAAACCCTAACTTCTCAATTTCATCACACAACACAAACGCATCAAGCACTCGTTTTTCCATCAAACACAACCGCTTTAACATCTCACTACACGCCACACTATCCGGCTTCAAATCACTAACCAACATCCTTCTAAACACCTTTTCACCCTCTTCAAACTTATTAACCCTAAATAATGTCACCACAAGCGAACTATAACATTCACCTTTTGAAACACTCCCGTTAGAAACCACTCTATCAATGACTTTATAAACTTCCTCCACTTTATCCTCTTCACAAAAACCGTTAATTAAAGTACTAACCGTAACCCTATTCGGTGCACAACCGCACGCCTCCATCCGGTCCAAAATAGTCAACGCCTCCATCGACCGACGCTTCTCACAAAAATGGCGTATCACAGTCGTGTACGTGACAACAGTCGGTGCACAAACTCCACCTTCGTTTTCCATTTCCTGCAACAAGTCCAAACCTTTTTCCAAATTTCCAACTTTACACATACCATCAAGAAGAACCGAATACGCAACAACGTTCGGCGAACAACCTTTTTCAGTTATAACCTTAAACAACCTACTAGCATCTTCTATCCTACTCGAATCACAAAACCCTTTAACCATCGAAACAAACGTCACCATATCAGGATAAATATCAACCAAACTCATCTCCTCCATTAACCTCGATGCGTCATCCATCCGACCCGTTTCACAAAACAACCTGATAACACTATTGTAAGCAACAGTATCGGGCCGACAGTTAAACTCATTCATTCTATTCAACACCCATAACGCCTCGTCCGCAAGCCTAGCTTCCTTACACAAATTCAAAACTACTTTAAAACTTTTAACACTCACTACAATATTATCATTACCATAAGCCTTAATAATATCCTTAACCACATTTGGGTTGTGTCTAATTCTAAACAGCTTACAAGCAGTGCTGTACATGTATGAGCTGTGCTTGTAATCGCGTTGGATACCGGCCCATACGAAGAATCGAAGACCGGGTATATGAGACTGATTGGTGAAACTGCATTTTTTCATTACTTCCTTTACACATGATGGGTCTAATTTAGACCCGATTTGGGTTAGGGTTTTTTCGATGTTTGGGTCGTTATTTTGCAAATGGGTCCAGTATTTATCAATTGGGGTTGTGAGTGAAATTGTCGTGAATAATTTGGGGTTTTGGTGTCGGATTGAAGATGAGATGAATCGAGAGATGAAAGACATTGAATTAAGGTAATGGGTTTTTAATAACCTAATTAAAAGTTGAATAAATAAGGGGGTTTTGAGATGTATGTGTGAGATTGACGGCCGCCGGTGAAAGCTTGACGGCGACAGATAGTTACCGACGGCTAATCTGCTCCGATCAGGGAACAGAGGCGTCAGACAAATGATGAGTTCAGTGTTTTATTATGCAGAAGAAGAAAAACTCGAACCGGCTGGGGAAAACCGGGTCCGCGAGCTAACAAGGCTTTTGGGAGACTTACGAACCGGGTATTTTCAGGAACCAAAACCGGTTGCAGGTATGGGAGACTTACGAACCGGCTTGAAGAGGTAGGTCCCAGCAGAGCCCAGTTGGACCCGCAAGACTCACCTTGAAGAGGGACGTCTGCGCAGAAACCAACTGGATCCGCAGGACCAACCATGCTCAGAGACGTGACGTCCTTACGCGCAGTACGCAAGCTGTTCCAGCAGGAAATGCCTCCCAATGGTGAAGTAATCGGCCTGTCCCCGCAGCTGCGGATACAAGCCATCAGGGAAGGCCACCCGCGCAGCAAGGCTACACGCACAAGGCACTTAGCTCTCAATCACTCAGTGTCACCTGAAGGAATGAGCAAAGCCGGGAACAATCCCGCACAAAGGCGGGAGGGGGAATACTCCCGCCCAACTAAGCCAGTCCGTACGATACGGGAAGATCTTCTGTACTGTACCTGACGAGGTATGGGCAAAAGATCTGACCAAAGATACGACAGCTTATTGACAACAGTATGGCGAGCAGCACGCTCTTGTACTGTATGTCACTATTAGCCGCTGCCTACTCACCAACTCCTGTCATACCACGTGCATAGCCGGCAGTTGGTGGAAAAGGAATGGTACACAGCAGGCCTGGTCACTATCAGCCGCTGCCTACCCACCAACTACCAGCAGGGCACGTGCGTAGGCCACAGTTGGTAGAACAGGAATACTATTCAGCCGGCCACACCTCCTTGGAAACCTACCTTCGGCTATAAATACCCCAAATGGTATGATCATCTTATCTTATCACATCTTATCATATTATCATCATATTATACCTGATATCTGCTCTAGCAATCTCTTAATATACATTTATATTTAAAGAGCAATCTAGTCTGATTCTCACGCCGGAGGGTGGTCACAAGGAGGAACCCCTCCCTTCTCAGTGACAAGCTCACGGTGTCTGTTTTGCAGGTTATCAGAACCATCTTTGCTGGCTCTAACCCCTCGTGGGAAACATCTATCTAACCCCCAGGTTACTCGTAATCTGCCCGGGGTCCGGCTAGTGTTTATTCATTGGCGCCATCCGTGCATAAAGCTAGAACTTCATTTCTTCAGTTTTTTCAAACTTCTGGAAAGATGGTTAAAGAAATTCCGGTAACCACAACCCCAGCTACTGGGGGGAATACCGGCTACACAGTCTTTACAAACACTACCCCGGTTACCCAAGCCGGGGCAAGTGAAGTAAATTTTACGAACACTACCCCAGTTACCCAAGCTGGGGCAAGTGCAGTAAATAATCGCTCACTGGGATTCACCGATACCCAGTTAGAGAAACGAACAAGACCCCCCCGGCAAACACTCGATAAAGTTAAGGCATGGGCGGAGGCACGTCAGAGGGAATTCCAAGCTGAGTTGGACGAACGCTTGCGTTCCGTCCAACAGGCTGACGAATTCGAAGAATACTTGGACGATGACTCGGAGGAATCCGACACCGACGCGAACCCTCGCCATAGGGCAAAAGGGAAGCGTAAGGAAACAGACTCCCAACCGAGAAGGCGTTTTGGAGAAGCCTTCAAACCAAAAAACACAGGTGGAAGCCCACGTGACTTCTCCAAAACATTTAGACCAACTGTTGCAAATGCGGGAACATCCAAATTTGCAAGGGACATTGCGGAAGCAATTGCCCCAAAGAGTGCCAAACAAATGTCCAACATAGGCACATATGATGGTATATCTGACCCAGATGATCATTTGAACAGATTCATAGCGGGGGCAACCGTCAGCAATTGGACGGAACCTACGTGGTGTTACATGTTTCAAATGACGCTTATTGGGCCAGCTAGAGCGTGGTTCGATCGTCTACCGGTCAACCACATCTACGACTGGGCAGACTTCCAACAGAAGTTTAGCCAACACTTCAGCCAACAACGAAAGTATACCGAGGAGCAATGGACAATCCTCAAATGCATTCGAGAGGAAGATGAATCTTTGCCAGACTTCATCACTCGCTTCAACTCAAAGAAGCTAAGTCTGGGTAACATTAGCGAAGATCTTGTTCGCGCTGCTTTTATTCAGGGCGCGAACGACCCAGAGCTCATCCGCACCTTAACGGGTAAAGATGGCATGCCATCCACATGGGATGCCATCATGACAGCAGCAAAACGCTTTGCGGAAACTGAGAAGCAACTGGGTAGAGATCTCCCACCGAGCACAAACCTCTACACCCAGAGAACAAGAGAAGACAACGTCCTTACCGCCCGATTAAACAAAAAGCGGAAGCTAGGCATTTGGCAGTCAAGGGTAAACTTTGACACCTCATCCGGCTTGCAACATCGGTTAGGCGGAAGGGATAATGTACAGTCAAACCAGAACTCCAGATGGACGCCACTCACCAAAAGCGTCACCGAGATATTCGCCACTGAGGAGCTCCCATGGCCAAAGCCTCCAATAATCCGACATCGTCACAATGCTAATCGGAGCAAATACTGTGACTTTCACAGGACAAAAGGCCACAACACTGAAGAATGCATAGACGTAAAGGACATTGTCGAAGCATTTGTCAGAGATGGGACGCTCGCGCACCTCGTGGCGCAATGAACGCTGAGCAGGCTGATCCGTGTAGAACACCAGCTGGGGAAAACACGAATAAAATTTCCAGCTTCAATGTGGAGACTACATGCTGCGTAAAAAACGAGATCCCGAACCAGGTGCATATCGGCTCGATGGCACTCCCATCCCAACAACATGGAAGGGAGCTCAATTACACAGTTTGCATGTAGATCAATTCCAAATTTGTAAAGAAAAGGCCCAGAGCCACTTCTAATGGAAATGATTCTCCTTAGAACATCGACGCTGATGATTTTACATTTATACTTTAACTATCAACACTGATGCCGGTTTTCACCGCATACATAAGTGTGAAAGTCGGTGCATGGGGAAGGCGGCAAAACCCACATAAACCCAAAAAACGGCAAACCTTCACGCAGGTCAGTTGAAGGGGAAAAGTTCAGTCATCCCACTAAATGAAAGTGCCGGTCTATCCGCATGAATCATGATAGAGGAAACTGAACACTAACCTATTAACAACCGCGCGTCGAACGGTTAATTTATTCAACACGGATATGCCGGTTTTCACCGCATAATTACGTGGAAAGTCGTTGGTGGGGAAGGCGGCAAAACCCGCATAAACCCAAAAAACGGCAAACCTTCACGCAGGTCAGTCATAGGTAAACTTTGGTCAACTAAATGAAAGTGCCGGTCCTAACCGCACAAATCATGAGAGGAAACCAAACCTATTGACAACCGCGCGTCGAACGGTTAACATTCAAGAGAATTTCTAAAGGATGAGGAAAACCTACACGCAGGTCAGATATAGGTAAAGTTTAGCCATCCTACTAAGTGCAAGTGACGGTCCTACCCGCACAATCACGAAAGAGGAAGCAAAACTTCAACCTATTATCTACCACGTTCAAAGGTTAACTTATCCTAAACACTTAGAAATTTCAAAAAAAAAAAGATGAGGAAAACCTCCACGCAGGTCAGATGTAGGTAAAGTTTAGCCATCCTACTAAGTGCAAGTGACGGTCCTACCCGCACAATCACGAAAGAGGAAGCAAAACTTCAACCTATTATCTACCACGTTTAACTTATTCTAAACAGTTGGAAAATTGCTAAATTTAAACTAAAGTATGCAAGTCATAACGTTTATAAAGCAAGGAATCCAGAGAAAGTAGCGGTCTTACCCGCACAAAGATTTATATTTCACAATGATTCATTACAAGAATGGCTGGGTAACTACCCGCCTACAAGAAAATAAATCTATACAAGCTAAATCTATCCTAGCAGTGGGAAGGGATCTTCAGGATCAGGCTTCAGGGCCACTTCCACTTGGACCCGCACCATCAGTAGAACGTGGCGGTTCAAGGAAAGCTTTAAGGATAGCTAGCCCATCATCAGCAGCAGCAACTTGGTTCACCTTCTCCACCACCGAATGCGGGAAGGCGGCATACTGATTCACTGCTTGGTCGTAAACAGCTTCAGTATCAACATTATACAAAGGGAAGTTGGAAGGCTGGACGCCTTTCTCAACGAACCCTAGACCAAGCAGGAAGCCGGCCTTTTCCCCATCCTCATGAGAAGCGTTGAGGGCTGCGCTCATAGCATCATCATAAGACGTCTCTGAGAAGATCCGATGCACAACCTACAAGAAAATATACAAGTGTCAAAACCTTTTCTATTTACAAAGAAGAGCGTAAAGAAATGAAAAGCATACCTGAGACAACGCTTCTCGAAGAAGCCATTCCTTGGCAACCAGAGCTTCTTGGAGGGCAGCTTGAGCTTCGTTACGGGCGCGTTCGGCTTCACTCTTGTTAAGGGTGGCAAGCAACACTTCTTTAGCCGCAGCCTCTTCGACGCCCTTTAGCTTCCGCTCAGTGTGGTCAAGCACCCCCCTCTGGTCCAAGATCTCTTGGAGCTTTTTGGCGTCTTCCATCGCCAAGGCATCATGAGCCTGCTGGAGAGCCTCTAATTTGGCTTTAAGCTCTTCATTCTCCACGCGTAGAGGCTCAGCAACAGCTTCAGCCTTGGTGGCCCTCTCGGTTGCGTTCCTTGCAGTTTCCTTAGCCAGCCGAAGCTGTTCATTAACAGCTTGGGCAGCCTTGGAACGGGCCTCGAGCCGGGCCTGAACTTCAACCTCGAGGGCCTTGAAGGCCTTCTCCTTTTCCGCAGCCACTGCGGTAAGCCTTTGGTTCTCCTCCCGGACAGCCCGCGCCTGAGCTACTTCTTTAATGCGAGCTGCTTTTAACTTGTCGTTTTCACGACAAAGCAGCTCGACGCGCGGCTGCATCCGGGCCAGGAGAACCCGAAGCTCATTGGTTAGCCTACCCTCCTGGTAGCTAGCCATGGCTTCCCCCAACGCACCACTGGGAGCAGCGTGACGAGCCCACTCCACGCACTCCACAGGGGTGCGAAGGGTTGTTCCTCGGCGGATGTTCCATCGTGGAACATACACTTCATTGGAATCCGACACTGCAAAAAACAAAAAGCAGTTAGGAAAAGATGATAAAAATATATATATATATATATATATAATAGGCCAAAAGAACCCTACGCACCTGTAGGGTCAATAACAGGCCGATAGCCGCCAAACCCATCACCTGAACCAACGGAAATCCATCCAAGAGGTCAGGCAGATGGGAAGGAGGCAGAGGTTGGCGATAAGCCCCGTGCATACCTGAAGGTTCGGCCGTCGTGGCCGATGACGGAGGAGGCATGGTAACAGCCGCCGCGGTCGCCGCCGCGGAATCCGCAGCAAAAGTAACCGCCGGCTCAGTGAAAGATGCGGTAAAAATGGCACTCACAGCCGGCGGTGACGTCATCACAGCTGGAACAGTCGGCTCAACGGAGTGAGCAACTGAACCAGTGGAAGCAGGCGCAGGCGCAGCCGCCTGGGTCGTCGCCTCAGGTAGGCTAACCGGGCCTACCGTCATTGGCGGGGAGGTACTCCTCTGCGCTCCACCCTGGAATGCGTCAACATCCACGCCTGCACAGAGAAGATAAGTGTTAAATGATATTAAGCTATGAAGTTAAAGATAAAGGAAGTTTGTACTTACGGGTTTTCTTGAGCCTAAATGTACGGACAGGCGGGGATGAACCAGATGGAGCCGGCCTCTTCACGCCGCTCACCATTGTCATCCTGGGCTCTCCGGTGACAGTTGTCACAGCCTCCGGAATGGTGGTCTTATCACCACAGGGATTCCCCGCCACCTCTTCGCTCTCGGTCTCCGAGTCAGACCGAGGCACCGGATCGGCAGTGGAGGCCACCTTCTCCTTCCCCTTCCCGCCGGCAGCCTTCTTCTTCCGCACCAACGGAGGACCATCTGCGGATTCCTCATCAGAACATACGATTAGAGGAATTCCAGCAGAGGTTTCAACATTGAGGGGTCGAGGGTTGAATAGCGCCTTACCTGGCCGCCTGGCGCTAAGGATCTCGTGGCCTAGTGGGTAGACCTCCACGAACCGATCCGCCGTTTGTTCTAGGATGGGCAACTCGTTCTCGTCTAGAGCGCGAGTACCCATCCGAGCGGGACCGTCAGCCTCCCGCGGGTACATGAGCGACTGCAAGTCGTTCCCCTCTGAAATAAACAGGAAAGAAATTAGAAGAAATTCTAAATCAACAAAAAGAAACAAAGCATACCGTAAGGAACAGAGTTCGAACCGTATTCAAGGACGATTGGGATCTTTTGCGCATCCGCATCCTTCCACACCCGGCTCATCCCCAGTATCACCATCCCGGACTCCGCAAACCGGTAAACCGGAGATTGGACTCGGGATATCTTCGCAAACCATTCCGCCTCCTGGTAGTTGGAGGCGTGAAGGCTGGGAAGTGCTTGCCCATTCTTGAATTTCATGGCAAGGGGGATGGCGCGAGCGAAAATGTAGAAGAACTCCCGCTTCCACGAGCGAAGACTGCGCTCGGTCGCGCAAATCTTCAAACCCTTAATCCGGGTTATCAGGTTATACCACCCCTGGATGCACCTCTAAGTGTAGAAGGTCATCAGGCGGTCAACATAGGGCTCAATGCCCAGAATCCGGCACACCCACTCGAAGTGCCGAATCTTGGCAATCGCCATCGGGTGCACCTCGGTCAGGTGCACACCGTGCCTCTCAAGGACACGGTAAATAAACTTTGTCAATGGGAACCTAAGATTCCCATAAACAAAGAATGCAACATATACCCCGATCTTGCCTCTGGGGGCATCATACACCGTCTGATGGGGTTCAGGAAACTCAGGCTCGAGAGACTCGAGCATGAACTTCCTGACGATGTACTGATACAGATCGACAGGCAGAGCACACTGGCACTCGCCAGCAGTACTCTTGTCATCGGCTGTAGATTCGAGATCATGAGAAGACATCTTACAGATGAAAGAAGAAAAACGATTTCAAGAGAATGCTTGCCTGAAAAGGTGAGTATTCGCCGGAAATCGTTTAGAAGAGGAAGAGAAAAGTGAAAAGTGTGAATTACAAAGAACCCTCTCCCCCTTTATATACTAATCGCAATTAATGCGATGAATTTAATGCAGAGGAGAGAGAAATCGAAGGTGCAATGAAACTATGACACGTGGCAAAAAACAAGCTGGCAACAGCTGTTGAAAGGACGCGTACCATTAATTTCGCGGCCACGCGCCCGAAAAATCGCGCCCACGCGCCTGAAAAAGCGTCTGGAATGACCATGTACTGTCACGTCACCATAACTTCCTGCACGTTCTGACACAGTCAGAAGAAACCGTCGCACGACGTTTCAGAGGTTTGGACTGTTCTTATCCTTTCACCAACCTTTCGAATTTCAAAAATTCAAAAAGATTCAAAAGTAAGCGGGAAAATACCCCTTACCTTGGCAACCAAGTAACCATAAGACGGGTGCGGGTACAGTGTTAAGGCAAAACCCTTCACATACCAAGCACCCGCAGGGAATTGACGCCAGGAATACCTTGGAAGTAAAATAACCGTAAGACGAGCGCGGGTACAGTGTTAAGGCAAAACCCTTCACATACCTAGCGCTCCGCAGGGAATTGAAACCAAGAGGATCTTCTGGGCAATGCTTGCGGAAACGGAAATAACATCCCCGCATAGCGGGAACGTCGAGAACTACATTGTTTGAAGCTCCAGGATGGAATTGGTGGTTTTAACATAATTGATCACTATGTTCAAAACTACCAAAACCTCATGAAGAATCCACACAAGTGGGACTCAACTCTCCTGACTTGCGAGGAGGTTACAGACCTACCCGCATCATACCCAAAGATCAAGCAGGAAAGTCGGGAATTTCTGCAAGTGACAAGGACTTCCGCGGGAAGAATCCCCATGGAAAACCTTAAAACTAAACCCTTTTCAAAACCCTTTGCTTAAGTCCAAAAGTTCACCTCACTTTATTAAACATTCATGAGAAGAACATTGGACTGGGGGGACTTGAAGAGGTAGGTCTCAGCAGAGCCCAGTTGGACCCGCAAGACTCACCTTGAAGAGGGACGTCTGCACAGAAACCAACTGGATCCGCAGGACCAACCATGCTCAGAGACGTGACGTCCTTACGCGCAGTACGCAAGCTGTTCCAGCAGGAAATGCCTCCCAATGGTGAAGTAATCGGCCTGTCCCCGCAGCTGCGGATACAAGCCATCAGGGAAGGCCACCCGCGCAGCAAGGCTACACGCACAAGGCACTTAGCTCTCAATCACTCAGTGTCACCTGAAGGAATGAGCAAAGCCGGGAACAATCCCGCACAAAGGCGGGAGGGGGAATACTCCCGCCCAACTAAGCCAGTCCGTACGATACGGGAAGATCTTCTGTACTGTACCTGACGAGGTATGGGCAAAAGATCTGACCAAAGATACGACAGCTTATTGACAACAGTATGGCGAGCAGCACGCTCTTGTACTGTATGTCACTATTAGCCGCTGCCTACTCACCAACTCCTGTCATACCACGTGCATAGCCGGCAGTTGGTGGAAAAGGAATGGTACACAGCAGGCCTGGTCACTATCAGCCGCTGCCTACCCACCAACTACCAGCAGGGCACGTGCGTAGGCCACAGTTGGTAGAACAGGAATACTATTCAGCCGGCCACACCTCCTTGGAAACCTACCTTCGGCTATAAATACCCCAAATGGTATGATCATCTTATCTTATCACATCTTATCATATTATCATCATATTATACCTGATATCTGCTCTAGCAATCTCTTAATATACATTTATATTTAAAGAGCAATCTAGTCTGATTCTCACGCCGGAGGGTGGTCACAAGGAGGAACCCCCCCCCCCCTTCTCAGTGACAAGCTCACGGTGTCTGTTTTGCAGGTTATCAGAACCATCTTTGCTGGGTCTAACCCCTCGTGGGAAACATCTATCTAACCCCCAGGTTACTCGTAATCTGCCCGGGGTCCGGCTAGTGTTTCTTCATGCTCCGATCAGGGAACAGAGGCGTCAGACAAATGATGAGTTCATTGTTTTATTATGCAGAATAAGAAAAACTCGAACCGGCTGGGGAAAACCGGGTCCGCGAGCTAACAAGGCTTTTGGGAGACTTACGAACCGGGTATTTTCAGGAACCAAAACCGGTTGCAGGTATGGTCAACATTCAACAAAGGCCAAAACCGGGTCGGGTAGAAATCGATTCCAGGTATAGTCAGGTATTTGACCGGGTTTCGGGTAGGGTCGGGTCAAGTTTTGACGGGGTATTTCCGGTTCGGTTCCGGTTCCGAGGAGAAATCCTATATTTGGCCGTTCCCGTGGGTCACGTACGAGTACAAACCGGTTTCGGGTCGGGTTCAGAACTGGGTATTTTGTGTCAGCTATTCTGATGAATGTTAAGGGTTTAAGCAAAAAACCGAAACGTTAACCTAAATGATTAACCGAAATTAATCATCATTGAAGAAAACTGACGGTTATGGTTATAGTTAATTGGTAATCATAACTGACTTTGCACAATTGCACACTAAACACTGGTGTGATGCATTTTATTCAATTTATGACAGTATCACAAGTTGTAGAATCACGTTAGTAACACAATTGTACAATTTTTTGTAATGTACTCGATCAACAGGGGCATAGCTTCTTGGGGACCGGGGTGGCTCCGGTCACTGTCGTTTTTCGGTTAATAGGGTAAATTTTGAGATTTTTTCCGAAAATTTTTATAGGTTTTAAGCGCGGTAACCCCCAATGTATTTTTCCAAAAAATTGTCGGTCACCACTGATATTTTTTATATATAATACCCCATCGTTGGATTTTTTTTATAAAACCTCACAGTTTTTATAAACAAAAGTTACAAAATAGTAGTCAAATAGTAAAAGCTTTGTTTTTATAAAACTTAAAATTGAAGGAGACTATTTTGATCCGACCCAAACCGAACCGAATCGCTGACACGAATCCTAATCGTCGACCGGAAATTTTCGGGTCCGTGACCACCCTGTGACTAAACCTAAGCTTCGACACTGTCGATAAACAACTATATCCTTTAGATCTTACACCTAGCTAGGCTATTGGTAAGGTATGAACATGATAGATTTAGACAAACTATAATTCTATTCTAGGAGATAGAGATAAAGAGGTTGTTGCCTCCAAAAATAACATAATGTACATGATATGCAAACAAACTGGACATCCATGTTCAAGACACTAATATGTTTAAACTTGATAAGTTATAAATAGATGCCATGACGATAAGTATGTCATGTACTCATGTCTATAAATACGGAGTTTAAGAACACTAAATGTATATAAAGTACGTACTTGGCACACAATGCATTGCAGCAATAGCCGTTAGAACTAATATATCAAATACTTAAACTTAATAAGCAATCTAATGTTAACTCCTTTGGAAAAGAGAAAATAAAAAGCACTTTACTCAGTAGTCACTAAACAATCAAAACAATATGGCAGGATCCAAGTTATCATGTATCATGTATATTATCCAAACTTTCAACAATTGGCACACACATTTGCATGATATGGGTTGAATGAACAAAATCATATAATTTGATCAATCTATGAAATAGATCGGTTTTATTCATTTTAATTGGCGCATCTCTATATCACTTTAGGAGTCGATAGAGTGAATTAGCATCATCTACATATTAGTTATCTTTCTTGATAAAGTTGGTTGCTTAGGATCAAATTCCATGATCGCTTTTGAACATTTATTAGGTGTAAAAGATAAACCATTTGTGTTGATTGTTTTCATAAAATCTCAAAGATACACCGCTATGGTAGCGTCGTCATAGGGTGGCGGCTCTAATTTATAGTTAATTAAACAAGGGTATAATGTGAGAGTGTGTGCTTTCACCAATAACGTGGGTGTATGCGTAAGTTGTTGACGAGGAGATATGAGTAGATACGTGACATGCGATAAGGTGTGACGATGTTGAAGAGAGATATATGAGTATGATTACATGGAAACAAAGGAGGTGATGTTAAATTCATTAGAACTAGATGTCACACTTAGATTTAAATTTTCAATATTAATATTAGACTAATATAAATCAACGACAAGTCCACCGATTGCCTTTCTTATAAAATAAATAAAATAATAAAAGTTCGGATTTTTGATGACTTTGGGTCGATTTTTGACTGACTACCAACTAATGTCACCGATTAGCAAAGAGTTAATCAGTAACCAACACTAGTGGCCAACTAATTCCGATTTTAACAACACTGATTTTGGATAGATATAAATGAATGTGACTGTTTCTGACTCGCATCCTGTTTAGGTACTTGATTTGAACGATGAAGTAGATTACAGTGGGTTATCAAAGGATTCACTGAGGCGTTTGCCATGTCATCAAATTTCACATGAAACTAAAATGTTTCAGAACATATGTTGCACAGTATGTTTGCAGGTTCTTGTTTATTGAAAACTTTACATTTTAACATGAATTACTTTTTTAATTTTGTCTCGGTTCACTAACGGAAAGTGTTTTTGCGTGTCAGGTATTGAAGTAGGTGAATTTGTGCGGTGTTTTCCTCGCTGTCGACACTCGTATCACAAGACGTGTGTGGATACCTGGCTAACTCGACATGGGTTATGTCCGATTTGCAGACAACTTGTTTTAAATTTTTGTTAGAGGTGTCAAGAGTGATTATGTGTAAATTATCTGGTGTATGCATACACATATACATATATGTGTGTGAATGTGTTACATTGGTGTTAATTGTTGTAACTTGTAAGTAGTTTGGTGTATCATAGTTGTTATTACAAAGTTGTATATTTGAAATAATGTGTAATTGAATCTTGATTTATTACAGGAAGCATTATATACCAAACTAGCTTTAAACCCTTGTAATACATAAGATTTGTCAACATTTCAATTAATAAAGTGGATTATTTGAAAAAAAAATAAAGGTAGAAATAAGAACACAAATACATATATACTCAAATATATATTGAGATATTTTACTCTTTAAATGGAAACCAAATCATTTAATGTTATTTATAGTTTTCCTTTTTTAAATATAGAAAGTTGGTTCTTTTCTCCTCAAGTACCCGGTTAGTTTTAATGGGTTACTAAACTCATGATATATGGATACTATGGATTAATGAGAATTAAGATTAGAACTAAGAATGAATATGGTTATGACTTATGACATCTCATCTTTAGTATTTTTGTGTATTAGTTTAGTAAGATAAAATAAGATTATGAGGCTCATATATGATTTGGCAATGGCAACTTGGCAAGAGTTATAATATGCATGCTTATTGTACTTATTGTTGGGCATCGAGTCAATATGATTTGAGGTTTGTAAATGGACTTTTCGGGAGAGTGATTACAACTCCCGTCCAGTGGGATACGAGAGTTGCACACACTTTTGGGATACACTCTTGTTAATCCTCGAGGCATTCCCGAAGGATATGCAAGAATAGCTAGGAACCCACACGGCTAACACAACTTGAGTAAATGAGATATTAAAACATTTGGCTCATTACATTAATCAAGGCCTTTTTAAGCTAAGAGACTTGAACTTGTTTATTCGGGCTTTACATTTAAAGCTTAAGCGCGGGTTGCAACTTGCAAGTACATTTTCAAGCTTTTTTTTTAACAACAAATTATTTCCACAAAAATCCCTCTAACCTTGCACTTCCAAGGATTTGAACCCATCGCCTTCATTTTGGAAGGGTAAACACCATACCACTAGACCATTAGGTCATTGGTACACTTTCAAGCTTTTAGCTCATATGTTAATAACTATTTTATTTAAACACATATACCTTTAACTCTATATATATTTCTAATTATAATTTAATACACATAAAATATGTTATTAGGTATGTCATCATAGTTAAATATAATGTTTATTGTATTAAGCAATATATTGTTTGCATAGTCAGTTTGTTTAACATTGTGACTCTAGTCTAATACGATATAAGAACGTTGACTTAAACCCAGACTCGGTTATTAAATAAGTTTCAATTTATGCACGGCTTAACTCAAACTCATTTAGATTTGGTTTTGTTTAAATTTTTAACAAGTTGATCACCTATGTATGGCGTGGTAGAGTGTTCTCGTGATGTAATTAGCTAGGGTTCTTGGTGTGGCCCTTCTTGGATGTATACTCAAATTTTTATAGACGCATTATTGAAATTTAGTGTACTTAAATCACTATCTACTCGAGTGTGTGGATAACATGTTAAAACGTTATGATGAACCATGTTTCCATGCTCCGAAATTTATGTTATTTGTATTAAACATTGTAAATGGTTGTCAACTGCTTTCATAGCTCAGTTGGTTAGAGCACCCGTTTAGTAAGCGGGAGGTCTTGAGTTCGACTCTCAATGAAAGCATTATTTTTTGTAACTTTTATATTCACAGATTTATGTTATTGGAAAAAAGGTTAAACAATAAAAATTTAAATGAAGTTTAGCATTTACTAGTGAATACATTGATGAAAATCTTTTAACATACTTTAGTATGTTTTACATTGTGGGCATTGGTAAAATGTTTAAAAGATATTAAAGGCGTATCAATATTAGTAGTGGGATTATGTTTTGATGGTGGTGATTAAAGTAATGCCTCAAATGTTCCCTTAATCCTTGCTAGGAATTTATCCCATTGTTGTAACGGACTAAAATTCAACACGTAGCTCTAACTCATGTTACCCATTTTTAGTTTGGTATCTTGAAAAGGCATATACATGAAATAAGGACCAATAGCATGTGGTTATTGTTTAAAAGAATATCTTTTTAAAATAAAACAATTCATTTTTATTTCATTTTTTTTGTAAAAGAAAATGATAGATTGGATAATTTATGCCGTGCACCTTAAAGTCACAATGGTGTACCAATAATGAATAGAGGGAATATGACATCATAGATGAAAGGCTAATGGTACTCTAGGCCACCAAATGCTATGAAATTCCTTTTTACTAATTAACCTATAAAGTCTAGAGAACTTAATACTCCTATAACGACATGTACGATATTCTATGTTACATACGGTGTTTTGAAAATCAACCTACAATTGATTCAATGGTTGGAATAGTCACATGTTCCACCAGTATTGATCGTGTTTGTCCTATTCACCACCGTGTCCATTAACTAGTAGCCAACTCCGAATTTTATATTATATCTTGCACCCTTTGGATAATCTATTGTTTTCCTTTATAATTGTTTACATAATTCTTGTTGGATGATCTACTATGTTAAACACATTACGAACCTTTTTGCACCAAACAAAGTTAGTTTAATACAAAAGGAAGAAATAAAAGCCGATAACTTTGGGGCATTCCATGCCAAATTCTTGTTGGGCCATTTAGTTATTTGACACAAACCTATGTAAAGTTGATTGGTGTGCATTCCTATAAATCTAGCTAGAGATCTATACATTATTATTATTATTATTATATGGTAAGATGTGGAAGTGAAGGGACTGAAAAGTGATATTTAAGAGTATATGAGGGGTAAAGTGTAAATGTTTGTAAAAAAAATACAGTTTTGTCAGTTTGTTGGATCTCGAAGTGATGTATTTTTATATATTTTATAAAAAGTGGTTTGAAGAAAGCAAAATATTCCCTCCTGGTTGTACTTTAGTCGTGAATGGGCATAAAAAACTTTGAATTATTTAAGATACCCCTGCACTTATAAAATATGCCACTTTTACGTCACCAACAATGGATAATGCATTTGCTAGTACAATCAGGATACATGCTTCGGTTGCGAATCAATAATCAACATGTAACATATTGTATAACTCTAAAGAAACCCTACTGCTATCATGTTACGTAGTCAACAAATTAGTAAATTCATTTACTAATTTTCATAAGTGACTACTGACTAATTAACAAGACCGACCTTGGCCCAGTCTTTTAAAAGACCCATAATTATAATAATTATATATTTTTTATACATAATTTTGTTTTAAAACAAATATATATAAATAACTCCATGGTGCAATGGAAAGAATGCTAGTCCCCAAATAAAAAGCCATGAGTTCAATTTTAATGAGTGGTGTTCTTTTTGTTGTAGATAAAAACTTTCTAGTGTGTTTTATACTTTCATATAGCACATCTTAATAACTTGTTTATTACTTTTTTGTTTAGGTATGTATTGGGCTTTGAAAACGTAACCCAATTGATAAAATGTCAAATTATTTATCTTACATAATTAAAAACGTGATTTTAAGGGTTTTTTTTACTCGTTCTAAGGGATTATCGAAGACGGTGGTAATAAATGTTTTGTTAATAAAGATGATACATATAAAAAAAAGTAAAGTTCTATTTTAGCCTCTATGAATTAAGCTCATAATGCTAACTTATTGCGAATGAACCCTTGATGTTTGCTTCTGGTTGCGGATTTTGACCCCAAGGCTATAAATGAAAATTTCATTTTCTTTCTATCCATACCTAAATTTTAGGCTGTATTTGTTTGGAAAACATCATATCATATTATTAATATCTAAGGGTTTTGGATGTGTAGATTATTCACATGTGAATGGAAGGAAGTTGGAACCTTTACTTAAAAAACATCCAAAGCAGTATAGTTGAGTAGTATATTGTATATGACATGTGATGGATTTGTGTGCTATATGCTCTTATTAATCTTTGTTGTGTCTAATAGTATGTTTTTGTTACCAATTAGTTTATTGATTAGAAGTCTAGTGGATGTTCTTGTCAAGTAAGTGTCACGAGAGTCCATTTACAAATGTTCTTTGTATGTTATAATAACACACATATAAAAAATCTGATTTCCCATTATTCTCTCCACCTAAAATAAGGGCATCAAAACACTATATCAGATTAGTAATATCTTCATATAAGTTAATTCGATCACTAACTTTATTAATTCACCAATTCATTTTGTCTAACACCTTTCAACGCACGAATCCGAAAATGGATCTCTTATGGTGAGGTTTCTTAATAACTACCTAATCATGGTAGAACTATGAAATTCAGGAACATGCATAAGAACATGTGGAGATGTATGAACATGTGAAAATTCAAAATAAGTGGAAGTGTAAGAACATGAAGAAAGGTAAGAACATGCCAAGGTACATAAAGATGTTGATTTATTGTAATATGGTTATTGTCGACGCAAATGTGGATGGTTTGAAACCAAAATGTTAGGCTTTATGAGTTTGTGGTTGTGCAACTTCCTAAACAATCAACACCATTTTTAGGATTTTTGGTTTTGTGGCCAAAACAATATTGATGAACCAAATTTAACAGGTGAACGGAATTCAAGCTTGGCCCAAATGCATCTTGGTGTATTATAAGATGTTTCATTACTTAGAGGTGAAGGGTTTGAGTCCTCTATTGGATATTGGTGTCATATTATTATTATTAGATTTAATTACCATGATATTGATTTAATTCTTTATGAAAAATAAGGTTTGAGTTGTGATATTGACCACGGTTTATACGTTTGTTTCAGTCACCTAAGTTGAGTGCCCTTTGGGTCGCTCATGTACGATATGAATGTAGTATTGATAGTAGAAAACATTATAGTTTGAACTGATATTTGGATGTCCCCGTATACTTAATTTTCATACTTGTGCAATTTCTTGAAAGAGCATCAGAGGACGAGCCACGATCTAGTTGTGCAGCTTCGTGAGATTTGTGTTCATTCTTCTTCTTGTGCATCTTTTGAGCCTTTTGGTTGTGTCAAACGATTTGAAGCAAGACTTATCACCATATGATTATATTTAGCTTGTATTTGGCTTATATGATTTAATTTTTACCATCAGCAACTATAGAATATGTGAAGACCATTATAAGGTGTTGATAGTAAATATGTGACTATAAGAATAATGTGATGCTAGTAAATATATATGGGTAAAAAACAAGATGTTATCGTCACTAGGGTTCATGATTTCATTGACTACTTAGATACATTTTATCTTGATTTTTCGTTTGTGGTATGCGTTAGCCAAATTATTGTCATGTTTATTGTGATAAAAAGTTGTCGGACCAAGTAGTACAATATAATATAGAATAACTGATTTTGTCATGTAACTCAAAACAGTAGCAATACTAATAATATAAAGTAAAATATTTAAAAAAATCACATTATCTTTTATTATCAAACAATAAAAAATGTCACGTTATAAAAAAAGCAGTTTATATGTTTTTAAATGACAAATGCAATATAAAATCATCTTTAATTGAATGAAAAAAACATAAATTGTCCCTTTAGAACAAATTAAAATAAATAAGTATTTAATATAAAAACCATTTATATAAAGGACATGTATGCTAGATTATATATATTATCAATGCTATATATAAGTAGCAGTAGGCATAGGAAAAAACACTTAAACCATACCAATAATCCGTAGGGCGGGTATTTAAAAATGAGATTAGATATAAGATTAGTTTTAAAAGATTTAGGTTTGCATTAATTTTCTAAACCCGTTTACCCGCATCAAAATCGAACATGTTATTGAGATAAGTATAAGATCATGTCTTGAGTAATGAACGTCCAACAAGTACATTTTAAGGGAAAATCCCAAAATAAGCGTTTATGAAAACGTTTTTCAGGTTTTAGGTTTCATTTGCAAGAAATTACTAAAATAGGTATTATAAACTAGTCGTGACGAGTAGTTTATGATTACACACGTGTAGTTTGTAGAACCAGATAAAACTTGCCACATGTCCTTAAATTAACCGTAACGAGCAAATTCACTAATAATTTACTCGTCACGACTAAATAAGTTTCATGCCTTGTAATCAACGCTAATGAGTAATTCATACGTCCTTTAGTCGCAACGACTAATTTACCTGGTTTACATTCCCTACACGAGTAGTTTATTAGTAGTTAATTTGTCGCGACTAGTTTAACCTTACAATCTACTCGTCGCGACTAAAGAACTTATAAATTACTCGTTCGCGTTGATTACGGGGCATAAAACTTATTTAGTCGCGATGAGTAAATGGTTAGTAAATCTGCTTATTGTGGTTAGTTTAAAGACATGTGTCAAGTTTTAATTGGTTATACAAACTAGTCGTCACGACTAGATTATAATACATATTTTTGGAATTTCTTGCATATGGCACCTAAACTTGAAAAACGTCTTCATAAACCCTAAGGGTATGTTTGGCATGAAGCTTTTTGGAGCTTTTAGGAGCTACAAGCTTTTAAGAAAAAACTCCTACTTAATTAAAAGCTATGTTTGGTTCAAGGAGCTTGAAGCTTTTAGGTCAGGAGAAAAAGCTTAAAGCTTAAAGCTTCTACTAGTAGCGTTTAGAAAGAGCTACAAGCTTTTAGTATGATAATTTACTTAAATAACCTTTCAAAATAAATACATTTACTATTATTGATTTTAGTTATGCCCATTTTAGTAATTTTATACGTTTTATTAAAAGCCCCAGCTACTCTGTCAAACATCTAAATATAGAAGTATAAAATATGATACTCAAATTAAAGAGAATAAAATGCTCGTTTTTATGATGTAATTTATTAAAAAAATTATTAACATGTGAAAAAGTTATGGCCTTTTAAAAAGTCATGGGGTAGTTGGTTTTGAATAAGAGTTAAATATGTAATTATTATATGAATTAACAAAAGGTGATGGAAGTTCAAGTACCAAAATTGTAAATATGAAATACCAAAAGCTTGTAGTTTTTTCTCTAAACGCTACTAGTTGGAGCTTTTAGCTTAAAGCTTTTTCTCATAACCTAAAAACTTTAAGCTACTCTAACCAAACAAGACTTTTCAACAAATATAAGTTTTTTCTTAAAAGCTTGTAGCTTAAGGCTCTTAAAAGCTCTTTATCAAACATAGCCTTCAACTACAATAAGATCATAAGCAAAGATACCCTTGTACTTAACGGATATAAGTGACTAGTATCCATAACGTATAAAACATGGTTTACAGACACAACTTTATAATCAGATTTAAAACTATGACTAAATAACTTATTCGATACACAATCCATTGTCATCCCTAACAAAATGACTGAATAATCAATTTATATAAAAACATAAACATTAAGTAATAAAAAAAATAGTAATAAAAAATAGAACAATTAAATAAAAAAAATACAAAACTTGTACAGATTTATATATTTTTGAAATAGTCATCATTACAAAGTATTATGTCTTTACATGAGCAGAATCCAATTACAATCTTGAAAAAGTATATTAAAACTGTATTTTCCAAATTCAATGAATATGGTAATCCCACAGATACACAAAGCCAGAGCTCCTATTTGTCAATTAGTAATTTATTCAACCTTTAAGTTTTATTAAAATCTATAAATTATAAATACCCCCCACTCCCCACCCCTCACACCATCAACAATTGCACCAAATTATAATAATATTATTCTCAAAATAATAATTCCATTTACAGAAAAGAAATCAACAACTATGAGGGACTCACTTCAAGAAAACAAAACCCAACAGAACATGAATTAAAGTCTCCATAACCAATTTTGCAGCTAAATTTCACATCATATGTGTGTGTATATATAAATATATATACATATATATAATCAAGAAATACCCACCAAGCTCTCTTCTTTGTGACAATCTGTAAGCTTTAATTTCTCTTTGTTTGTTTTATATTATATATGATCTTAGTTTTATTTTTATTAATTGATTGGGTGAAAGTGAAACCAAGAATTTGTTGAATTTGTAGTTCTGCCATGTTTTAGTTTTTGATTGGGTTGTAAAGTTTATTGCTTTTTGTAGTATTTGATAATATTTATGTTTTATGGTGAAACTAAGCAAACTGTTATTTCAATTGATGTATTAAATTTATGTGATTTAGGTCAATTTGAGTCAATATGTTGCATATTTTGGATTGTAATTTGGGGGTATCTTGTGGTATGTGTTCATCAATAATTTCTGATTAGAATTGAAATATTGAATCAACCAAAAATTAAATTTCTTGAATTTAAGCCTAAATTTGACTTCTTTGAGATATCAGTTTGGATTTAGTATAAGTTAAAGTGCAATCCTTTATCCAAAGCTGTCATTTTTATCCTATTTAAAGTTTAATAATGTTTAAGGGCACATCAAGAGGTATGATAATGTTTTAGAATTCTGTAAATCTGTTGTCAATTCGTAGTTGTCGTATGCAGCTATCGTTTCCCTGTATCTTTACTTAAATTTTTAATCTTGATGATAAGTTCTATGTATAATAACTTAACATCTAGCTAGCACTTAATATAAAGTTACAAAGATGGTATTTTGTTCTTCTTGGTGTTCTTTATTCTGCATATTATTTACATTTACACCCAATTCGTTTAACAAAACGTATATCGTTGTTATAGATAGGAATCATGTTGGAGGGTCCTGCTTTTCTTGTCTCACGAGACTTACCAAGTGCGTGTGAACAAGAAAGCACATGGGCTTATAACGCCTTCTGTGTAACCGGATTTTCAAAAGGAAAACGCAGTCTTGATCACGAAGAAGAACCCTTAACCGGGTTGAGAAAATCTTGGAAACCGTCCAAAAACGAGACTGAAAAGGGTATTTCAGTCATTTCACTTTCCGAATCCATCCCATTAGAGAACCAAGAACAAGATGATCAACAAGATCAATCAGACTCTAGTTCACTAATCAGTGAATTAGGTCGAGATCTCTCGATTAACTGCTTATTACACAGTTCAAGATCGGACTACGGTTTAATCGCGTCACTTAACCACGCGTTCCAAACCCTGGTTCGCGGTGGTGAGCTTTATAAGCTAAGACGGTTAAAGGGTATTCAAGAACATTGGGTTTATTTCTCATGTAACCTTTTTGAATGGGAAGCGTTTGACCCGATCCGGCGTAGGTGGATGCGCCTGCCTACCATGGACTGCAGTGAATGTTTCATGTGCTTAGATAAAGAATCTTTAGCAGTCGGGACCGAGCTGCTGGTGTTCGGTAAGGAAATAGACACACATGTAGTGTATAAATATAGCATCTTAACTAACTCATGGTCACCCGGTTCAAAAACCAACACACCCAGATGTTTGTTCGGGTCTGCAAGTCTAGGTGAGTTAGCCATTGTAGCCGGTGGGTGTGGTCCATCTGGCAACATATTAAGCTCGGCCGAGCTTTATAATTCAGAAACCGGGACTTGGGTTACCCTACCTAATATGAATAAAGCAAGAAAAATGTGTTCAGGGGTATTTATAGAAAATAAATTTTATGTTATCGGTGGCATAGGCGAAGAGAATAATAATGGGTTGACTTGTGGGGAAGTTTACGATATGGAAACGGGTGTTTGGACCGAGATTCCAGATATGTTTCCGGTGTTGACCGGTCAAGATGCACCCGCAACCGCAAAGGCACCGCCTTTGTTAGCGGTTGTGAAGGATGAATTATATGGAGCTTATTATGAAGAGCAGGAAGTCAAAAAGTATGATAAGGGTAGAAATGTATGGGTCAGGGTGGGCGGGCTGCCTGAAAGGGCGGGGTCGATGAACGGATGGGGGCTTGCTTTTCGGGCTTGTGGTGATCAGCTTATTGTTATTGGTGGGCCTCGGGTTTCTTATGGCGGGATGATAGAGGTGAATTCGTGGGTGCCTGATGAAAACCCGCCTCAATGGAACTTGCTTGCTAGAAAGCAGTCGAGTGGGTTTGTTTATAATTGTGCTGTAATGGGATGTTGAGAGTTTGAGATGCTAAGAATGTTTAAATTAAAATTGGGATAGTGTTTTATGTATGTTTTCTTACTGATTATACTTACAGTTTCTTAACTTGTATGAAGGTATTAATATTTGATTTGCATGTTTAAATGAATTAGGAAATTAAAGTTAGCCGTATGGTTAACGATTATGTAATTTCCGCCCCTGATATCAAACATCTATTGTCTGATTTGTCTACGTATGCTTAAACCGATTGTTTATGTTACATAAAAGAAACACCGTATGTGTAATAATTATATATATATATATTACATGGGAGTAGTAGAAAGTTTTGTGATTTGATACAAATATATATTTAGATAAAATGTGAAGTGTTTATTGCTGTAGAAGATTTGTGAGGATGTCTTCATCAAGTCCATTGGTTTCAACATAATCCAATAGTTGAGATAGCCTATCTCCAGCATTCTTCACCTCTTTTTGCAGGCTCTTAATGTAATTGCATGTGTCCTTGATGATCTTTAGAGCTTCAACCTTATCCTTCTTATGCATGTAAACCACATTGTATCTTAGTACAACAATATACAATAATTTATAACAATACGTATTTGCATGTGTCTCTTTGAGCATTTGTTTTTAGGTTACTCATTTGTGACAAAAAACAAATTCATGGTTTGAGTCATGTAAACAACCTTTTCATATGGAATGTTGTGTTCATAGATTTCATTATGCTAAAGGAAGAAAGCTTAACTCTTAGAAGGAATTGTAAATGTGTAGCCTTACAAACCTCAATTGTATAATGGTAAATGCAATTACTTCAAAATTTTGATTCTTTAAGAAAATTTTAAGTTTAAAAGGTTGAAACAAAGATATATACTTAAAATGTTATCAAAACGGTCTTGTTATTAAATGTTTATCCACCCATGAACATTTGAGTATATAAAAAGTTTTTGAAAAAAATATACCACTTATGTCTTGCGGTTTGCATGACACTAATGCTCATTAGATCACAACGAATGTTAATAAATCGAACTTAAATGCTGACAACATTACCAAACGTACCCTTTGCCTGCCTTTGGAACTTGAAGCTGAGAGCAATGCTTGTAACTTGATAATAAGGTCATCGAGCTCATTGTCACGAGTTTGGCCTTTTCGGGCTCTCTTATTTGAGCTAGACATGACTTGACTTAAAATATTTTGGGACATTGGATATGGGGTTTGCTTAAAAAGGGCACGTAAGTGTGTATGTAGTAGACAATTTATGTTGGAAGTTAAATAATTAATTAGCCTAAACTTGTTTGTTGCAGATGATGAGATAATCTTGGGCCAATTTGTCTCTTATTCAACGTGCATGTCATTCCCTTTAATATATTTTTTTTTCACACATTAAACGAATCTAAATTTAAAAATTTATTTTATTGAATCAATAACCAATCACGTTTGGTTTTAATCCATGATTGGAAGATTGATTATATTGGCTGTATTCACCAACTCATCCTTATGTTTAGTAAAGACTAAAATAAGTGTTTACGGTGTCTCTTCCTTCACTATATGTGACTTAGTTCTCGAAAAAACCATGATCTTAGGCCAAAATAATCATCTTAGTTAATAATCTTTATTTTAACTTAACCAACATAAAGGAAGTGCGGGGAGAGATATACACTAGTCCTAAAAGTTTCAAATAATTGAACGTGTGCAAGAAAGCAGTTGTAGTGAAGTTGGTGTTGCGTCTACTTGTCATATATTGAGATCCTAAAGCCATCGCGTTCTTTGACAAGAGAGAAGAGTGTGGTTGACTACTTTATATAGGAGATGGAACTTTACATAGAAGGCGTATGAATTAAGGACCACGCGACCAAGATCATAATGACCACGATATACTTTCAAGGATGCAACATTATTTGTGTGGAGACATAAACATGTGGATGATGTACATATACCATCAACACTTGGATGATGATCCATTTGTCTAATTTCTTGATGGCTACAACAATGGACAAAGATGAAGCTAAGAAAGCAAGGAGTGTAGGACTTTGTCATGACCATAGCAAAGGCATGGACATTATCGAGAGGAAATCATGTAAGCCTAAGGATGAAGAGATTGGCAACGAGAAAGGTGGGTGGAAGACGATCAAAGTTCAAAAATAAGTATGATAATTGCTAAGGAATGAGTTAGGACTGTCAACAAGTAGGTGTTACATGTTTACTAGATCAACAAGCATTATATTGTCCAAAGACATGAGTTTGAATTGAACTGGGCTCAAAGACTTGATGATGATGGTGAACTGGTGGCGACGATGGCGGTGGGGGTGGTGGTGATGTTGGTGGAGGTGGATGTAGTGGTAGTGGTGGAGGGATGAAGGCGGTGTTGGAGGTAGTGATGGTTGCTACATAAGCAACTAAGTCAACAAATAATTAAATTTTTGTGTCACATAAGTAACCATGTCAATAAAAAACTAAGTGGGTTAAGGCTCTGTTAGAGAACAACTTGATGAAGGAAATAAGTTGAAAGATGAAACTGTCACGACACATTTTTTTAAGTTAGTGTCGATCAATGAGTTAATTTCAATATCTCTGCTTCTAAGAAGTTATATCATTCAAAAATCTCATCAATACTTTTTAGAATATATGGGATGTTAATCATTCATTACATAAAACAATTTTAATATACATAGTGTCTTTGAAACATGTTGAATCGTCATTATACGTTTTAGAAGTAAATTTAAATAACAAAAAAGTAATATTAAACCAAAAGCACACTCTCTCTATATTGCAATTAAGGCCCCTGTCATTTTCAAAAGTCGAAAGTTGATAGCCACTTAACTATAAAAAAGAACTTTGTAATGATAACTACGTATATGATTAGTCTTGATCTAACTCTACATTTATATTTTTTATAATGTTAAATTATATAGTACTTTTTCCATTAGTATTATTGTAAAGTACTTGAATAATGGATCTAGGTGTATACTTTCTTCATTTAATTTGTGTTTCGCTATAAATATTTTGAACAAGCGATCATATATACCGCTTAACTCACGGCTTTGTTTTTGGTTGCCCAGGTAGAGACTTCCCAGGTGGTCGACCATCCTAGTACTACTTCCATCTAAGCACGCTTAACCGTGGAGTTTTCATGTGCTCCACAGCCAACTAAGACCAAAACGCGTTGGTGGTTGAAGAGGCAGGACATTTACTTATGAACCAAGGATCTCTCTTGTCCACGGCCGATGTGGGATTTACCTAAGAGTGGGACGATGTTTTGTTTGCCAAAGATGTTACACATACCCTTTAGCCTGAGTGTTTGGAGTTTCCAGGCGGATTCTCTTTTGGGTCCTCAATGTGGTGATACTAGAGAAACAGTGGGTCACCTTTTCACTTCCCGCTATTTGGCCTCGGTTGTTTGGCAAGGTATTACTGTTTGGTGCAAGGTAAATCCAATATTCGCTTTCATGGCCCACGACCTTTTTGAGCATCACAAATTGGTTCCAAAGGAAGATTACATTAAGGGGATTATACATGGTGTTGTGATGATAACTTGTTGATGCATTTGCAAGACTAAAAATGAAGCTCTTTCATCTCATAAAAAAGCTAATCCTAGGAGGATTTTGGAAGACATCAAGGTTATCGTCTTTATTTAGTTTAGCAATACATTAAGAAAATTGACTTCTTAGTTAGATTGATGTAATTTCACACTTGTGTGATATGGTGTAATTGATGTTTTTCTGTATTGCCTCTTCTGAGGTGTGTTTAAAAGTTAACTTTAATAAAAGAATATATCTCGTCAAGTCTTTATAAATAGTTCATTAATTCGGTTTACATATAATCTTATGTTTAAAAGTTATAAAATAGACTCCTTAATGAATGGTGACAAGCCATCTTTTTACGTTATTTATTGTTGTCACGTTTATTGTAAATGCAAGAACTTATTTACTGCAATAAGATGTACACATCTCATTAAATAGTAGATATGAAGGGTGTTTAAAAATATTGAAATTTGAACTGAAAGAAAGGAGATGGTTCGTTAGGCCCATTGGCTCAGAGTCCACGTGGGTGGCTTTTATATAATTAAATTTCTAAAGACAATGGTGGCCCATGGGTGGGCGCCATCCTATAAGTCAAGAGACTAGGACAGGCAAGATGATCATCAAACACTTGTGGATCCCATTTTCTGATTCAAGTAATAATTTCTTTTCATTCTTTTTCCTTTCGAGTTTGAAGTTCGTTTTCTTGTTTACGTGGTTTGGTTAAAATTGCCATTTTAGTTTAAAGCTTTGATACTGTTATTATTATGTTAAATTAAAAGGGTATTTTTGTTCTTTTAAATAAGATACAAGTTATTAATGCCAGGGGTGGCTCGTGAGACAGCGAAAACAAGTTAAGGCTTTAGACCCTCACTTAGTAAAGGCCTTCAAATAAAAAAAAACATTGTATATAGATATATTATAATGGCTATAGTAAACTCAAAGTAGTGTATTGGTATGGTGGTAGGATTGGTTGTTTACGAAGTATAGATTATGAGTTCAAAACTTGTAATAATCAATTTTTTTCTTTAACACTTATTATGAAAAGGTACCTAAATCTTGTTTTTATTTAGGCCTCCACATTCGTTGAGACGGCCTTGATTAATGCCTGATACAATCTCTTCATTCATTTATCCCCTTTCTTTGTTTTTTTTTTTTTAAATATATTTCATTTCATTCTCTTTTACCCTATATCACATCCTCCATCGACAATCACTAATCAACCACCTACCAACACTGCCACCGTCACCGACCACCACCCCCACCCCCACCGCCGCCAACCACCACCACTGTCCGCTATCACCACCGCCCCGCCTCCGACATTGCCACTACCACCAATTACCATTGTCGCCGCCCGCTACATCACTGACACCACCAATTACAAAAGCAAAAACTACTGCAATAATTCACAAATTAGAAAAATTTCTTTTTATACTGCATTTGATATTATATTGGTTAGTTTACCTTGTTTATCATGAACCCTATAATATCATGATTTGAAAATCAAATATTTGTAATATTGATTGGTATAACTTTGTAAAACTTTTATAAAAAATATCTTTTTAGTAAATTTAATTAAAATTCCAAAAATAGTTATCGTTAATACAATATAAGTATTTATTCGTTTAATAGCTATTAATTAACAAATAAATGACAACGGATGATTTTAGGGATTTAGTTAGTTTTAAATTGTGAGTATTAATATTGGAATGAAAAGAGACAAAACATTGTAAGTTTTTATTAGAGAGTATAAACTAATAACAATCGTTTTGTCATTTAACAAAATATTAACAAAAAATAGTTGGATAAAGTTAATCATCTTGACTGAAATAGCAAAAACAAGCAAAATAAAATTTTAAAAAAATTAGACTAAATTGGCAATTTTGACTAAACTACAAGAAAAAATAATGAACTCTTAACTCTTTTCCTTTGTGTGAAAATCTTATATTCCTTTTCTACTATGTTATTAGTTACATTAAATTATTAAGTTATGTACTTATGACTGTCCAATATGTTTGACTTTTAGCACAAACATAGGTTTATAATGGTTGTTATTTGTTAAGCTAATATAAGAACGACATCCATTTATTCTCCCTATACTTTGTCTATATTTTTGACAACCGCTTTAGCGCCGACGACCTCCAATTAACAGACAACATTCTTCACGTATTCGTCTACTGACACTGACACAAACGGACCGTACAAACCACAACGATTCACTTTGAAATTTCTTTTAAGAACCGACGTAAAGTTAGAATACGGTGGCTATGTTAGTGACAGATTCAAATGTAGGAAGTGAGGAGGGAGGAGAGGTGTTAAGGATAGCCAAAGTGTTATGTTCAAGCATGAACCTTGCGTGACCGTTGTGGTTTTATTGTTGATCAACGTCAATGGTTGTAGGAACTAGGAAGGCCAACTATAGGCTTGGATTCAAAGTACGGTGAAACAATACATTCAATACTAGTTTTCATTCACTACGCGAAAAATCCTAAATCAATTCACCATGAATACTTTGAGAACCGAACGTTATTAACAACACACCCAATCCTTGAACCTTGGATCTGCTATGCTCGACTCCTAAATAAGTTATTCACGCATTTTTGTTTCAAATATATGCTTCACATAATAGTTCATTCTAAAACATATATTGAAGCTATATTAGTGGAAATGGAAGATCTTCATCTAGTCATTCTACTTTGATAGATAAAATAATAAAAAAAATGCTTAAGGTTAGGGGTGTTTATTGGACAGGATAAAGGATTATTCAGTTTATTCGGTTTGGATTTGAAATTCTTTAGGACCTATCCGAAATACGATCCGATTCGAATTAGAGGTGTTCCTATCTAATCCGAAATGATTTCAGATGGATTCAGATCAGATTCGCATAATCCGAATAACCCGAAATAAACGTATAACAAATATTCAAACAAACATTTAATTAAATAAAAATACAAAACCAAAAAATTAAAATAGAACATACACGTAGAAAAGTCAAACCCCAAACAAAAGTCGTAATAAATCCGTGATCCATCATAATTATAAAAATTAAAACATATACAAATAAATTCAAACTTCAAAATTATTAAATTACATGTTGGATTTATTCGGATATCCGAATAATCCTGACCATCCAACATTTTTTGAAATCCCAATCCGAATTTGAATTAGAAATTTGAATATTCGTATCATATAATTCTGGTTTTGGTGTCGGTTCAGATTTTGGTTTTTATCTTTTGGATTTCAGATTTTCTGAACACCCCTACTTAAGGTCATCCAACTCTCCAAATACCTTAAGAAATTAGGTGTCAAAACATTCTCGGCCTCGAAGATCAAATTAACGGACCTGTTATTACGAGGCAACCATGAATATCTATTGAAAAGGCACAACGTTGTGATACCAACTTGAAGTTGCGTGAATGTTTTTATGCATATTTACCAATTTGATGCAAACACTCAGGTTACAAGAATGTGTTTCAAAATTATGGTTAGACCATTGTGCCAACCTAGGGAGTGTCATTTCGATCTATTTTTCTTCCAATGATGCCGAGAATCTTTAGGTCTTTGATTATCTTAGAACAATAATCGACATCTTATCACTGACATATCATGATGTAACAACCGTCACAAATTACCGGCTGACTGTGATTTTTGAAAAGAAATGAAATAATAAAATGGATTTTAACGATATATGTCAGTGATCCGTCGGTAATTTTCCAACGGCTCTTTCCGATGGCTTTTGATACGTCAGTAAATGTTGAGTTTCCTTGTAGTGGGTAGTCGAAATGATTTGATTGTTGAAGGACTTCTCTATGGACCCTTGTTATTACTTGTCTTCGCATACACATGAGGTTGCTTATTAAATTAGAGTCCATATTCAAACACGTAGTCATAGTTCATTCTAGATTGTTAAGTTTCTTTATCAATTTTCTTATCTTTTCTTATTTTAAATGTTTATATATTTCGTAAAACAACTTGTAATCCTTAACTAAGTTTTAATAAAAATCATAATTATTCTAAAACATTATATACATGTGCTAAAATTTGTATTCAAACTCTCCTTCTTTAATGCTTGTACGTTCATGGAAGCTGTAGGGGTATGGTACTAAACCCGGTTTTACGACCCTAAATTTATTATGTTTGGCTTATTTTATTATATGGACTAATACAATGTTATTGGGCTGAGAGGGTTTTGTGGAGGTAACCCTAACTGGGCTAGGCCCATTAGGATACCATGATGGTGGCCATGAGACTCTCTATATAAGGAGGTCTCCACCTCCTTATTGAGTGGTCATGCTCAATAAGAGCCACCACCACTTTTTTGTGTCTGTAAACAAGAAATCCTCAGGATATCTTAGCAGTCACCTCCACACCCCCAAAAAACCATTGTAGGTCTCAAGCAGTTGAAGAAGAAGATCAAGACGTGGTTCGTTCATCTCGAAAATCCGTGGAAACATCGTCATGGATCAGGTCAGATTCATTTCGTGCTTCGACACATACGTAAACTAACCTATACTTATAATCACATTATACAATCATGCATGGCCTTAAAGAATACAAATCACTAATATGAAAAGCATTCAACACAACTGTAACTCAAAAGACTTATCAACTCTGATGTCTACACTTGGTGCTCGTGACAATCGTCAATAATAGATATCTTCTAAGGTATAAAAAACGTCATGTTTTCAAACAAATATAAATAAAAAATAAAAATGGTAATAAAGAAATTCGTAATATGAAAGAAAACAGGAGAAAGATGCCAAGAAAGTCGTTTTCTTTGGTTATTTGATCTTCATATTTGATGGTGTCGGAGACAGTACGTACACCGGAGTCCGTCAACTATTGGTGGGTCTATAGATATAGTCTATATTATTCAAATCTGCTGGAATTTAGTCCCTACGTTTTATGAACGTGACTCTAATGGTCCCCTAATAGCATCCCGTAGACTACAGTCCTTTATTTTATCCAACTTCCTACTCAGCACGTGAATACAAATACATATTACTATATTAGTCTATTTAACAAATTGTGAGTCTACAAATTGTCAACAAGATTGACTCATTATATGTGTATATGCACACATATACACACATATATAAATGAAATATTCATATAATTAAAGCTTAGTAAGGAGTTGGGACAGTTGATCAAACTATTTAATGGTTAAGACTTAACATTGTTAACTTATTAAAAGTTTAAAAGTTGTTGAAAGGGCATATAAGTTGACATCTATTTTTATTAAAATATTGTTCAATCAGTTTTATAAAACTCAAATGACTTCATATACTATATTATTGTTTGTTATAAAAATCTAGAATTTTTATGCAACACTGATATATATTATTAGAATGGTATCCTAACTCATTTATAACGTTGCGTCGAACATTACATCCAAATCGTCCAAGTCAGGTGCATTAACTACTTGTCTTATTACAATGGTGTAACTTAATAACCGTGTGTTTAAAACCAAACCATTTGTATACTTTAAATCAGAGCATCTTCACTTATGACAAGATCTATCACTTATCTACAAGTGATCAAGATATCAATTGTTAGTCAAATTTCCTGAGAAATTCGATTGTGAGTAAAAACTTTACTAGCAAAATTTCATCCGGCCATCTAGATCCCAATAGATATTATTAGCAAGTATTATGACAGTTTTCTCTCCATCCGTGTCACCTAATTTTCCTCAAAACTATCAACTACTTCAAAAACTTATGAATGACTGCAAAAGATAGAAACAAATAAAGGATATTCATAAGCATTTATGATTTATCATTTAGAGATCTACCCACACATGAACAACCATTATCATACAGTCAAAGCTTGAATTAACACACACCAATGTGGCAATGTAACCTCATATATTCAAAATTTTCCACACCAAAAACCGTTTTCCAAACACATCATATATATGCATATTGCCATTGTAGGGCTGTTAATGTGTCTCGTACATTAATGGTACTATATCATCCTTTTACATCCAAATCTTCAATCACAAGCAAATTGCTAGTACAACATACCTTTTTGTTGTAACAAGTAACAATGTGATTAGCCTACATATGTCTAGTGCAAATTATTAGATGAAATAAAAAGGTAAAAAAGCAAAAGTTGATGATCAACCAAAGTCAATCACTTAAGTAATAATCATTAATTCTTCCTTAATTGTCCATATTAACAGGATATATATATTGATTCACACTCTGTTTGAAAAGTCTTCTAAACTTGTAATTTTCTTATCTCTTTCCTAGCTTCAAATAATTTTATTTTTTCCTTTTAAAGCTCAAAAATATAATTCCCACTCATTATCTTTGTTGCTTAAAGTTTGCCTAGCTCTTCTCTCTCACACATAAACACACACACTGAAACTAAAAAGAAATTAGAGTTAAAAGACTTGAAGAGAGTGAGACTGTTTATATGGTCTTGAAAGAGAAAGAAATTCAGACCCACATCTTCTTCATAGATTCTGTGCTCCATATCTATAAGTTTAGAGAGAGAAACAATAATAATATAATCTCCTCTCTCTCTCTCTCTCTCTCTATATCTCTCTTTCTTAGTCTTATGTGATTATGGATGGTGGCACTGGTGATGATCATTTCCACCATCGTCCCAACTTCCCCTTCCAATTACTCGAAAAGAAAGACGAGAAAGCCTGCTCCTCCTCCGACGCCTTCCGATCCAACACCTCCAACCTTCAAATAACCACCGTCGCCCCCGCCGCCACCTCCACGGACAAAAAACTAGCTCCCAAGAGAACTTCCACCAAAGACCGTCACACAAAAGTGGACGGCCGTGGACGGCGCATACGCATGCCTGCCTTATGCGCCGCCCGTGTGTTCCAGCTCACTCGTGAGCTAGGACACAAAACTGATGGTGAAACCATCGAGTGGCTGCTACAACAAGCTGAGCCAGCTGTTATAGCAACCACTGGCACGGGTACTATCCCGGCTAACTTTACTTCACTAAACATCTCACTCCGGAGCTCCGGGTCAACTATGCAAGTCCCCTCACAACTCAGATCAGGCTACTTTAACCCCAATTTCGCTCTCCCGCAAAATCGGAATCTTTTTCCGGGAATAGGGTTGTCTTCTTCCGAAAACAACTCGTCGAACCTTTTAAACTTCGGGTCGCCAACGAGTTTGCATCAGATATTACAAACAAAACAAGAAAATAGAGATAATAATACAATTGAGTTATCAGAAGAAGGTATTGGAAGGAAACGTAGGGTTCCGGCTGAAGCGGAATTGCCTTCACAACATTTGGGGAATTATTTGCTACAATCGAGCTCAGGATCCATGGCGGCTAGCCACGCATCAGTACCAGCGAGCTTTTGGATGGTTGCGAATTCAAATCAACACCAAGGAGTGACCGGCGATCCGATTTGGACTTTTCCGGCGGTGAATAACACCGCCGTGTATAGAGGCCCGGCCTCTACAGGTTTACATTTTATGAATTTTCCAACACCTGTTGCGCTTTTACCGAGTCAGCAGTTGTCTGCTGGACTCGGGGGCAACACTGGGGGTGTTGCCTCTGCTGTCGCCTCAGGAGGCGGCAGCAGTGGGTTTACTGAAGGGCAATTGAACATGCTTTCCGGATTAAATTCGTATCGACAGATATTCGGACAAGGGGCATCTGAACAACAACAAGCAAGTGGATCTCATGGTGGTGGTGGCGGCGGTGGCGGAGATGATACTACTAGCCACCACTCATAATGGTTAAGGTTTGATTTGGTCTAAAAATTTTGAGAAAAGAAAAAAAAATATTATTTTTCTCCGATAATTATGCTGATTTTTTAAGGTTTTATTTTTTTTATTATTTTTAAATTTGTGTGATTATTTTTGAGGATCTGCAAAGCGTTTGGAGAGAGAATTTTTAACAGTGTGTATTGTTGGTTTTAATCATTACAAGGAAAAAGAAAAGGTCTATTTATGAATTCGTAATGATTAGTTTGAATATTATAGTTCGTTAGTTAAACGGTATCTTGAAGAGAGTGTAAGAGATGGTAAGTTCTTGGATCTACCGCGGATAAAATTCCGTGTCATTCCCGTGACGTTTGAAAGTGATATTACCTGACCGTCAAAATCTATCTTAAATCACTTCACTTTGTAACTTTTTTTTAAATACTTTTACTATTTTATTTTATAGTACTATTTTGTATTGTACTGGTTTGCTTGAACGATGTGAGGTGCATAAATAATCTGAAAAATTTTAAAATAAATTATGTTAAGTGTTTAGTTTAAAATATATACAAATAGTTGTTAACGTGAAAAATGTATAAGAAATAGAGTAATTATAAATTAGAGTAAATATTACTATTACTTTAATTTTTTTTTTGTAATGTAATGTTTCTAATTCAAAGCTGTAGAGTAACAATATTAGGATATATTTTGATTCATATAGAATTTTTAAAAATTTTCAGATAGTTTGATATTCTAATATGAAATGTTATATTATTAAATTATTAATTATTAGTTTATGGCTACACTAATTAGGTTATTATTTAAGAATTTCGTCTCACAATGTCACTTGTTAGTCATCATCCTCGATTCCTTGCGATCTCCTCCCTCTCTCAATTGCTTGATTTTATATTCACACCCGTTGATTCAACAAACATATTTAAAGTCAAAATTTCAGCTATCCGTTTCAGATTCAAATATTGAAATCATTCACTTGAAATGTTCGAAAATCCAGAGTTAAGGATATTTGAATTTGAAGACACTTAGTTGTATGGGGCCTACAATAAATACAAAATACATGAGATCTAGCGGTATTAAGATGTGTTAAAAATGGTATTTCCTTTTATTTGATAACAAATGGAAGTCTTGTGATGGACATAAATGTAGATTTAGGAGTATGATTAGAAAATTTGGTTTAATTGTTTAAGAAACTTAGAAAGTAAATGTCATTATATTAACTTTAAAAGTTATTTGCATAAATTATATTAAGTTTAAATAGCATGTTGTCTAAAAAATTCTATGTACGTACAACAATGTGTAGTGGATGGAGTCTATATTAAGACGTTTTGTATCATGTGGCGTTACGTCACCATAAAATGTTTTTTTATTTTTTTTTGTCAAAAAGAGATGTAGTAGATGGAGCTCCTATAATCATTACTCAATTATATAATTTAAAATAAATATAAATAAGATAAGTATGTGATTGGTTGAAGTTTGTGGAAATTAATGTGATTGGTTGAGGGAAAAAGGGAGCTTTGTACAAAGAGCCTCGTCCCAAAAAAGCCCTCAAAGAGCCTCGGGGGTCGGTATTTGGGGGCGCTTTGGGACACTCAAAACACCTACTACACATGTAAATATATTGAATTTTTAGTAGAAAACCAAAAGTTTAGTTGGCAAACCCTTTACTGTGTGCATGTCCCAAATTAAAATAAAAACATTTTAGAAAAAGTTATTTAAACTACTTTACCGACTCAAGCACCAGTAATAAAGAATTGATTGGTCCAACTAGCTAGAATCGATTCCATCGTGTTGGTGTTTCTGAGTGATATAGGCATGAAGCGTCATAATATGTATGACAACTGACATCATGTCTCATCAAGGCTTATTAATGTATTAAAGGTAATTCTAAAAGCTTTTTTAAAGAATCCGTAAGCTGTTAAGCTGTTAAGAGTCCGGTTTCTCAATCCAAACAAGTTTTAACAATATTAATTAAAAGTTGTCTAAACCTTTTTATCCACCGTATCATTTCTAATAAACATGTATAGTTTTATATATAAATAACTAATATACTTTTCTAAAGTCAAATTTAAATAAACAAATAATGATTATTGGATATGGAAGTTGTGTGATAAAGAAATTAATAAATAAATAATACGTTATGTGACAATATATCGTCGATGTATGTGAAGTATTTAATTTGGTTTTATTAAATAAAATAAAAGATATTTGAATGAGAGTGGGGCCCAGACCTTATCAGTCCAGGTATTGGGGTCAGTTGGTGGGATCCAAAATCAAAGTTACCTTTTATGAGAGCAGGGAACAAGTTTGATCATTCTTCCTTCTTTATATAATTCAATCCATCGCTGGCACTGCCACTTAACCACTATAATATACCTACACTATTCCAATATATCATCATTTATCAAACAAGAGTTTTTCTTTTCTTGGACGACAAAACATTTATGAATTATGATGGTACAAGTTGAAAGTTATGATTCGTATATTACACTTTAAAATGTGAAATTGTTTTAGCGGAAATTAACCCATTAAAAACACTATGAAAAGATCCAGTCTCGTGAAATCTCGGCGTGGATATAGGGCTGATCGTAACCTTATAAATAGACTGAGTCTTGCGAACTCTCGATGTGGACATATAGGAGCTAGGAGAATGTGACTGAAGAATTTTGGTGACGAAATTGTATAACACAAAAAAGGCTTATGCTATTTGGGTGATTATAGATCAATTAGGTAATTTGTCCGAGACTTGTATTCTTCAGAATGAGTGGACAATGGAAAAGGTATATAGGTGGTGTCGAGTTTGACCGACACTATTATTTTGCACTTTTCATGTAAAACATATCAAACAAGAATTTTGAACGAACTCATTTTTGTAACGATTGAATCCATTGGTTTTATGAAACTTAACCGTTGGCCATGAAAATTACACTAAATAAACTATATATATATATATATATATATATATATATAACTTTAACTAAATAAAAATTGTATTGTTAAAGTTTATAAAATTAAACTATTAGAGGACGAGTTCAACACTAATTGTTATTTAGGAAATTGGATTTTAATAATTTCAACTCAGTCATATTGGTAGGGTTTAATCCCAACTCGAAATGTAAATGTTTATGAACAGTTTTAGCTTTGAACATATTTTGCTATAGTGATTTCATACTAACTGAAAGTTAATCCTGTTAGTTTTTTTTTATGACGTGAACTGATTATGTGGCAAAAACGTGTCTCTTGCTGCAAAGTAAGAGAGATACTTAATGCACCTAACTTACAAATCTAATGAACACTCGATTGAAGCCTTAAAAAACTAATGTAGTTAACTTTTAGTTAACCTGGCCTACATTTTTAATGAGCACTTGATTTGCAGTAGAGATGACAATGAGTCGAGTTTGGGATGTGTTTAGGCATTATCAAACCTATACCTTGTTAGTAAATCACATCCCAACCCGCCAGGTATTTGTAGGTAATTACCTATCAGGTAATGGGTAAATCACGGGTTTTGGATATACTTGTTAGCTTATTAAAATTACATGCCGGGTATCTAATGGGTTTTGAGATCTTCAACTAGATTGGCCAAGTAACTACTATTAATCAATTACAAAAACTATTGTCATAAAATATTACCAATAACTTATCAATTACTACAAATAATTACTATGAACAAGTTTTGACGATTAGGTAATGCTCCAAGTTGTATATAATACATCTAACTTACAAAAAAAAATAAAAAAAAGAAAAAATGAAAAAAAAATAAACAATTCCAAACAAAAAAAATAATTTTAAGGTATACAATATGTGGGGTTAGTCGGGTAAATAATCAGGGTTATGTTATTGGGTAATTGGGCATATTACAAAATTTCATAACCTTTCCAAACCCACGAAAACTTTCAAAAGCAATCCAAAATCTCTCACATACCCTAATGGAACGAATATTATATGTCTCAAATGTTTCGGGTTTTCATATCAAGTTCAGATTTTATTGTCATCCCTAATTTGCAATAAGAGACACGTTCACCTAAGCGATCCACGTCATCAAAAAATCTAACCTGGCTAACTTTAGTTAGTATGAAATCGTTGGAGAAAAACATTCACTATGTTAGGATTAATCATGTCCAATAGGTCAAAATTTAAATTATTAAAACCCAATTTCCCCTTTTAATTTGTATTACTTATCACTCTCAAGCGATGATCAAAGCGAGAGGATTTTATTAACTCTAATATATTATATGAATATATATCGTTCATTTTGGAGCTAGTTAGGATTCATACTTTGAGTTTTCCTACAATAACTTACTACTCAAGTATAGGAATGTTCTGTGAGTTATTTTAATGAAAGAAAATAAAAGGAAAGGAAGAAAAGGAAAGGAAAACTTTATTTTCCTTTCTTTTCCTTTCTCACATCCTATCTCTTTTCCTTTTCTTTCCATTCAATTTTTTTTATTTTGAAAAGAAAACTTTCACCCTTTAAAACCTCACATTTCCCTCACTTTTCCTTTCTTTTCTTCCCTTAAATGAAACTTAAGAACACAAGTTTTGAACTTTCCATTCCTTTCTTTCCATAAAAAAAACTTGAGAACACACCCACCTCTATCTTTCCATTCATTTCCTTTCCTTTCTCCTCTTAAATAAAACTTGGGAACAATAAAGTCTCCCTATGTGAAGGTATGATATGGTTTCGAAAGCAGTACAAATTGAATCAAAGGTTTGTTGGTTTTTTCAATATTAACGTAAGACTTGGAAATGAAACAAACTTGGAATTTATGGAGCTTCATGGAATACGTAACATGCTCCATGTATAATATTTGATCAATTGTTGTGCTTGTTGGCTTGTGTGATACCGTTGGATGATATCGTAATTAATAATAAGTTGAACCATTTAGAAGAGTCCATTGTCATTATTGACTAAAATTCAAACAATTGAAACAATAATATCGGCCAAGTCAAAGTTTAATGGAATACCATGTGAGTTTGAGGAAGAGATTTATTCTATATGTCATATGATTTCGGCGACTAAGTCCTAAATCATAGAAGATAGTTGTAAAATACTAAAATCCCAAAGTTTATGTATAACCTATACCTTGTTAGTAAATCACATCCCAACCCGCCAGGTATTTGTAGGTAATTACCTATCAGGTAATGGGTAAATCACGGGTTTTGGATATAGTTAGCTTATTAAAATTACATGCCAGGTATCTAATGGGTTTTGAGATCTTCAACTAGATTGGCCAAGTAACTACTATTAATCAATTACAAAAACTATTGTCATAAAATATTACCAATAACTTATCAATTACTACAAATAATTACTATGAACAAGTTTTGACGATTAGGTAATGCTCCAAGTTGTATATAATACATCTAACTTACAAAAAAAATTAAAAAAGAAAAAAATGAAAAAAAAAACAATTCCAAACAAAAAAAAATAATTTTAAGGTATACAATATGTGGGGTTAGTCGGGTAAATAATCAGGGTTATGTTATTGGGTAATTGGGCATATTACAAAATCTCATAACCTTTCCAAACCCACGAAAACTTTCAAAAGCAATCCAAAATCTCTCACATACCCTAATGGAACGAATATTATATGTCTCAAATGTTTCGGGTTTTCATATCAAGTTCAGATTTATTGTCATCCCTAATTTGCAATAAGAGACACGTTCACCTAAGCGATCCACGTCATCAAAAAATCTAACCGGGCTAACTTTAGTTAGTATGAAATCGTTGGAGAAAAACATTCACTATGTTAGGATTAATCATGTCCAATAGGTCAAAATTTAAATTATTAAAACCCAATTTCCCCTTTTAATTTGTATTACTTATCACTCTCAAGCGATTATCAAAGCGAGAGGATTTTATTAACTCTAATATATTATATGAATATATATCGTTCATTTTGGAGCTAGTTAGGATTCATACTATGAGTTTTCCTACAATAACTTACTACTCAAGTATAGGAATGTTCTGTGAGTTATTTTAATGAAAGAAAATAAAAGGAAAGGAAGAAAAGGAAAGGAAAACTTTATTTTCCTTTCTTTTCCTTTCTCACATCCTATCCCTTTTTCTTTTCTTTCCATTCAATTTTTTCTATTTTGAAAAGAAAATTTGCACCCTTTAAAACCTCACATTTCCCTCACTTTTCTTTTCTTTTCTTCCCTTAAATGAAACTTAAGAACACAAGTTTTGAACTTTCTATTCCTTTCTTTCCATAAAAAAAACTTGAGAACACACCCACTTCTATCTTTCCATTCATTTCCTTTCCTTTCTCCTCTTAAATGAAACTCGGGAACAATAAAGTCTCCCTATGTGAAGGTATGATATGGTTTCGAAAGCGGTACAAATTGAATCAAAGGTTTGTTGGTTTTTTCAATATTAACGTAAGACTTGGAAATGTAACAAACTTGGAATTTATGGAGCTTCATGGAATACGTAACATGCTCCATGTATAATACTTGATCAATTGTTGTGCATGTTGGCTTGTGTGATACCGTTGGATGATATCGTAATTAATAATAAGTTGAACAATTTAGAAGAGTTCATTGTCATTATTGACTAAAATTCAAACAATTGAAACAATAATATCGGCCAAGTCAAAGTTTAATGGAATACCATGTGAGTTTGAGGAAGAGATTTATTCTATATGTCATATGTTTTGGCGACTAAGTCCTAAATCATAGAAGATAGTTGTAAAATACTAAAATCCCAAAGTTTATGTATAACCCCCCTCCCCCCACCCCCCCAAAAAAAATATCACACACATTATGCGAGAGGGTTCAAATAAAAATCACAAAGATACTTGAAAGCTTGTGAAAGCCACTTTTAAACACAAATATCTTTATAATTATATGTTCTATTATTTTTTATAAGTTATTAGTCTTTTATTAATATAAACAAAATGTTAGTATACATAGCTGGTAATCTACATATAGCTACCTCTATGAGATACTGATGTGCGTGTGCGCGACTTGTATAATATATGATAAATTGGATTTTTAGCTTTTGCACAAGATCGTCTTTTAAATTTATAAAAGTGATTTCTACAAAGACTAAATACACACAAAATAGGCAAGTGTACCAATCGTATATGTAGAATAGTATTGGTAAGAACCAAGTATCGATCCGTGGACACAAATGTTTCTAATAATAAATTGTTGTTTTACTTTAATAAGAGGTTTTAATCATTTTGGGGTTGATTTTCGAACTTTTTATAAAATATAAATACTTATATATAATATATAGGTGACCAAGACGAGAGATTCTAAACGAGTAATTCAATTACGTGAAGGTTACCATCTAAGATCAAGAATCCACTCCATTTTAGCATTGATAATTAATATTCAAACATGTGGTAAACTTGCCGTAGCAATTATGATAGATAGCTCCTTAAGCCTTAAGTGAGCATCTTTGGCACTAAGGAGGTAACATGCGCATTTTAAAGTCCTTCCTTTCCTAATGTCATGCTACCTCAATGATGTCAATTTAAGTTGGCAAGTAGTTTCGTAAAGTAGAAAGATTATGATTGACTTCGATTTCTCAAATACCAATTCTAACAACTTCGGGTGGTTGTAGTTAACTCACAGACCTCCCCTTGGTTGATTTATGTAGGTTATAATTACACATTCCGTTAACATATGACTTCTTTAACTAGCATGATATCCTAAGCAAAGCCATTTTTGGATTACCAAGACTTAGAGAAATACATCATAACTTATATCTCATCATTTCTAAGTACAATATAAGGATCCATATTTCGATAATGTATTAAAGTATTTATATCTTTCAAGAACATGAATTGATCATGAACGATTGCCAATGTAATTGACAATCACCAATTTTGAATTAGTAATTTAAGATGGTGAAACATTTCTCATCAAAAGATAATTGTAAGATAACCATGTACTTTACTAGACTACACCACATGTTTTAAATAATCATCAAGTAAAACAAAGCTTCTTCATAGATTTTAAATGGTAAATGGAGTTTAGCTCATAATGAGCATGGTGTTTAACATTAAAATGAATGATGATAACAAATACATTATTAAACTTGGAACAATCTAACTAAATGTAGATGAATCTTCCTTCTTAATGGTGACGATGATGATGGTTGATGATGATGACCTCCAAGCCTTCAAACTCTTCACTAAATCTTCTATGTGAGTGTTAGTGTGTGCTTTTATAAGAGAAAACCGGATAGAATTCTTTTCAAGGCACACCAAATGAGTGCAACATGAGCCACTATTTATAGACAATCTGGAGTGAGAAGCACGGTCCCGTGCTTTCGTAGGCACGCCCTCGTGCTTTTTAGTGACATGTGCTAATTGTTTTTGTCGTTTCTGGAAGGTAGGCACGGCCCCGTGCTTCCTGAGGCACGCCCCCGTGCTTTTTAGTGACATGTGCTATTTCTTTTTGTCGTTTCTGAGAGATAAGCACGGCCCCGTGCTTCCAAAAGCACGGCCCCGTGTCCAGCTGTTCACTATTTTGTCTTTTCTTATAGATTTTTTGTCTTTTATGAAAAGTGGCCAGAAGCACGGCCCCGTGCTTCCAAAAGCACAGCCCCGTGTTTCCCAAAAGCACAGCCCCATGTTTCCTGAAAGCACAGCCCATGTTTCCTGAAGCACAGCCCCATGTTTTGTTGTTTTCTTTGTTTTTCCATTCGTTTCTTCGTTTGAGGCTTGGATTCACCTGAAAATACATTTTAATATGATAAGTAGTTATTTTAACTATATTATACGATAGAAGTTGCAGTGTTTAGAGATTATTTGATGCTAAAAAGATGTATATTTTTATATACATCAGATACATATAAAATATATGTAATTACACAATCTACATGTATGTAATTCTTCAATCTACATAAATACTTTTTAAATTATTTTTTATTTTGTAAAAGATTAATATAAAAATCACTAAGCTACTTGAAAACACATGAAAATTACTTTTAGACACTAAACTTTTATTATTTTTTATAAGTTATTAATCTTTACCAATATGAACAAAAACAGTTAATACATATAACTTGTAATCTACATATATCTATCTCGTATAAGATACATATAAGATAGATGTAATTACGCAAGATATATCTATGTACTTCTGCGATCCATATATATTTTTTAATTCCTTTTGGTTTTGACAAAGAATAATAACATACAAAAGAACGGAAAAATAAAATTTAAAAAATTAACGATGTTTTTCGTTAAAAACCTCCCATATATTGTATGTATGTATGTGTGGGAGGGATGGAGAGTGAGAGAGAGAGAGATGTCTACATGTGAGTGGTGAACATAGCCTGGAAAACATCCAAATTTTTTTTTGAATGGCCAACTAAGTAACGTCGGGTATTCCGTACGCGGCCCCCCATTGGCTAAAGGTAGCCCGAGCCGGCCACTAGTCCGGTCGGACGGAGCCCCTAGCGGTCCACTTGTTGAGGGATTCACCGGATAAAACCCGACCCCCACGCCCGCCAAACGGCACGACAGCGAGGAGCCGGTAAAACCGGGTGAGATCAGGACTCGAACCCTGGCAAGTCAGGGTCATCCCTCATATCTCCCATATAAGTTGGTGGTAGTGAGGTTTGATCCCCCTACTTTTCACTTGTAAAGTGAGTACTCTACCATTGAGCCACAACCAACTTATCTGAAAAAAAAAACATCCAAATTAAACTATCATTTTTCTAAATGTCAATTTTGTTGGGCTTTTTGAATTAAGTGATATTTATATTAAAGTATTTTATGAGTCCAAATTTAAATCATAGGGGGCGATTTTGGGAAATATATAAGGAATGGTGTACAAAATTCATTCATTTTATTGTCGTTTTTCAAATTACTTAAGACGAAAAGACATCAAGAGTTTTATTTTTATGCAAAATCAAATATTTAGTGGTATATATAAGAGTAAACTTGGTTTTTGTCACTGTGGTTTTTCAAAATATGCAGTTTTAATTTAATAGTTTTAAATCTGTAATTTTCATCTCCGTGGTTCATTTCACTTGCAATTAAACCCGACCACATTAACCACGTTAAGTCTGGGCGTTAAACCCATCAGTGTGCCCCTCACGTGTGGGACAGTTTTGTCCTTTTTCTCCACAAATAAGAACAACCCTAATTTGCAAGCCCCCTCGCGTGAGGGCCTGAGGTGTATTTGTGGGGAAAAAGGACAAAGTTGCATCTCAAGTGAGGGCACATTATTGGGTTTAACGATCATACTTAACGGGGTTAGTGAATTCGGGTTTAAATACAATTGAAGTGAATCAAAAGGGACGAAAATCACATTTTTGAAACTATTGGACTAAATTCGTATGTTTAGACAAACCACAATGACGAACACCACAGTTTACTGTATCTATCTATTCTAATAAAAGACTACTTATCAATATATGAAAACCACTTGTCAATATCTTAGCCATCATCACCTTTTTTTCAACCCATTCAATATATGGTCCTTATATTATTAAGTTATTTCAATATATGAATCAATATTTTTATTAAATGTAAATCATAACCGATTCATTCATTAACATTAATTGTGAAATAATGAAATATAAAAATTGAACTTGCAGTTATAATAAAATTTTAAAGTCACACCTAATTTCAAATTAAATAAATGAAGGTGCATTATTGCCGAAGAATTTAAATTTGTATAGTAAACTAAAAATTGTTTTTGAACTGGGATTCGAGCAGCAATGCAAAAGGTTGGTTTCAAAATGGATTTAAAATGTTCTCTTATGCATTTAAACTCAAGGAAATGTACATTTTTTTAATTTTCTCCAAACATTTTTTATAAATATTGCAAACATGGTAAATACCTATTATATATATCTTGAACATTATAAATATAATCCATATTTATAACAATTTACTATATGAACTACTTGTCATTAATTTATATGACTTTTTTGTGTAGTATAAAGGGTTTTAACAATAAGAAGATCAATATTAAATTTTCAATATTTTTTCTTCCATAACTCAGACCAAGTTCAGAAATATATATTTTATGGCTTGACTTATACTTTTTTTATACATTTAAATATATTAAATTTAACATACCTTATAAGACAAATTACTTAAATAAAAACATTCAAAACGTTAAACCAAAAAATATGTTTCAATCTCATTCCCCTATTTTTGTTTTTCAAAAATCATTTAGGATATTGAAACCTAGGTTATCGTTTTCATCAGTTATTTACATATTTCGAATATTATATTAACTTATTAATTTTATTTTATACAAATACAACGAACTTGGATTATGTTAGTTTCACCTATTGGCTAATACAAAAGTAAAGTGTTTATTATGTTTTATATTTCAAATAATAAAGTTATACATAATATATTTTTTTAAAAATTACAGTTATAATATTTCTTTAATTTAATATGCTTTATAAAACGAATTACTTTTGTAACATCATGGAACAATTCGAGCCAAAAATGCCAAAATCCAAAGTCAAGGAACCAAAACTGTTAATTTCCAAACTCGGGGGTTAAAAGTGTAAATTCTGTTTTCCTGACCCATCGCGATACACGAGGGATCAGAAGAGAGAATCATCGCGTACCGCGTTGGGTTGTCTAACACATTTGGACACGTGTGCCACGTGGCAGACGGCGGCACAATGTGTCACCACGTGTCACCACGTTGCAACACGGCCGCCTCGTGTCGCCAAGCGGCACAACGCCTGCCACCTATCGCCACGTGGTGACTCATTTGGTCTACGTCGTGATACGCGACGGGTGCCAAGGAGGCCGTCGCGTAACGCGACGGGCTCCAATTTTTGTCTATAAATAGCAAGGTCCGGGTTCTCATTTTCCACACACCAAAATCAATTCTCCACTCTCTCTCTCTAGCCTCTCTCTACACCCCGAAGTTCGTGCCCTCGATCCACCTCGTTAAGCGTGCCCAATTCCTCAATTTTCGTGCCATACTTTGATATCCGTACCACTCCACAATGATATTCCAAACAAGAAGGTGGTGCCGTTTCGACGTCCTGACGACCATCTTGAAGTGCGTGCTGTGAAGTTTTGGTGCCTCGTAAAGCGTGCCAAGGTGTGGAAAGATTGTCAAGAAAAGACGACGAACGAAAAAGTATTGATCCAGCGGCGACGAAGTGCTGCTTAAGAATATAGGGTGTTGATAAGCCAGCAAAGGTAGGCATAATGCTCGAATAAAATAATAATAAAATATTAAGGTTTAATACCCTAAGTCAAGGTTATACTCGATACCTCGATAAACAAAAGAAAATATAACAAAGAAAGAAAAAGAAGAGAAAAGAATTAAATATATATATATATATATATATATTTATGATTATATATATGTGTATAATGATTTTTTGTTATAAATATTATTTAAGTAATAATGAGTATTTTTAAATAATAAAGAAAAGAATACGTTTCTTGAAGAAGAAGAACCGTAGGGTTTTATAAATAAACTAAAGGTTTATGAATACTACTTTTCAACTAAAGGTTTTAAAGTAAAGAATAAATAACCGAGGTGGCGATTATAAAACAAGACTAAAGGTCTTAAGTCGGATTGTATATCCGACTAACAAAAGTTATACTCGTACTATAGGTGCGAGATAGCAAGGGAAAGACCCACGGACGGTGTTGGAAGCCGATCCCAATCAAAAGGTGAATACGCCCCACTTTTACAAACTTGTTTTCAAAACGAGTCAACTTGTTATGTGTAAAACTTTACATGAGACTAAGTGTCTCTAAGAACATTGTAAATAAGAGTATAAGCCTAGCCCTCAGGCTGTAGTATGCGTTTTTCTGGATCCTTACATATGTGGTAAAATGCGGTGGGCACATCGCACCACGCTTGGTCACGACTTCCAGCCACGATGGGCCGGACCTAAGTACGTTCGAGTGAGACTGGTCATGTGTATATTTATGGTACCTAAGTAATGTCGAAACGCTGCGGTGTTTTGCTTAGGTGACATAGAGTAGAGACTCGAGTTTATAATGATGTTGTTTTAACTTAATATTCCTAAGCCAAGATAGGCCGAGACTTACGTGGTCTCAAGGGGTAATTGAGTAAAGAAAATATTGTAGCGTCAGTATATTCACCAGCATTCGTTGCTGACGTGTTTTCTAATATTTTGCAGGTAACCAAGATTAGAGCTTGAAAGACGAAGGGCTCAAGAATCCAATGGCTCGGATATTTTGTTTAAATATTTAATGTTTTTGTAAACTTATAAACAAGTAAACCTAAACGCGACTTTATTCTTGTCTTTTGTGTTGTAAATATTTATAATCCAAATCCACATGTTTTTATAAAGACTTCCGCATTAACCTGCTACTCTGATTTATTTACAAATGTGGTACAAACTATTGATCACACTCCTAGACCTAAGATGGGGGTGTGACCGGTTGGTATCAGAGCCTTCGATTTTAGCGAATTGGGTATCATAAAACAATACCCAAGCTTCGATCCAAGCATAGAAAAATATTATTTGATTATTTGAAATAGGGATAAGATTGGCTGGTAACCCTTTCTTTCCCTCTCCACATTCTAAACCACCTAAATTAGATGTCTTTCGAAAAATTAATGGAGTATTATGATAATGAAGCAAGAAGAGCAAGAATATATTACAAATTCCCAAAAGACATCATGAGTAAAGATTACTTCGAAACATTTTTCAATTCCGACAAGGAGCATAATCAAACCAAGCCATATCCATATGCCGATACTAAATAAAGTCCGATCTACCATCTAGATAACACCCCAAATCAAGTATATCAAGCACCAAGGCACTCAAGTTACTATCCATCAAGCTTACCCATGTACCAACCATCCGAAGTACCAACGTATCATTCTTCGGAGATTCCTACTTACCAACCATCTGAAATTCCGCCATATTACCCATCTGTAGGTTCAACACATTTACCACCAAATCCTCACCCTTCGTACGCTTTCTCTCCAACCGACCGATCAAGGAGGAAACAAGATCTCCCTCATCCGACTGGATGCAATGCCACTCGGATCAGCGAAGGTGGCACACCGTAACTTCTACAGTGGATTCTGCTGACTCCCGTCTCAACAAAGAAGGGCTATCTTGTAAACCCAGAATGAGGGTGACGATGCTGTACGAGAATGTTCATTTGCCTGCATTGTCAAAAGAAACTGCCCAATTGATGGAGGAGGAAGACCCGGAAGAAGAGGACCCGGAGGAAGAAGATCCTGAAGAAGAGGAGACAGAAGAAGAACCGGAAGAAGAATACCGCGACAATCCGAATGAAGAGACGACACCTGAGGAAGGACCATGCACTCCCCAAGTTATGGCTCTGTTGATCCCTACATGCAATTTCTTCAAAAGATCAAGGGCAAAGCATCATCAAGCTTCCCACCATACTCAGGCCAACTATTGATCAAGCCTGCAAGTAAACCTAAACGAGACTTTTGTCTTGTCTTTTGTGTTGTAAATATTTATAATCTAAATCCACTTGTTTTTATAAAGACTTCCGCATTAACCCGCTACTCTGATTTATTTACAAATGTGGTACCAACTATTGATCACACTCTTAGGTCTAAGAAGGGGGTGTGACAACTTTACTATAAGCATTCAAAACGTTAAAAAAAATCCATTTCAATCTCATTCCACTATTTTTGTTTTTCAAAAATCATTTAGGATATTGAAACATAAGATATCGTGATCATCAGTTATTTACATAATTTGAATATTATATTAAATAATTGATTTTATTTTTATACAAATACAACAAACTGGGATTATGTTAGTTTTACCTATTGGTGAATACAAAATTAAAAGTGTTTATTATAGTTTATATTCAATAATAAAGTTATACACAATTTTTTATAAAAAAATTACAGTTATAACATTTATTATTAAAAGTTATAAAAATTTATTAAGATTCACATCTTAATTATAATGTAACTTAATAGAAACATATTTTTTCTACTTTTTATTATTTATAACTTAATCATGCTCCTCATTATATTTTAAGGATATTCCATTTGCACATTAATTTTAAAAAAACAGTTAATCTTTGCTTCTTCTTTTTTTTCTATAAGTTGTTCAAATATGTGTGTGTGTGTGTGTGTATCGATTATTTATATATTCCAACTTCACATAATATTAACTAATAACATGAGATTAGTATTCAAAATATAAACATTCTTAATCCAATACTTTCAACTATTATAATTAAGAATCGCTATCTTCATTTTATGCATCTTTAAGTTTTCTAGTATTCTGCTAACTCAAAATAATCACTGTTATTTGAACATATTTTAAGGTTAGTATGTATTTGTCATTTTTCTAGCAATTACATTCATATGAAATGAAACAAAATCAATTTGTAATATTTTAATTTCCGGTTTTATATGTTGCTTGATTAACAATTGTTAATTGTAAAATACAAAATCAATTAAAAATTTGTTATACATAGAATATTAATGACAACAAATTTATCATGATTAATCAGTTTCAAATTCTAAAGATTTTAAGGATGATTATCTCATCAATATTCAGGTAATTTGGTTTTGGGATAATCATGATTTTTGGGTAAACATGAGCTGATGGTCTAAAATGACATAATATTAATTGATTAAAATGTTTGATATTTTGTGTATGAATATTTTTTTGTTAGTTTCATGGATATATTATCATTTATCTAGGGTTGGTATGTACTTGAAAAACCTTGTCACGCAGAAGAGTTATAAGTAGACCTATATGTTACCTTATCAAGAGTTATAAGCAGACATGTACTAAAGTTTTTGATTTTTGATAAACAATGTATACCGACCAATACAATCACAAATGTAATGTACAAGAAATGTTTTACTTATTTGAAACATATTGTATAATCTTAGTTATGTAATTTCTGCAATTTGAATGTAGATTCTAATTGTATTAACAATATATGATCATGTTTTTTAATGTATTTCACTTAATAGTTAAGGTTTAAAATTTTCATTAATTACCCGTGTAATACATGGGGCTCAAACTAGTATGTAATAAAAGACAATGGTGTTTCTTCCACCATCAAAATTGTAATATCCTACTTTTGGTTATAATAATAAAATAAACTTCGTCTATTTTGTAGTGGGTCGTTAACGGGTTAGATAAATAGAATATGAGTTGAGCTAGTGTTGGGTAAATGGATATGGGTTATGGACTTGGGTTATGAAAGAAAGAAGGAAAGACCATGGGCTTAAGCCCATGATCCATAAATATATAAACCATAATCACCACTTATTTCCTCATTTTACACATATTCCATACACCACCAAAACATACACTTAAGCTTTCTCTCTAGTTCTCTCCTTATCTTAGCCGAAATCAAGAAGGAAACCGAACACCGACCCAAGGTAATGATAGTATGATGTCGTATGAGCTTAAACCCGTTAGATATGGTCACAAAACGACGAGCCGACATCGTTAAACCGTTAGATTCACGAGATCCGATGGAATCGGGTATAAACCGAACCTAAGATGGGCTTAGGGGTCACCCTAGCTCAGATCTGGATCGAACGAGGTGGAAAACGGTGAAAAACGAGTCAAAACTCATTTTTCCGGCGACGGCGCCGGAATTGGTACGAGGTAAAAGAGAATGTCAGGGAATGTTCCTGACATTCTCTGACCTAACCCTAGTTCGTTAACGGAAAGTTAACGAACTAGAGGTAATTCGTCACCTAATTCGCTAAAGAAAGAATAACGAACTAGCCATAGTTCGTGTCCAGATTCGTTAAGGAAAAGATAACGAATTAACCTCAATTCGTCATAATCATTCGTTAAAGAACATAACGAAATAGAAGGTCCAATTCGTTACCTGGACTGGTTCGTTATATGGACTGATTCGTCATAAGAACCAGTTCGTTATAATGCTTGATTCGTTACAAAGCCAGATTCGTTATAATAGTTAATTCGCTATGAACTCCCATTCGTTGAAGACTGAATAACGAATTAGAACTTTGAAAGAATGACAGAACAGTCCCTGGACTTAGAAAGGAATGAATAAATTACAAATAAGCCCTTGAACTTTTAAGTTAGCAAATTTATAATAATTCAAAATTCTAATTGAAAATGTGTTAAGACGGTTAATGAAAATAAAATTTTTCCATTAGGGGCTCTGCCCCTTGGACCCTTTTAGGGGCTGCCGCCCCTAGACCCCGATGCCAGGGGCGCTGCCCCCGGACCCCCCGTTCGTTGTGGGTTAAATTAAACTAGAAACGCGATATATATAGTGATAGAAAATTGATATGTGTAATTGTTATACAGTTAGTCGTGCACAGCTATAGAAGGGAATAATTATTAGCGATGAACGTAACCGCATTCAGGTGAGTTTCTAGCCTCATTCCTTGTTGTGTTTTCGGGGCTGTGTGCATACTTGATGTGATTATTTAATATACTCATCCTAAGTTATAAGTGTTGCCATATATGTATTATGTGAAATGTATGAATGCTTTCTTGTTGGTACATGAACGATCTTCGGATATTGCATGTACTGCTAGGTAATGGTTGATGTTATATGTATGATGTAAGATGAAGAATGAATGATGTATGTATATGCAAAACCTACGATTATGTATATAGAAAGTATGTTATGGGAGTATGGAAGAAAGGGTACCGGACCCCAATAATATCCGAGGATGAAGGGTGATCGGACCCTAATAATATCCGAGGATGAGGGGTGACCGGACCCTAATAATATCCGAGGATGCAGGGTGACCGGACCCTAATAATATCCAAGGATGGAGGGTACCAGACCCTAATAATATTCGAGGTATGTAGGGAGAATGCTCTTTATAACGCAAGGTTAGTTATGTATATGTATGAAAGATTGATGGACAGGTTAAGTATGTAATGCGTACCTTCGGGCACGTATATGTGTATGAAAAGTAAGTTATGTGATTAACTAGAACTCACTCAGCGTAGCTTACTTTTAGTATGCATGCAGGCAAATAGGTTGAGACAGCTCGCGTGATTGAAGACACATGGTATGGAATCGAAGATACTGGCATCTCGAAGAAACGTTGTGATGTTTTAAAGACTATGTTTTGTTTTAAATGACTATGAATGTTTTATTAGACAATATTTGAAGGTTATGTAAAATGTTATGGTTGAAGTTTTATATTCCGTGTAAAGTTTTAATTAACTATGATATTTAGAACTGTGTTTATGAGTAAATCCAACACCAAAGTAGGGCTACCGGTAACAGGGTATTACAAAAACCAATATTGTCTAGTACAAACAAACCTTTCACTAAGTAAGATAAGAGTGTTACTCTTGTCTTCTTGCCATTCTAAGTATCCACGTAACATATAATTCACGAATGTTGACTCGGGTACAAAGACTACAACCCATCATTTAATCAAACTAAGTTTCATTTTTATGCAAAATCGAAGATGTTGAATCGTCAATTAGAACCTAATAACTAGTGAGGTTAAAACACTCATATTGTTTAACCATGGATTAGACAAGCATTATCTCAAAGTTATATCAAAACTTCAATGATTGTGTGCATTTTGAAAGTGTGATTATCTTGTAGATCAATCTTTAAATATTCATAATTTGAAAGTTAATAATCAAGTTATTTAAAATTGCACACGACTATCAAATATCAAGTTGAATTTTAGAGATTGAAATTGGAGGACATCGTATTTAAAATCCGAAGATTTATTAGGTTAACCAAATGATATTTGGTAAACATTCAAACCAAATATCATATTTGGGAACTTGATAATGCTTAAATAGCTAATGCATGTCTTGAAACCTTTATGAAGAGATAAATGCTAAATAAGTTAAAATAATGAAATTTTCAACATGCGTTGAATCACCAGAAGTTTCATAAGAAAAACGATGGATGAGGTCATGTCGTTGTTTGTAGGTATAAAGGAAGGAAAATGGTTATGGTGGTGCAACTGTAGATCCAGAAGAAGAATGAGGGAGATGGAGTCAGGTCAGGTGGTAATGAGGTCTTTCCACAATTTGGTTTAGGTGACTATGAACGCGGTATTGCTAACCAGTTCCAGTCACATGAGAGAGAGACACACACACATGTGTGTGTAATAACAAAAATTCCCTTGTGTTTTTGTTAGTTTTAAACTGGGTTTTGTCTTGATAAATAATGAAAACATAAAACCCAACATGTTACTTAAAAGTAAAATGCCAATGTGACGCTAATTCACTTGGCAGAGACATTTACTATTCAAGAAAAAAAAGTTAAAATCCTTAATACTCAAACATGTTAAATTTAAAAACCACATGAATTAACCATACAATTAACTAAAAAATGGAGTTAGACTATCCGTAGTGGGCAAAATCTTTGGGCGAATTGTGGACAATAGGAGCTACAACACCTTCCCCGGGAGAAATGTGGGGCGAAATTGGGGGGGGGGGGGGTTCAATTATTTGTCGGGCGAAATGTGTTTGTGTTTAGTATATATATATATATTAAATATTATTATATATGTTTGTGTGTAGTATATATATATGTGTGTGTGTATATATATATATTAGCCTACAACACCATTACATCTCAAAAACAAATTCCTACAATTTGCTGACTGAACGCCACGTGTCGTAATTCACACAATTTATAGCCCCCCACTACGCATAGCTTAGAAACTTCCATGTGTGCAAGGCATGACATAAGATATACCGACATATTTCACCATAATTTCCGTTAACCAAATAAATATATAAGAAGTTATTAATCACACAAGTAAACAAAACTTGTGGAACATACAAGAAGTCATGAAATATGATTAAAGTTATAACAAAATATCAAAAAGAACATTACACTACCACTTTTTAGAACGAAACACAACTCATATTACATTTACAATTGCAAATTAAACTACAGAATAGAAATATATATCTCAATATATCCTCATATTCAAATATTATATTAAAAATACATAACATGGCTAAAAATGAAAAGAGGAAAAAATGAACGATGGAAATTGCTGACCCCACATGCATGTGGACCCCATAATCTAGTTTGATCAGGTCCATGCATAAGTGTGGGTCCCGTTAAGTGATTAGTTTCTGTTTTAAAAACTGTATTAGAACCTAATTTGGTGTTTCATGAATCATGACCCATGTTTTATGCAAAGTATTTTTTTTTTAATATATTATCAAGTCTCTCAACTTGTTTAAAAAATAAAATTACAAAGCTGTAATCATACTAATAGTAACAAAAAACACCACTTTATCGGGGTTTTCTTAGTGGATGGTTAAGGTAGTCTTAAAAAAAGTTTGTTCTAAGAATGAATGAAAATTTATTTGAGATCGTCCATATGAAAACTGAAAAAGTTAATGAATATTTCTAAATGAATTACGTGTTTTAAATAGCTAGTTTTATATTAAATCCACCTCATCGTGGATTTTAGATTGTGTGGTTGCTTTAGTATTTATTTAGTAACTACAGGTTTTTTTTAGCTTGTTAATTAATATGTAATGTTTTTGATACACCATCAGTAGAAGTATACATCAAGTCCGTTGCGAACTGATACAACTAACTATACAAGTAGTATTAATCCAGTATGGGTCATATGGCTTCTAACAAAGCTGGCACACCATCTCCCCGGTAACATCCAGGACCGGCTAGAGAATTTATATGCCTCGGCCGAGCCGAAATAAAAAGACACGTGCATGACGAGTAACGAAATAATATAAGCAAAAAAAAATTAGGCCTTATGTAAATTGTTTTTTTGGTTTAAACAATTAAATTTTTTGATGAGCTTAATTGGTTATGATTTAGGTTGTGTTGTTGGACTTAATTTCCATCCTCGAGTAAATGAGGCGGGTTGGGCCGACTCATCGAGCCAATGATGAGTTCGTATCTTGTTTATCAAGTTGAGCACGTGACTTGGTTTACATGGAATAAATTACTTGGTGAACAAGTCGAGCCAATGACTTGGACAACCAGGAATTTATTAATTAAATATTATTTAAATATGTTTTTACTAATTAGTATTTGAGTATGATAAGGAGTTTGTATTCTAGTCTAATTAGGTGTTCATGTTTAAACTAGTATATATACTCGAGATTGTGGGTTATATCATTAAGAGAGTTAAAAAGAGTTTATGCATTGTAATTTTTTGAGCTAATGAAAGTTACAAGGATCGAGCTTATGATATAAAGAGATTTGGAATGCCATAAAATCCCGGTATGTCAGAGCGGAGAGGGTTATATAAGCACGTCTACATACCCTTATAACTGAATTCGAAGGAACAAAGATGAAAGATTCCGAGTCTATACGATTATTCCGGGAGATTATCCAGTTTAGCAACTAAATTCGCAGCACTTGGTTCCGCCATAGATGAAACAAGATTGGTGAGAAAATTTTTAACTGGCATGCCTAAAAGATTCATAAATGTTGTAGCTTCTATCAAGCAGATGGTAGATCTTAAGACACTTAAGTTTGAAGAAATAGTTGGGCGTCTTAAAGCTTTTGAAGATCGTGTGAACAGTGTTGATGACGAACCGGAGAATAATGGGAAGTTACTGTTCAATAGGGCTAAGGCTGGAAAGTTTAAAGGGAAGGGCAAAGCAGAATCTGAGCAATCCCGTGATGACTCAAAAGGTGACCGAAACAAAGAAGGTAATTCGTGGAAGAAAAAGGATTATTCGGGGGTTCAATGTTTTCATTGTGACGAGATGGGTCACTTCGCTTCGGCATGCCCGGAAAGAAGAGGAAAACGAGCCGAAGCAAACTTAACCAAAGCAAACGAACCAACAACAAATGAAGTTTTGATGAAAATAAGTATCAATGAAGAAGTCATATTGAATGAAGAAAGCGTGCATCCTAAGCGGTACGAGTCGGAACCGGTAGAGTTTGGTTTTTGGTACCTCGATAACGGGGCGAGCAATCATATGACGGGTATGAAATCTTACTTTTCTGAATTAGATGTAACTGTTGTTGGGCAAGTTCGTTTTGGTGATAGTTCGTGTGTCGACATCAAAGGAAAGGGTTCCATTACAATTATTTGTGATGATGATGTTGAGAGAATTATCTCAAACGTTTATTTTATCCCGAACTTAACGAGCAATATTTGCAGTTTGGGACAAGCAACCGAACATGGGTGCAAAGTGATTATGGAGGATGATCAACTTTTACTTCTTGATAAATCGAGAAAGGTGATTATGAAGTCGGTTAGATCTAGAAATCGGTTGTACAAGGTTAGGCTCCGGGTTGAAATACTGATCCGAGTTGAAACATCGATGTTTTTGCTATCAATTACTTCGGTTAAAAAGTTTGATGACCGAAGTACTCCTACGGTTAATCTCGGTACCGAACTCGGTAAAAAGGCATACCGGAAGCACGACCCAGTTAAGAACCAAATGCATGTTTCTCGAGATGTAATTTTTTATGAGAAAAGAAGGTGGGACCGGGTTGATAAGAATCCTAAAAACCGAGTAAATTTGATTCAGAGTAGCCTAAGTAAGGTTGCAAAGAATGTTGCAGTCCAAGCTAAAGGTCCGGTTATTTCTTTGTCTGGTATGCAAACTGATCCGGGTCCATCCACTGTGAGACGGTTGACTTGAACCACCATTTTTCCAAAGAATATTAATGATTTTATGTTGGAAAGAAAGGTTCGTTTCGAGCGAGGAAGAGACAACGATATTGGTGACCGGAAATTACTTTTAACTCAAGATGGTGAACCGGCGAGTTATGTCGAGACATCCGGAGTAAAAGAATGGGAGAATCGAGACGAAAGAGAGATGTTCGGAGTTAAAAATCCACCCATTTTCGAGTCTAAAATTAGGGGGTGATTGTTGGACTTAATTTCCATCCTCGAGTAAATGAGGCGGGTTGGGCCGACTCATCGAGCCAATGATGAGTTTGTATCTTGTTTATCAAGTTGAGCACGTGACTTGGTTTACATGGAATAAATTACTTGGTGAACAAGTCGAGCCAATGACTTGGACAACCAGGAATTTATTAATTAAATGTTATTTAAATATGTTTTTACTAATTAGTATTTGAGTATGATAAGGAGTTTGTATTCTAGTCTAATTAGTTTTTCATGTTAAACTAGTATATATAACCGAGCTTGTGGGTTATATCATTAAGAGAGTTAAAACGAGTTTATGCATTGTAATTTTTCGAGCTAATGAAAGTTATAAGGATCAAGCTTATGATCTAAATTCGTTTTGTGTTTTCGATTCTGGTTACCAAACTTCATGTGTAAAACAACTTTTTATATAAAAATAAGCTTAATAATGTCTCTAATGAGACTAGATAGAACCTACAACATTTTGGTTGAGAGTCATACACTTTTGTCACTAGACTAAGCTAGTTATTGTATAATTAGGGTAAAACTAGGGGTGACAATCTTAACCCAAACCCTTTCAAATGGGTCAATTTGAGCTGTTTTAAAAATTAAATGAGTTGGTTTAGGTAAAAGTTTTCAACTAAATGAGTCAAAATGAGTCATCTGAAATTTTATCCTTTAATTTTCGGGTCAAAATGGGTCGACAAGTTCAAAAAAATGAGTCGATGTGGGTTAGTGTCCTAAGGAAATGTGATGGGTTTCGGATTGGAACGGGTTTTCGTACAATGCAGGTTTCGGCACGAAACGGGTTCGGCTCAGGTTTCAAGCCAACACGAGTTTTCACATGGGACGGGTTGGGTTTTGGTTTCCTTTGTTTTTTAGGTCGACTTCGGTCTCGTTTTTGTCCGTTTTCTCAGTTTCGTTTTTATTCAGTTTGAATTCTTTTAGTTTCATTTTGATTGATTTTTTCGATTTCGATTGATGTGATCAAGTTTTAGCTTTTTGTTATCGGTTCGACTCTCGTTTTTTTATGGAACGAGAACAACGTAGAAAACATTTTAGTGTTTTTACTTTTTTTTATGATTTATATTTTGAGTTATAATTTTTTATTATTATTGTTGAATTTTTTTTAGGGTTTTTATCTTAATAGAAAACCCCTCAAAAAAATAATAATAAAAAATAATAAAAAACTCATAACTTAAATATAAATATAAAAACAAAAAATCTAATAAAACTATAATGTTTCCGCCATTATTCTCGTTCACATAAAAAGAAGAACTCAAAACCCGGTCCGACCCTAACCTATTCCGACACAAACCAAAACAACTCTTTTTTTAATTGACCCGTTCTGATTCAAACTCGTTTTAACCCATGAGTTATTTCAACCCATGACTCGTTCGACCCAACCCAACCCAACCCATTTGCCTCCTCTAGGTAAAATTAAATATACATATTTTTTTCATATATATATATATCTATATAGGGTGGGGTAAAATAAAAAGTGGAGTGTGTCTAAGAAATGTAAGAAGTAATAGGGTGTAACACCCCGACCAAAGGCGGATTATACATCGGGGCGCCACATATTGTTTCATTACTCGTGACACTATTGGGTGTCAATATTTAATAAATACATTCATTCGCGCACGCGCAGGGTAAACAAGAGAACATAAATCATCATAAATCAATATATTATAAATCATAATATTCGAACAGCAATAACTTGTCTTGATACATTTTAATCTAGGTCCAAAATAAAGAAAACTTCCTATGTGTCCACAAGCTCCAAAACAGCTACTGCAAACCTGAACATGTGTTAAAATAAACGTCAAACACTTGCGTGTTGGTGAGAAATCAAGTTTAATACAATACATAGATAGCAATAAATCTGCGCGCAACATGTGTATGTCTGGTGTTTAACAAGGGTGCAATCAGATTGTGATCAAGCCTAAATAGATCATAGCTCATAGTTCATAGTTCAATCCGTGCTCCCAATTGAGCACAAAAACGAGAAAACATCTGTGCAAGTGTAAACAAAGAAAACCGTAAACGATAGGTCTCCCGTGTTCATCTAATGGATCCATGAAAACTGCGGAATAGGCCGAACAAAGCGGTTAATGATACACACATACAAATAAACAGCCAAGTAAACGTCCTCAACACATGGGATACTGCGCGACTAAAGCTTCATAAACAAGTTTAACACTCTAAGTTTGTATGAACACATGAACATCCCAAAACATTAAAAGCAAAAAGGGATTAGGTACGAGATTACTCACTTGATAAAGATGCGATGATAGATAAAGCAAGAACCAACTTTAAACAAGCACAAGTTAACCTATAAACAAGATTGTTGTTTTAATGATTTGTTTTAAGTCTTGATTATAAGTTAGCATAATTAATAAGTTATTATATATAATATATTACCGGAAAACAGGGCAGAGGAGAGGAGAAAACGGAGGCAAGAGAGGAGGGAGGCGGCTGAAGAACAACGGCAGAGAGCAAAAAGGGAGGAAGAGAATAAGTGTAGTGTGTGAAGTGTTAAGAAAATAGTACTATATATAGGCAAACCCTAGGGGACACAAACCCTAGAAAAGATCTCCAAAAGTAAAAGAAAAGATATCAACAGTAAAAAGTTCTGAAAAGTAAAGATATCAAAAGATATGGTAGCAGGGAAAAAGAGGAAAAGGCTGACAGGATTCAGAAAAAGGCATGGGAGAGGACAGATAAAGTTACTGGTTAAAGCATGGCAAAAGCAGATCTCAAAAGATAATGTCAGTCACTTTTTCTACCAACCAATGGGGTTGGTACGCATGCTGCGCCGAAAGTAACTATTCAGACATTAGATAGGTTAGGTCAACAGCTCAGAAGAAAAGACATTTACAAAAGCAAACGGCTAGAATAAACAGAAGATACAAGGGTTAAGCGCGGGAAGGCTGAGTGCGCGAGCGCGAAGGCTGGCACAACAATCCTTAGCGCACTGCGGGAAGAATCACAAATCCTTAGCGTGCTGCGTGAAGAACTAGAATTCTAAGCGCATCGCGGGAAGAACATACATTCTTAGCGCATTGCGGGAAGAACATGCATTCTTAGCGCGCTGCGAGAAGAGTTCTCTTCACGCATCGCAGGAACAAGATGTCTTCACGCAGGCTTCCATGTAAGGAGTCTGGCGCGTGGAGCTGCAGACATCCTTAGGCGGGAAGAACCAAAGGACAAGCAAGACGGCGACAAGAGGGAAAAGAAGGCGGAAAGAGAGAAGGAAGAGGGAGGGGACGGCGGAAAGAAAGAGAGAGAAAGAGGCGGGAAGGAAATATATATTATTATTAAAAATAAAATATAAGTATAAATATTAAATAATAAAAGAAAGAGATCGGGTCAGAGAAACGGGTACCTGGGTCGGGTCGGATCGGGCAGATGTCACAGTCTCCCCTACTTTAAGAAATTTCGTCCCGAAATTTATCTCGAAGTAGGTTGCGCAGAGAACAGGTGCGGGTACTTGATCTTCATTTGATCTTCCCTTTCCCATGTAAACTCGGCTCCGCGCTTGGACTCCCAGCGAACTTTCACGATAGGGATACGACTGCGCTTGGTTTGCTTAACCTCGCGATCCATAATCTCAACAGGCTTCTCAACGAAATGCATAGATTCATCAATTTGAACTTCATCAAGTGGAATGTGAAGGTTCTCGTCAGCTAAACACTTCTTGAGATTGGATACATGGAACGTTGGATGCACATTACTGAGCGCGGGCGGCAGGTCAAGTCTGTAGGCAACTTTTCCCACACGCGCGAGAATCTTGAATGGACCAACATAACGAGGAGCAAGCTTACCTTTCTTCCCAAAGCGAACAACACCTTTCCAAGGCGACACTTTGAGGAGAACAAGATCACCAACTTGAAATTCGAGAGGCTTTCGCCTACGATCTGCGTAACTCTTCTGTCGGCTCCTGGCAGTCAGCAGATGATCACGGATCTTGGCGATTTTATCGGTTGTCTCTTGAACAAGTTCGGGTCCTGTGATTTGAGCTTCTCCCACCTCGCTCCAACAAATCGGGGAGCGGCACTTACGACCGTAAAGTGCTTCAAATGGGGCCATACCAATACTGGAATGATAGCTGTTATTATAAGAGAACTCGATCAAAGGCAGGTGCGAATCCCAATTACCTCCAAAATCAAGAACACAAGATCGGAGCATATCCTCAAGAGTTTGAATAGTTCGCTCAGACTGACCGTCAGTCTGAGGATGATATGCCGTACTCATGTCCAAGCGAGTTCCTAGCGCAAATTGGAGAGATTTCCAAAAGCGAGATATAAAACGGCCATCGCGATCGGATATGATGCTCAAAGGAGTACCATGGCGGCAGACAATTTCCTTGACATAAAGCTGCGCGAGTTGCTCAACACGGTAGTTTTCACGAATGGGCAGAAAGTGAGCAGACTTAGTCAATCGATCCACTATTACCCAAATGCTATCATGTTTGCTTGCTGTCAAAGGTAACTTGGTAATAAAGTCCATCGCTACACATTCCCATTTCCACGTAGGAATTTCTGGTTGTTCGAGCAAACCAGATGGGCGTTGGTGTTCAGCTTTTACTTTAGAACAAGTCAGGCATTTAGCTACGAACACAGCAATATCCTTTTTCATACCGGGCCACCAATAAGTTATGCGCAAATCCTTGTACATCTTATCAGCGCCAGGATGAATAGAATACCGAGATTTGTGCGCTTCACTCAGGATATCAGCGCGAAGATTCTCATCAAAGGGAATCCAGATGCGATTGAGATAGCAGAGAATTCCACTCAGATTAGGGACAAAGAGTGCTTCCGCGCCACACGCTAACTCGGCGCGAAGGTTACCATTACTGATGGATGCGCGCTGCGCGTCACGAATACGCGATTCAAGGTTGCTTTGAATCGGCGCGAAGTGAAGCTGCGTGCGCGGCAAAATACAGTTAAGCTGGCAGGGTTTTCGGCTGAGCGCATCGGCTACCACATTAGCCTTACCAGGATGATACCGGATCTCACAATCGTAATCGCTGATGAGTTCGTTCCATCGGCGTTGCCTCATGTTAAGTTCCTTTTGATCAAAGATATGCTGAAGGCTTTTATGGTCAGTGTAGAGGATACACTTAGTGCCATAAAGGTAGTGTCTTCAGATCTTCAAGGCAAAAACAACTGCACCTAGTTCGAGTCGTGAGTTGTATAATTCTTTTCATGAACCTTGAGTTGCCTTGATGCGTAAGCGATAACCTTGCCTCGTTGCATAAGAACACAACCGAGACCTTGGTTGGATGCATCGCAATACACGACAAAATCATCATTACCCTCAGGTAGCGCAAGAACAGGAGCTTCACACAACAAACGCTTGAGCGTTAGAAAGGCTTCTTCATGCTTCGAGCCCCAAATATATGGTTTACCTTTGTGCGTTAGAGCTGTTAAAGGCAAAGCGATCTTCGAGAAGTTCGAAATGAAGCGCCGGTAATAACCAGCTAAGCCCAGAAAGGAACGGATCTCAGAAGGAGAGGATGGCGTAACCCAGTTCTTGATTGCTTCAATTTTGGATGGGTCGACATGAATACCCATCTTGTTTACAACATGACCAAGAAACTGTACTTCATCAGACCAAAATTCACACTTGGAAAGCTTAGCATAGAGTTGTTCAGCTCTAAGCTTTTGCAATACCAACCGGAGATGTTGCTCGTGCTCGGCCTTGGTCTTAGAATATACCAGAACATCATCGATAAACACAATCACGAATTTATCCAAGAAAGGCCTACACACCCGGTTCATTAGATCCATGAAAACGGCGGGTGCGTTGGTTAGACCGAAGGACATGACCAAGAATTCAAAATGGCCATAACGAGTTCGAAAAGCAGTCTTCGGAACATCTTCATCGCGGATGCGCAACTGGTGATAGCCAGAGCGGAGATCAATCTTCGAGAAACAAGAGGCACCTTGGAGTTGATCAAAGAGGTCGTCAATACGCGGTAAGGGATACCGGTTCTTAATGGTGAGTTTGTTCAACTCGCGGTAATCAATACACATGCGAAACGATCCATCTTTCTTTTTAACGAACAACACCGGAGCACCCCAGGACGAAGAGCTAGGGCGAATGAATCCTTTAGCGGTCAACTCTTGAAGTTGACTTGCCAATTCTTGCATCTCAGCGGCGCAAGACGGTAAGGAGATTTAGCTACGGGGGAAGCACCAGGGACAAGATCAATACGGAACTCGACTTCACGAGCGGGAGGGATACCAGGAAGATCATCAGGAAAAACTTCAGGGAAATCACGCACAACAGGGATATCGCGAAGCTTCTTCTCTTCAGCAGGTTTAACCACATGGGCTAAGAATGCAACACACTTCTTCCGCATGAGTCTTTGGGCTTCGGCGCAAGACATAAGTTTAAGACCGCGGGAGGGTTTCTCGCCGTAGATATGAAGATCACCATTTTCTCGAGGTATGCGAATCATCTTCTTGGCGCAAATAACTTCGGCGCGATTCTTCGAGAGCCAGTCCATACCAATGATAACATCAAAGCTTCCAAGAGGCATGGGGATGAGGTCGATCAGAAAATCGTTTTCGTTAAGGTTAAGCGTGCAATCTTTAATCACAGAGTTAATTAAAACAGTTTCGCCATTAGCCAATTCAACTGAAAAATCTTCTTTTAAATCGTTGCGCGGTCGTGCAAGCTTCTGCTCGAAGGCGCGAGAGATAAAACTTCGATCGGCGCCAGTATCAAAAAGTATAGAAGCATAAAATTCGTTAAGCAAAAATGTACCATTAACTACGTCATTATTCGCTTGCGCTTGGTGCGCGGTTATGTTAAAAGCTCGTCCACGCGTCACTTGGTTCGAAATCTGGTTCACCGGATTCGCTTGTGTGATTTGCACTTGTAGTCTCGGGCACGCATTCCGGAAATGACTGGGATCACCGCAGTTAAAGCACGACCTGGGTCGTGGGTTTTGGTATGTTGGTTGTGGGTTTTGCGGGTAGACTGGTGGTGTTGGCGCAATTGGGTTGGCGAGAGGGACTCTACAGTATTCGGCAGAGTGACCAACGCGGCCACATCGGTTACATTGTCGACACGGGGTTTGGGTTGGGTGGTGAAGTCTACAGGTTGGGCAAAAAGGTTGATTTCCTGTGTAAGGTTTCTTAGGTGGCGGGGCAGGGAGTGCGGGATTGGTTAAGGCATAGTTGTGGACTACAGGAGGTGTTGGGTAGGCTGTCAGTGGGTTAGGCGCATAAACTGGAGGTTGATAAATGGGTTGCTGGGCAATGGGCGGGTTGGTAAGCGCATAGGCCTTGCGCCTGCGCTTGAGGTTGTTACGGTTTGAGGGTTCAGGTTTGGTTTCTGTTGGTTCAGGGGCAGTCTTGGTGAGTTTGGTCTTCTCAGCTCTCCGCATGAACAGGGTTCCTGCTCTGACATGGTTGTCGCTGAGCACAGCGGCCAACTCAATGGCGTCAGAGAGGGTAACTGGGTTTCTGGCCCATACAGAATCTTGAATTTCCATGGGGAGACCCCCAAGGAATTTCTCTATGGCTCGGCGGGAAGGGGTAACAAGGTGAGGGACAAGCAAACTTAGTTCATGGAAGCGCGTCGCGTACTCGCGCGCTTCACCGCTGTACTGCTTAAGATTCCAAAATTCCTCCTCCAGGCGCTTAACTTCGTTGGGAGGGCAGAATTCTCGCGTAAGAATTTCCTTAAATTCCTCCCAGAGCATGCTGGAAGCAGCTTCTGCGCCACGCGCATGAGCTACTCCATTCCACCACGTAAGCGCTCTGGATTCCAGGACACTGGAAGCATATAGGGTTCGTCTGTCTGAGGGGCATTGGGTATGGAGGAAAGTGTTTTCAATCTTTTCGAGCCATTGGAGCATCACGGTGGCTCCTTCAAGACCTGTGAACTTTGGAGGGTTACCCGCGTTAAAGGACTTAATGTTATAACTCGAGGTATTGTTTTGGCTCAAGGCTTGGGCTATTGCGGCGGCCATTTCCTGGGAACGTTGCTGTCTACGCATGCGCGAGGCTTCTCTTCTCTGAAATCGGCGAGATAGCGGAGGCATTCTATAAAAATTTTAATTTTAGTTAATATCTTGGTTTTAGCGCAAAGTTTTAATCTTATAAAGCTTGGTTTCACGGAGTCAGTTACAGTCAAAAGTTAAAGTAAAATAAATGACCCTAAATGCAGACTTAATAAAGGTAACAAATTCGAATCAAGAATCGACAATTCATGTATCACCATGACTTTCCGAATTCCCAATTTAAAATATACGGGCAAACGAGTATTGGAGATTGGCGATTCATGTATCACCATGACTTTTCAATCTTCAATATAAAATACACAAGAAAATGAGTATTGGAGGTTGACAATTCATGTATCACCATGACTTTTCAAGTCTCCAACCTCAGAACATAATCGTAAATGGAAATTGAAAATCAACTATTCATGTATCACCATGACTTTTCGGATCTTCAAATCCCAACAAACGAATAGGCAGAAAAAATCAATAAAAATCGAAATTCAGCAAAAATCGAAATATCGTGAAATAAAGTCATATACTGCGCAAGCGCGAGCATATTCATAAATAACGAGTAATTAACAATAAGCGCGCAAACATGAGATTTCTCTCATGCGCGAGAAGGGACTCTTAGGTATTCTAGGCCGTTACGTCTAACCACCTATCCTAAAGTCAACGAGCTCTGATACCAATCTGTAACACCCCGACCAAAGGCGGATTATACATCGGGGCGCCACATATTGTTTCATTACTCGTGACACTATTGGGTGTCAATATTTAATAAATACATTCATTCGCGCACGCGCAGGGTAAACAAGAGAACATAAATCATCATAAATCAATATATTATAAATCATAATATTCGAACAGCAATAACTTGTCTTGATACATTTTAATCTAGGTCCAAAATAAAGAAAACTTCCTATGTGTCCACAAGCTCCAAAACAGCTACTGCAAACCTGAACATGTGTTAAAATAAACGTCAAACACTTGCGTGTTGGTGAGAAATCAAGTTTAATACAATACATAGATAGCAATAAATCTGCGCGCAACATGTGTATGTCTGGTGTTTAACAAGGGTGCAATCAGATTGTGATCAAGCCTAAATAGATCATAGCTCATAGTTCATAGTTCAATCCGTGCTCCCAATTGAGCACAAAAACGAGAAAACATCTGTGCAAGTGTAAACAAAGAAAACCGTAAACGATAGGTCTCCCGTGTTCATCTAATGGATCCATGAAAACTGCGGAATAGGCCGAACAAAGCGGTTAATGATACACACATACAAATAAACAGCCAAGTAAACGTCCTCAACACATGGGATACTGCGCGACTAAAGCTTCATAAACAAGTTTAAGACTCTAAGTTTGTATGAACACATGAACATCCCAAAACATTAAAAGCAAAAAGGGATTAGGTACGAGATTACACACTTGATAAAGATGCGATGATAGATAAAGCAAGAACCAACTTTAAACAAGCACAAGTTAACCTATAAACAAGATTGTTGTTTTAATGATTTGTTTTAAGTCTTGATTATAAGTTAGCATAATTAATAAGTTATTATATATAATATATTACCGGAAAACAGGGCAGAGGAGAGGAGAAAACGGAGGCAAGAGAGGAGGGAGGCGGCTGAAGAACAACGGCAGAGAGCAAAAAGGGAGGAAGAGAATAAGTGTAGTGTGTGAAGTGTTAAGAAAATAGTACTATATATAGGCAAACCCTAGGGGACACAAACCCTAGAAAAGATCTCCAAAAGTAAAAGAAAAGATATCAACAGTAAAAAGTTCTGAAAAGTAAAGATATCAAAAGATATGGTAGCAGGGAAAAAGAGGAAAAGGCTGACAGGATTCAGAAAAAGGCATGGGAGAGGACAGATAAAGTTACTGGTTAAAGCATGGCAAAAGCAGATCTCAAAAGATAATGTCAGTCACTTTTTCTACCAACCAATGGGGTTGGTACGCATGCTGCGCCGAAAGTAACTATTCAGACATTAGATAGGTTAGGTCAACAGCTCAGAAGAAAAGACATTTACAAAAGCAAACGGCTAGAATAAACAGAAGATACAAGGGTTAAGCGCGGGAAGGCTGAGTGCGCGAGCGCGAAGGCTGGCACAACAATCCTTAGCGCACTGCGGGAAGAATCACAAATCCTTAGCGTGCTGCGTGAAGAACTAGAATTCTAAGCGCATCGCGGGAAGAACATACATTCTTAGCGCATTGCGGGAAGAACATGCATTCTTAGCGCGCTGCGAGAAGAGTTCTCTTCACGCATCGCAGGAACAAGATGTCTTCACGCAGGCTTCCATGTAAGGAGTCTGGCGCGTGGAGCTGCAGACATCCTTAGGCGGGAAGAACCAAAGGACAAGCAAGACGGCGACAAGAGGGAAAAGAAGGCGGAAAGAGAGAAGGAAGAGGGAGGGGACGGCGGAAAGAAAGAGAGAGAAAGAGGCGGGAAGGAAATATATATTATTATTAAAAATAAAATATAAGTATAAATATTAAATAATAAAAGAAAGAGATCGGGTCAGAGAAACGGGTACCTGGGTCGGGTCGGATCGGGCAGATGTCACATAGGGTGCATTAAATATGTTGATTTGATGTTGGATATGAAAAGTATGTTTATTGTGCAGTGTGTTTTATTTTAGTTGTGGTGTGTTTATTGTGCGGTGTGTTTTATTTGATCTAATGCTGAAAACACACTTTCTATATTTTTTAGGGAAAATCTACTTCTTATCTTAACTTTGCTCTCTCTCTCTCTCTCTCTCTCTCTCTCTCTCTCTCTCTATATATATATATATATATATATATATATATATATATATATATATAATTTGCGCCTCCAAAAATTAAGTGCAGCTGCTGGTCACCCACGTCGCCCTATGCTCCAGCCGGCTCTGGTAACATCATTCATGCCGTAGCCAATACAACACGTATAAGGTTGTATGACTTGTATTACTAGGTCAATCATACAACCTTGTGACTTAATGCGACCCTTATTGATGTTTTGAATTGTGTGCCATATAAGTTTTTTTAATCATATGTGTTAATTATTTGATATGATACAATACTTCAACAATTATTAATACGTCACGAGATTTCGTCAAAATTCTCTATATAACTTCAAGTTTTTACGAATTTTTCATAACTAATTCTCTTAATATGTAACTTTTGAAATCATAAGTTATATCATTTTTCATCAAAACAAAAGCTTGTGATGTTGAGTTTTAACGAAAACTATTTAACATTTGGTGTTGAATCTCCAACAAAATATTAGCATTTTACATTGATCAAGTAAACTATATGTCATTATGTTTGTATTATTGTATCTTTAGGGTCTGATTAGTTGAGGATTAAATTGTAGATTTCTATTAATGAATTTCTAAAAGTTTTTAATTAGATATATATTTTGGTTTATTGGATTTTTATAATTCTAATTAAATACTATTGATCAATAATAATCTCAACTGAGTTTATAACCACTTATGGTCCCAAATTTTTGCCCACAGTGGTCCCCCGTTACAAAAAAAAAACTTAACAACGTTATGGTTTCCGAATTTATAACAGATTATTAGGGATTTTGATAAGAAGGAGGATACTAATCGATTGATGCAAAACTTAGCTCGAAGCAATGCTCCAAATGACTTGATTAGTGCTTCAATTCGGGTGTTTGAACTTCTAAAAATTCAAGCCGTTTAGAACACCGTTTTGAGCTAAGTTTTACATCAATCGACTCGTAACACCTTTAGATCAAAGTCCCTAAAAAATAAGTTTGAAATTCAGGGGAAAAAAAACTTAACGCGGTTAAGCTTTTTTTTTAATGGGGACCACTAAGAACAATTTTTTAAAATTTGGGACCACCAGTGACGATAAACTCAATTGAGATTATTATCGACCAATATTATTTAGTTGGGATATTAAATTCAATAAATCTATATTTTTTAATGTTCACAACACAATTACAATCAGTATCAAATATTTCATAAAACAATATTATTTTTAGGTATATTGGCTTTTATTAATCCCAACTATCGTCTTTTGGTCGCTGTAGATCCCAACTAACGAATTAGCAACTTTTAACGTATATGTTCCCAACGGTCCACGACTAACAGAATCCTAACGCCGTTAATTTCAAGTCGCCGCAAAAAATGTTTTTGGCAGGAAGACTAACATTTTTTTTCCGGAAAACTCAACATTTGTGTCTCAAACATCTTTGTAATGTTATATCGCACCTTTAGGATCCTTTTTTGTAGTAAAAGCCTCAATTATTGAGGTCGTCAGAACCGTAGAAACATTGTCGGAAACGGATGGTGGGGGTTAGTCAATTGGTGGCGGGTGGCGATGTTTTCTGGAAAAAAAATGTTACTTTTTGACCTAAAACGTTTTTACAGCGACCTACAACTAACGGAGTTAGGATTCCGTTAGTCGTAGACCGTTGGGAACAAATACGTTGAAAGTTGAGACCGTCAGCAGTCAATTCGTTAGTTGGGACGACAACAACCAAAAGAAAATAACATGGATCAATAAAAACCAATATACCTATTTTTTATTATTACCAAAATAACAAGATCACGACTAATACAAGGACAGTCAAAGCTAATAGAAAAGCTTTGATGTCTGCTAGCTTTTGATTTTACCTTTTGGCACCAACTTCAAGCAAGAGTTATCAAACTGAAAAAAAGTTGTGTAAATATGACATTTTTTCCCTTAAAAAGAAATTACCAGTACCACTATATTCACTATTCAAACACTTGTGTTCAAAGCAAAGCAATTATTTAGCATCTCTATCATAAGTGGTCCTCCTTCCTAAATTGGACAGCACAAAACCTAACTCACAACTTAAATTCACTTTGCTACCTACCCTTTCATCTAAGCAATTCCAACAGTAAGGTTTTTGGTTGCCAATAGTTAATATAATATATATCATATACTTAAAACAATTTTAAATAGCAAACAGCAACCAACTTTGCAAAATGTTGATTTTTGGTCGGGTAAATTTTTTGTGTTGCTTTTGTTTTAATTGAACAATTAAAAAATTTCATTATATATCTTATTATCACGACAATCTAACTTGCTTGATCTTTTTAACTAGTCACCCTGTGTGTTTAATGTCATACAACTTGTTAGTTGTTTGTTATGAATATGAGTGTGAGTTTTTAAATAAGACATAAAAAGCATGTGTCTAACATGAAGATTTTGAGTTTGGATTTAGCTTAAACGACAATGGTTTAGTTATTGACCATACCAACAAACATGATTGGATCAACGGGCTCGACCACACGGATTCACAAATTGACCCGCTTATTTTTATGTTTTTAACTTTGATTTGTTAGGCATTGAATGCCAAAATTCAAATTTCAGAAAGCAAAGTAACACCATGTTTTATACTTGAAAGTTTAAACATACTAGTTTTATACTCAAATATCTTTTTCAATTTTAATTTTAAAATATTAATTTGTAAAAAAATAAAAATAAGGAGTTCACATTAAACCGTTGTGTTTGTATATGTCATTGAAAAAGCATGTCATAGCCAAGTTGACGTGCTTATGTGAATTTTTGTTAGTGTGTGCAAGTTTTTTAAAAACGTATGTCAGATTTAGCTTACGACTCATGAATTTAGCTTCTTTAGTGACCTTAATTATGAATTGAGTAATATCTCTTTATGATTAATGATAAAAAATATACATAAATGGTCATGTTATACTAATAAAATTGGAAAAGCAGGGTTAAATTTTTTTCCTCATATTATTCAATTTAATGATACTTGATATTCTTTTATAACTTCAAAATTACAAGACATATGGCACATGCTAACTGGAAACCAGATGGTCCCCCACCTTCCTCTCATCAAATCTTTGGAACCTAAATAATCATAGTTGTTTAATACACCCCTCAAACTATTTTGTTTTTAACAATTAATAACCTTTTATTTTATATATTATTGTCTTGTCATTTTTTGAGACACTGACTAGTGAGAGAAACAAAGGTGGTCTGGTGATGAATGTTTAACACTACATGTGCAGTTTCTCTCCCCTCTTAAGGCTGAGGGGTGTGGGGGGCTCTAATGGGGGCGCGAGTGGGGGCTCCAGCCAATAATATTGTGACGTGTGGCAGAGAGACAAACTGGATAAGATGGGTGTTGGAGCCCCCGCTGGAGCCCCTGGCCCTGGTGTGGAGGGGCTCCAGCAGGGGCTCCAGCGGATTTTTTTTTATTTTTTTATAAATATATTCAAAAAACGTATTATTAAAAAAACTCATAAATTATTAAAAAAACACACATTAAAAAAAAACACATTAATATCTAAAAATAAAAAAAAAATTAAAGTACTAAAAAAAGTTTTTTTTTTTGAAGAAAAAAAAGTTTGGAAGATGGGTTGATTTTGGGTTTTTTTTTGAAGTTGTAGGTAATTGTTTTATGTGATTTTGGGTGTGGTAATTATTTTATGTGATCTTGGGTTTATATATAGGAAGAACACTTTTTTTTTTATTAAATTAAAGAGCCTAACGGCTCATTTCTCATCTCCCAATGTCCCTTTACGCCTACAGGTCCCGCGAACCACCTAGCGCCTGCTTTGAATTCCGTGCTCGCGCCCCTCTCACGCCCCTCTCGCGCCCCGGTGGTGTGGTGCTCGCGCCTGGGGGCGCGAGCGGAGGGGCTCTCGCGCCCCCGCTGAAGCCCCACACCCCTCAGCCTAACTAGACTGTCTGCGATACAGAAAGAAGATTGGTACAATTATTTGCATTAACAACAATTTGGTACTACAAGATTTACACCTTGCCTAAACTGGCCCCTCCAACTCACCAATTTCTACCTATGCAGATTTAATGAAAACGGTTTGCTACTTATAACATTTCAGATTTTTAGTAGTTTTCTTCATATCGTAAAAAAGGAAAATATAGACATCATATTATAAAAAAAAAGCAATCCATTCGAACA